>NC_141687.1:331572275-332172275 GCF_964263255.1 Lissotriton vulgaris
AGAGTTTGTCTAAGAGAGAAGGCGAGACTGCAGGTGTCCCTGCGGCAGAAATGCTTCGGGAGTCGGCCCTTCTCTTGTCAGTAGAAGGGTGCTTCCGGCTTCACCGGAAGAGCTGGTTTCTTTTGCGTATTTTAGGTATTTCAAGAAGGGGCCGGTGGAATGCGGCTCACCGTGGGAGCCAGGGCCGGCGCAGCTCCTTGCGGGAGTGGGAAACGGCCCTCGGCGTCGCCGTCACGTCTGACAAATGAAGACAAAGCGGCCCTTAATTCGGTGGATATATGTTTGTTTTGTGTCTGTCAGGGGCTCAGTGGATGGATTAACTCTTTCCCCACTGCAGCTCTACATGGCAGAGAAAAATGGGAGAAGAGGAGTGGGACACATAACTGAAAAAACACCCCACCGGGGTCCAAATCTACTACCCTGGTCAATATCAGCCCATAGATACCTCTCCATATCAGCCCTGCCCTATCAGCACCTCCCTGTGTACACTGGTCTTTCCTGCATCAGTGGGTAGTGGTACCGACTTGACTCTCCAGTATCCACCTTGGCCCGCTCCATGTTCTTGTTCCATATGGACAACACCGTTCTGTGTCTCCCAGCCTTTCTGGCGTCAGTTCATATCCACTGCCGTTTTTGACACTGGTTGTAATATGACGCCCTCTTAATTATCATTATCTATTGCAATTTTAGGTATCCATCAACATCCACTGGCTTTTCAGAAACCGAGCCCTATATGATGTCCATTCAGATATCAGTCAATATCTACGGCTCTTCCAGGCATTCGTCTAAATCTACTGCCATTTGTGGCACCGAGCCATATAGACCACCCTTCAGATATCGCTCAATATCTACGACTCTTCCAGGCATTAGTCTACATCTACTGCCCTATCAGGCATGAGACCTACTGCCTATCAGTTATCGATCAATATCTATGGCTCTTCCAAACAATAGTCTAGATCTACTACCCTTTCAGGCACTGAGCCCTGTAGACTGCCCATAAGATATCGATCCATAGCTACAGCTCCTCCAGACATTAGTGTAAATCTACTGCCCTTGCAGGCACTGAGCCATATATACTGCCTAGCCGTTATCGATCAATATCTACGGCTTTTCCATACAATAGTCTAAATCTACTACCCTTTCAGGCACTGAGCCCTATATACTGCCCGTCAGCTATTGACCCACAGCTACAGCTCTTCCAGACATTAGTTTAAATCTACTGCCCTTTCCGGCACCGAGCCATATATACTGCCCGTCAGATATCGCTCAATATCTACGACTCTTCCAGGCATTAGTCTACATCTACTGCCCTTTCAGGCACGAGACCTACTGCGTATCAGTTATCGATCAATATCTATGGCTCTTCCAAACAATAGTCTAAATCTACTACTCTTTCTGGCACTGAGCTCTATAGACTGCCCATAAGATATCGATCCATAGCTACAGCTCCTTCAGACATTAGTGTAAATCTACTGCCCTTTTAGGCATTGAGCCATATATACTGCCTATTCGTTATCGATCAATATCTACGGCTCTTCCATACAATAGTCTAAATCTACTACCCTTTCAGGTACTGAGCCCTATATAATGCCCATCAGATATTGATCCATAGCTACAGCTCTTCCAACATTAGTGTAAATCTACTGCCCTTTTAGGCACTGAGCCATATTCACTGCCCATCAGATATCCATTAATATCTATGACTCTTCAAGACACTAGTCCAAGTCTACCGCTTTTTCAGACCTCAATGTATATCTTCAGTCTCCTTGCAGCATCTATCTGACTCTATTAGTGCTACAAGAAGCAGCTACATCTGCTGTTTTATGTTCTGACTTGACTATTATCCAACAAAGAAATATAACAAAAAAAGAAGCAGCTACACCTACTGCCCTTTGAGGTTCCATTTAGCTTCTCCTGCTCGAAGAAGCATTGCCCGTATTGCTCCTTGCATTATCAGTTTGCATCCACTGCTTGTACATTCATCCGTTCAAATACACCATGCTGTTCAGCACTTTCTACGCTCAATGTATAATCTTCTTTTTTTGGTATTGTCTCAAAAATTCAAACCATTTAGATTTTCTCCAAATCGACAGCCTTTCTGACATCAGTTTATATCCACTACCCGTCCCCATATCAATCCAAATCTAGTACCTACTGAATTTTTGGTATCAGTCCTCACATACTGCCCAATATACCCACATTCCATATACTCCACTCGTAAAGACATGAGTCAATGCAAATACCCCTTTTAAGCAATCGTCGTTATCTGCTGCTCTTCTGTTATCCAATCATACATACTGTGAGCTGAAGCACTGTTCCATACCTGCAATCATAAAAGCCTTAGATCATATATACTACCCTTTCCATCATCAGTCCATATTATTACTGTATTCAGAATCGGCCCATATTGCCTGTGCTTAATTCTCATTGGTCTACGTATGGTTCCCATGAAATCCATCATTTCCATCGCTTCCTCTTTCCTCCATTGCTTCTTTTCTAGTGCACCTTGCAGGTCATGCAATATCGAGGACGCTTTTCAGCATCTGTCTTTATCTACTGCCCTTTCCAGCATTGGTCAGCACCGTATCGCCCTTTTTGGCGATCACTTGATATCTGCTACCCTTTCCAGGGATTGTACAGCTAGAGCTCTTCCAGCATCAATCTTTATCTGCGTCTCTCACCAACAATTACCCGATCCATAATGTGGCCACCATAACAAAACTGCCAGCCCGTACCTATTGATTGCCCAACAGTGTGCCTGTCTTCTGCCTTTTCCATTACCTGTTGGTCCTTATTTACTACACTTTCTGGCAACGATTTAAATCAAAGTTCCTTATCTGCTTCCCTTTTTGGTATCAGTGCGCAGCTACTGCCCGTCTAGGATCCGTCCACCTCCATCTTCCTTCATGGGATCATCTCAGGCCATCATTGGTCAACATCTGCTCTTGTTTCCCAGTCCGTCAATGTCTACTGCCCAGATTCTCCTCATTTAAAGTGACAGCCCTTCTCATACCCAACCCCTATCTACATCCTTACTTTGTCCATTTGCACCTTGATGTGTCTTTTCTGTCATTCCTCTGATATTCTTTTCCGGATTTACCGTAATTTCTGACATTTATTGTAACACTACTTTCTATTCCATCATCTGCCCTTATATGCGACCCTTTCCAGTGTGAGTACATTCACACTTCCCTTACCAGGCTTTTGATGAATCCTCTGGCCGTTCTGGCACTAGTATGAATCAAAAGCTTTGAACGGTAAAATAGAATTAATAAAAAAGTATTTCTTGATATGCCATTCAATTTGGTATCTAAAGTACCAAAATGGATGCTGCTGTGATATCCCGTGATCTGTTGCACTCCACCCCTCTCTATACACACGCGGTCAACAATAGTTGACTCCTAAACCTCTCTGTCACCAAGACATGTTTTGAAAACTCATGATACCAAGGAATTCGGGACAGTAATTTTGAGGTGCATTCTTATAAGTTCAAAGCAGTCAAAAGCGTTAAAAACAATGTTAATTTGAGCTTGTGGGTCCCACCAGCACTCAGTTTTGGGGATCAGCCATAGTTTTCATCATCAGACACTGACCAAGAGCAAGTGGGTGAAAAACACACAAAGGAGAAAGAAATAGGAAGAGAAGAAATAGAAAAATGGTCCCAAAGGAAGAAAGCAGGGACCAGCAGGAGTGTGATAAAGGGGCAGGGAGTGTCTCATAGTGGATGGAAGAGCTGTGAGGTTGATTTCAAGACTACCTAGCCTTGGTATTCAGTGCACCAACATTTAAAAGCACTGGGCGCGGGCTTCTGAGCAGGGCTGTGGACACTTCACTCATATATTAAAATGTAAGCACTGGACTTAAACTCATAGCCATCAGATGGCACAAAAAACTGCAGCAAAGTTTTGCAAATAACCGAGCTTCAATAGTTTCTTATGCACAGTTATAGAATCAACAGTTGGTTTAACATAACCCATAGAACTTGCCCGTAACTAATTCTGACTAAAATAGAAATCAATCAATTCTATGTAGACACATACCGCAAAAATAGATGACGTGTTCCAGAAAGTCATTATTAAGAAAAATATGACGTCACTGATTATCAGTGCCAAAATCTTAACTGGGATCAACTTTTGCAATGTACGCATAAACTGGTTCAACTTCAAAAAATACAAATGTGTTAAATAAAAAAATAAAATATAAAATCTTGATGGGTCATCAATCATTTGTACCGTAATCGTAGCACGTGCTACCTTTGGATCATCTGCATATTTGCACAAGGTATTGTCCAATCAGACAGGGGGTATCTGGAGCAAGCAATTGTGGCAAACTTGTGTCTTGGAGATAAAAAAACACGCTTGGCTTGACTAGCTCATGCCTTGCTGAGAAATAACATTGGACTAGCAGAACTCATATTTTAAGCTGAAAAATATATGGCTGGGCTAGCTCGGGTATTGGAGCTTAATATTTCTTTTTTGGGTCTGCTCAAGGCTTTGAGATGTGGTATCCATGGTGGTCCAGCTTATGGATTCTTTGCACCAAGAGTTAGCTTATGCCCTTGAACTACGGAATACTTGTCGAACAGTGTCATTGCTCGGGCCTTCATAACAACCTAGTGGATCAGTTATTAACATTAAGTAATTAAAGGAATGGGTTTATGTCTTGAAGCTGTGTACCATCAAAATGGTATTTTATGTTATGTTACAGTTTTTATACAGCACAACAAATAACCCCAGGGGTGTCCTGGCTCTACACGCACAGTATTGCAGAACAGAATTAGGCATACTACAACCCTGCTGGAACCCACCAAACTTAGGGCCAGATGTATCAAGGCTTTTGCGACTCGCAAACGGCCGATTTGCGATTTTTCATATGTATCAAAAAATCGCAATTTAAGGAATCGCAATTATTTGCGATTCCTTATTTTGCCATAGCATTTAAGGAATCGCAAATTTTGCGATTCCTTAAATGATATGTATGACACATTTTTGGTTTGCAAATTTGTGTAAAGAAATCGCAATTTACCACCAACTTGTAGTTGGTGGTAATTTGAGATTTATTTTGAAAATGCCCTAATTGGCATTTGTGAGGGTGGCATGTGACACACATACATGCCCATTGAGCATGTATGTGTGCCACATGCACACACATGTAGATTTCAGGGGTGCAGCAGGGTGTCTTTGAGACATCCCTGCACCCTTGAAATAATTCTCAAATTGCGATTAGCAAATTGCGAATTCGCAATTTGAGAATTATTGCACTATCATTCCTATGGGCCTCCTGGCCCATAGGAATGCATTGGAAATTATTCTTTATTTGCAAATTCGCAAATTGCGAATTCGCAAATAAAGAATAATAAGAAATCGGGAAAAAATAGAGATTTTGTAGATACATACCGTTTTGCGAATTCCAAATAGCGATTCGCAAAAAAACGCTATTTAGGATTCGCAAAACGGTATCTTGATACATCTGGCCCTTAGGTCCTAGTACTTAAAGAGCCAGGTCTTTGAGGTCTTCTTGAGGTGAAGTAACATACCAGGGAGCTCCCTAGAGAGTTTAGCTGCTCTAACAGAAAAAACCTTACCACCCCAACAGGTCCATTTAGTCTTGGGTGCAACCACAATCGGGGCCCGAGGAGCGTAGCCAACATGGCGTAATATAGTTGGCGATTTTTTGTGGTAAATAGTCCGACCGACTTTGGTGGACTTCTTTAAGCATGAGGCAGAGGGATTTTAAAAGCAACTCTCTTTTCCACCGGAAACCAGTGCGAGGATCTCAGGGCCACAGAAGGAGAGGAAAAGCGTGGAAGTCTCAATGGCAATCTGGCCGCCACATTCTGTACTTGTTGCAGCTCCCTCAAGAAACCCACATCTAACACCAGAGAGAGTTGCAGTAGTCCAGGTGACTGAGCAGTGGGCCACCACTTGTTGGACAGCTCTTGCATGAATGGCCAAGATTTTCCTGATCACAATTAACAGGAAAAAAAAAAGTTGCAACGACATGCTTAACCTGGTCGGTGAAAGAAAGTTGTGGTTCTAGATATATCCCAAGATTTTTGACTATTTTGGCGGGGTTGGTGAGGCCAACCAAGAAAGGGGCCAGAAAGCTGGCAGCTGAAGCCTTGGGATACAAGAACGTGTATAATCCATAACTACCTCCATTTTATCAGAGTTGAATTTAAGCAAATGTTTCTGCAATCACTTAGACACTGCAGCCATGAACTGATGGAACGGTTCCAAAGGGCCGTGACCTGCCTTGACCATTGTGATGATCAGCTGTGCATCATAAGCATAGTTCATACACTGGAGGCCAAAAGATTACATACATTTCACCAGTGGACGTATGTAAATGTTCAAAAACATAGGGCTACATGCTGATCCCGGAGGAACTCTGTGGCTCAAGGTCTTGTAGTCTGACATACACAGCCGTAGATTTACTGCCTATGACCTATCCTTTAAATAGGATCTACGTCAGTCTAGTGCTTTTCCTCCAATCCCGATCTTCTGTAGCCTGGTCAGAAGAATAGTTTGAGATACTATATCAAATGCTACGGACAGATCTAATAGTACCAGAGCTAAACATTTAGCTTTGTCTGCCAGCATTCACAGGTTATACACTATGGCCATCAGGGCAGTTTCTGTGCAGTGTAGTGGTCAAATCCCTGAATGAACAGAGTCAAGGATTTGTCCATTTGCCACCCTCTCAGGCAGTATTTTGTTGACATTTCTCTCCACTATCTTGACAGCAAATGGCAATAGAGACATTGGCCGAAAATTAATAAGAAGCGCAGGATCAGCATTAGTTTGTTTTATTATCAACGCCACCAGCAGGGTTTTTTCCATGCTTCTGGGACCGGTCCACTCATTAATGAGCCATTGTAGATCTCCAATATTTGAGGGCCAAGGACTTCCAAAGCTGCTTTCCAATGGTGGGGATGCAGAAAATCTAGCGGAGACCCAGATGTTAATAGAGCAGTGATGGAAATAAATTTGTCCAAGGAAAAAAGCTACCAGTTTTCCAAAAGGATGTCTGGATCTGTGTTATCTTTTATGGAAGACATCCCCCTACCCAAGCAGGGCATGGATGCTGCTCCCACTATGCACGGGATCCTGGGGTCTTTTGGGGGAGATGGCGTGGCGGGGTGTTCA
This sequence comes from Lissotriton vulgaris, assembly GCF_964263255.1. Lineage (NCBI taxonomy): Eukaryota > Metazoa > Chordata > Amphibia > Caudata > Salamandridae > Lissotriton > Lissotriton vulgaris. Next base: position 331,579,424 of record NC_141687.1, read on the forward strand.
GAGATTTAAGGATGTGGAAATCTTCTCTTCAAAGAAGCCAGACAGCATGTCCACCAGCACCAGGGTATTATCAATTAGATTGCAGCACATTTAGGAGAGGGGAAGTCCCGTGCAATGTTAATTATCTCCTTAAATGAATTCTCAACCCCAAACTTTTGGCCCCAAAGAAGGAAGATTTTGCAAAATGCACCTGTTGCTTATGCACTGCCAGGGTCCTCTTCAAAGACTCTTCAAAGCATCACTCTTTGAGCTCGAATAATCAGTGCACTGATCATGCTCCGATGTTTTGTAACCCTGTTTAGCCACCTCTGGGTGGATGAGTACCAGGGGGACTCATGAATTTTTAGAAATCCTGGGAGGCAGGGTTGCATGCAGTGCAGACTAAACCCTTTTTGTATAACCTACATAACCTTTCACGGCTGAGACAGACCCTATGGAGGCCCAGAACCCCTGAGTCACTGGACGTCTGGAACAGATAACTTAGCCCATAGGCGTTTCTTTTGTGCCTTAATTGAAACTCTCTTTTCACCCTTCAAACTAAGAGGAGCTTTAAAAACGAAAAGTCTCAAAAGATGGTCCGACCACATCAGTGGGATGGTGGTTTCCTTGCAGTGTACAAGGTCTCCTAGTCCAAAAATTAGATCATATGGCCATTGATATGGTAGAACCATTGACGGCATCGCTCTATATTTGTAATAGACGGGCTCGTGTTTCGCTATGGTACGACATCTAACAGAGCGGTCTGTTTACTTGGATCTCAGATCACTTGACCATTCTGCTCATGTCCTGGAGTTGCAGATCAATCACCCAAATGGTCTAGTTTCTATTGTGGCACTGCGGAAGACGGGAAACATCCTTTACAACGCAACTGTTCTCCGCACTACCATTACGACACAACTTTTACAACGCAAGTCATTACAACGACTTGCGCTGGGGGCGCTCCAGGATAGGGAATAGGTTAATTTACTATCCAACACCTTCTCTACTATCCACGGGGACTGGAGTTGGAATAGTAAATTAAACTATTCACTATCCAGCGCCCCCCAACGCAAGTCATTGTAACAACTTGCGTTGTAAAAGTTGCGTCATAATGGCATGCCTTGTAACAGTATGCGTTGTAACGACGTACATCCGCGGAAGACTCCAACGGGTCACCTGATCTCTTGGAACTGTAGAACACCTGATTCTGACTGCGCTATGGCATATCTTCGAGATGAAGAACACTCCTCTGGGCAGACCATTGTTCTGGAAGTTTCGATCTCTTGACCGAACCTGTCTACATCTTATAGTCAAGGCTAAGGGAATTAGGAGGTTCAACAACCAAAGTGAGTTCTGCATAATAATGCTTTTAAACACTTGCCATATAAGCCACCACTTGCTTCATAACTTACACAAATGTTGCTAGCCCAAATGGATCAAAGGTTACAAAAAACGGTGCACACTGGATGCAACACGGTAACGGTTTACTGGAACCATTTCTCATCTTGTTTGCTCTTTTCAAGCACTAAAGGGGTGAAATGTTGTCCTAATACGATTACTATTCCCATGTGAAGAACTGGGGGAAGGGCTTTTGACTGTGACAGGAAATAAAAGCTTACATATTTAAATGTATTTAAACAGGGTAGAAAGAGTGAGTTACTTAGAAATTGTTTGTTTCACTATTCATGCAAATTAACTATTATGTGACACGTTCTGTTCGCAGAACAGCAGGCACTTCCAGTAGGGCACACACAGGTTAGAGGAATCCGAAAAAATACATCTCTGTCTTTGGGTCTAAGTCTTGAATTTTAAAGTGTTGCCCACTAAGGTTTGTACCTAAAAATATCTAATGTACTATATTGGTCTAACGTGGGCATGACGCACAAAGGTCAAAGATCAAAAGAAGTGCCTTTCCAGTATTTAATGTAGCTTTGCACAGACACTGGGGAAAATGCCGGACACAAAAGTGTGCAGACACACCGGCCGCAAAAGGGTTGATGGAAAAATATGCTTCCAGAGACCCTAAAATTTGAACAAAGCAGTTGTGGAAATGGAATAACACATACTCCGGGAGACCATATATTAGGAGCCAATGGGTGGCAGCAGGTAGGGTGGAGTCTTGAGGGGTGCAGTCATGAAGAATAGAGTGGAGCAATTAAATTAAATATTTATATTTTAAAAACTCAGCCACAAAAGATTAGCAACAAGGACAATACTAAAGTAAGTCTTCTCGGGCTTACTTAATTGGTCGCAAAAAGGCTGCACTTGAAAATGCTTTGTGCGGTTAAGGCACCTGCTTTGCGTACCCAACAATTCCCAATGTATAATAGTGATTAGATAACTCTGGTGGTTAAGGCACTTGCCTTGGGTGTAGTCCAGTCATCAGACTAACTCATCATTAAATTGCATAGAGGGGTGTAAACCAGCGGTGGCTCCTCGCTGAGGGGGAGGAGCGTAGCCCCACTGAGCGGGTCTAAAAGAAAAAAATAAAATGATAATAACTTATTGTTATTATCAGGTTATTTTTCCGTCCTTGCTCGGCTGGGCAGGGACGGGACTGCTCTGGTCACAGAGCAGGGCAGCGAAGGAGTGGTTTGCCCACTGCAAGTGTGCATGATGCTTTGGCTGGCCGTCTCGGCCCGGTCAAACTGTCATTCACACTACAGCCTGCATGGAGAACATGCCCAGGCTCCCATTCCCTGGCTGAGCGCTGAACCACAGTGCTCGACCAATCACAATGCTGCATTGCAGTGTTGTGATTGGCTATGGGGAGCCTGGGAGCTGGGTGGCTCCTGCTGCCTTCCCTGTTGTCCTGGAAGCGGGCGCTGAGGACCGAGAGGCATCGTCGGCGACCCAGGAGTATGATTTCAGGGCATTTATTCAGTTCAGACCCTACGCCACTTTGTATCCTATATTAAAGCTCTGCTTTATACTAGCCGCACGTTGAAGAGGGTCACAACCAGGCATTATCTAATGTTAATTAAACCCTGTTATGCCAGCATGCAGAAGACACTCTTATCCGACAATATCTTATGTTAATGCTACGCCCTGTTCTGCCAGCATACAGAAGACACTCTTATCTGGGCAATATCTAATGTTAAGGCTACACCCTGTTCTGCCAGCATACAGAAGACACCCTTATCCAGGCAATATCTGATGTTAATGTTACTTCCTGTTCTGCCAGCATACAGAAGACGCCCTTATCTGGGCAATATCTAATGTTAATGCTACGTCCTATTCTACCAGCATGCAGAAGACACCCTTATCTGGGCAATATCTAATGTTAATGCTACACACAGTCCTACCAGCATACAGAAGACCCCCTTATCTGGGCAATATCAGCTTTTAAGCCCAAACCAAAATACTCCCAGCTCAGGCTCATACTAACATTCTTCCAGCCTTAGACAGTTCTACATAATATGCAGGAGAGCTCCTATCACACCACAAGCCCTTCAGCATTTCCCAGTGCTACAGGCCTCTCTCTTTTGCAATCTAGCTGGGCTGTAATGCAAGCGACAGAGCAGTCTGCAACTTCTCAGAGTGTGTCTGCCAAAGTTCTAACATACATTTAACTCCAATGTTTGTCCTCTAACTCAAAACCCACCTCCGTCTCCCACTGTTTTTGGTGGCGGTCATTTAACCCCTCCGGAGCTCATGATGAGCTGAGCTCGTCATGAGCCACGGCCCTCCGGTGCTCATGACGAGATCAGCTCGTCATGGCCCGTGGAACGCTCAGGTGTGGGGAGAATTTCCCTGCTGGGCTGAATGTTCCGCGGGAGCCAATGCACCTGTGACGAGCTCAGCTCGTCATGAGCACAGGAGCGCCGTGCATCATGATGAGCTGAGCTCGTCATGAGCATGCGGGCGCTGTGCGCGCCCCCCTCCCCCCCAGCACAGCGGGGGAATAACCCCCGCAGCAAAAGGGTTAAGACCGGTATGGGGTGCACCCAGGATGAGTATGTTTCAAACCCTTTGCATCAGGGAGAGGAGATGTGGCGTTACGGGCAGAGCTGCCAACGTTAGACCCGTCGGTCCAGGCCCCAGTGCCGGCATAAACTTTACATTCTCTGGGGAATATGCACAAAGAAACACAAGAAATGCAAGGCTGCACCATTTTTACAACAATATGGTGCAGGCCGTGCATATCCCCCTGCGATGGCGCTACACTTAGCAGTGTAGCACCAACGCAGGCACCCTTGCACCATAGTGCAAGGGTGTCTGCGTGCAGGTGAGGTTTGCTTATGTATAGGAAGGTGTCCATTCCTGCACATTAACAATCATGAAATGCCATTTTGTGACTTTCGTGTGTGCTGCTTAATGCAACACACATGAAAGTCACAAAATGGCATTTTTTAAAAAGATTGTTTATGTACCGAAAGGGGGACCTTCCTGTACATAACCAATCCATGGCATTTTGCTTGTTCCATGTGTGCTGTACAAGGCAGCACACATGGAAAAAGCAAAAACGAGGTGAAATAATTATTTCTCCTCGTTTTGCCAACTTACGTCCAGGTTTTCCCTGGTCTTAATTTTGGCGCTGCCTCCTATGTATGCTGCGCTTGTAAATATGGGGAAACATCACAATCCATGGTTGTTGCGGTGGAACGCCCACAACAACGCCCACTGCCCACCCCTTTCACGCTAACCACATCATGAAAGGGGGCCTTATTCACAAGGCAGTGTTAAGCCACATTCAGTGGCTTAACGCTGCCTTGTAAATAAGACTAACGGCCTGATTCATGAAACAAAATTGCGCTCGCAAAGGGCCAGATTCTGAGAATCTGGCCCTTTGTGAGTGCGATTTTTGCATTTGGTATTCAGCATCCCAAATGCAAAAATCGCTAATTTCGATCTCGCAATTTTGCGAGGAATTACATTTAAGAAATCTCTATTTGAGATTCCTTAAATGCAATTCATCATCCAATTTTTTTTTGCGTATTCGCAATTTCTGGCCGCAATTTACCGCGAGGTCAGACCTCGTGGTAAATTGCGAAAACTCAGAAAAATCCATTTAAATGCATTTTACTGAGTTGCATGTTACACACACACATGTCCTTTGGACATGTGTGTGTGCAACACCTGTGTAAAATTTCATTTGAGGGGTGCTACAGGGTGTCCTTTGGACACCCCTGGCACCCTTCAAATCGCTATCTTATTTGCGATTAGCAAATTGCTAATCGCAAATAAGGACTACTCCCCATTCATTCCTATGGGCCTTTTGGCCCATAGGAATGAATGGCAAGTTATTCCTTATTTGCGATTAGCAATTTGCTAATCGCAAATAAGGAATATGTAGGAATCGCATTTCTTTATGCAATTTCTACATGACTCCCGTTTTGCGAGTCCTTAATAGCGATTCGCTATGAATCGCTATTAGGGGCTCGCAAAACGGGAGAATGATGAATCAGGCTGTAAGCCCTTATCGCCACCACAGCGTCGATAAAAGTGATGTTGTGGTGGCGATAGGGGCTTGTACATATGCCCCTCTGATTCTAGGCAAATCATTTAAACTCCCTGTGCCTAAAAAATAAAATTATTCTGCCCTTATGTTATGCAATCCGGTGCTCATGTAAAGCTCTTTAATTCCCGTGGGACAAGTTCAATATACAAAACTGCAACATAATAATAATAATATTTATTTATTTATTGTAGAGTTTTATATAGCGCGTTACAAGAAACAAACAGATATGAGGTATATAATAGAATGAATATGATTAAGTGACAATATATATGCAAACAAGAACACATGTGCAATTCGCAATAATAGGTGGGGTAAGGCTAAGCTTATATCATATGCCCATATTCCCCGCCAAGGTGAGGTAGGCGATGGTAAGGTTTTGGCTTAACAAAGTGTTAACCTTTCTAAGAACAAAGCCGTTGTGAGGTAGATAATCGTGTGGCTGTGATTGTGTGAGACAATATATATGAGAAACAGATACCATGCAATTCGTATTAAGATGTGGGGTAAGGCTAAGCTTATATCATATGCCATATACCCCGACAAGAGTGAGGTAGGAGAGGGTAAGGTTAGGCTGTACGATAAAGATATATTATCACATTGCCCTTCAGGGCATTAGGTAAGAGTACCTCTGCGTCTATATAAATCGCCAGTCTTGAGTCAACAATTAGCTTTCATATTAAGCAAATTGGAAAGAACTTTTCAATGACAGTGAGCTCTCTGCCTCAAGTTAGGATGCCCAGGACAAATGTTTTTAGCTTTAGAAAGTACAAATTGACACTGATAAACATGCAATCAGACAGTGCAACTGTTAACAAATATACTCCATGTTCACCCTCAAATAATAGTTTTTCATGCAAGGAGATGCACGTTTTTAATATTTCAAAGTCCTACAAAACCACTTTTTTGTGTTTTCTACATTTTGGGTAACATGTTTTACATCAGCCAAATTTGTTCACATGTGACTTCCTTGCTTCATGGCAGGTTAATGAGGTTGCCTATACTGCTCGATGTCACCAGCAAACAACGTTTCCGGTTGTTCGCTCTCTTTTTAAAATACAATGAATTATGGGATATGTAGTCTTGATTAAACTCCATGTAACAAAGTGGTATAAAAACCCAGATTCAGGTTCTTTAATGAAAAAAACCTAGAGCTCAGCGATTTGCTGGTATATGTCCCGGCAAGTTACTTCACTCATGTTGTTTTATTTTCATTTGTATACAGGCACACTTTCAAGTTCACCTTTATTATCATGATAAAATAGTAAATGGAATGAAAGTGAAATAAGGATGAACTTCAGCTGCCTGCTCTGTCGAGTAATTTTCTAAGGGTACCCACTCAGGCACCTGAAAATATAAACTAAACTTGAACTCGATCAAATGTGAACCCTGCTTGCTATAATGTTGAGCCAATTCCCTTCTATAAGACACAAACATGCTTACAAGACACAAACATGCTTCTATAAGAACTATCCTTGACATGACAAACATCCCATGTCTCAAGAATTAATCAACTTCTGTGCCAAGTGTCACCCATGCCATCTGTGACATATTCAGCTAGTCCTGGCTTTTGAGCTAAGAGCACTTTCATTTTAGGACTTGTGTTATTAATTTGTATTGACAAAGAGTCCCAGCTGATGGACTGGAAGCCATGACTGGCTGAAGGCGCCACGCCTGACACCAGGTCACTTGGACAATGTGCAGAATGGCTCAAAGGGTGGCTCAATCTTTCCACTTCAGCCATGGAAGCATCTTCAAGCCCAGCCACAAAAAGGCACATTTGCCAAGGATGCAGTGCACTAGAGGTAGGCGTAAACCATGGCAGCTGGCACAGAGGCTCTCAGAAACTGGGGCTGGTCTAGATGTCTAACCATGTGTTGTGATATATCCGACTTAAACACTGCCCTGTAGTGCAGCTGCCAGAAAAGGCTCAGAACCATGTAATATCCCATTACATGTAAGGCCATGCGCTACATCGCCAGCACACACAAGATGCTCAGAACCGTGCAATATCTCATGTAAGACCACATGCTACATCGCCAGCAGACACAGAAACATGCAATATCCCATGTAAGACCACGTGCTACATCGCCAGCAGACACAGAAACATGCAATATCCCATGTAAGACCACGTGCTACATCGCCAGCAGACTCAGAAACATGCAATATCCCATATAAGGCCATGTGCTACATTGCCAGCACACACAGAAACATGCAATATCCCATGTAAAGCCACATGCTACATCGCCAGCACACACAGCAACATGCAATATCCTATGCAAGGCCATGTGCTACATCGCCAGCAGACACAAGATACTCAGAATCATGCAATATCTGATTTAAAGGCTCGGCCAGATACCGCTACAGCGTAAAAGAGGTTCAGGACCAGACAATATCCGATATTATTGCGATGCCATTTACTACCAGCATTGGCAACAGAATCAAAACTAGGCAATATCCTATGTTAAGGCTCCGGTTTATACTAGGTGCACGTAGAAGAGTCTTAGAACCAGACACTATCTGATTTTATAGCTAAGGCCTAGATGTATCAAGCCTTTTGCGAATCGCAAACGGTCTATTTGCATGTTTTGGCATGCATCAAAAATTCGCAAATTAAGGAATCGCAAAAATTTACGATTCCTTATTTTGCCATAGCATTTAAGGAATCGCAATTTGGCGATTCCTTAAATGCTATGTATGTAGCATTTTACAACTGCAAATTTTGGTTAAGAAATAGCAAATTACCACCAACTTGTAGTTGATGTTAATTCTTTTAAAAATGCCCAATTTGGCATTTTTGAAGGTGGCATGTGACGCACACACATGCCCATAGGGCATGTATGTGCGCCACATGCACACACATGTAGATTTCAGGGGTGCAGCAGGGTGTCTTTGAGACACCCCTGCACCCTTGGAATTATTCTCAATTTGCGATTAGCAAATTGCGAATCGCAAATTGAGAATATTTTTCACAATCATTCCTATGAGCCTCCTGCCCCATAGGAATGCATGGGAAATGATTCCTTAATTGCGAATTCGCAAAATGCGAATTCGTAAATAAGGAATACTAAGAAATCGCTAAAATATAGCGATTTTCTACATACATTCCATTTTGCGATTTCTAAATAGCGATTCCTTAAAAATCGCTATTTAGAAATCGTAAAATGGAATCTTGAGACATCTGCCCCTAAATTCTTTACTAACAGCAAAGAGGAGACACTCATACCCAGGCACAATAATCGATTTTATACTAACTGCACGGAAAAGAGGCTTAGTGCTAGGATATATAGAAAAAACTGAAAATAACTATGAAACATGGCGAGTTCTAGCTGCAAGTAGATGATGCTCGGAACCAGACAAGATCTGATCGTTAGGCTCTACTCTAAATGGACATCAGATAGAAGGGGCTCAGAACCACGCACTATTCGGTGTTATGACTCCGCCCTAAACTATCAGCATGCTAACATGCTCTGAATTAGGCAACATCCGATTTTAAATCTCTGCCCTTCACTCCCAGAAAACAGAAGAGGCTCAGCACCAGACACTGTCTGGTTTTAGTGCTATGCCTTTTACTACTAAAAATAAGAACAGGCCCAGAACCAGACAATATCCTCTTTTAAAGCTCGTCTTTATACTATCTGCCAGTAGTAGAAGTTAGAAACAGGTAATACCTAATTTTAATACTATGGGGCAGATGTATCAACATCCTGATTTGCGAACCTAAAATAGCGATTTTTTAGAAACTCTATTTGAGATTTTCAAATAGGGATGTATGTAGAAAATCGATTTTTTTTTGTGATTTCTTAAAATTCCTTAATTGCGATTAGCAAATTGTGAATCACAATTAAGGAATAATTTCCCATTCATTTCTATGGGCCAGGAGGTCCATAGGAATAAAATTCACATGTGTGCCATATGGCGCACATACATGCCCTAAGGGCATGTATGTGCGCCACATGACACCTTCACAAATGCAAAAAAGTGCATTTGTGAAAGAAATCGCAAATTACCACCAACTTCAAGTTGGTGGTAATTTGCAATTTCTTAATGAGAAATCTCAAAAATTGAATGCTTGATGCATAGCATTTAAGGAATCGCAATTTGCGATTTCTTTAATGCTTCCGCAAAATTAGGGAATCATAAATTTTGCGATTCCTTAATTTTCCTAGGCGATTTGCATCATACATACCGTTTTGTGAATTTTTTGAGAATTGCAGCGTTTGCGACTAAAAATTGCTTTGATACATCTGCCCCTTAGTCCTGTATTACCAACAAACAGAAGACACTCATATCCAGGGAATATTCGATTTAAGACTCTGCCTGCACTATCCAATTCGAGGACTCGGACATGTCCTACCCACACAGAGCTCCATAACCATACCAAGTTCCATTTTAAGGTCTACCCTATACGGTCCGCACATGGAAGGAGCTCCCAACCATGCACTGTTTAGTGTTAAGGCTCTTTTACTAGCTTATAGAAGAGGTTCGGAATCGGGCAGTATCCTATTTTAAATCAGTGCTGAACATACAGTATCACTCTCTGTGCAACGAAGACAGATGGCTGGTCTGTATGCAACACACTCCATCACTCGCTCTGTTTTAAGCACACATTGCAGCTCTTTGCTCAACATCCTTTATCACTCATTCTTTACTGTGGATAGATAGCTGATCTGTGCCTTATATACCGTTTAACTAACTCTTTTTAGAAAATAGAGTACTGGTCTGTGTATCACTGTGTATCACTCACCCTTCAATAAGGACACATTGTATTGACTTATTTGACATAACATATTACTATTTTCTGCTCTACATTCTGTATCACTCACAGTAAACTGGGGATAGACTACTAGTCTGTGTGTGTTATACTGTATCACTCACCGTGAACTGAATATAGATTCCTAGTCTGTGTGTGATGTACTGGGTCGCACAAGGTTTCCTCTAGATATATTGCTAGTCTGTGTGTGATATCCTGTAACTCTCATTGTCTCCTGGGAATAGATTGCTAGCCTGTGTGTAATATATCCTATATGATTCACTGTCTCCTGAGGATAGATTGCTATTCTGTATGTGAAATCATGTCTGTGTGTAATATACCGGTTCACCTGCTCTATCATAAGGTCGCATTACATCTGTTTGACATTATTTATTATTCACCGTATCATGAAGACGGTTATAGGCTGGTTTGTGCATAGACACCAGTCCATGCAGGAGAGATCGCTTGTCTGTGCGCACATTGCAGTCCTCTGCTCCACATCTCTGTCACTCACGCTATACCAGAGGCAGATCACGGGGGTGTACCCGGCTTACTGTGTCACCCCCGGCATCGTGAAGACACATGCCAGCTCTTTGCACAGCATACTGTATCACTCAGGCTAGGGAAAGTTGCTGGCTTAACATCTGCATACTGAGTAAAGGGGGACTATCCTCCCAGCCTGCGCGCGGCATCCTGTCCCACCAATAACTCTTCGTCAAGGACAGAGCGCCGGTGTCTGCTTCACCCACCGCATCCCTGGCTCTCAGGGACAGCGGGTTAAGTTCAATCGTCAAGATGGAATCTTATGAATTTCATGAGGCGTTTGATGTCTCTGGGCAGTAGCATCGGCACGCGGAGGTAATGCGCATCTCCGCCACGTCTCCACGGTTTCATTAGTCAGAGCAGAATCAGACGGATTCGAAGTCTCTGGGCCTTTAATGATCCCATTCTGCGGCTCGATGCCCACCCATTGCAGCGGAACTGACTTGGCAGGAAATGTCCTCGTGTGAATGCCAGTGTGATGTCTCAGGAGTCGTAAACGAGTTTTTCTTGTTTCTTCTGCATGTAGAATGAAAACACTCAACCGTGTCAAACAACAGGACGGACAGTTCCAGAAACCGGGACTAAACTAGGGAAATAAAGGACTATTGACCCGGACTGGCCAACTGCTCCCAGAAGTCGGAGCGCGAGACAAAGGGAGCCCACCTCTCGGTTGACTTTTGCCTTGGCCATGGTGCACCTCAGAGCAGATGAAATCACTACCCGCACCAGCTCCCACTCCAGAGCAGATGGAACAGTCCAGTCTCAAGATGAAGGAACGCCTGTTTGAGCCAGATGGACCAGTCGAGTCTCAAGCTGAAGGAATGCATCTCTGAACCAAATGGAACACTCCAGTCTCAAGCTGAAGGGAAGCCTATCTGAGGCAGATGGAACACCCCAGTCTCAAGCTGAAGGGACATCTATATCAGGCAGATGGAACACTCCAGTCTCAAGCTGAAGGGACATCTATATCAGGCAGATGGAACACTCCAGTCTCAAGCTGAAGGGACATCTATATCATGCAGATGGAACACTCCAGTCTCAAACTGAAGTGACGCCTATATGAGGCAGATGGAACAGTCCAGTCTCAAGCTGAAGGGAAGCCTATCTGAGGCAGATGGAACACCCCAGTCTCAAGCTGAAGGGACATCTATATCAGGCAGATGGAACACTCCAGTCTCAAGCTGAAGGGACATCTATATCAGGCAGATGGAACACTCCAGTCTCAAGCTGAAGGGACATCTATATCATGCAGATGGAACACTCCAGTCTCAAACTGAAGTGACGCCTATATGAGGCAGATGGAACAGTCCAGTCTCAAGCTGAAGAAACGCCTATATGAGGCAGATGGAACACTCCAGTCTCAAGCTGAAGGGAGGCCTATCTGAGGCAGATGGAACACTCCAGTCTCAAGCTGAAGGGACATCTATATCAGGCAGATGGAACACTCCAGCCTCAAGCTGAAGGGACATCTATATCATGCAGATGGAACACTCCAGTCTCAAACTGAAGTGACGCCTATGTGAGGCAGATGGAACAGTCCAGTCTCAAGCTGGAAAAACGCCTATATGAGGCAGATGGTACACTCCAGTCTCAAGCTAGAGGAACTCCTATTTGAGGCAGATGGAACACTCAAGTCTCAAGCTGAAGGGAGGCCTATCTGAGGCAGATGGAACACTCCAGTCTCAAGATGAAGGGAAGCCTATCTGAGGAAGTTGGAAGACCACAGTCTCAAGCTGATGGGATGCCTATCTGAGGCAGATGGAACACTCCAGTCTCAAGATGAATACACACCTGTCTGAAGCAGATGGAACACACCAATCTCAAGCTGAATGAACGCGTATATGAGGCAGATGAAACACTACAGTCTCAAGCTGAGGGGCCGCCTATAAGAGGCACATGAAACACTCCAGTCTCAAGCTGAAGGGCTGCCTATCTGAGGCAGATGAAACACTCCAGTATCAAGCTGAAAGGCCGCCTAAATGCTCAGATGGTACACTCCAGTCACAAGCTGAAGGGCCTCCTATATGAGGTAGATGAAACACTCCAGTCTCAAGCTGAAGGGCTGCCTATATGAGGCAGATAAAACACTCCAGTCTCAAGCTCAAGGGCCGCATATGAGGCAGATGAAACACTCTAGTCTCAAGCTGAAGGGCCGCCTGTATGAGGAAGATGGAACACTCCAGTCTCAAGCTGAATGAACGCATTTCTGAGCCAAATGGAACACCCCAATCTCAAGCTGAAGGGACGTCTATATGAGGCAGTTGGAAGACCACAGCCTCAAGCTGGAGGAACGCATCTCTGCGGCAGATGGACCACTCTATTCTCAAGCTGAAGGGAGGCCTATCTGAGGCAGATTGAACACTCCAGTTGCAAGCTAAAGGGAGGCCTATCTGAGGCAGATGGAACACTCCAGTCTCAAGATGAAGGTAAGCCTATCTAAGGAAGTTGCAGACCACAGTCTCAAGCTGGAGGAACGCCTATCTGAGGCAGATGGAACAGTCCAGTCTCAAGCTGAAGTAACGCCTATATGAGGCAGATGGGACACTCCAGTCTCAAGCTGGGGGAACGCCTATATGAGGCAGATGGAACACTCCAGTCCAGGCCTATCTGAGGCAGATGGAACACTCCTGTCTCAAGATGAAGGGAGGCCTATCTGAGGCAGATGGGACACTCCAGTCTCACAGCCAGGGCCCGTGGAGGGAGCTTCGGTGGGCGGAGAGGCGGGGCGGGGGTGCTAAAAACTAGAGTTTGGATAATTGAAGGTAAGTAAACCAGTTAATTAATTAAACGAATTTTGTAGCGCACCCTGCATCACATTTTGCCATGCAGGGCGCGCTACAAAATTTGTTTTATTAATTACATTGTTTACTTACCTTCAATTATCCCTACTCCAGTTTTTAGCACCCCCCCACCCTCCCCCTCCCCTGCCTAGCCTCTCCGCCCCACCGAAACTCCCTCCACGGGCCGTGGCTGCAGTCTCAAGCTGGAGGAACGCCTATATGAGGCAGATGGAACACTCCAGTCTCAAGCTGATGGGAGGCCTATCTGAGGCAGATGGAACAGTCCAGTCTCAAGCTGAATAAACGCCTATATGAGGCAGATAGGACACTCCAGTCTCAAGCTGGAGGAACGCCTATATGAGGCAGATGGAACACTCCAGTCTCAAGCTGAAGGGAGGCCTATCTTAGGCAGATGGAATACTCCAGTCTCAAGATGAAGGGACGCCTTTCTGAGGCAGTTGGAAGACCACAGTCTCAAGCTGGAGGAACGCCTATCTGAGGCAGATGGAACACCCCAGTCTCAAGCTGAAGGGAGGCCTAACTGAGGCAGATGAAACAGACCAGTCTCAAGCTGATGGGACGCCTATCTGAGGCAGATGGAACACTCCAGTCTCAAGATGAATACACACCTGTCTGAGGCAGATAGAACACACCAATCTCAAGCTGAAGGAACGCCTATATGAGGCAGATGAAACACTACAGTCTCAAGCTGAAGGGCCGCCTATATGAGGCAGATGAAACACTCCAGTCTCAAGATCAAGGGCCGCATATGAGGCAGATGGAACACTCTAGTCTCAAGCTGAAGGGCTGCCTGTATGAGGAAGATGGAACACTCCAGTCTCAAGCTGAATGAACGCATTCCTGAGCCAAATGGAACACTCCAATCTCAAGCTGAAGGGACATCTATATGAGGCAGTTGGGAGACCACAGTCTCAAGCTCGAGGAACGCATCTCTGCGGCAGATGGACCACTCCATTCTCAAGCTGAAAAGAGGCCTATCTGAGGCATATGGACCACTCCAATCTCAAGCTGAAGGAATGCCTATCTGAGCAGATGGACCACTCTAGTCTCAAGCTGAAGGAACGCCTGTCTGAGGCAGATGAAACACTCTAGTCTCAAGCTGAAGGAACGCCTGTCTGAGCCAGATGGAAGACTCCAGTCTCAAGCTGGAGGAACGCCTATCTGAGGCAGATGGAATATTCCAGTCTCAAGCTGAAGGGAGGCCTATCTGAGGCAGATGGAACACTCCAGTCTCAAGCTGAAGGGGCGCCTATATGAAGCAGATGAAACACTGCAGTCTCAAGCTGAAGGGATGCCTCTCTGAGGCAGGTTCCCCTCAGAGATGCTGCAGTGCCCACATCTGGTGTATCTCACTGTACAGATTGTGAAACATCACCATGGACTGGTTCGTGCATTGGGCCAGATGGATCATTCATGTGTGAGAGCTTGCACCACATATAGCTATTGGTAAAGCCACCCAGACTGACTCGCACTTGACGCACATGCGTCTCGAATATAATAGCATACTCATTGAGTTGGAACTCCCACATGTGCTGTTTCTTGTCTTATGGCTTCGGGAACGAATATCTGGTTCACTTCAACCCTTGAACTTGCTCAGGAGCAGAAAAAGAAACACTCAGCATCTGTTGCTCACTGGCTTTAATGCCTAATATGATTGATTTAATAATCACTTGCACACGTAGGTTTTCAGGTTGATTCTCAGATGGGGTTGAAAGGAGTACGTGGCAGTATCCAGAGTGAGAGTGCCTGCCCCCCATGCAGGCTTGGATGATTGGTACTTGGTTCAAAATATAAAAGTTCGCCTCCAAAGCCTTCTTGACTAAGGGTGAGCAGACAAGGCCCCGGTCAGGAAAGGTGGTGGGAAATTTGTTTCAGATACAATGCAATACTATTGATTACAACACACAATACAGATCACTGTCCAGCCAGTTTTTAAAATATACCTTAACCCTTGGGTATAAAGGGAAGCTATCATTAAGAAGAATTGAGAGCATTAGGTCTCTAGCCCTATCCATGAAAACTGATCGGGGTAAGCTGTATAATTTTATGGCAAGACCAGTGACTCCTATTATGCTTTCTTATCTTGCATTTATTCCAATAGCAGCCAAGATAAGTGTAAAAAATGACAGTTCCCAGGGACCCAGGTTACCAAACTGGCCAGTAGGAATGTGATAAAAAAGAAACCACATAACCAATCATGAACCAGGAACCTATAAAACATCATATCTGACTGCGCAGCTTCCTCTTTTCTTGCTGCTCGAAGTCAGATAAGTGCTTTATCTTTTTGCTCTCAGTTTTATACCGTATTACCATCGTATTTATTACTGTATTCTTGCATTTGAGCTGATTTGTTAGCACTTTACACGTTTGTGCCCCGTGTTGTGCACCGCTTTACCGTGACGCTGTTCTTTGAACTGCCCCCCTTCGTTCCCAGTGGTCACACCCGTTGTCTCTGGCGGCTGTTACCGCTCGCGATCACCTGTTGGCCTCAGCCCGTTGTGCAATTGTCTCATGGTCAGCGCGCCCGTCCTGAGTGCCTTTTTAGGGCGCATTTAACAGGAGAGTGTTTTCTGGTCATCCTCAGCAGCGCGTCTGTGCTCTGGAGAGCTCCCCTAGTCTGACATGCTCCATGGAGTGTTTGCTCTTGCCGCCCCTCCCCTCTGCCTCTCTGTTAACCCCTCGCTACTTCTCTTTGATTATACTGGGCTCTATGGAGATGGATAGCTCCCCTGAGCATGTTGCTTTGAATGAAGAAGGCGAAGCCCTTAAGCAAGATCTTAATAAATGTATTAATTCATCGGTGGCGAATGCTGTAGAAGCTTCTATGCGACGCATGTCAAAAGGAATGGAAAATTCCATGTTAAGCCTCCTGTCCTAGGCTTTGGCCTAGTCTGCGGGGGATAGCAGTTATAAAAAAGTGGGTCCCTCTGCTGCGTTGCTCACTTCCAAATCTGCGTCACGATTGAGTTGCAAGGTTCCCACCGCTTGAATGAGGACATTGTGCCTCCTAGGCCTCCTTTTCAGGAGGAGATTGTAGGTACCGAGGGCAAACGAAAACTCAAAACGAAGCACGCACAGCCACCGCAGAAATTAGTTATTTCTTCTATTATGGACACTGATGATGACATGCAGGACGCAGACGATCTTTTTGATCTCTTTGATATTTCTGGCCCCCCTTCCACCTCCTTAAAAAATCCAAGTCAGATTCTTTTGTGTTTGAACAAGTTTTTGATGCTGAAGGTATGCCTATGTTCGATCCTTCCACTATACTTCATCCTTATTCCACTGAGTGGTTGCCCGCTACTCATGTAGGGGAATACATTTTAGTGAGATTACGCCTTCCATTGGAGACCTCGGTCAGTTCTAGTCTCGAATCTAAATGTCCCAAACCTTCTTTGTCAGAAAAAATCACCATGGTGCCTACTATTGATAAGCCGCTCCTCACCTTCTTTTTCAAGTTTGGCAAGGATCCCTGCAAAGGGGTGGACAAAGCCTGGTCCACTTGCCTGGAGAAATTACTCGATGTGGTGGGCCCCCTGGCTCGCATTTTTGACATGGATGAAGCTGCACGTTTAGATGGTTCGGACCTGACGGCCGAAGAGATCTCAATGTGGGTTCAACGAGCCTTTTGTCTCCTTGGAAATGCAAATGCCACCATTACGCATGAGCGCCGTAAAGGCCTCTTGATAAAATTGGATCCCAAACTAGCCAATTTAGCTCCTCAAGATCCTGGTAGGAAGGCTAACGGTCTTCTCTTTGGGGAATCCTTGGTCAGGGAACTTAGTAGATTTGTGTCCACTTTCACGTCTCTAGATAAGGCGCAACTGTCCATTAAGAAGGTGTTTGCCCCACGGGTTTTTGGACGGGCCTGAAGAGGCAGGAGTCGCTTTTCGGGCCGTTCCTCCAACAATCAGGGCTCCAGAGGATCCTTCAACAATTCCTTCCAAGACTACAAACCCCAATTCTATTCTCAGCGGGGTAGAGGTTGCCGAGGACGTGGACAGAAGAACTACCGCAATTCCCACAACAACCAACAAGGTATGTCTTTTTCCGCCTCTCCCTGTAGGAGGTCGATTAAAACTGTTTCTTTCAAAGTGGCAAACTGTCAGCGCAGATCCATGGGTACTAAATACTGTTCAAGGCTATCTTATAGAGCTCTATTCGCTGCCTTTTCAAACCGTCTTTGCCCCTCCTCTAGTTTTTTCAAACGACATGGCTCTCCTGATATCCTCATAAATTTAAACCCTCCTTTGGAAACAAGCCATTCAGGTCGCTCCTTTCGACCCTTCGGGCTTTCTAAGCTCTATCTTTCTTGTCCAGAAGAAGAACATGAAACTGCGTCCATTAATCAATCTCAAATGGTTCAACCAATTTGTGGTGTACCGCCATTTCAAGATGAAAACCATCCTTCACTCTGCGTCCCTCGGATTGGATGGTTTGCTTGGATTTACAAGACTCTTACCTCACGGTGCCCATCCATCCTTCCCACTCCAGGCTTATTATTTACTTAGACGATATTTTGTTCATGAATTTGGACATGCAGCTTCTCCTATCAGATCTTCATACCACTCAATCCCTCCTCTTGGATTTGGGATTCCTTCTCAATGCCGACAAGCCGATGCTCACTCCTTCTCAGACCATTGAGTTTTTGGGTATCTTGATAGACTCTGTCGCAGCTTCTCTCCTTCTTCCTCAGTCCAAAGTTTCGACGATCAAAGCCGAAATCCCCCATGTTCTACGGACTTCACTCATATCTCTGAGATCACTGGCGAGAATAGTCGGTCTTCTCTCTGCTTCAATTCAAGCTATATTTCCCGGTCCCCTTCATTATCGGGCTCTTCAACGCCTAAAAATAAGACATCTACGCCAAGGCTTGGCATATGCCGATCTTATCGAATTAGATCAGGATCACGTCTAGAACTCCAATGGTGGATCGACCATTTAGATGCGTGGAATGGTCGAACTATCTTCGCCAAGGCCCCAGATCTTGAATTATAATCAGATGCCAGCCTGGTGAGTTGGGCCGCCCGTTGTGGTCCAATATCGACTGGCGGTACATGGTCACGCGGGGAGTCAAAATTGCACATCAATTGTTTAGAGATGCTTGCAGGCTCCTTTGCAATCCAAAGCCTTTCAAAAAACAGAGTTAGCTGCTCCATCCTTTTATGCATGGAAAATGTTTCTGCGGTCTGCTACATAAATCATCTCGGCAGGATCAAATCCAAGCCCTTTGCAGAGTTGGCAACGAGCCTTTGGGAATACTGTCTGTCCAATCAACTGTCCTTGACAGCAGAATATCTGCCAGGAGATCTCAATTCAATGGCAGATTGGCACTCTTGTTATCTTCGAGATGCCAGCGTCTGGAAGCTGCTTCCCTCTGTTTTTCTATCCCGTCTCAAAAATGGGGCCCTTTCTCTATAGATCTCTTTGCTTCCCGCCTCAACATACAGTTGCCCCGATTCTTCAGTTGGCGGCTGGATCCGGCAGCTCTTGCTACGGATGCGTTCCTGCAGGATTGGTCTCTCCACCTCAACTATGCTTTCCCTCCTTTCATTATGATCAGCAGAGTTCTCTCTCAGGTTCATCGCCAATCGACTCCCCTGGTCTTGGTGGCCCCCTTTTGGCAGTCCCAAATCTGGTTCCCGTCTCTTCTGGAAATGGCAATAGACTTTCCTGTGCTTCTTCCTGTTCCCGAGGACTTGCTTCTGAGCCCGTTGGGGCTACCTCACAATCTCGTTCTGGACAATTCCCTGCTTCTTTCGGCCGGTAAAGTTTCTGGCCTGTCTCTTCTGATATCCTCATTTCACAAGAGGCTTCTCTCTTTATCAGCAAAACCTGGGCCCCCGGGACCTCCAAAGCTTACAAATCCGCCTGGTCTCTTTGGGCTAGCTGGTGTCTGGAAAGGCATATCGATCCCCTTTCAGCCCCTTTAAATTTTGTGGTCAATTTCCTAGTGTATGAAGCAAGTGCAGGTAAGTCCTACAGAATGGTCAATTTGTATAGATCTGCTATTTCCCCCAATCATTCTCCCATCGACGGGAAACCTGTAGGTGCCCATCCTTTAATCAGTTGTCTGCTGAAAGGAGTTTGTTTTTCCAAACCTCTGTTGGATAAGTATTCCAATTTATGGGATGTTTCTGTTGTTTTCAAACTGTTCGCAGATTGGCCAGATAATTCTGCTCTCGCTTTAAAAATCTTGTCAGCCAAACTTACCATGCTTTTATGTTTGATTGCCATTAAACGAGTTTCGAATGTTAAAGCTTTAGATTTCTCTTCACACCAATTTTCTCCTACAGATTCACAGAAGAACTAAGATTAACCTGAATACTGTGTTTTATCCCTATTTCCCCTCTCAGCCCAAACTATGCTTAGGTCAATGTCTAAAAGTGTATGAACAACAGACTTCTGATCTCAGATTGCCCTCACATTCTTGACTCCTAATTTATTTCCGAAAACCCCATCTTCCCGTTTCTGCTGCTACCCTTGCCCGGTGGGTGCGTTGGGTTATGTCTCTTGCGGGCATCGATGTCTCAGTTTTCGGAGCTCATTCACTAGGGGAGCCATGGCTTCTAAAGCCTTTTGGGCTGGCTCCCGACTTGAGGACATTCTGAGATCAGCAGACCGGACCAATGGCAGGGTTTTTCGAATGTTTTATGCAAACCTGTTGATACTGTGGCTTCTTTGGTAGTTAGTGCTTTAAACAAGCATAAGAAAAGCCTCCCGTCTTGCCATAAAATGTAGATTTTAATAGTTGTTATGATGGAAATTCTTAATTTTTATTAAAGACACGGAGGTGAGTATTATCCCTCTGCTACACTGCTAACCTGTGCTTCTCCCTCCCTTCAGCAAATCCGGCACTGCCACCTGCATCGTCGTAAGGATCCTGTTTCTCATCGCATTTGATCTCCTACTCCAAGGTGTATCTCGCCGACCCGAGGCCCCTGCGACACATCCTGCGGCTACCTTCTCCTGGATGAATGTGGCTCAAGATCTTTGTTCATGGACTTTGGCTGTTTCTATCGTTTTGGCAATTGTTCCACTGTTTTCTGACTTTATCTGAGCTACTCGTCAGTGAAAAGAGGAAGCTGCGCAGTCAGGTATGACGTTTTATAAGTTCCTGATTCATGATTGGTTATATGGTTTCATTTTTATTACATTCCCATTGGCCAGTTTGGTTACCTTGACCTCTGGGAACTGTAGTTTTTTACACTTATCTCAGCTGCTATTGGAATAAATGCAAGATAAGAAAGCATAATGCTTGCCTCCGTGTCTTTAATAAAATTAAGACTTTCCGCCATAATAACTAGGAAAATCTACATTGTCCACATTAGAGTTGGGATGTGTTAGATATACTATTCTAACTCCAGTCCCAAATACATTGAAGAAAGTGCATGAATAAAAGGGCCAGATTTATTATTCTGACTCTAATCCAACAAACTTTGGGGAAAGTGCATACATTAGTGGGTGAGATTTGCTATACCAACATCAGCCCAAAGAAAATTAGGGAACATGCATACATTTTGTGGGTGTTAGATTTACTCTTCTAACTCCAGCCCAAAGGAAATTAGGGAATGTGCATACATTTTGAGGGGCTCAAATATACTATTTGAAGCCCAGGTCAACAAACAATGGGGAAATTACATAAACTGCAGGGAGAGGGTACCTATTTTAACTTCAGCCACATAAAACTGGAGAAAAAGTATTCATTTTTGGGGTCCGTATTTACTATTCTAACTCGAATATTACTAACTTTGGGGAAGTGCAGAAACAAAATGACCAACAAGTAATATTCTAACTTCTGTCAAAGAAAAATTTGGGTATGGGCAAAAATAAAGCGGATAAAATGTAGTGCTCTAACTGTAGTCGCACACACAAACTGAAGGGTTGGGATTTACTATTGTTAACTTTAGTCCAACTAAAATTGAAATAAATACATAAATAAAAGTTTTGAGATGTACAATTCTAACCCTAGTCCAATTAAAATAGGTCAAGGTGTATAAATGGGTGAGGTTTACAATTCTAACTCTACTAATGCAAACATTCTTCAAAGTGCATACACCGTAGGGGTGAGAATTTTTATTATAACTCCAAATTCAACTAACATTGGGAACGCGCATAAATGGAAGGTGTGAGATGCACTATCCTACCTCCAGTGCAACAAAAATTGGACAAAGTGAATGAATAGGGAGCGGTGGTGACAGTTACTATTCTAACTCCAGTCCAACAAAAATTGGATCATGCATATAAACAGGAAGAGGTGGTGACATTACTAGTCTAACTCCAGTCCCAATAAAATTGGGGAAAGTGCAAAAATGAAATGTGAGAGATTACTATTCCAAATCCAGTTCAATAAAAAATTGAGAAACTGTTTAAATAATGAGGGTGAATTTTACCATGTTAACTCCATTCTCACTAATAATGGGGAAAGTACAAAATGAAGGGTTTAGAGGGCAAAGACGTACTATATAAATGCAAATCAAACTTAAATTGGGGAAAGTACATGCATGAAAGAGGTAAAATCTATTATTCTAACACCACTGCAAATACAATTTTGAATAATACATAAATGAGAGGGATGAGATTTACTATTTAAGCTAAAACTGGTAAAGTATTTAGATAAAAGAGTTCTGCTTTACAATTCTAACTCAAGTCACTCGCAAACATTGGGGAAAATGCATATATCAAGGGAAGGTCATGGGTTGGGGAGAAAATGCATGCAGGAAAATGGTTAGAATTGCTATTCCAAATCCAGTCCAACAAAAATTAGGGAAGAGCAGAAATAAAGGAAATGCTATTTACTATTAGAACTCTAGTCTTAAAAATATTGCACGAAATGCATAACTCTGAGGATGAGATGAAATGTATTATTCTAAATTCAAACCATCTAAAATTAGTGAAATTGTAAAAATGAAAGGACTGAGATTTACTATTCTAACTCATTCCAACAAAAACTGGAGACACAGCATAAATAAAGAGGGTGAAATATATTATTCTAACTCTAGTCTAAAAAAAGTAAGAAAATTGCATAAATCTGGGGTCAATTGCCATTTACTCTTTTAACTCCAATGCAACTAAGTTCCCGATCAGGATGTCGGGCGGACTGCCACCGAAAGGCCTTCGGTGGCAGTCTGGCCGACATCCAGAGTATCGGTCCGCCCGCTGGATTATAATGCCGACAGTGTGAGGGAGTTGGGCTTGGGAAAAGACCGCTGCCTCTGACAGGCTCAAATAGCCCATCGGGGTGGCGGTCAGAACCTAATCCCTACAATGGGGGCGGTACCTACGGAGGAACTGCCATAGGAATTAGAATGTTTCTTGCCCTCTGCCTTTACATGGCGGTCCGACCAACAATTAAAGGCAGACAGTAAGGGAATTTTGGGGGCTCTAGCAGAGCTCCCACTCCGTGGGCCTCTGCTCTGGGGCTGGGAGGGACATTTGGTTCCTGGCACACATTGCATGAATGTTTGAAAACATCCCCTTTTCAATTGACGCTTGTGCCGCAGCCCTTTTCTGGGCCGCAGCAAAACTAAAGGGGATGATAGACGGAGTGTTGAACATTGCAAGCACTCACCCCCAGTCAACTGATCTGGGTTTAATCCATCAACACTTTTTAGCTCACTCTGCCACCCCAGTTCAGACATGGCCATATGCAAATCAGTCTGACCCTATGCCTCATGGGAACAGTCCAGCCCAAACTGCCAAGCCATGTCTTCCCTGGACTGGAAACAAGCATCTTGGGAACGGTTTCTGGCTAATCAGCCGTCATCAGCCAGGCTAGCTTGAATCCAGTGGCAAAGTGAGCAAGGGACCCACGTCTGGCCATACCCTGCCAACCTAGGGTGAACAAAGCAAAACCAAAGGGGATGATGGACGGAGTGTTGAACATTGCAAGCACTCACCCCCAGTCAACTGATCTGGGTTTAATCCATCATCATTCTTTAGCTCACTCCGTCACCCCAGTTCAGACATGGCCATATGCAAATCAGTCTGACCCTGTGCCTCATGGGAACATTACAGCCCAAACTGCCAAGCCATGTCTTCCCTGGACCAGAAACAAGCATCCTGGGACCGGTTTCTGGCTAATCAGCCGTCATCAGCCAGTCTAGCTTGAATCCAGTGGCGAAGTGAGCAAGGGACCCACGCCTAGGCATACCCTGCCAACTTAGGGCAAACAAAGCAAAACCAAAAGGGATGATGGACGGAGTGTTGAACATTGCAAGCACTCACCCCCAGTCAACTGATCAGGGTTTAATCCATCATCATTCTTTAGCACACTCCGCCACCCCAGTTCAGACATGGCCATATGCAAATCAGTCTGATCATGTGCCTCATGGGAACAGTCCAGCCCGAACTGCAAAGCCAGGTCTTCCCTGGACCGGAAACAAGCATCCTGGGACTGGTGTCTGGCTAACCATCCGTCAGCAGCCAGGCTAGCTTGAATCCAGTGCAAAGTGAGCAAGGGACCCACGTCTGGGCATACCCTGCCAAATTAGGGCGAACAAAGCAAAACCAAAGGGGATGATGGATGTAGTGTTGAACATTGCAAGCATTCACCCCCAGTCAACTAATCTGGGTTTAATCCATCATCATTCTTTAGCTCACTCCGCCACCCCAGTTCAGACATGGCCATATGCAAATCATTCTGACCTTGTGCCGCATGGAAACAGTCCAGCCGAACTGCCAAGCCATGTCTTCCCTGGACTGGAAACAAGCATTCTTGGACCGGTTGCTGGCTAATCAGCCGTCATCAGCCAGGCTAGCTTGAATCCAGTGGCAAAGTGTGCAAGGGACCCACGTCTGGGCATACCGTGCCAACTTAGGTCAAACAAAGCAAAACCAAAGCACAAGCCACAATAGAAAAAGGCACATTTACACCCACCTGCATGACGGTAGTATTGTAATTGGACTGTCGGGATCGCCGACTCCTTGTCCTGTATCCGAAACAATAGAGGTTGGATGCTCGTTTGACTGCCATCGTAATTAGACCCTAAAATTGGGAAATTTCTTATAAGAAAGGGTTAAGATGAACCAACTCCAGCACTAACGAATTTGGGGAAAGTGCATACATTGGGGGTGAGAGGTTAAAATTTGTCGTACTAACGCCATTCTAACTGAGGTTCTAAAATTAGAAAAATTGATGTATGGAAGGGACGAGATTTACAATTTTAACTAGGCCTGTGAAAAATTTTAATTACACCCGAGTCATCAAAGTACTTTAAGTAATTCCGCATTACTATTGTGATGTGAAATTACTGAAATTGCACAATCACCCCAGCTTCAATAATTAAGAGTAATTTGGGACAAAAATCCTACCACAGGTACACAGGAATAACAAACTAAGAGAGAGCGAGTGGTTGATGCCTACAGCTTTTGTGTCCTGTTGTATTTGGTGCTATTTTGGTAGCGCAAAATGCATCCTTGGACCAATTTTGGATGCGAGGAAATATCCCCAAATGCTGGATTATGCTTCTTCCATAATTATGAGTAATTTTTCAGTAATTGCGATTAATTACGCCAGAGGGAATCACACCAATTACATCCAACCCTAATTTTAACTCTGTTCCATCTAAAAATGTTAAAGGGTATACATGAAGGTGTTCAGATTTACTATTCTAATTCCAGTTTCACAATCATTGGGGAAAGTGCATAAATCGGCAAAAGGGTTTTACTTTTGTAATTCCAATCCAACAAAAAAATGTGGAAAGTGCACACATTAGAGGGGTGAGATTTACTATTTGAACTCATATTCAATTGGGGAAAGTGCACAAATCCGGAAGGTGTTGAGATATACTATTCCTACTCCACTAAAGCTTAAAAGGAGAAATGTACAACAATGAAATGGCTGGGTGTTACTATTTCCACTCCAAATCATGTGCATCCCTGTCCTTATTCCACCTCATCTTGAGCTATTATTGCCAATGTTGATATTCCATTGGTGTATTTGATAGGTGGTGCAGTATATTAATCATTGTGCATATATTTGCATGTGCTTAAAATGTGGTCCTCTCAGTGTGCATATGTTGACTGAGGAATTTCTTCCCATTTGCTACGGTAAAAGTTAATACCTGTTTCTTTCTGCATGTTGGACGGGATATATAGATACATGTTCTTGCTTCTTTGGGGTGGACGCTTTGCCCTGACTGCTTCCCAGGTGATTATTTCTTTATTGAGGAACCAGTGACCTATTTCCTTAGGTCAGCATTTACTCATTCCTGTATTTAAACTTGAAGCATTTGCTGACAGAGAAATGTAAGCGGGGTTACTTCATCGCAGACAGGAACGTTCTCTGAAGTTGCTGTTGCTTGTTGTGAAACATCATGGTGGTTTTATTTTCTACCAGTTTAGGATTAGGGATTTTGGGATTATGAGGGTCTGGGTAGGGAAACTACTCTTCTTTCCTTTTCTCAATAAAATACATTTTCAAAAACCTTTTCCGCATTGATGTTAGAAAATCCATAGGAAGTAATCGGAAAAGCCGTAAAATAGAATCTTTTTAAATGAGGCAGGGCTGTCTCTCCTTCTCATGAAAGATTTCGTTCATGAAGGTTTAGCTGCTGTCTCTTTTATTCCAAATACAGTACTGATTGTAGAATCTATTTTGTTAAAAAAATGTATGCTACTTTCCCTACAATAAATATGGGCGGCTTTTCTCATTTATTTAGTGTAGATTTATTTTTATGTACTATGGGTGTGTAACTTAATTTATGCAGCTCTTTGTTTTCTCAGTGATTATAATCCCGAGGTAACAAGGTACTATATAGGTATTTTGTTATAAAGGGTGCTAGACCTAAGCAGGCAAGTCTGAAAAGCAGCCTAGGAGAAGCAATAGCTAATTCTGGACTCTCCAAGAAAAATAATGGTTCAACTATCAATGGGTTAACTTTTCCCTTGGGGTCTGCCAATCTCCATGCATCCTCAAGGGGGAAGGCAATGTCCACTTCAGAATGCAAAATAGGCAAAGCACCCGCATGAGCAAAAGCTGGAACAGCCTCTTATACTCCACATGTTTTCCAGTTTTCCCTGTCAGAGATTTTTAAAAATCTGAATCAGTCACACCTCTTTCATCATCTGTGTCTTCTCAAATACAAAGTCTAAAAAGGAAGATTGATTCACTCTATAATCAGATCTTAGATTTGTTTTTTTATTAAAGAAATCTCTAAGCTAATGGCTCCCTTGGAGGGCCAGGAGACTACACAGTTGGATCAAATTTAAGATGTGTAAGGATTCCTATACAAAGCAACACAAGTCCTCAGGAATCGAGGTAATTGAAAGGCTCACTTAAACTCCAGTTCTACCGGGGAATAGTTACAATCTTAAAATTAGAAGGGTACATCTGTTATGTTCTCTATCAAGCCAAACAATTTTCGCCCCTGCACATTCCTTGTAAACTTTGGAGATTACTGTCTGAAAATGAAAGTTGTGACTGCAGTTTTAAGACAGAAGGAATTTAAAGTGGCAAATGTATTTAATTTCCAAAGTTTCTCCAACATGTGTTTTGAAACTTCATGACAAAAAAGGGAACTCAAGCAGCTAATACCCCTTTTTAAAACTGAAGGGGCACAAGCAATGCTTCTTCATTCTGCTGCACTAAAAGTGCTTGCAAATGGCACATTTAGAGTTTTTTTTCCAGCGATAAAGGCTATAAAATCATATTTAAGCAAATTCCAAAGAAAGAAATTAATTAGGCAACACCCTCTTGTTTTCTTTACTTTTTCTTGTACTATCAGTCATAGTAATGGGGTTGAGTGACAACCGATTTTAAATGAAACTGTGAGCTTGGGCTACTGGGCTCTGCACTAAGCATAAATTGAGGGAAGAGTGTTATTCACTGTTCTAACCACAACCCAATTAAATTTGTGGAAAGTACATAAATGAAAGGGGGGGGAGATTAACTATTCTAAATCCAGTTTTACAAACACTGGAGATAGTGTATAGATCAGTGGGGTAAGATTTACTATTCTAACTGCAATTCAAAGACAACGGGAAAAAAGTGGATACATTAAAGAGTGAGATTTACGATGTCCAGTCCAACAAAAACTGGTAAAGTGAATAAATGAATGTCAGTTTCACTATTCTTATTCCAGTCTCACAATATTGGAGAAGGGGCATAATCCAGAAGGTGGGTGAAATGTACTATTCTAACTCCAATCCATCTAAAAGTTGGTCAAGTACATCAAAAAAGAGATGAATCTACTATTCTAAATACAGCTCAACAAAAAGGATGAGAGTGCATAAAGTGGGTCAAATTTATTATTCTAAGTCCAGTCTCAGAAACATTGGAGAAAGTGCATAAAATTGAAGGTTGGGTGGAGGGGAAGAGATGCACTATGTTAACTCCCATGCAACTAACATCAGTGAAAGTGCATACAGTCCTACGGAAACTGAGAAACTGCATAAATACAATAGTTTCCACCCAAACTCCCAGTAAACTATTTACACTGTAATATAAAAATTAACTATGCGCCCCAAAATAACTGAAACTCAATATTGTTTACAACATGTCACATTTAAAATATATTTTAAATCAATAAAATATAAAGTAGTTTATGTTTTTCGAAATTTAAATTAAACAGCCAATCCCACCCTCAGATAACCTACACCAACACACACCTGGTTAGGGTGCTCTTTATTGGATGTCGGTACAGTTACCCAGCAAGACCCCGACCACAGCTGCTCACTGCTCAGCAACTACTTGAAGCATGAGTCTGGCATCTCACTACCCTTGGTGGTGGGAGTTCAATTTTAAATCTTTCAGAACAGGCGGATGATTGGCATTCAAACAGTTGGTCCATTAAGTGATTTCTTTACGACTATAATGTAGAATCTAATTCAAGTCCCAAGATCCCCCATGCAGTGCCAAGCTTTACCAGAGGTGGCCCTCTCCCACTGTTAACAATGTCCCATTTTACCAGCTTCTAAAGCTCGATATACAGCTTTTTTGGACCAGCAGTCTTTATAGAATGTCGCCCTGATCATTAATCTGAAAAATCTGAAGAGGTTTTTGTATCATATCAATTTTTGAATGCCAGTACTGCAATTCCTTATTCCCCTGCTACAACTAGGTGTTTTTTTTTAAATTTCCTTTTGTGGTGAGACACATTCCTCCAGGCCCTGATGCATCCAGTCAGAGGTGTCTACATTTTCCCATCTTTCAAGACTACATTTAGTTTCCTGCCCTGCCCGTTGTCCTTTCATCTTCTCCAAAGGTCTTCATGAAGGCACACAAAGGGGTACTGCGCTTTCTGTATTTATGCAACTGGTTAATTTGTGTCCCTATTTTTTCAAAGGAAAAAACAGGCATGTGAAGAGTCACCTAGGTCTTTTAAACTCCCTAGTCACCTAGGTTTTTAATCAACTGAGGGAAATTACAACTCCAGTCAGTATAGGGCTTTCCTTTTCTTCGGGTGTGATTATTTATAAATGTTAGGACACACAAGATCAAGTGAAAATAATGCTTTTCCTTTAAAAACACCTAGTATCCCTCTAATTTTGTTGGTGGGCACTACAACAACAATCCCAGTAAGGCGTTAAAGTGCTTGAAGTTGTAATACCGTCATCTTTATACTATCTTACTAATTATTCTGGGGTTCTGTATGCCCTGGCTAGACTTAGTTCCCTCCTCAACATGATTCCTTCTTCACCAGTTTGTGACTTAGTGCCCAGCACAGAGGTCAGGAGTATTGATGGTCTATCAAATTACCTGGCCAATGGATCTTTTCGATACATTCCACCTAGTTCCTCTCCTCCCTATGCTGCTATAGAACACACAGGAGCACAATGCGACATGGATTGTTGTGGTCACTAATACTAATTAGGGGCCTCAACATTCTTGGTTCAAGGTGTACTCTTATAATGTGCATGGCAGAAGTACACCCATTCTTTTTTCCACCTGTCCGAGGGTCAGAATATGACACTTCATTCTGAACCTCACTCTGGTCTGATTGATAGCCTGATAGTTGAAAGGTGTTGGTGACAAAAAAGTCTTGCCTTGAGGAGGTACTGATTAACTGATGCCCAGACAGTGTTGCAGTCCATTGGTTCTAGGAGGTAAATGTAATCTAAAATAAAATGTTAGAAGACATTACCTCTCCTCTACATGCACCGTTACAGGAGGTAATTGTAATCTAAAATAAAATGTTAGAAGACATTACCTCTCCGCTATATGCTTACTAAGTGATTAAATAATTTGAATATGTTGATTTAATAAATATGAATTTTAAACAAAATAAAATAAAAACACCCTACCTCGCAATTTTATTTTTAATTAATATTGAGTTAATTTAATTTTAAATTTCATTACAAGTTGTGTTTAATTAATGTAAATGACATTTTCATTTTTAAGAAAACTTTCATAATGTAATGTTTTTTAATACGTTAAGTCCCTGGCTCTATTATTTTCTATGGGATTGTGTTGCAGTACCCCGACCTGACCACAACCAGCATCAGGGACCCTGATTCTCTGATCACCCGCCGCTACTACTCCACTGACCTCCATGCACTCAACCCCGGAAGGAACAACAACTGCCAGCTGTCTACGCCGAATACCAACCAAGCCCAGTTCTCCTGCCCACACTGCTGATTATCCTTCACCAACCTCCGCATCCCCACGATGACCTCACTCACGCCCGACGCCAGCACCTCTGATGCCCTGAAATGCATTCTCCTCAACATGCGCTCCCTGCACGGACATGCTGTAGAGATCTGGGACCTCCTAGACACCATCTCGCCAGATGCATCTTATTCATGGAAACCTGGACCAACTCCACCTCTGCCCCTGACATCACCACCGCCATTCCTGATGGATACAAGATCCAGAGGACGGACTGCCCAATTGCACAGAAGAGCTCCCTCCGACTCACCACCTCCAGCACGAACGACTCGCCATCCACGACCGAACACCTCCATTTCCAGATCAATAACTGCCCCAGAATGACCCTACATGGTACCCTCGCCCACAGACCTCTCAGACCTCAAACTTTACTCACCACCACCACCGTCAAGCTCATTGCATCCCATGTCTTCGCCTCCATGAACTACATACCCATCGGAGACCTCAAGTTCCACCTCGACAACCTCAGCGACCCCAACCCCGCCACCCTCCTGGCCAACCACACAAACCTCTGACTGAAACAGTTCATCACCATCCCCACCCACAAGGCAGGACAGACCCTCAACCCCTTCTTCACAGGAGGGAAAAACATCCACTTCAGCCATACCACCCAAAACCCCTGGACGGATCACCACCCACTCACAAACCCATACCTCATCCACCGCAACGGAACTAGTGTAAGATCACATAGGAGCAACTCAACTCCACTCTCAACCACGATCCCCCCTCCTGCCTCGACGGACGCCAACTCTGCAGCCAAAGAACTACACCGAGGGATCTCCAACTGAGCAGACAAACTCGCCCCCCTTCGCAACCCCAGCAAATTGCGGCCAATTAAGGCCACCTGGTTCACCTCCGACCTCCAAGAATCCAGGCGCACCAGCAGATGGCTGGAGAAGTGATGGGGGAACAGCAAAACCACTGAAGTCCAGAACACCTACAAGAATGCCATGACAGAACACCACCAACTCATCAGATCCACCAAAAGGACCTTCATCCGCAACAAAATCCTCGCCAACTCCAGCAACTCAAAGAACTCTTCAGCATCATCCAGGAATTCATCAATCCCCCCCACCAGCGAAGCCACAGACTTCACACCCTCCC
The DNA here is from genome assembly GCF_964263255.1 of Lissotriton vulgaris. Taxonomy (NCBI): domain Eukaryota; kingdom Metazoa; phylum Chordata; class Amphibia; order Caudata; family Salamandridae; genus Lissotriton; species Lissotriton vulgaris. The sequence goes on from NC_141687.1 coordinate 331,610,671, forward strand.
AAGACCTCTGCAACAAGCTCGGCTCCTACTGTCATCTGAAAATCAAGGCCCTCTACGACAACTTCAGCGAACAGACTCCAGAAACCACGCCCTCCCCCAGTGCTGACAGCCAGCCTACCATCGCTGCATAGACCCCGGTCACCACTGGAGATACGCCAATACAATGAAGATCACTCACTCAGGAGCCCCCATGGACCCCTGCCCACTGCACATCGTCCACAGAGCCACCATAGCAACTGAGCTATGACGCACCATCAACGGCCACTTTGAATCCCATTCCCCGACGAATGGAAATGTGCAGCAGTCAACCCCCTCCTCAGGAAACCCTCTGCAGACCCAACAGATCTGAAAAACTACCGACCAACCGAGAAGATCGTCAACACCCAGCTGACAAACTTCAACGAAGAAAACACCATCTTCGACCCTTCCCAATCTGGATTCTATAGCAACGACTGCACAGAGACCGACCTCCTCGCTGCCACAGATGACATCCGCACTCTCCTCGACAAAGGCCACAGCGCGACCCTCCTCCTACTAGACCTCTCTGCAGCCTTTGACATGTCTCCCACTGCACTCTCACAGCCAGGCTCCACGACGGTGGCATACAGGGGACAGCCCTTCTTTGACTGGCTCTGCTCCTTCCTTGCCAGCAGAACCCAAAGGATCAGTCTCCCGCCCTTCCTCTTTGAACCAACAGAGATCAACTGCGGAGTACCCCAAGGATCATCGCTCAGCCCCACGCTCTTCAATATCTACATGGTCCCACTCACCAGCATCATAAGACAGCATGGACTCAGCATAGTATCCTATGCAAATGACACCCAGCTCGTCCTCACCCTCACAAAGGAACCCGATGCCACCGGACTCAGCTTCCAGGAAGGAATCAAAGATGTTGCATCCTGAATGGGCAGCAGCTGTCTCAAGCTCAACTTGGAGAAGACAGAAGTCCTCATACTCGGACCCACCCCCTCAGATTGGGACAACACCTGGAGGCCCACCGCCCTCGGCAACTCCCCACCCCCACAGACCACGCCTGTAACCTCAGCATTGTACTCGACTCCACCCTTATCATGACCAGCCAGATCAACGCCGTTGCCTCCAACTGCTTCAACATCCTCCACATCCTTCGCATGACCTTCAAATGGATCCCCTCAAATTCAGAAAGACAGTCTCCCACTAACTCATAACAAGCAGACTGGACTACGGCAACACCCTCTATGCTGGAATCAACAAATCCCTGCTACCCAAACTCCAGACCATCCAGAACACCGCGGCCAGACTCATCATTTGTATCCCACGACATGAACACATCACCCAACACCTGCAAGACCTCCACTAGCTCCCCGTCAAGAAGAGAGTAACTTTCAAGCTACTCAGCCACACCTACAAATCCCTCCACAACACTGAATCTAAATACCTCAACGAAAGAGTCTCCTTTCATGTACTCAGAGAATCCATAGCTCCGCCGACCTCACTCTCACAGACACCCTGCGCATTCGCAGAACCAGAGTGGGTGGAAGAGCCTTCTCCTACATCGCAGCAAAAGCCTGGTATGAGCTCCCGATCAACATCAGATGCTTCCCCACTCTGCACATCTTCAGGATGACGCTCAAGACCTGGCTCTTCAGCTGACTTTTCACTTTGAGTGCAGCAGCAACTTTAATGTAGTGTAGTTTGTGAATAGCAATGGCCTTACTCTTTTGTGGGTAGGTTGTTTGAATTATCATGCTACTCTCTAAACTCCTTCTTACACTTCTGTAAAGCATGCCCATTCATAGTAGATAGTCCCAATTCTTCCACCACCACCTACTTTCTGTCATATTTGCTACTATGGGCCGGAGTCCGAGGCGATTAGGAAGGCCTCCTAATGGCATTTGCTCCATCCAAATCAGATCGGGAACGTATCTTCCCGACCGACTCAGAAAGGTTTCTGACCGACCAAGTATGATGTGAGTTAGGCATTAGGAATATCCCAATACGAACCTGATGGTATTTGGAATGACCGAGACGTACGGAGCAGAATCATAAGTCTCTACGGGCTGTGTTTCCGAACAATCGAGTACGATGCTGGATTTGGACAGCCTTTCTGAATCGTGCTGTCCAATTTGAATACGCAGTCAGAATCAGACTTTTGGGGGCCCGTAGTTTGCACCGCCTGCACCCGGAGCCTTCACAATTGGGCCTGTGGGGTACCCATGGGCCCCCCTTATCAGCCATGCACAGTGTGGTAGGCACCAGGGGTGCCCGCCACAGAGTGTCCAATTTGCCCAGTCATCCATTGGGAGCCTATGCATTCGATCAGAACAAAGACTCCCATTGAAGTCACTGGGAGTCCAACCATCTCGTATCTGGAAGCATCTGGGTGCATTGTACTCGGTCAGTTGGACTCTCCCAATCCGTTTTGGTCGGAAACCTTTCCCAAACCCATTCGGTCTGGAAGCTTTCCAAACCACATCAGTATCGGGCCCAATGTAGTAAACTTACATATGCACAGATCTCCCCATAGAAAATATAGGAGAGGTGCAAATTGAGATTTCCACTGGTAGGTTTGTGAATCACATCTTCTAGTAAGTAGAACTACAGCAGTACTACTTTATGTAATTCAAAATGGAGTTTGTAAATCTGGCCCGGGTATACCCTATTGGTATAAATATTGTAAGTTCATAAGCATTGAATTTGGAGTGCTACTTATGGTTGCATTGTTGTTGTGTGACCTGCTCTTTGGCCAGTGCAAAATTATTTAACTACTATGTATTCATTTGTAATCATTACTGTCAGACCACCACACATTACACTGGTGAAAGGAAAGATATTCATTTAAGAAACGGTACAAGTTTCAGATTTTTAATCAAAAGGTAATCAGCAACTGCAAGAAAACATTTTCTTTGCTTGTGTGTCTGAGGCATGGAAAATTTCACAGGACACACATGTATAAAATGTACTACTGAGCACAATTGCAGATGTTATTTACATGCGCTGAGCCTGTGCAAAAGAATATTTATAGATATAAATTTCCAAATGTATGTACACGCAACATTACACTTGAATGATCCATGTGTAATTGGTGCAGAAAGCATGGTACCTAAATTACGCATGGGATAATGTGAGGAAACGCTATTCAAACAAAATATTTTTGTATAAAAAAAAAGAATGTAAAATATATGATTTAAATGACACTGTTTTCTAACCCTGCTTTGTTGGCATTTACATAATGCAGCAAATCCACATTCACAGCATAACGGCAAAAAGCAGTATGTCAGAAATGTGTGTTATGTGCATAAATCACACAAACAGAAGGTACCTAAGACATTTTGTGAGTTAGGATGCAAGTTATGAATTTCTGCATTGCAGAAGTGTGAGCCACATTTCTCAGAATGTGTTATTTTTTGGGAAAATCAGACTCAATAAATTTGTAAGGGGAACAGATAAAGTACAAATACATTACTAATTATAGGTCTCAGAATTAGGTGCTGGGGTAAGGGTAACTGACAAGACAAAAATATTAGCTAGCAACTAAATTATACTACATATAGTGGAAGCTTTGGCATTAAACACAAACGCCACCTCTTGAGTTACACATCTCTAACAGGCCCAGAGCTCTTAGAACAGAGCTAACCCTCAGGTTGTACACATATCACATGATCCCTCCAGAGACATGAGTCCTGCTTCACAAGCTAATATCGTATAGGCTCAGACCAGGTACAGACTGGCCTAGAAGAATATCAGAGGCGTAGCAGGTGCTTCTGAAATGTCAGGAGGGCAGAAGCCGACTTTGTTCCTTGTCGGGCTCAATACTTAAGCATCTTAGAAAAGCTGTAAGAGCTACGTTCAGGCCCGGACTGGCCGTTGAGGGCACCGGGCAATTCCCCGGTGGGCCGCATGGTTGGGGGCCAGTTTTGGACCCCTGGGGCCGTTTTTGTTACAGGGCCGTTATGCTGCAAAAACGGCCCTGTAACAAAAACGGCCGAAAACCGGCCCTGTCACTGAGCGCGGTCGCACCTCTCCCCCCTCCCCTCTCCTCCCGGAGGGGGGAAGGGGGGCCGGCCGAGCACTTTGCCAGGGCCGGTTCTCGTTCCCTGTCCGGCCCTGTACGTTGAGTTCAATCACATCTTAAGCTACACAAGCCCGTTCTTGCTCGATAGAGTGCCATTTCCCCATGCGCATGTCTGCAGAGACAGATGAACAACTGCAACCTGTATGTGTGCATGGAAATACTAAAATTAAAAAGAGATGTATTTTCCTTTCTGTAAATGTGTGCACTGTGTGCACTGTATTTTTTAAGCCTCGATATTGTGAACGTATGTATGTGTAAGGTGTAATAACGACTGAAGCGACACGGACCTATCTTTTGCTCTTTTCTTTTAGGGGTGGCATGAATGGAATGTGAGACAACATTCTGGCAGCTGTTTGCTCTAATCCACTTTCTCATAATTTATTTGCCAACATTAACTGCATGACTTAAAACAATATTATTTCAAAATGTATTTGTGGAGAGGAGTTAACCTCCTCCATGCTTCGGTATCCTCTTGAAGAAATAGGTGATAATGCCCAGAACTCTGATTCATGAAATAATGTATAAGAAGGGTAGAATGCCCATGGGTGTGTTTCAATTAGACGAATGCAAAGGCGGTCAAACCCTTCTTGTTAGTGCTGAAGTACATGAGCGGGTGAGTCGGTGCATTTGCTAAGTGCCTTTGCAAACTGCCTCGGGAGGGAAGCCTGTTTGGTTGTTATTCAATCTCTGACACGTTATGTAAACCCTCGCTGTCCAGGGAGAGTTCAGACATTTCTAACGTATTTATTGGCTTCTGAGTAGGAGTTTGCACATCTTTTGTTCAGGTATTGGACTAGAATATTGTTGTTTAAATATCATCCTAAAATAAACTAGCATGAATACTGACTACTGCAATATCGTGAAGGTAAATATATATACAGGTAAATATACTATTAGTATTCTTGACTCAATGTGAATGTACTTTAAAGATGGATATATCTTCAAGGTACACAGATGTTGAGTTAAGAATAATAAGTCTATATTTACATATATGTACTTACTTGTGCAATATTGTAGTAGGTAATATTACAGCTAAAATATTAGGTTGAACATTTTTTTTCTACTTAATAGTCAGATATACAATTTTTTATTGCACTAAAGAAAATAAGCGTAGATGGAAAATAAATGCAGATTTTTCCTCTGCAGGTTTACGTTTTTCAGTGTTTCAGTAAACACAATAGTTCTGTGTGGGAGAAGAACACAATGGCTTCATTTTGAGAGCACTGTATAGTCCATAACAGAACCCCCTCATCAAAAACTGCTTCCACATAGTATACAGTACAGTGGGGAAGACAATTTAGGTAGGCTGCATTATGGCTACTTCTCAGAAAGAAAAACATATCTGCTATTAGATTAAAATGAGGTAGTGATAGACTAGGCAAGAATAAGTGAAAAGATTAGCAAGGTGCTGGTTTCACTAAACGTTGAAGCTAAAAAAAGAAAGTTTGAAGACCACATTAGTTTGTAGTTTACAAACCTCACTTGCATGTCCAAGTACCAGATAAAACCTATATGATACCAATTGAAACTCTTCTGTCCTCGGTGCACACTCAGTATACAATTAATAAAGGTGTAATAATCCTGTGCTCGAGAGACCTCGAATTTTGGGCATCGGCCAGGGGAACCCTTGGGCAACTGGTTAAGAACTCTTTTTGACCACTTATAAATACATACTTCATTGCCTACCTAATTCCAAATTACAGAGTTACCAGTGGTGGCTGGTGACATTTGAAAGTGGAGGGGCGTAAAATAATTGTCGTATTGCACTGCAGCAAGTGAGCGAACGAGCCCGAACAACCTACGGGGGTTCACGTGGGTTCTCCCCCCGAGAAACTTTTGAAAAAAAGTGGACAAATGGTGCATTTTCAAGCAAATTTGAGAAAGCAGGAAGGTTAATAAAGCAATTGTGAATCTGTTCTAACAAAGACAGTGACTGGCAAAACTGTCAGGCTAATCAGATGCATATCAGACGCCAGCCTACCAAATGCTCTGTCGATCTGTGCCACTGAGTGATATTTTTTCACAAGTGATATTTTGTTTTAAACTGAGCTGGTATTCCTTGAATTCCTCGCAGGTCGCTAGTATTTCAAAGAAAAATTCAATTCATCCATTAAAACAGTGCGAGACCGAAATTCTCTTGTGTGGGACAAACACAGAAAGAAAAGCACTGAATCAAGATGAGACAACTGAGATAGACGCTAGAGCCAGCCAGTCATGTGCAAGGGGCTGACTTAAGCCCACTTTAAGTTCATGTCATGTATGGAGACAATGGGTCTGCCTGCAGACAGCAAAAGTGATCTGCAGCTGAGACCTCAAAAGGGAATTGAACATTTGTGGGAGTCAGCTGCACTGGGCGTAGCTGCACATCTGGTCAACTAATGGATATGCCCATACTAATGCAATGCTTCCCACCCCACCCTGTGCAACGATGGAGACTTCTTGTTAAAAGTAGTCTTCCATTCCTGCTAGCAATTAGCTTCAAACTAAGAATGTCCTTGCCCATAGCCTTTTTCTTTACTAATTAAAAAAGGGTCAAAATAAATATTTAGCTATTATGCTAATGTAATACCTATCAATAGCTTCACAATAGGCCTCTGCAGTTGACCATGCCTAGCTAGACAACATTTGCTGTGCTCTTTCTCTTGAGGCAAGTTCAAGTTGATGGAAGTGAAAGCTAGACTGGATGAGCACTGCTAGCCCTTTCTGTCAGGTACTTATTAATGACATGTCCCTTCCACAACAAAATGTGTAAGTGCTAAACAAGAGAGTTTGTTTGTAATACGATTTGTATTGATGTGTTTTAAGAATCACCTAAAATTGTGCACATCACAACTATTGAGTCAAGATTTATGAAAATGAGTGATGCCTGAAACAATAAAAGTACAAAATAAATCGTTCATGAGTCGGCAAGCATGAAAGAGGTCAGATAACAGGAGACAATTGCTTCACCTGCAGTAGGCAGTGTACAGCTTCTTTGCAAATTAGGAAAGAGCAATTAGAAGATGCTTTTACTTCTTAAGTTGCTAACTGCAGCAAAGTGCAACACTTCGACTCACATCTGTATTGGGTCACTCTCCGGTCCCTTAAAATGGAGCAGTGTTTTTCATTCTGAAAACAAGATCCAGGGGGAGATGCTACAGCCTCTCTTGCCGCCCCCTGCTCTCTGGCGAGGTGGAGAACCAATAATTCTAGTCGTTTTAGTGGTGTCAGGCTGGCTGCTCTCCATGATTTCCTGAGGATGTTCCGGTGGAGGAGAGAATTCACCAATCGCTATCAGATGTTCTTAAGAAGTGGCTTGGGCAGTGCTTAATTTGTGAAATATTAAGTGTCAGGGCTCTGACCAGAAGGCCACTGCAGCTTGCACCACCCATCGCCCATGTCATTGTTGCCAAAACAACCCTTAACCATCTCTCTCGCATGTAACTGCGGCAGTTCAGATTATTCCAGTTCCCCAAAGCTAAAGGAATGGCTGGGGAGGCAGGTATTAGCAATTTCTTTTTCTATAGATTATTTTCCTAAACAACGGTTATACTGCTCATCTCTAAATTACATGAGCAGCACCACTTTGTGGCAGACTGCCCTAAGTGTGGTGTTGACAATTAGGTGGCAGTGCTCAGCACTGGAAAGCACCGGCTCAAATTATGCACTGGGCCACTGGCTGCTAATTACAGGTGAATGTGTGATGGCGGCTGATCAGCAGTAGCCCAGGAGTGCTTCACAGAACAAAGCGCAAAACAGGACAGGGACCAGAAGGCATCCACCTTTGAAGCTCTTACTTAATGACTCCAGAGCCGGACTGGACAGAGGAATCGCGAGTGAGTGAGTGAGTGTTCCAAAACTCTTTTACCATTCATTTCATGCTCCAGCAGGAGATGGCTAAGTGGTTGAACATGGGTAGAATTCTAAAGAGAAAGTATCGCACAATTATGTTTTGAAGAAAGTTGGTGTATGTCTTGATTCTTCAAGGTTTCTAATAAAGAGTTATCTTTAAATGTTTCTAATATTATAATGCATCAGTAGAGTCTCTCTGACACACTCCTAAACCCCACAACAGAGCGCAAGTGACTAGAAGACATGAAATCAACACTGAGTGCATCCTCACTGACTATTAGAAACCACTAAACAAAGCTATTAAGTGGTGTAACTACAAGAAGCCAAAAACGGAAACCATCTAACGATGATCACTAAAGGGTGCAACCAAAATATACTCCACAGGTCGCCACAATCAAACTAACACAGGCATGAGACCAACCGATTCCACCAAGAGCAGCCAATAAAGACACCACCAACGTAGGGATGCCACCCATTAATGGAAAGCCTAGAATGGGGGCCACAAAGGGAACAACAAGGAATGCACAAATAGAAGTCACCAAAAAGTAACTCAATCAAATCAGTCGATAACACCAACCAAGGAACACCACTAAGAGGAAGCCACCAATGAAAGCTACTAAAGTATAATTCCAAAGAGAGTAACCAAGGGAAATCAATAAGGGAAGCTGGCCCAGGTTCAAAGGCTGGGTTACAGGACCCGGCTGAGCATGGACTAATTCCTCCTTTATTCTAAAGTTCTGGTGCAGCGGAGGTTCGTGGTACACTGAGAGCTCAGGTGCATCAGTGGGCCCTGCTACGGGATCTGGCAGTGCAGAGCATGTGCCCCCGGTACAGCAAAGCACATTAGAGAGCCTGGAACTAAGAGCACGGAAAATACAGCAGACGGATTCCCTATACAACCCAAAACAGCAGCTTCTGTGACACAGCACAAAGTGCAAGGCAGGAGCAGAGGATCTTCGTGCAACACAGAGCAGAGTGCACCAGGGGGTCCTAATGCAGCACAGAGTAAAGTGCAGAAGGGGTTCCCGAGTAGAAGAGATTCCTAGGACGGCACAGGGGAGCAGAGCTTTCCGGCACAGCACAGGATCCTTGTATAGTGCGAAGCAATCCCGCAATCTCCTTGTGGGCAGCAGGGGTCCTTTGGTGCAGCACAGATCTCTGTACAGCAGAGTCTCACAGCCGCCTCAAGCTGAGGAGTACGTCTCAGACTGGCGCTTTCCATGTGTGCCAGAAGTTTAATCAGAGTAGCATGTCAGGCTCCTCCTGCCGCGTGTAATCCTCTCCCAGACAGGCAACATGTAGCTTTATGAGGCACCACTTCCCTTATCTCCCACTGTGCTTGCATGCCTTGTTCTCTAGATGCATGCAGTCGCGGCCGGCATGACTTGCGGTGGGGGCTGGGGGGGTGGTTGCGGGAGATGTCGCGCAGGTGTTCGCACTGGTGTAATTTAAAAATAAAAACGTACCTTACCGGGTCCTGCACCGCCTACGCTCCAGGACGGGTCTTGCTCCTGGAGCAGAAAGAAGGCATCCTCCCTCCCCACCCCAAGTCACTCACATTGCTGCAATGGCAGCATTGTGATTGGCGCAGATGGCGCCTAGCTGGGCAGCATGTAGCCTACATAGAGAAAATGCAGAGTGCGCATGACAGGTTTGATCCGCCCCAGAGGGCCGACCAAACAGTCTGGGGCCACAGCATTGGGCAAGCCCCTCCTCCCCACCCCGCCCACCTGCCTGCCCCAACCAGCCATGCCGTTCTGCTTTCTCACAGTGCAAGAAACAGAACCATGAAATGGTATTTAAAATACCATTTTATGTTTCTGCTTCTCACACTGCGAGAAAGAAGTGGGGAGACGCTCCTCTGCCCTAATGGAGGAGCCGCCACTGGGAGTTACTTTTTCCTCACAGTACTGGGTATTTTTTGTATCGGAATCCAACACATACATTTATTAATTGTGAACAAATATTAACACTAACATACATTTTAACAAGCACAAATTTCTCTAGGTCGTACCTGTTGGAAACCTAATTACACACAACATGGGAATGAGCACTTTTGGTGTCACTTCCGTATGGGGCCCCATGTTTACACCTACCATGACATGCAGAAGAAAAACGTAGCTGGTTTTTATGAAGTTTTTATTTGTTCATTCCACACGCATGGGTTCTTTCTTGCTTACAAGATGTTATCAATTGTTCCTCTAACAATTTCTCAAACATCATTAGTGAATGAGCAGATCTTAAAGACATTAGGAGCATGTAGAAAATCCACATTTTCTGTATGATCACCCTGAAGTTTATGCCTCTTGCGGGATCCTATATGTTTGCTGGCTTTAGCATTCTGTGAAACTTATCACTGCTAATCAGTAGTGAGGTGCCTCTGCTCCCCCTTTAATCAGGGTTAAACATTATTTAAACATGCTCCTAACTGACATATATTACTTATATGTAAGTCCCTATTATTTAGTACAAAGTGCACCCAGGGCCTAGAAGTAAAATGCAGAACGTGAAGTGCCAACAACGTCAGTGGCAGTGCTAGCACAGTGCCAGGCCTACCATTGTAGCATGAAAGAGTGTAAAAACAGCAGTTTGATTTTCTTAAAATAAACCCTTATGACAGGTAAAAACCTCCCTTTCAAATAATAATAAGTTGCCCCTCTGTGGGCCTTGTAGCCCAGAAGGCAGGCTGGATAGTATTTAAAAGTAGTACAGGTGGTAATATAATGTTAACATGTTCTTATAGTAACTAGTACCCAAATGTATCTTGGGAAAAGGACCAGCTAGAATAACAATCAAACCACTATTTAATAGGTATTAAAATTCAAATTAGTGGTGATGTCTGATAAATATCAAGGAAAAGTAAAGTTACCCATTACCTGCTGGAACTACCTCTGCCAGCTATCAACCTGTGTTCAAACCTTGGATGGGTGTGAAATTCATCCTAGGAGCAAACAATAGCCTGATCTGAATAGGCAGAAATAGCTTCTCTGAACACCACAGAATATGCAAGGTGGGGACTGTGGGCATGCTTTTGACACTACTGTGTCAAATCCTTCTTCAGTATTTAATCCTTTTTGACAGATCTGCTATGTTCTCATCTAACACTTGGGGCACACTTGAAAGGGAAGCAAACAGGATGCCATGGTAATTCTTGTTGAATCAGTGTTTTGTTGTTTAAAAACTCTGATTTGTTTCTACCAGACTTCTGTCTCTGAGTTTACATATAGTCCTTGGGGAACACTTAAAATGGGCGCAAACAGGATACCAAGACAATTCTTGTTGAACCACTATAGGGTTGCTGAAAGGCTCTGCAACTAGATTTCTGTCTGTTTTTATTGTGAGTACTGTTGAAGAGGAAATTAATACTCTGCAAGAATTCCTTCTTCTTTGAAAAAATGGAAACTTTATTTCCAGCGTAACAACACTCCAACAAGTCCAGGTAACAAATGAAAAATAATGGACCTTGACAATAGTATATACAATCCCAACCCCATTCAAAAACCAACACCTCCCGCAAGGAAAGGTCGTTGCATCCCTCAATACCGCCACATATGAAATAGCCACAAGCGACAGAAGATGTCACTCGTGACTACTTCAAAACATAACAAGGCAGTGGTACAAAAATGGCAGGGCGCTTGTGAGGGAAACGCATGAGATGCCACTCACCTCCCCATTTTATTATTACAATGAAAGATTCACCTTACAGTATAATTGTGTAACTTCCTGGGAAGATGGAGCGACCGGACGCTCTTGGCCCTGTCCTTGATGCTGCTACTCACAACAGAACTACAAGTTGTTTCATCTACCCGTTCCCTCACATCTAGAAAAACATTGCTTTCATGTGCGTTGAAACATGTCATACCTTGTTTGCATGAAGAAATCCTGTTAAAATTCCAGACACGAGGGGCGTGGCCAAGATGGTGACCTGATCGGACGCAGGTCTCAGTGGCTCCCTGCCCCGATCTCCCCGAAAGGATCTTAAATAGCATTCTTACCCCCCAGATGGTCACATATCCTGGTGGTGGGGTACTGGAGAGCGCCGCTGATCCCCGGGAGTGGTTTTTGGATTGGTGTGACCCCTGGAGCCGGTGGACAAATGAGGTGTAATCTGACCGGGATCTCTGTAATGGCGGCCGGCCGGATGCGGTGACTGACTGAGAGCCCACGTCTTGACAGCCCCGGCTAGTGGAGGAGCCAGATTGCCACCGGCGACAAATTCTGGGGGGGCCTGCAGCTCACTGGCCCAAGAGTAGAGTGGGAGAGGAGCTCCGACTGCCGCAGCTGATGCCTGACCGGTGGAGAGCAGGAGGGCCGGCGGTAGGCCGCGAAAATCAAGGTCCCAGTCTTTGGCCTCGCCGGGGCGGAAGGTCGAAGTCTGAGAGGCGAACTGGTCTGGAGGTGGGGGTCGATCTGTCTACACGGCGACCTACAGGGAATCCCAGTGGTTGACGGCTTGGATCCCAGAGGAAGGCGGAGAGCCGGAAGCCGCTGCTGTGGCCTGCATGAGAGGCAGGAGGGACGCGAGCCGGGAGTGGCGTAAATCGAGGCCCTGGTCTTGGGCCTAGCAGGAAGGTGTGGCCAACGCCCCCACCTCGGTGTGGCCAGGACGACTCCAGAAGCCGGAGGTGAGGCCCGGTGAGCACCTTCTGACCCGGCAAGATCGGACGGGCCTGCCAGAGATTGGGAAGCCGGGGACCCCAGTATCACGCCAGACCGGCTGCCGGAGGAGGAGAAACGGAGTCGCAGCACCTGATACACTCCCGGAGGCAGCGGTAAGAAGGGCAACACAAGTACCGGGGTCCCGGACAGCGACTGCCCGTGAACAGAGGTGAGGAGAGTCACGGAGGGTGGCTATGGCAGAGGCTCGGGGGGCATAATCGAGCCCCTGGAGTAAGGCCCGGCTAGGCCTGAGGACGGTGTGGCATAGTCGGGGAGGTGGTGGAAGCCACACGCATGACTGGGCACTGCCGCCCTGTTCGCTCCATACCCCCTGCACTTCTACTACTCAGAGAGCCGCCTGAAGTCTGGGGGGGGGGTGCGGAACTGGAAGAATCCCCCAATACACCGACCTGTTGGACTGGCCAGCTGGGTGGCTAATGATTGGCCGTGAGAAAGGGGTGAAGACCTGAAATACCGGCGGCGGCTCGCCAGAGCACTGCGGCCCCTTAGGAGCGAAGCCACCACCCGATCCCCTGAAAGCAGGAGAGGCTCGGGACGTTCTACAGAAGGTGCCTCATAACTGCGGCCGCACAGCTCGGGGGCGGACGAGACACTGTGGGATCCAGACGAAGCTGCAGGGGCACATCACTGACCAGGAACGCTGCTACAGGCAAAGGCGCAGGACTTGGCAGGCAGCATTTCCAACATCAGCCGTAGGGGCAACAACCGCACCATCGCTGACATGCTCAGCAAGACCACCCCAAAAGGGGGGAAAGCTCCGACACCCCCCCCCCCCCCCCCCCCCCCCCACGACCCATGCTACAGAGCAGCAGCAAGAGAGCGGGAGGCGCCCATCACATGGACATTTCTAGAATCCCTCTTTAATACACTCCGAGATGACTTCCAAGCGTTGAAGCAGGACCTCGCTGGGGAACAGCGGGCACTTCGTAAGGACGCCATTAGCCTGGGTGAAAAAGTGGTCGCGGTGAAGGACTCTGGCCACGCTCGCGATGAGGAGCTGGTTTACCTACAGCAGGAGGTCCTCCGCCTTCAGGAACAACAGGTGGACCTGCAAGCCCACACGGAGGACCTCGAGAACCGTTCCCGCAGGAACAACATTCGAGTCCGGAATGTACCAGTGAAAGCAGAGAGGAATAGTGTCACCTGCTTTGCAGGACCTCTTCAGAGACATTTTGGGGGAAAAGCCCGATTTCACCATCCGTATTGATCGGGCGCACAGAATGGGCATGGCGAGGCGCGCACCGGCCCCGCCAACAGACATTTTGGCATACCTTCCGGATTTCCCTCTGAAGGAACGTATCTTACAGGCAGCCCGTCAAAAGCAACCACTACAGTTTAGAGGCGACTCCATCGCCCTGTTTCAAGACTTATCAGCGATCACGCTGCAGAAACGCCAAGCCTTCAAAGCGGTCACGACGTTCCTACGTGACAAAGGGGTGCAATACTTATGGGGCCACCCATTTCGAATCATCTTTAAAAGGCAGGGGGAATTACACCAACTCCGCTCTCTTACCGACACATGTGCCCTGCTGCAGCTTGAGCTACCAGAGGACGTGGACCCCGGAGATGCTTCACCACACAGATCCCAAGATGCACCCGTACAGCGCTCCCACGATGGATGGCAACAGGTCCGAGGACGGCGCCGTCCCAAAATGCGTCTCAAGCCAGACCCGAAGACGATTGCCCAGGAGCGGGCAGCAGCAGTGGAGGAGATAGTTAAGGATACCACGGATTCCTCCTAAGAAACTTCGGTGGGGGAGCAGGAGGGCCGGCGGTAGGCCGCGAAAATCGAGGTCCCAGTCTTTGGCCTCGCCGGGGCGGAAGGTCGAAGTCTGAGAGGCGAACTGGTCTGGAGGTGGGGGTCGATCTGTCTACACGGCGACCTACAGGGAATCCCAGTGGTTGACGGCTTGGATCCCAGAGGAAGGCGGAGAGCCGGAAGCCGCTGCTGTGGCCTGCATGAGAGGCAGGAGGGACGCGAGCCGGGAGTGGCGTAAATCGAGGCCCTGGTCTTGGGCCTAGCAGGAAGGTGTGGCCAACGCCCCCACCTCGGTGTGGCCAGGACGACTCCAGAAGCCGGAGGTGAGGCCCGGTGAGCACCTTCTGACCCGGCAAGATCGGACGGGCCTGCCAGAGATTGGGAAGCCGGGGACCCCAGTATCACGCCAGACCGGCTGCCGGAGGAGGAGAAACGGAGTCGCAGCACCTGATACACTCCCGGAGGCAGCGGTAAGAAGGGCAACACAAGTACCGGGGTCCCGGACAGCGACTGCCCGTGAACAGAGGTGAGGAGAGTCACGGAGGGTGGCTATGGCAGAGGCTCGGGGGGCATAATCGAGCCCCTGGAGTAAGGCCCGGCTAGGCCTGAGGACGGTGTGGCATAGTCGGGGAGGTGGTGGAAGCCACACGCATGACTGGGCACTGCCGCCCTGTTCGCTCCATACCCCCTGCACTTCTACTACTCAGAGAGCCGCCTGAAGTCTGGGGGGGGGGGTGCGGAACTGGAAGAATCCCCCAATACACCGACCTGTTGGACTGGCCAGCTGGGTGGCTAATGATTGGCCGTGAGAAAGGGGTGAAGACCTGAAATACCGGCGGCGGCTCGCCAGAGCACTGCGGCCCCTTAGGAGCGAAGCCACCACCCGATCCCCTGAAAGCAGGAGAGGCTCGGGACGTTCTACAGAAGGTGCCTCATAACTGCGGCCGCACAGCTCGGGGGCGGACGAGACACTGTGGGATCCAGACGAAGCTGCAGGGGCACATCACTGACCAGGAACGCTGCTACAGGCAAAGGCGCAGGACTTGGCAGGCAGCATTTCCAACATCAGCCGTAGGGGCAACAACCGCACCATCGCTGACATGCTCAGCAAGACCACCCCAAAAGGGGGGAAAGCTCCGACACCCCCCCCCCCCCACGACCCATGCTACAGAGCAGCAGCAAGAGAGCGGGGAGGTGCCCATCACATGGACATTTCTAGAATCCCTCTTTAATACACTCCGAGATGACTTCCAAGCGTTGAAGCAGGACCTCGCTGGGGAACAGCGGGCACTTCGTAAGGACGCCATTAGCCTGGGTGAAAAAGTGGTCGCGGTGAAGGACTCTGGCCACGCTCGCGATGAGGAGCTGGTTTACCTACAGCAGGAGGTCCTCCGCCTTCAGGAACAACAGGTGGACCTGCAAGCCCACACGGAGGACCTCGAGAACCGCTCCCGCAGGAACAACATTCGAGTCCGGAATGTACCAGTGAAAGCAGAGAGGAATAGTGTCACCTGCTTTGCAGGACCTCTTCAGAGACATTTTGGGGGAAAAGCCCGATTTCACCATCCGTATTGATCGGGCGCACAGAATGGGCATGGCGAGGCGCGCACCGGCCCCGCCAACAGACATTTTGGCATACCTTCCGGATTTCCCTCTGAAGGAACGTATCTTACAGGCGGCCCGTCAAAAGCAACCACTACAGTTTAGAGGCGACTCCATCGCCCTGTTTCAAGACTTATCAGCGATCACGCTGCAGAAACGCCAAGCCTTCAAAGCGGTCACGACGTTCCTACGTGACAAAGGGGTGCAATACTCATGGGGCCACCCATTTCGAATCATCTTTAAAAGGCAGGGGGAATTACACCAACTCCGCTCTCTTACCGACACATGTGCCCTGCTGCAGCTTGAGCTACCAGAGGACGTGGACCCCGGAGATGCTTCACCACACAGATCCCAAGATGCACCCGTACAGCGCTCCCACGATGGATGGCAACAGGTCCGAGGACGGCGCCGTCCCAAAATGCGTCTCAAGCCAGACCCGAAGACGATTGCCCAGGAGCGGGCAGCAGCAGTGGAGGAGATAGTTAAGGATACCACGGATTCCTCCTAAGAAACTTCGGTGGGGGAGAAGACCTTCATTCCTTTGTTTGAATGGGGGGGCGGGGGGGGCAGGGGGCCAGAAGGGTTGGCACGTCTACATTTCCCACCATGATGACTTTCTACGGACTTGCACTTTGTTTTGACAGGCCCGAGACTATGGTTCACGATTGGGGTTTTCGAGTTGGGGGAAAGGAGGGGGGAGGAGAGGGGAGTGGGTGGGGATTGGGAGGGATGGTTGGGGGTTCGGAAGTTGGGGTTAGGGGGGGAACCGGGAGGGGAGGGAGGGTCGTCTAGTGCACCAGGCAGGTCTTAACCGCCTCAGTTGTGGTCCCACACCTTGCTCCACCTGGACGGAGGAACAGCGCTCTTGCTTCCACTACTATACATGCCATCCACAACCTTTAAGATTTTGACCCTCAATGTGCGGGGGTTGAACAACCCGGTTAAGCGATGCACTGTACTATCCCACTTATAAAGCACCCGAGCTGATATCTGCTTACTACAAGAGACCCACCTGCTACCCCGCGACTGCCATAGGCTACGCTCCCACAAATTCCCGACACAACTTTTCTCATCTAGCACCAACAAGACAGCTGGGGTGGCGATCCTGGTGGCGAGGCATTTCAGGAGTGAGGTCTTACACAAATGCGCAGAACAAAAGGGGAGGCTGCTGGCATATAGTTTAAGATAGGGGGTCCTACATTCACGGTTGGGTCCATATATAGCCCTAACGAACAGCAAGAACGCTTCTTGAGGTCGGCCCTGATGGACATCACAGCCACACCAGACAGACACGTCATTATTGGAGCGGATCTCAACATGGTCTTTGACGCGGTCCTGGACAGGTCCGCACAACGCATTCCGCAGATGGGGGCGTTCTCGACCGGGTGTAAAGACCAGATAGCAGAATTGGATCTTCATGATCTGTGGCGTCGCACACACCCCACCGATAGGGAATATTCATACTATTCCAACGCACACAAAACATACGCGAGATCAGATCATCTCCTGGTCACTAAGCCGGAATGCGTTTTAGCTACTGCTACAGATCTGGGAGTTATCTCCCTGTCAGACCATGCGCCAGTCACCACCACGCTCTGTTTGCCACCGACGTCATGCCCACCCAGGGTCTGGCGCCTTTGGGACACTTTACTACACCGGCAGACAGTGGTGAAGCGCATTACGGACACTATCTGCGACTATCTCTCTCATAACGCTAATACCAACACCTCCTTAGCGAGGCAATGGGCGGCCATGAAAGCAGTATTCAGGGGGGAGTTTTGGGCCCTTTCTTCGGCGGAAAATGAAGACAGGCAATGCAAACGGGACGAACTCACCCAGCGGGTACACGAACTCGAGCAAATGCATCAACGAACTGGGGCGCCCAGAATCTGGAAACAACTCAAAGTGGTGAGAAAACTTCTAGCGGCCCTGGACATGGACCGCGCGGAGTACGCAGCATTACGCTTGAAAACTACTAAACAGGGGGGGGACAGATGTGGCCGTCTTCTAGCAAATAAGCTCAGAGTGGCACGCCAACAGCAGCTGGTGAAGGAGATCTCCAACCCTGGCTGTATAATTGTCACAGAGAATGCACAAATAGCTGATACTTTCCGCAGGTTTTATGCAGATCTCTACACCGGAGACCCCCCGGATGACCTTGCCACAGCGGCATACTTAGATTCGGTCACTCTCCCCTCTCTGGCCCCCTCACAGGCGGGATACCTAGACAGAGATATCCGAATTGAGGAAGTGATTTCCACCATTGCCAAACTCAAGCACGGTAAAGCTCCAGGGCCAGACGGCTATACAGCCCTCTTCTACAAAACATTCTGTACGATGCTGGCACCGATCCTCACCCGCCTTTTTAACTCATTCTCCGCACCTGGTGCTATCCCGCCCGACCTCTTACGGGCCTCGCTTACGGTCATCCCCAAGCCGGGGAAAGACAGGACTAAGTGCAGCTCCTACAGGCCGATATCACTTTTAAATGTGGATCTTAAGCTATATACTGGGATCCTAGCGTCTAGATTAGCCCCCCACTTACCGGGACTTGTGGAACCGGACCAGGCGGGGTTTATCCCCGGACGGCAGACGGTGGACAATACCAAACGGATCGTCCACCTCATAGAAAAACCCTCCCGGATTCCCGGTGAGAGAATGATGCTGGCGGTGGACGCCGAAAAGGCGTTTGACGCATACACTGGCCGTACCTAGAACGCGTCCTGACGAAGGCCGGCATCGGAGAGCAATTCCGCTCCCTAATATTTAATTGCTATAAATTTCCCACGGCGGTGGTGCGTGTGAACGGATATACCTCGCAGAGTTTCGCCATTGAGAGAGGTAGCAGACAGGGGTGCCCGCTGTCACCCCTGCTCTTTGCCCTATATATGGAGCCATTTGCTCAGAGGATACGTCAAAATCCTGCTGTGACGGGGTGAAGTTCGGCGGCTCCCATCATGCAGTCAGCCTCTATGCTGACGATGTCATACTGTCCCTGGACAACCCGAGCATAGCTCTCCCGCGCTGCATAGCAGAATTAGACGCTTTCGGTAGAGTTGCGGGATTTAAGATGAATATGGAAAAATCTGTGGCCCTAGACTTGACGCTTATGCCGTCTACCAGAGCCTACTTACAAGACCTCTTTCCTCTGCACTGGTCGTCGGACATAGTGCCATACCTCGGAATCCAGCTGGCCCCCACCCTGCCAGCCATGATCACAGCCAACTATACCAGCCTAGGGTGTAAGATTCGGGAGGAACTGGGTCGTTGGAGTCGCGGCACACTCTCTTGGCTGGGTAGAATAGCGGCGGTTAAAATGACTGTCTTGCCCCAAATTCTCTACTTATTTAGGGCTTTACCGCTACAGCCACCTAAGGGGTGGATTCAACAAACGCAGGCAGACCTCTCGCGGTTTATCTGTCAGGGCCGGAAACCAAGACTGAAGAGGGCGCTATCCACGCTTGCCCCGGAGGCCGGGGGGCTGGGGATACCGGATTTGCGCAAATACTTCCAGGCGGCGCAACTGCGCTACCTGGTGGAATGGAGCAGGTGGGAATCGGACAAGCACTGGCTTTTCCAGGACCAGTCAGTGGCGGGTCGACCCCTGCAGGAAATACCCTTTCTGCGTAAAGCTCATCGTCCCGCTAACTTATATGCCTCCTTTATCACAAGAGTTCCCCTGCAGGTATGGGAGGCCACTAACATTACACACGGACTCACCACGTTCCCTTCGCCGCTTACTCCTCTGGTCGATAATCCGGACTTCACTCCGGGACTAGAAAAAGGGGCCTTCACACACTGGCGGACGGCGGGGTGTTGGGCCTTATCCCATGTATATGGCCTAGAGGGCGCTGTCCCCTTTCCGCTCTTCAGACGGGAATACTCGTTGGCGGAGATGGACAGACTGCATTACATGCAGATCCGCCACTAGGCGTTACACCCGCAGGTGCGGGAGACAGCGGACAGGAAACTCCTACCTTATGAAAGATGGCTCTTATTCCGTACCTCAGACGCGAAATTGATATCAGACTTTTATAAGTTCTTGCAACCTCCATTCTCACATTTTTATAACTCAGGTAGAGAACGCTGGGAACGGGAATTGGCAGAACGTTGAGTCATAAAGAATGGGATCAGATCTCATAAAGAGCGCGTCACTCCGCATACCATACGGGACTCACAGAAACACTGACTAAGGTATCAACTTATTGGTACTACACACCCGAAAGAATACATGAAATAGATCGCGGTAAAGATAACATCTGTTGGAGGGACTGTGGGCAAGTAGGCACGCTAACGCATATCCTGTGGTAATGTCCGCTTTTGCAATCTTATTGGAAACAGGTGATAGATGACATTGACACTTATTTCAACACCGAACTACCACGCTTCCCCGCATACATACTACTGGGATTGCCGAACCGACTGATGTACCCCCTGAGATCCCGCAGGGGGCGCCAGATTTCCATTGCACTAGGCTCTGCGGTGCAGAATATTATTACACATTGGCGCACCGCCACGTTCCCCTCCGTCACAGGGTGGTTACATAGATTATGGCATGTGCTGGGCATGGAGAAGCTGTCACTCACAGTAGCTGGGGATATAGAGCAGTTTGACGACCTGTGACAGCCATTCCAGTCCCTGCTGGTCACAGAATTCCGAGAGCTCACCTGCCCGAGATACCATCGCCTTTTGAGGCTCACGACACCTGAAGGGACAGCATCTTGAATGGACTCCGGACATGGCTTCCTTGCTGGAGGGCGACAAGGAAAGGCGGGATGGGGTAGACCGAAGCACTGGACGAAGGGTGGGCAGGGAGGGGGGTTCGGGGGGTGGAGGGTTCGGGGGGAGGGGATCCAGGGGGGAGGTTCAAACTTGTTTTGCAACACTTCTTCTATCCGTGTATCTTTGCGGACTGGACTTCGGTTAGAATATCACCTGAAGAGAATTTGTGCCTTGTGTGCGTCTCAGGCCAAAGCGGTCCCGCACCTTCTATGCAATGTCTGTGTTGTTTCCTTTTACTTGTGTTGCACCAATAAAAATAATTTAAACTTAAAATTCCAGACACTCCCATCATAAATCGGCACAGCATTTTTTGAACACCTCAATAATTTTCACAGGATCAGACCACACAGCACACCCTTTTCCATCAGTTCTTTCCTTCTTAACATAAACCCAATCACCTATTGCAATAACTTATTTGATTGCAGATCTCTGCCTCCTTCCCAATTCTTGTTTCATGTTCCTTTTGTATTCCTCTGCTCTTTGTCTTACAGCCTTGAAGTCTACTTCAGCTGCTTCACCCACACCACTTAGTTTATTTTAAAACCATCAAGAAACCAGCTTGGTACCAGGCTTACTCCTCTCAAAAACTCAAAAGCACTCACTCCAGTCACATAATTAGGTGAAGTTCTATAACTTAACAACATTGATTGCAATGCATTCCTCCACTTAAGCCCCCCCCCCTTTACTGCCAGTTGGATTGTTTTTTTAACTACAAGACTGAACCTTTCCATCTGACCATCGGCCTCGGATGGAATACAGAGATCCTTCTGTGTCACGCCACATTTCCTCAAATCTGCTCCATAAGGACACTGGTAAATTGAGGGCTATTGTATGTGACCAGTTCATGAGGGATGCCCTCCCTACAAAACATTCTGTCTAAAAAAACTCAATGACCACCATTTTGACTTCTGGCCACTTGGAGTAATGTCAATAAGCACCAATACAAGGGAATGATGCTTGGGTAGATAATGTCTAATCCCAACTTGCTCCAAGGGCAGCGGGGTAACTCAACCGGTTGGGGTTCAGTACACAGGGGTTTGACTGGATAATCACTAGAAATACATTTGCTACATTATCTCACTTGGTGCTCAACAGACATGTCCACTCCAGGCCACCAGAAACAGTCCTAACCCGTCTTCTAGTGTAAGATAGACCCAGAGGACCCTCTTGTGCTATGTTTACAATTACTTTCCTTAAGGCAAATGGGGGAATAAACATATCCCCACGTACAATTATGGTATTTTCAACAGCCAACTCATCACGCACCTTGGAATATCCCATAATATCTCCAGTTACATTCCTTTCCTCTGGCAAACCACGCATTATCCACTCTTTAACTTTATTGAGTTAATTATCCTTGTCCATCTCTTCTGCCCACTTAGAGTCTAGGCTAATGGATAGTTCAGATCCTGAGAAATTAGCGTCTTGCAATGTGAAAGCAACCTCGCAGTCCTCTTTATTTATTATTTCACTCTCATCTTGACCATTATCAATGGGCAACCAAGACAATGTCAGCATGCACATTGCTCTTTCCATTTACAAATTCCAATTGATACTCGAAGTTCTGTAACCTGGATGCTAACCTCGCTAACCTTGCGGACATAGAGCGCCCCCCTCCAGGCGCCATAACGTAAATCAAAGGTTTGTGGTCAGTCTTGATGATAAACTTAGTACCCCACAAAAAGGTTCTAAAATGTTCAACACTCCACACACATGCCAACAGTTCTCTCTCAATCAATGAGTAATTTCTTTCCGCTCCCTCAATGTCTTGGAAGCATAAGCCACAATCCATTCTTTACCACAATCTCTTTGCATAAGGACTCCTCCTAATCCATAGCTGTTGGTATTTACCATAACAACACACTGTTTCCTGGCAAAAAATGGTTGCAGATAAGGAGCTTTAACAATAAACTCTTTCAGATTTTGGAATGCAGTAGACATGGTGTCAGTCCATATGAAATGTGCGTTTTTTTAAAAACAAACAACTGAATGGTTCTACTTTATCAGCATAATTGGGACTAAACTTAGAGTAAAACTCTGTAAGTCCCAAAAGGCTACTAATTGCTCTCTTGACATCGGAAGAGGAGCCTTCAAGATGTTTTCATCATGGCTCTTCTTGGGTCTAATGCCTGAACTACTAATTAAGTGCCCAAGGTACACAACCTCAGTTTGCTTGAATTTACATTTGTCAGACCGTAATGTTAGACCCTTGTCTGCTATGGCTCCAGGTTGTGATAATGCTCATTGGCATCTGTGCCAAAAATAGTGTCATCCTGAAACACAACTGCACCATCCAATCCTTCTAAAGTTTCTTTCATCAATCTCTGAGATACAGCAGCGGCACTGGCAAGTCCAATCAGGCATGCGACAGAAACTAAACAAACCTACGGGAGTTATAAAAGCCATTAAATCTCTTGATTCCTCCTCCAATACAACTTGGTAGAATGCATTTGCCAAATCAAGGGAAGAGAATACTTTTGCACCAGCTAGAGTAGTCACCATTTCCTGTAGATTGGGCAATGGATGGGCATCCACCCATATAGCATTGTTAAGACTGCACAGGTCAATGCAAAGCCTCAATTCGCCAGAAGATTTAACCAAAATGACGATCGGAGAAACCCATGGAGAAGATTCAAAAGGCTCAATAATTTTCTTTAAGCAAAAATCGTTTAGAATCACTTTGCGATTACTACTGTATGATAAAGGAATGTTTCGCACCATATGGCAAACTGGTGCAGCAATCTCTCATAACTTAATGGGTGCCTGAATCCACGATACTCTCCTAAGGTATCACTAAAAACGTTTGGGGGTTTTTGTTTAATTTCAATAATGGTAGTTTTGTCGTTCCCTGTAACCTTGTAAGCAACCACTTATACTAGAGGACTTTCAGTAGGATCCAGTTTGGTACCCATTTTTTTTATGGGGCCAACCCAGTAAGGACTGTCCCTGT
Source organism: Lissotriton vulgaris (assembly GCF_964263255.1). Lineage (NCBI taxonomy): Eukaryota > Metazoa > Chordata > Amphibia > Caudata > Salamandridae > Lissotriton > Lissotriton vulgaris. The sequence continues at coordinate 331,634,329 of NC_141687.1, forward strand.
TTGGACCACATACATTTTTCCAAATGTATGTAATTCAGAAAATTCTATTTTTGCCCAAAAGAAACCCATCAATTCAATGTTATGACCAGTATACCCAGCAGGAGCACCATCAGGAGGTATGAGCTCCTTATTAGGCCTGTTTTTCTTAAACACCTCTTGTGAAATAGTGGTGTACCACGCACAAGAATCCACAAGAACATGTTACCCAATATCGCAAATATTAATTTAGAATGAAGGAAACTTTGCAGTACACGTTCCTCCATTTTTGGTCCACAGAGTATTAATTTCAGGTTCACAACTATCATTTGAACTATCAAACCCTTTATAGCTTTGTATTATGTTGACTTTCTAAGGAGCAGATCTACACACTCTACTAAATTGCCCCTTTCTTTAACATATTTTATCCATGGCAGGACATGTTCTTGCATTTCCTAAATGACAGTAACTACCACACCTATAACATAAAAGATTTTTTTCCATCTTGCTTTTGCCATTTGAGTCTCATGCCATTAGTTTGCCGTCTATCCGTTTTTTGAATAAATGTGTTCTTCATTTTAGGTTTATCTTGGTGTACTACATGTATATCAGTTGTTTCTTCGCCCCTCATCTCTTGCACAAACTTTTCTGAATGTTTAATTGTCTTAGCTATTTCAATGGCAGCGTTGAGCAACATGTCAGTACTTGTCCACAATCGTTCTTGCATCTTCTTATTGCTGGTTCTCACTAAAATGTGGTCTCTAAGTTCTTGCTCATAAGAGATATGTTAGAAAACACACGTTGCCGCTAGGGATCTAAGTGTGGACACATAATCCTCGATGGACTCATTAGCATGATGCTTCCTGGAGTAAAACATGAATCTTTTCATAACAATGTTTTTTTCCCATATCTTACTCTGCATTGTTTAGAAGCATACTGGTAAACATTTATATTACCAGGACTAACTGAAGTAGGTAAGTTCTTGAATTCCTTCAATCCGATCCCACCTAGACAATGTTTAAGCAAGGCAAGTTTCCTTTCATGTTAACATTCCTCTCCTTCTAATTCCTCCACATATGCTAGGAACATTGCTTCCCACGTCTCCCAATGCATGGGTGGCTCCCTGGGAGCATTAGGGAAAGAAGTTGAGGGAATCCCAGCCATAAGAATGAGTAGGAGAGAAGAAATTTAAATATTCACAGTAATTATCCTGAACGGAAAGTTTGCAACAAATACTGTGAAATCCAGAAACAAAAAAAAGAGTGTAGTCAAACTCGCAGTGAAACAGGACAGTGCCTTAAAATGACATACACCTTGTATATAGACACTCCAGCGGTCGATGAAGAGAGTGTTTATTTACCCCACTCGGCACTGGTAAATAAGATCAAGTAAGGAAACTTCACCCAATCACTCATGAAACTGTTGATACACACTACGACACTGGAAAATGTGCCCGACAGCCTGACTTAGCACAAGGAAAGGGAGTATGAAATAACACTCACGGCACTAGTAGGCGTGGCCAGATTAATACTTCCAATGAGGACTGCAGACATCCGTATGAAATAGCACTACTCGGCAATAGTAAGCATGGCCAGATTAATACATCCAATGAGGGCTGCAGACATCTGCTGCTCTCTACTGATAAATGGCTCAACCCAGAAACACGTGTCTGAGATATACAGAAATGTCTGCACCAACTTTGGTGAAAAACTCCAGCTACTTTTGACGTAAGTTTGAACTGTGTACTGCATTTACCAGGATGCAAAGGGGTGAACTGTGCTGGGACTGTGAGGCAGTGTGCTCCCAACCCCCATTCTGTTTAAAAGGCTCCCTTGAGCCAGCAAGCTGACGAGCTTTGGAGAGGCACCTGTGTGCCTGTGAGGGGTACTGTGACCTGAGAGGAACTTGGCAGCATTTCCAGCAACCCCAAATAATTTTTCTTTGCTCGCTAAAATTGCTGCTCTCTACGGATGAAGGGTTCAACCCAGAAACACGTGTCTAGAGATATACAGCAATGTCTGCACCGACTTTGGTGAAAAACTCCAGCTACTTTTGAAGTAAGTTTGAACTGTGTACTGCATTTACCAGGATGCACAGGGGTGAACTTTGCTGGGACTTTGAGGTAGTGTGCTCCCAACCCCCATTCTGTTTAAAAGGCTCCCTTGAGCCAGCAAGCCGACGAGCTTTGGAGAGGCACCTGTGTGCCTGTGAGTGGTACTGTGACCTGAGAGGAACTTGGAAGCATTTCCAGCAACCCCAAATGATTTTCTTTGCTCGCTAAAACTGCTGCTCTCTACTGATGAAGGGTTCAACCCAGAAACACATGTCTAGAGATATACAGCAATGTCTGCACCAACTTTGGTGAAAACTCCAGCGACTTTTCAAGTAAGTTTGAACTGTGTACTGCATTTTCCAGGATGCAAAGGGGAGAACTTTGCTGGGACTGTGAGGCAGTGTGCTCCCAAACCCCATTAAGTTTCCTTTCAGGTTCACACTCCTCTTCTTCTAATACCTCCACATATGCTAGGAACATTGCTTCCCACGTCTCCCAATGCATGGGTGGCTCCCTGGGAGCATTAAGGAAAGAAGGTGAGGGAATCCCAGCCATAAGAATGAGTAGGAGAGAAGAAATTTAAATAGTCACAGTATTTATCATGAACGGAAAGTTTGCAACAAATACTGTGAAACCCAGAACCAAAAAAAAGAGTGTAGTCAAACTCGCAGTGAAACAGGACAGTGCCTTAAAGTGACATACACCTTGTACATAGACACTCCAGCGGTTGATGAAGAGAGTGTTTATTTACCCCACTCGGCACTGGTAAATAAGATCAAGTAAGGAAACTACACCCGATCACTCATGAAACTGTTGATACACACTACGACACTGGAAAACGTGCCCGACAGCCTGACGTAGCACAAGGAAAGGGAGTATGAAATAACACTCACGGCACTAGAAGGCGTGGCCAGATTAATATTTCCAATGAGGACTGCAGACATCTGTATGAAATAGCACTCCTTGGCAATATTAAGCGTGGCCAGACTAATACATCCAATGAGGGCTGCAGACATCTGCGATTCTCCGTAACAGGAAGCAGGTTGCTCCACCAATGACCAGCTGGTTTAAAATGTAGATTAAACAATTGCATAATAATCCAATCCACAGCGTAGATACACTCCCACTCGTCGCCAGTGTAGAAGAGGAAATGAACACTGTGCAAGAATTCCTTCTTCTTTGAGAAAAGGGAAACTTTATTTCCAGTGTAACAACACTTGTATCTCCAACAAGTCTATGCAATGAATAAAAAATAACCAAACTTTACAATAGTATATGCATTCCTAACCCCATTCAAAAACCAACTCCTCCGGTGAGCAAACCTCGTTGTATACCACCACATATGAAATAGCCATGAGCAACAGAAGATATCACTCGTGACTACTTTAAAACATAACAAAGCAGCGGAACAAAATTGACAGGGTGTGCGTGAGAGAAACGCACGAGATGCCACAACTACTGTGGCTGCCTCACACACTATTTTAGTGTTAGATGTGGCTGGACATTAGGAATGCTATAGTACACTTTCCACACACACACAGCGTTCAGAGCCCAAGTATTGTGTGGCCTAAGACATTCCCCATTTTGAAAATGCCCAAAGTGGGTAGTGTTGACACTGGGAACTTTTACACCATTGGTTAAATCATACCAAGCTTGATGCACTCACTAGAGGACACTCCTGCACCTGTGGAAGATCATTTGAGGGCTGGATCTGCTGCATGTGACCTGAGAGGAGACCTGAAAGACTGGGCCTGCTCCCTCCTGCAAGCAGGACAAAGAGGTAGACTCCCAGGGTCATAAAGATACTGGGATACAAAAGCTACAAAAGTACTTTTCCTGTAAATCCCCAACTGGCTAGTGGCAACCGGACTGGTCCCTGGTTTTGACCTCTGCCTCTAAGTGTCTTTATTCGCCTCCAATGAGGAATTGGGGTGCTTCATAAGTGTACTCCTGTGATGGATTGGGACTTAAAGGACTAGGTCAAACAGTAAAATATTTGATAAGGACAAACCTCATTGGTGTATCTGACCCTCTGTCCACTACATTCAGCCTCAAATTGTGCCTAGGTCCTAGTTTACCACAACCATTGACTATCATTGGTGCTTTGTACTTTTTTGTGCTATTTGTATTTAAATCTTTAAATATTCATATCTTGCGTTTACTTTAGTAGATTTTTCTCATATTGGTGTAATTTTGTTTATTACGTTCCACTCTATTTTTGCAATTCAGTTCAGGATTTTTAATGGTTTGCATTTTTAGTTTATTTTTGTTTTAGCCTAAAAAAAGAATCTATACATTGCCCTAAGCTAAGGCTATCTATTCTGTACAATAGCTATTAGGGTGTTACGCTTGGGTACATTTAGTGAAATTAAAGGATCACCCTCACAAGGGTTGTGAGTGTCCTTGTCCTTGAGGTGGGTAGTACCCACCCAAATAATAATTAAATGTCTTACATTGGTTTTCATCTTGTGGTTTGCATTACCACACAGTGATTTAACCCCTTGCGTGCTAGCAGTTTTCCCGCTGTGTGCTGGGTTTTTCGAAAACCCGCGTTACATGACGAGCTCAGCTCGTCATCAGCATACGAGCGCCGTAGCTGATGACGAGCTGACCTCGTCATCAGCATCGAAGGGGTTAAGATGACATTTGAATTCTCTTTAAAATGACAACAAAAATTAAATTTTGGGATTTTTTATTAGCTTTTGGTCTTAATTGGGTCATTATTTATTTTATCCCAAATTAATTTTTGCCCTAAGTGAGTTACTGCTTTTCACACAGACATCTATTTGTTACTGCCAGTACATAAGTAGCAATCCTTTTAATATCAAACAGTGTTCTATTATCTGGCATCAAAGACTTGCATGCAAACTGCAAGTAATAGGCAGGGCCACTGTAATTATGCGGCAGAAGAGAGCCAAATTATGCAGCAGGATTGAGAAAATTATGTGGCAAGGAAAGGCAAATTATGCGACACAATTTAGCACATTTTCTGATAGCATTACTGCCTTATTTTGTACTTATTACAATGTCTGGGTATTGGGTGCACCTCAATAATGCCAGTTTACCCCGAAATACAGCAATAAGCAACTGAATTGTGACCACTCAACCTTTGCACAAGGCCTTCCACTGTGTGGCAACAAGTGTTGCTGCATTTTTTGTAACTTTTGTCCCGTTTATACTAGAAACAAATTTTTTTTGTTTAAACCTGCATATTATGCAGCTGAAGATGGATTATGTGGCAAATACGGCAAATCAGTAATTATGTAAAAATCATTGCAGCTGCACAATCACATAATTCCAGCGGCCCTGGTCATAGGTTTAGATCTTTATTATTTCTATTCTAAATCTGTTATTATTCTTGCTTGGCAAAGACGTGTTCCTTCGGGTGGTAATGAAGCCTTGCTAGCACAAGAGCTGTGTTACATTTTAAACCCTGACTTTGTGCATCCCCTGACCATTCACTCAACATATAGGGCCTCATTACGATGGCGGTCCGCATCGCTGCGGGCAGGTGACCATCCGACAATGAGTCGGCGATCCCACCTGCCATATTTCGATATGGCCGCCGTGCAAGCAGTAGTTAAATGCCTTTTTCTCCTGTGGCTTCTGCTGCCGCCCAGCAAAGGACTCAAGGCGTAGTAGAAAAAGACACATTTCAACCATCCATGCACCGTGTGCCAGGCACTATGTTGTGCCTGGCAAAGGGTGCATGGAAGTTTGGGGGGGGCACCACATGTTCCCCTCTGGCCACTTAGCAGTGGCCCACAGGGTACGGGAGTCCTGCTTGCAGCTCCCAAAGTCCCATTCCGGCTGCCTTTTCATGGCGGTGGGAGCGCCATGAAATGGCATTTGGAAAGGGACATCCTAATCCCTCTGCGCACCACCTCCATTGTAGGGATTAGTGTCTTATGCCGAACAGACTGGTGCCTTGAGCCTGTCAGAGTCAGTGGTCTCCCCCCCCCTGACATAATCCCTCTGACCGCCGGCATTGTAATCTGGCATTCGGACCACTGCCCTGGATGTCGGGCTGACTGCCACTGACAACCTTTCGGTGGCGGTCCACCCGACTCCAAAATGAGGGCCATAGTGTTTACAAGTATGAACAATATGTGACTCATACAGCTACAGCTCTTATTGTCGTATGCACATTGATTTACAGGCTTGTATGATTTATTATCTCTCTGAGTGTGATGTAAAGCACTTTGACACCCTACACTAGGATGAGTAGCACTATAAAAGAATTAAAAATAAATACGTGTATTTTAAATCCTTAATTGTTTAATTAATCATACACACAGATACAGCTGGCCTTCTTGCAGTGCAACCACATCTCTTACAAAGAAGTAGTTGAACAAAGTTAAAAACCTGCCTCCAAATGGTAGTGTCTCTTAAGTACCTGTGAAGTGATAACAACCTGTGTGCCTTTGCTTCCTTTCATTGCATTGGTGTCCAGGTGACAGGCTCCAGATTGTTGCTAACAAGGATGATACTCAAACAAAAGCAGGGTTGATGAATCTTTTAATCAGGCCCTTGGACCCGGATGTATGATGATACATCGCAAACACTCACATCACATGCCTTTACATCGTCATTTTCTGCCCTTAGATTGTGAGTAATTACATTGCATACCAATACGTCGCATTCGTATAGGCATGCATGTGAAATACAGTTACATCGCATTACATATTACATTACATTAATTACATTACATATTACATGTTATTACATATACATTTTTAGCCATGTGCGCATTTCCCTTCACTCGACACTAAACCCTAATCCTTGAACCATGAAACAGTACCCTACAATATGGCACGTTAACACTTCCCTAAACCCTAAGCCCTAAACAGTAAATGAAGCCTACACTACGACCTCAACCCTAAATCCTAATCCCCAAAGGCCAAAACAGTCTCTATACTGCAATTAGCCCTACGGACACCCCAAAACAGCACCAATAGTACATGAAGCCCTAAGCCCTAACGCAACCCCAAAACAGCACCCATTCTATAAGTAGCCCTAGTAGCCCTAACGTAACCCTAAAACAGCACCCATTCTATAAGTAGCCCTAGTAGCCCTGACATAATCCCAAAACAGCACCCATTCTATAAGTAGCCCTAGTAGCCGTATCACAGCCCCAAAACAGCACCCATTCTATAAGTAGCCCTAGTAGCCCTAACGTAACCCTAAAACAGCACCCATTCTATAAGTAGCCCTAGTAGCCCTGACGTAATCCCAAAACAGCACCCATTATATAAGTAGCCCTAGTAGCCCTAACACAACCCCTAAACAGCACCCATCTACTAGTAGCCCTAATCCCCAACCTCAAAACAGCACCTATACTGCAACTAGCCCTAAGCCCTAACGCAATCCCAAAACAGCACCTCCTTACCTGTCTCTTGTCGTTGTTCCAGCGTTGTCTCCCTGTCGTCTGTGTCCCCCGGAGGCCGTCTCGGAGCGCGTCCATTACATCCCATGCGTTGGGAATGCATGCGTTCTAAATGCGCATGCGACGTAATGGCGTGCGTAGACAACGCATGCGTCGTACCGTCGCGTGTGTTGTAAATGCACGCGATGTCAACACATTTGTCGTAACGCATGCGTTGAGATGATTGTTTCCCCTTGGACCCAGCTGGAAGAGAAAATAAGAAAGGCCCTTCGCCGCCTGCAGGATGATGATTCGTACAGAAAGCAGACAATGTGCGGGGACTCCTGAAAGGTGTCCCAGTGTCGGAAAATGACAGCACAACAAATTCAACATATTTTCCTGGGTCGGCCTGATCCCAGTTTTGGCCCAGAAATTGCTGCTGGTACTAGGATCTGGCAGGATGCTGCTCATTTCTTGCCCTGGATGCAACATAAATTGAAACTATCTTCACACAAAAGTAGCAAAGCAGAAACTTTGCAAACTTTCAACATTTTTCATGAAACTTTGCAAAGGTTTTTAAAAAACACGTTTCAACTTTGCACGCCCCTCTCCGAGTTTGCAGTAAATTACTGCCAATGATCCTAAGGCAGTTATATTAACTGCCTCTGTACAAACACTTCCTATCAAGATTAATTGCTGTACTGTACAGTTAAGACACAGTATCCCAGGGGAAAGATGACATAATCGGTAGGAAAACAAGATTTAGTTCCAGCCCTTATGTGAGGAATGGATGCAGAACACTGCTGGCCTGAAGGGGACAACTGACCTTAATCTGTGGTGCTTGCGTAATAACCAGACCATACTCCTCTTGCAATCTGCCAGGAAGGTCGGATTGGACCAGGCTTCCTCTGACGAGAGAGGCTTTTTCGCTTCTCCAAGGCTATGTCTGTAGGGATCACCCAGTGACGCCAGCTCATGCAGGTTAATGAGCGCGTGTTTACCCAGGCTTCACGCGCTACATGAAGACGTCAAGCCTGGGTTGACCCTCAGGCAGTCATACTGCAAAGAAGTCTTTTTTTCAAAAAATCTCTATATTGCCAAAATTTATAGAGTTTATACAATGAACATGTTACAGTACAGTTTAAACAGTACAGACTTTTACTGTTCGTCACTCCATATGAAACACATTGACCTGTCTTCAATGGTAAACAAATTTAGCACCTTTGGGCCTGCTAAGGGCCACGCATCATGGGTTAGTACAGCGCATTTTTGTGCTGGTGGCCGCATCATCACACTAATATGCGATGTCACGCCTAATGAAGTGCATCTGAATTGCACGATTCACGCTAGGGCTTAGAGAGGATGTGGACAGCATGCTTTTTCTGTGCAATTAGTTGGAGTGCGAGCCGGCCCCAGGTCGAGGAGAGGTGACTTTGTTACCAAGCCATCTCAGCCTGGGTCTGGCTGGTGTATTTTAGTGTTTGCTGCTTCCACTTAGTTAAATACAGAGTATCACAAGCATTTGCAATGCAATAGGTCTCACATTTCCACTAGTTTGAGCTATTGACATTGTAAATGACAATACCTTTTTTCGTTTTTTAATACATAAATAAAAGACATTGTTATATATAATGCCAATAGCTCAAACTCGAGTAAATGCGAGACCTATTGCATTGAAAATGTTTGTTCCATTGTCTCACTCCCCCTCCCTCAAAATGGGGACAGCACGGAGGGATAAGACTTCAGGAGAGACAAATGGGGCTGCGGCTTCTTTCACTGAGAACTAGCGGGGATAGCAGCTGGACCAGAAGTGGAGAGTGAACAGCCTGAGGAGGACAGACACCTAGATGGCATCTTGTAAGAATACCCAAACTCAGATACCCAAATACCCGCTCTTCCACTTCACCACTTATATCTTCTATCCTATCTCCTAGGGCTATTTCCGAGGGCTAGATCAAGTGGGCAGGAAATGAGTGATATGTGCAGAGAGCAGGCCTCCACAGGGGCTTAATCCGACCGGCCTAATGCCAGCCATCTCTGCACCATAGAGGTGTCTGCAGCCTAAGCCTCTCCTGCATACTACCTCTAAAAGCCTGCAATCATTAAATTTCAAGCCCAAAAATGCAACTCCAACACTGGGGAGAGTATGGCAAATGACCTCCTGCCTCTCTTACACTACCTCCAGCCTTAGAAAAAACACAGAGGCACGGAAGCAAGCAGGCGGTATAAGGGCTTTTCTAGAGCCGAAACAGCACGCAAGCAGGCCTAAGCAGGGCCACTAGAGAGCTTTGTATGTATCAAGTAAAAGAAAGTCAGGGAAGTCGTGGAGGCAGCAACAACGAGGCCCACCTTTCACTTATATCTAAAGGACTATAAGACACAACCAAAGGGGGAGGGGTTGCGGCCTCGATTGCACACGCTCCACATGTCCTCCTATAAACCAATCTCAATCCAGCACCCACATCGTGTACCTCTGACCTTGCAGGCTGCGCCGAACTCTTGGGCTTCTGACTTCTGCTTTCCAAGCTGCTGTTCCTCCAACTCCTTCACCTGCCCCATGCCACCCCGCAGAGCTGCCTGCTTTGTCATTGTCTCTCACCACACACCACCAGCACCACCCAGACAAAACCACTGTGATGGACCTAAGCTGGGGTGATTCAGGTGAGTTGGGGGAGGAGTGGAGATGTTAGTGTTCCAAAGCCAGTCACTGCTGTGATGTCAGACAGGAGCCTGGCTGATGAGGGTTATGAACCCGAAACTGGTCCCAGGATGCTTGTTTCTGGTCCAGGGAAGACATGGCGTGGCAGTTCGGCGCTGGTCTGTTCCCATGAGGCACAAGGTCAGACAGATTTGCATACGGCCATGTCTGAACCGGGGAGGTGGAGTGAGCTAAAGAATAATGATGGATTAAACTCAGATCAGTTGACTGGGGGTGAGTGTTTGATTTGCTCAAAGGCTCTGTCCATCATCCCCTTTGGTATTGCTTCATTTTATTTATTTTCCAGCAGCAGGCCGGACCCCAACTTCTTAGGGCCCGGGGTTCTATCATAGCAAACGAGGCAGTGGTTGCCGGACTAAGCCAGGCTCTAAGCCAGGATTTGCGGGTGACTATTGCATCAAGAAGCCCATGTCAGCAAGGGCGCCACATTTCTTTCTGCCCAGTGCGCTATCCTAGCAAAGGCGTGCTCTGGCAAGGGGTCTCAGTCCAGTAGTACAAGGGATGGGTTCAACAAAAAAGCTCCTGCAGAGAGGATGCGAGAATGACTGTAGAAGAGTCAGTCAGTCACAGACTGAGTCAAACCAGTTGCATTGTGCACACCCCTTCTGTATCCAGTTACAGTCAGTCTCCGCAGATATACTCCGGGGTCAAAGGCAGTGTGTGCAACGTCAGACGTGTATATAGGCATGGCAGTGGGGAGGACGAATTTAACAACTTTGGCTCTAATCACGATGTCAGTGTTTCACTAAGGAACCGTGCGCCACTGTGCTTATATAAAGAAAGCACAGCTATATAGATTAATGTGGATCACTTTGGGAGCTGTAAGCGGGCTACCAATAAAGACACTACCCAAAAGCCACACAGCAGCAAAACCGCCCCAAAATACACTGTGCTGTTTCAAAAGATACACGTTAATGGCAGCTGCTGTATTATAAAACATTGCTGATAAAACATCGTACCACTGTTTATTTGTCCCAAAAATGCACACAATGCCGAGATACACGTTAATGGCAGCTTCTGCATTATAAAACATCACTGATAAAAACAGCTCCACTGTTCATTTGTGCCAAAAATGCACACAACGAACGCTGAGAGTGTTTTCTGATAAGCGCGAGCACATGAGCAAAATATCCAGTCAGGGTGTGCGAGGCCTAAGAGAGACAGGGCGAACACCAACCCCGCTTCCAAAGAAGCCAGACACAAAACCAACGACAATAGAATAGATGTCGCCAAGGCGAAGCAGCGCATGCGCTGCAAAGCAAGCGAGACCTAAAAAAACGAATCTGCCTCCTGACTTTTATTGCTGCAGTGTGCACCTGGGCATTGATCATGGCAGGAACTTTTTGCACAATATGAATATGCCACTGTTCTGGGTAAAAAGGGCAGTGGGGCGGGAGTTGTCTTTGCATCACCGGCTCAGAGGGCAGTTGCAGGCTGTGATGGTGATGTTTGCACTCAACTCTTGGGCCTGACATTATCTAAAAGGAGCAGCTTCCTCAAAGTAACGTTTCAGCAATGCCATCATGTTTTACTTTAGGTGGCATGCTCGAAGAGTATTTACATTTTCTCTATTGTTGTTTCAATATATTGTCAGTGTACTCGCATCAGATGGATGCACTGTATTGTAAGTGCTTGGTGAATGTGGGAGGTGGGTGCCCGCTATCCCCAGGACACTCCTGCCACCCCGCTGAAGCTGCTGTGCAGAGGTTCCTGTCAAGGCACGAGCCTGTGTTTGTTGTGGGCAAAGACAGGAGGGAGGTTTGAGATGTTAGTCGACACAAGGCAAACACCTCACTCCACTTGTTTGAGACAGCCCATACCATTCTCACCCTTGGGCAGTGGGTTTTGGGGCCATATAGAAATGCATGCATCACATGTGCCAACTTTTCCTGACCTAAATATCACGGGCATCATCCAGAGTAAGATATTATCAAGAAACCCAAACCTCTAGAAAAACAATTGACATTATGGTGCATTCCCTAAGAATATTTGCATTTTCCAGATGAAGTTATATCTGTGGTATTTCCATAAAACATGACTTTTGTGAGTACATACTGTGAACTGAGATGGCTATGCGTGGCTGGTTAATTTAAAGGTTATGGTATGTGCTTTTTATGGAGCATGATCAGGAGCTGTGTGGCTGAAGCTAAATGCAGTGAAAGTTCAGACCAACTCTTGGTGTCTCTGCAGAGCTCATCCAAACCTTGGCCTCTCTGCAGAGCACACATAGTGATGCTCACATATTTGCCAATTGTAATTTCCATTTTTTATGAAAGCGTGCAAAGCTCTTGAAATATTGACAGTACAAAAAGATAAATGGTGTGTTTACAAGTGAGAAGAAATAGAGTAGATGGGTTTGTTGTGACAGGGGCAATACAGGAAGATAGAGTGAAAAGACAGTTATGAAGAGGAAGGTGGTGACGTCAAACATGCTGATGGAGGATTTCGAAAACCTGCAAATAAAAATAGGTTGGAAGTAGATAAGAATTAGAGCTATAGGTGAAAGCAGTGTGAATGGGAGATAAAGGAGTGCTCATATTGAGAAACTCAGAAAACCACTGCTCTTCCACAGATCTGATTAAAGCTTAACTCACAGAAACATGTTCAATTCTATTTAAACACATCAAAATCTTTATCACGCTTTGGTAACACCAATAGGTCTGGCTCATTTTAGACGTATGTCCAATTTTTGTGATATATATATATATATATATATATATATATAGAGAGAGAGAGAGAGAGAGAGAGAGAGAGAGAGAGAGAGAGAGAGAGAGAGAGAACACTAACAGAAAAGCTCTCAAAATGTAGTGATTACTTTGATTTACTTGCGGGAAAGTGTCATCAAAGTGTCACACAGTAGAATGTCACTTATGTGCACCGAGAAACCACAGGAATGTCACCTTCCACTGAGGTCATTCAACATCATAACCGCATAGGGCAGAACAAGGCATTCCAACCGCGGCTCGAATGGGTGTCGACTGTCGAGTACTTTGCGTTTCACAGTCTGTTATTATTATTATTTCTTTTACTTGCTGTTTATTTTTTCCGTAAGGCACTGCAGCGTTAAAGCAACTTTATTGAAAATGTAATATTATGTAGCCACTAGAGGGCAGACAATCACCACGACTTGGACTTAAGATACCGCTGAAAGGGTGCATTCGCTGGGGTATATTTGTATCGGGTTACTTCTGAACGCAGGTGCACTAGGATCACAGTCCCCATAACGCCAGAATGAGTCACTTACAGGTAATTATCAATTAATATGATTCGGGTTTTCATCCCCAAAGTTCTCACTCTGTGAGAGTAGCCATTATCAGGGATACAGTGATGACATTTCCTTCTGTTCGTTTAATTAATTTGCTGGCGGTGCTTCCTGGGTGTGAAAGGAGCCTCTTCTCCATCCTGGTGCATCATCTCCCGCCATTCAGGGGCGCTCCCTGAGGTACTCACACTGTAATACTCACGCTTAAACAGAGCAAAAGAGGACTTGAAAGAACAGAGTGGGAGGTAGGTCTTCATTTCTTCACAAACACACAAGCTCAACAGGGCTGCGAGCCCCCGGGCCTGCTTTTGTCTCATAAAACAGTGACATTGGTGTTCATGGCTCATGTTCCCTTTGATGAGTGGAGCAAGTCTACAAATAGAAGCTTCTAGATGCATCTGCAGGAGCGTAGTCTGATGAAGCCGTGGGGGAGGGAGTAACGGAAGGGAAGGAGAGCGGGGTGGAGTGAGATATGGATGGTTGGATAGATCAAAGGGCTTTAAGTGTTATGAAAAGACTGGGGGTCTCTCAAAGGTGCATGGCCCATGTACTTAAGGGCGTGGCTTAAAACAAATAAGCAAAAAATCTGTGCTTAGCCCACCAGAGGGCTATAGTTAGTTGGAAACTCATATGGACACGTGATGCTTGCAGGCTTTCTGCTCAGTCTGGAAAAACCTGTAAACAAGAGGCTTGAAGCCTTGAAACGCGTAAGGTGAAATAAATCTTATCTTGATACCATCTGCCGGTTTTGATGTAATTATGCCTGCAGTCGAGTTGCACTTTTTGTGTATATATATATATATATATATAACATACACCTTATAACTTTTATGATCTTAGCTGTGTCCCCCAAAAATGGTATAAGAATTAGGTTAATAATCATCCTGGATATTCCATATATATCTTTTTTTTTGACACTGACGAAGCTGCAAAGGTGAAACGCGTCTGTCGAGGGGGCAGGGGGTCTGCCAATAAATCAATTTCTTGAAACACGAACTTGGAGTGCCGTCTAATTCCGTTGTACCATGGATGTGTTTAAACAATATATCTATGTCTATATATATATATATATATATATATATATGCATTGTTTAAACACATCCATGGTCAAACGATATATATATATATATATATATATATATATATATATATATATATATATATATATATATATATCGTTGCTCCAAGGTTACCCTCAATTAGAAAGCACTCAAAACGCTGTTCGTTAGTCACCCTTTTATTGGTATGAGCGGAGAGTCGGATACAGATAGCATTCAGCAGTCCAATGCGTCCTTCGTGCCTGACGCGTTTCGAATTTTTAACAACATTCTTCCTCAGAGGCAAGGACGCCAAAGGAGGTGTGCCTGCTGTGGACTTCATTATATACAAGGTGTCCCGCCCAGGATGGGCCGCTCTTGAAGCGAGGGATGCTGGGTCACGTAGTCCACGGCAAGTATACAGTTCAAAGCTGCCGCATATTTCAAGCCCCCAGATGGGCCTCCATGTCCGCCCTCCACTCTAAATCCATCATAGCGCATCCAAAGGAGAAACTTCCTATGCCGGTTCCCCTGGTCCTCTCGTTTCAAAGGAGGCGGTGCATTCCTGACGGCAGGGCTGCCGCCTTAACATCGTTGCTCCAAGGTTACCCTCAATTAGAAAGCACTCAAAACGCTGTTCGTTAGTCACCCTTTTATTGGTATGAGCGGAGAGTCGGATACAGATAGCATTCAGCAGTCCAATGCGTCCTTCGTGCCTGACGCGTTTCGAATTTTTAACAACATTCTTCCTCAGAGGCAAGGACGCCAAAGGAGGTGTGCCTGCTGTGGACTTCATTATATACAAGGTGTCCCGCCCAGGATGGGCCGCTCTTGAAGCGAGGGATGCTGGGTCACGTAGTCCACGGCAAGTATACAGTTCAAAGCTGCCGCATATTTCAAGCCCCCAGATGGGCCTCCATGTCCGCCCTCCACTCTAAATCCATCACAGCGCATCCAAGGGGGGAAACTTCCTATGCCGGTTCCCCTGGTCCTCTCGTTTCAAAGGAGGCGGTGCATTCCTGACGGCAGGGCTGCCGCCTTAACATCGTTGCTCCAAGGTTACCCTCAATTAGGAAGCACTCAAAACGCTGTTCGTTAGTCACCCTTTTATTGGTATAAGCGGAGAGTCGGATACAGATAGCATTCAGCAGTCCAATGCGTCCTTCGTGCCTGACGCGTTTCGAAGTTTTAACAACATTCTTCCTCAGAGGCAAGGACGCCAAAGGAGGTGTGCCTGCTGTGGACTTCATTATATACAAGGTGTCCCGCCCAGGATGGGCCGCTCTTGAAGCGAGGGATGCTGGGTCACGTAGTCCACGGCAAGTATACAGTTCAAAGCTGCCGCATATTTCAAGCCCCCAGATGGGCCTCCATGTCCGCCCTCCACTCTAAATCCATCACATCGCATCCAAAGGGGGAAACTTCCTATGCCGGTTCCCCTGGTCCTCTCGTTTCAAAGGAGGCGGTGCATTCCTGACGGCAGGGCTGCCGCCTTAACATCGTTGCTCCAAGGTTACCCTCAATTAGGAAGCACTCAAAACGCTGTTCGTTAGTCACCTGTACTTCAATACTGTTAGTTAATTTCAAAAAACGATATTAGGGCTCTAAAAGCATTTAGCATTTTATCACTCACCCGATTGTAGCCGAGTAAGGGCTGCTCGGTGCCGCCATTTTGGGTGAGGAGAAGGTTGGAAGGCTAGCATCCTAGCGCTAAGCCCCTCCCACCCTCCCGCCCTCGGTAGGATAAAAACTATTGAGATACCATTCCCCACTGATTGATAGTGTGTGTGGATGATGAGATAGAGCGCCCGGAGGCATTTTAAATTGCTTTTAACTTTGTCTTGATTTTAAAATTGTAATTTGCACAGAACCCAGTGCACTTTGAAAATCGGCGTTTTTTGCACAATTCATACAGTGTCCTGAGGCGGAAGCCGGGACATGTACTTCAATACTGTTAGTTAATTTCAAAAAACGATATTAGGGCTCTAAAAGCATTTAGCATTTTATCACTCACCCGATTGTAGCCGAGTAAGGGCTGCTCGGGCTGCCATTTTGGGTGAGGAGAAGGTTGGAAGGCTAGCATCCTAGCGCTAAGCCCCTCCCACCCTCCCGCCCTCGGTAGGATAAAAACTATAGAGATACCATTCCCCACTGATTGATAGTGTGTGTGGATGATGAGATAGAGCGCCCGGAGGCATTTTAAATTGATTTTAACTTTGTCTTGATTTTAAAATTGTAATTTGCACAGAACCCAGTGCACTTTGAAAATCGGCATTTTTTGCACAATTCGTACAGTGTCCTGAGGCGGAAGCCGGGACCTGTACTTCAATACTGTTAGTTAATTTCAAAAAACGATATTAGGGCTCTAAAAGCATTTAGCATTTTATCACTCACCCGATTGTAGCCGAGTAAGGGCTGCTCGGGGTCGCCATTTTGGGTGAGGAGAAGGTTGGAAGGCTAGCATCCTAGCGCTAAGCCCCTCCCACCCTCCCGCCCTCGGTAGGATAAAATGGCACCCTTATGCAGACGGCGCAGCGGGGGCGCCGGCGGGGCGCCAAAGGCGCGCCAAAGGCAAGCCCGTCTGCGCCCGTCCGCGACAGTCAGAGACCAGGGGCCAAACCACCTAACCAATCACTCTCAGGAGATATTACACGCATCACCTCGTACTCCGGTAGCGAGCTCAGGAGTCTTAACTGCCTAGGGGTAAGAAAGATTACAAACTGTGCGCAAATGGGACCACTTGACACTATGGGCCCTTTCTGCTGTCGGAATTGCAGATGGGGATGTGATATAGGGACAGAAAATAGTCGGATAGATACCCCAAACCTGGCTCTTAAATGCATTTATCTCAATGCAAGATCCCTACCTAAACACACGATGGAGCTATGGGATATATTGACCAACGAAAAACCTAATTTGTTTTTTATAACTGAGACCTGGCTTGATACCCACAGTACTCCAGATATAGCAACAGCCCTTCCAGCAGAATACAAAATACTTACTTTGAACAGAACGAGGAAAAGAGGCGGAGGGGTAGCTTTGCTATTTAGGGATTCCCTCACCTGCAGACAAGAAGTGATCACTCAGGCCAACAGCCATGAAGCAATGGCGTTTTCTGTGTCCATAAACACCATTATTTTATTTGGTGGAGTAATAATTTATAATCCCCCTGCCAGCACATTAGACTTCTGTTCCCAACTCTTTACCCAAATTTTACCGGTCTGTCTTAGAAACAAAAACATCTTGCTGATAGGGGATTTTAATGTACATTTTGATAGCAGCAACAACGCTTTAACCAAACAGCTTGTAGAAGACATGGAAATTCTACTGCTTACACAGAGAATTAATCAGCCAACACATAGGGCAGGACATATTTTGGATCTCCTGTTCTCAAACATAAAAACCATTGACATTGATGAGATTAAACCTATGATATGGACTGACCATTCTTTAATCGTGTTTACTATCAATGTGCCTACCAAACACTCCAAATCTTTGGTCTCAGTAGCAGCTCCCACTAGGAGCTGGAAAAAATTCTCGGTAGAAAAATTCCAGCAATATTTTACTTATGAATTCGCAGGGAAAACTGACATCAATGATGAAACAGAACAGCTCCAGAATAATATCAAGAGCGCATTGAAATACTGTTCAGTCCCACATTCCAAACACAAACGCAGAGGCATAGTCTCAGAGAAATGGTATGGACCCGAACTAAAATCTCTAAAAAGGAAATGTACATCCTGTGAACATAAATGGAGACTGACCAAAACTCAAGAAACGAGAGCCATATACAAAAAAGAACTTGCGCTTTATAATAAAGCTATCAGGAAAGCAAAGAAAGAATACTTCTCATGGAGGATAACAGAAAGTAAAAATTCATCAAAAGAACTATTTAAAATAGTCAAGGAGCTAAGTAGCCCTACCAGTCTTTCACTGGATCTTACGCCCTCACAAGAGGGCTGTAATAAAATTAACGAATACTTCTGTGAAAAAATAGATACGATCTATACCTCCTTTTCCAACACCGATTTGAAACAATCACAAACTCTTGTACCATCCCTGGCTCAGGCCAGCTGTCCTACTTTTGGCCCATTCACAGAGGAGGAGGTGGCCAATGCTATGTTAGAAGTAAAATCAGGTTCGCCATTGGATCCATGCCCACACCATATTTTCTCACAACTAACACCAATAATTTGCCCGGCTGTAACTAAAGTTTTTAATTCCTCAATAAATTCTGCTGAATTCCCGAAGACCTGGAAAAGTGCCATAGTCACTCCCTTATTAAAAAAAGCAGGGTCCGATATTAATAATCCAGCAAACTACAGGCCCATTTCTCAACTGCCATATCTATCCAAAGTGATGGAGAAATTGGTCAACAGGCAGTTGTCCAATTTCTTAGAAACCAATGATTTGTTGGATATTTCCCAAACAGGGTTTCGGGCAAACAACAGTACAGAGACAACAGTCCTAGCAGTGATGGACAACATAAGAACCAAGGTTGATCAGGGAAAAACAGTCGCCCTGATTTTATTGGACCTCTCGGCGGCATTTGATACCGTTCCACACCATCGACTCCTTGAAATCCTTGCTGCCAAGGGTATCCGGGAAAATGCACTAGGGTGGCTGTAGTCTTTTCTGCAAAACAGAACACAGTCAGTACGGATGGGTGATTTTGTTTCCCCTCCCCGGAACATCAAATATGGGGTCCCACAGGGGGCCTCATTGAGTCCAACCCTATTTAATGTCTTTGTCTCCTCACTGGCAGAGATAGGGAGAAAGTGGGGTGTCGAGATCTGTTCCTATGCAGACGACACCCAGCTGATGATTACACTGGATGAAGAAGATGACCCGAAGGACAGGTTATTGAACTGTTTAAAGGAACTAGCCAACTGGATGCACAGCTACTGCCTTAAGCTAAATGCAGATAAATCCGAAGTACTGCTGTTTGGTAGACATACACAGCTATGGGACAACAGCTGGTGGCCCACAACCTTGGGCCCCGCTCCCAGTCCAGCAACAACGGCCAAGAATTTAGGTTTGACTCTGGATAATACTTTGAGCATGAAAGCCCACGTATCATCTATTTGTGGTAAAGGCTTTGCTATACTTAAGATGCTCAGGCGAGTCTTCCCATGGATCCCTATTGAATGTAGGAAAATACTGGTCCAATCCTTGTTAATGAGCAGACTGGATTATGGGAACTCTCTGTTCGTGGGAATGGCTGACTACCTCTTCTCAAAACTACAAATTGTACAGAACGCTGCGGCAAAGGCGATCTGTAATAAAAAAAAGTATGATCCAGCTAAAAGTTGCCTGCGTGAGCTTCACTGGCTACCAATGAGGCAGAGAGCCACGTTTAAGCTGATGTGCATAACGCACAGAGCTTTGCACAAAACGGGCCCTCACATCCTAAAAAACAAAATCAGATTTTACGTTCCCTCTAGGAATCTGAGATCCCGTACGGCAGCCAGAGCAAGAAATACTCGTGCGAAAACAGCCAGGATGGGTGGACGGGCGTTTTCCCACCTGGCGGCAAATAGCTGGAATGAACTGCCTATGGAATTTAGATTAATTGACTGCCATTTGTCCTTTAGAAGGCAATTAAAAACATTCCTCTTCCCCAAATCTGATTAAATTACAATGATGACCCTGTTAATTGCCACTACCCTCTTCTGTCATAACAGCGCCGTGATATCCTATTTAGGATGATTGTTTGCGCTCTATAAGTACCATTGACATTGACATTGACATTATTGGTATGAGCGGAGAGTCGGATACAGATAGCATTCAGCAGTCCAATGCGTCCTTCGTGCCTGACGCGTTTCGAAGTTTTAACAACATTCTTCCTCAGAGGCAAGGACGCCAAAGGAGGTGTGCCTGCTGTGGACTTCATTATATACAAGGTGTCCCGCCCAGGATGGGCCGTTCTTGAAGCGAGGGATGCTGGGTCACGTAGTCCACGGCAAGTATACAGTTCAAAGCTGCCGCATATTTCAAGCCCCGAGATGGGCCTCCATGTCCGCCCTCCACTCTAAATCCATCACAGCGCATCCAAAGGGGGAAACTTCCTATGCCGGTTCCCCTGGTCCTCTCGTTTCAAAGGAGGCGGTGCATTCCTGACGGCAGGGCTGCCGCCTTAACATCGTTGCTCCAAGGTTACCCTCAATTAGGAAGCACTCAAAACGCTGTTCGTTAGTCACCCTTTTATTGGTATGAGCGGAGAGTCGGATACAGATAGCATTCAGCAGTCCAATGCGTCCTTCGTGCCTGACGCGTTTCGAAGTTTTAACAACATTCTTCCTCAGAGGCATATTGATGTGATCAAGGGCAGTTCCTGCCCGAAACGCGCCATGCCTTAACTTAACTGCGAATGGATAAATAAACCTTTTCGGTGAACACTCTGCAAGCCGTGTGGTGGTCCGTATTTTCTGTGGTTTCAGCCTGGGAAGCAGAAATTTACATATATGAATGCCGAATAAATAAGCTTTGATACAACTTTGCCCGTGAGTGCCTGGATGCTTTCAGCGTAATACTTGAACAGCTGTGATCTTATTCCAAATATATATATATGTATATATATATATATATATATATATATATATATATATATATATATATATATATATATATATATATATATATATATATATATATATTTCTGCCAAACCAATCTTGATCATCAAAGAAGGCGCTGACTCCGTGTATCTTAGTTCAAGGGTTTTTATTTTTCAAATCAGCTTTTGCTCAGACGCGTTTCGGCGGCTACTCCCGCCTTGCTCACTAACATCTGACCACTGAATAGTGCGCTTCATATACATGTTACAATGTCACCTGAGTTGCAATTAACATAACTAATTGGCATTTATTTGTTGCCAAGGTGACGTGGTTTCACCCTTGTGTTGACGTGAATGTTAACATGCCTGTTTCAATTTTGGCGGGTTCGTTAACTACTTGTTCACGTATAATCACACTTATTTTTAACATTCACATCATGTTTAAACCACTTTTGTTGAATCAATTTGTTTCATTACATTTGCCACACTCGTTGTTTTTACCATCTTCCTGTTAAGTTATTACATTCCATGTATTGCCACAGTTACATTTCCCCGCTTTCCAGATGTATATTAATTACATCGGTGGTGTCTCCCAAGGCGTCATGGAAGGTGTAGGCGTTACTCGGGAGAGGAACGTGTCACGTATGTGATTGGGTCTAGTTTAAAGATCGAGTAATGAAAAGGGTTCGCGCTTACCGACGATTGGTTTGTCGGCCTAATGGCAGAGTCAGAACATGTTCCAGCGTTCCATGTTCCATCTCTTAAAGCCGGTAAGCTACAAACGGCGTTTAGTTATAATGAGTGTCTCTCCCATGGTTTGGTGAACCCGTTTGTCCCTGTAGTGGTGATAGCTCTAGCCCACATTCTACACAATAAATGTAGACGTGTCTCAGCGCAAGTGCGCATTTACACAATTATTGTGTTTATTTTCACTGAGTCAAGGGGGGTGAAGTGTTTAAACTAAACCGGGATTACGTTAGGTGTACTTAGGTAACGGTGTCAGTGTGGCTGATGGGTGTGAGACTTGTTTCCCTGTGACAATTTAAGTAGATTAATTCCAGTGATAGCGCAATCTGGGTAGTTGTTATTAAGGGTACTGAGGTAGGGGGAACACTGCACTAGATATGGACACTAAGGGCTTCATCAGCATTGAGCCCTGAGGCGATCTTAGAATTCAGTAAAATAATATATCTGGATTCTTGGCGGCGTAACGCAAGTTTGCGGTTTCCGCCCCTCACATTCTTGGGGATATTGTCTATGACAAGGTATGTCAGACCTTTGGAATCTCCTTCATGAACCTCATGAATATGTCGTGCTACTGGGTAAGAAGGATCCTTATTCGTGATTGCCCTTAGATGTTGCAGGATTCGTACATGCACTGGGTGGATTGTGGACCCTACATATTGTGTGCCACATGCACACGTGAGCACATAGACGGCGTATTCCGTCTTACATGTGTAATGTTCTCTAATGGTGTAGGGTTTTCTTCTGAAGGGTACTGTAATGCTTGTTGTATTGCTCCCATGACTACATGCCTTGCATTTGGCGCACTTTTTAAAGCCTTTTTGTGATTGAAGCCAGTTTTTTTGTTTAGTGATGACAGGGGCATTGCGTACCAATTGTTGATGCATTGATCTGGCTTTTCTAAAGGACACTAATGGTTTGTCACCCATTCTATCCCCTATGGTCGTGTCATTCCGGACCAAAGGCCAGTGCCTTCTGAGTATTTTTTGAAGGTTCGCATGGTAGCGATTAAAACCTGTGATTAACCTAGGGGGTTGTCTTTCTTGTGTTGTGATTACTGACTCTGTTACCTTTGGGAACAGTAGGTCATGTCGGTTTTTTGTGCTGCACTTTAATTCGGCACTCTTACAGGTTTTATCAGTGTATCCCCTCTTTTTCAATCTCGTGAATAGATTGTTTTTTGCTTCAGATAGCCCTTCACTGGTGCTACAGTTGCGTGTCATCCTGAGGCATTCCACATAGGGGATGGACTGTTTGAGTGGTGTTGGGTGGAAGCTATTTGCGTGGAGGATCGTGTTACCCGCAGTGGGTTTGCGGTAGGTGCGTGTTTGTATTTTGTCATCTTGTACAAACAGTTCTACATCTAGAAATTGTATACTCTCTTTGCTTGTGTTGCAGGTAAATTTAAGGTTCAATGAATTTTCATTTAGTTGTTCAGTAAAACATGTTGCACTTTCCACACTTCCCTCCCACAAAATAAAAATATCATCTATGAAACGTTTATAAACAATTACATTTTGGTTCATGGTTTCTCTGTGTAGAGTCATAAGTACTTGCTCCTCCCACCAGCCCATATGCAGATTCGCATAGCTGGGGGAGAAGCAAGTACCCATGGCCGAACCTTGGATTTGTTTATAAAACAGTCTGTCAAACATAAATGTATTGGTAGTAAGGCACCACTCAGTCATTTCAAGTAGCATTTTGGTGTGTTCAAATTGTATTATCGGACTTCTCCCCAAGAAATGTTTTATGGCATTCAGACCGTCCTTATGCCTAATGCTGGTATATAGGGCCTAGACATCTAATGTCAAGAATAAATAGTTCTCTTTCCACTTGACATCGTATATTTTTGTCAGGAAGTCTCCTGTGTCTCTTATATATGCTGGCAGCTTTCTGACTTCCGGTTGAAGAAAGTGATCAATGAAGACACTCGTATTTTCAAATAGGCTCCCTATTGCCGATATGATTGGTCTTCCTGGTGGTACTTTCTCATTTTTATGTATCTTCGGGATCAGATACAATTGTGCTGTGACTGGATAATCGGTTTTAAGGAACTCAAATTCGTTTTTACTGAGTAGGCCTTTTCCCTTCCATTTATATAGTTCATTATGGTACCTTTCTTGAATGCCTATCAGATACATTGGGCTTATTCTCGCATAGCATTCCCTGTCTTGTAGTTGACTGAGTGCCTCTTTGTTATACATTTCGAGTGGCCAGAGTACTATATTTCCCCCTTTGTCGGACCATCTTACCACTGTGTCTGATCTTGATTTTATTTTCTCCATTAGCGCATTGTATTTTCTATTGTGGTCTTGGTTTTGTTTGTATTGTTGTTTTGTGCTCATAATGGAGAGTTCTTCCAAGTCCTTTATCACATACTCAGCAAACAGATCAAGACCATCTTTTGGCATTGTTGGCACAAATATTGATTTGGGTTTGAATCCTGTTTGGACTGTCTGCCAAATATTTATGTCTGAGCTCAAGGCTGCCCCACTTGGTGTGATTTCTTCATTTACACTTTCATTTTCAAGCTCCAGGTCTATAAGGTTTTGTAGTGCTTCCATGTGTTCTACATTTAGCATTAAGTTCGGATCATTGTTTGTTATTAGACCCGCGGTGCTCACCGTTGAGTTGGAGAAATATTTCTGTAGTTTTAGTTTTCTGACATATAGAAACAAATCAATCCTTGTTTGGGTGTAATCAAAGTTTGTGTTACTGCAGAAAGTTAGGCCTAACGATAAAATTTCCAATTCATCTTTAGATAGCTCCATGTTGGTTAGGTTTATGGCTGTGTTGTCTTCGTTTGTATCCATCATCGGCGTCTGTTTTGTCTGTATTTTTGTTTTTGTTTTTGTTTTTCTTCCTTTTGTACTTGCTGTCCCCCATCTCCTGTCTTTTCTCCTCCTGCTTTTTGTCTTTGTTTTTGGTTCTGATTGTATATATATATCTTTTCCACCACCGCTGGTTGGAGAGTGTTGCTGTCACGGGCGGTCTTGTTGCAGCCACCAGCCGGCTGTATATAATCACTCCAAGAAACACCAACGTAATGATGTAAACAAGACACCCAGAGCTCCGGTTTTGAAGATTTATTAGGCAGATGACATAATCTCCATGACGCGTTTTGCCAACAGATGTACTGTGCCGTTTCACGTGACCAAGCCGTAATGGCGAAACGCGTCGTGGAGATTATGGAGATTATGTCATCTGCCTAATAAATCTTCAAAACCGGAGCTCTGGGTGTCTTGTTTACATCATTACGTTGGTGTTTCTTGGAGTGAAAATATATATATATATATATATATATATATATATATATATATATATATATATATATATATATATATATATATATATATATACACAAAATTGTTGCAGGAACCCCATTCGGGGAGCAGCCACACACGAATATGATAAAACTCCTTTATTTCTACAACTTGCCAGCAGGTTCCAACAGAGATGCTTTCACCAGATAAGCTGCCATACGCGTTTCGAGAGCAACGGCTCTCTTCATCAGTGGCACAGTACATCTGTTTCTTGAACGTGCCGCTTAAGTGATCAGTCCCCGCCCACTGGGCATGTCAAGTCGCAGCGGCGTTTATGGGATCTGTGGTCCTTTACTTTGGTGGGACGCGCTTAAGGAAATTGATGCAAAATAAAACCCAAGTGGGTGGGAAGGCACACCGCTGTCGTCCGCCTGCCTTGCTTCTTAGTTGTTGAAGGAGTGTTACAAGGACAACCCCTGCAGTGCCCCAGAACGTTCGTGTCCTCAGTTGCCCATTTCGATGACAACGTTGGCTCTGCTACAGCAGCAGGCTCCATCCCCACGACCAGGGCGGCCGTTACAAATCCAAAATTGTTGCAGGAACCCCATTCGGGGAGCAGCCACACACGAATATGATAAAACTCCTTTATTTCTCCAACTTGCCAGCAGGTTCCAACAGAGATGCTTTCACCAGATAAGCTGCCATACGCGCTTCGAGAGCAACGGCTCTCTTCATCAGTGGCACAGTACATCTGTTTCTTGAGCTTGCCGCTTAAGTGATCAGTCTCCGCCCACTGGGTGTGTCAAGTCGCAGCGGCGTTTATGGGATCTGTGGTCCTTTACTTCAGTGGTACGCGCTTAAGGAAATTGATGCAAAATAAAACCCAAGTGGGTGGGAAGGCACACCGCTGTCGTCCGCCTGCCTTGCTTCTTAGTTGTTGGAGAAGTGTTACAAGGGCAACCCCTGCAGTGCCCCAATACGTTCGTGTCCTCAGTTGCCCCATTTCGATGACAACGTTGGCTCTGCTATTGCAGCAGGCTCCATCCCCACGACCAGGGCGGCCGTTACAAATCCAAAATTGTTGCAGGAACCCCATTCGGGGAGCAGCCACACACAAATATGATAAAACTCCTTTATTTCTCCAACATGCCAGCAGGTTCCACTCATAGATTTTTTGGGATCGGGGCATCAGGTGACTGAGGAAAATATACTTATAAGTCAACTGCTATAACTACCACACCCTAACACTGTAGGGAGGAGGTGGGAAAAAAATTAAATACAATTGAAGACCAATCTGAGTGTTTCACCGCTAAACTCCCCCCTGATAGTGATTACTAATGGACTCCAACAGTTCATCGGCCTCCAAAGGGGATCTAACGTTGTGCATCTTATTGTTGTACGTGACCCGCAGAAATGCGGGAAACCTCATCTGTACAGTAGCGCCAAAAGACCTGAACTTATCCATCCTCTGGCCCAGTTCCCACTGTCTATCCAGAGGGGATTTGGATAGATCAGACCGTACTTCGAAAGAGAAGTCAGGGCCCTTTAGGGTTTTTGTTTTTAGAGAGAGATTTAAAAAATTTTCCTTCAAAGTATAAGTAAGGAAATTGATCAGAATCTTCCTAGGCTTTGTTCTACCAGGATTTAAGCGGAACAGGTCCCGATGTATTTGTTGGATATCTTTTCCCAGCCCCTCTATGGATTCCTCTAGATTAAGGGAGTGCTTCAGGACTTTAATCACGAAAGTCTTGACATCTCCCGCTTCCGGGATCTTCAAGAGTCTCAGGTTGTTCCGTCGTGAATAATTCTCCAACAATTCGACTCTCTCTCTCATAACATCTCCCTCTCTCAGTAGATTTTGGATCTTGATTTCAGCAACCTCTAGACTAGACTTCAAGAGCCCCAAGAGCCCTCATGTACCTCTGTCCTTTCACACAGCCCATCTACTTTTTTCTCCAGGACCTCACATGATGCTCTTATCTCATTCTGATTGGTCTTAGATATCAGGAAGTCGTTTCTAATTTCTACCCTCAAAGAAGCTATTGACGCCACCAGGGCTTTCAATGTGCTCCCCGCCTCATTTACTTTACCGCTCTTGCACCCCGCACCTGCATCTGCCCCCTCCTCTTGATCCACGGGGTCTTGCTCACAACCAACATCATTCTCAGCTCCCATTTCGGAGAGTGGGGGTAACTCAGCCATCTCTAAGGTTAATATTGAGGTAGTAGTGCTAGAGCTGTCAATGAGAGTACTTGAAAGCGTGGATATATCTTGGAGTACTGTGGGTAAGTGAACCGATGTATCTTTTGCTGTAGTGGGTATCAAATCCAAAACCTGGGGCAGAACTTTTAAAAAAGAGCACAAAGATGGAGTTAACCTTCCAGTGGTGTTATTGGGATATCTAATATTAGCCCCCTTCTGTGAACTACCCCTGGTTTTCGTGCCTTTACCCACCTCCTTGTTACTGCCACTGCTATTGCTAATGCTATTGATGCTTGCCCTCTGATCAACCTTGTGGCTTTCTATGCCGTCAGTAGAAGGTGTATCCCCAGGCTTAACACCCTCTATAGCAGAGCATTCTGGGGCTTGTAGTTACAGTTTTTTTCCTAATTTCTCGCTTTTCCCCCGTTTTCTGCTTACACATTTTGAAGTTGATTTTTTATTAGGAGCTTTTCAGCTGCTGGGCTTATCTAACTCCGTATCTTCCGCCTCCCCCCCAACCTTACTTGTTGGATCCACTATTGATGTGGGGACGTGGCAAATCTCCCCCTCGGTGCCGCCTTTCACCTGAACCTCTCCAGAAATCTTTGTGGCACCTGTATGTTCACTTAACGGGACCAAAGGGGGCTTCTGATGACCAGCAGCCGCCCCATCGCAGCCCAGCCTGCCTCATAGCAGCCCCCGAGCCGTATGTCCTCTTCGTAGCTCCACGGCTGTTCTACGCCACCGGCTCCACTGAGGCAGAGAAGAGAGAGTGAGGGGCCGGGAGTCCCCTTTTCCAGCCCGGCACTTCTGATAATCTTACTGGGTCCGTGGATTGGAGCAACAGGGAAGCTAAGCGGTCTCGCCGAAAATGAGGAAAAACCAGTAAGAAACGGGGGGTCTAAACGACTCTTATTCCGTGAGTGGGTTAAGATCTGCAATTACTACTCATTACGGCCCCAGAAGGACAGCAGCACCGCGGTGCATCAGAGGTCAGTGATCGGACGCGCGCACCGCACTAGCCAGCGGCCGCCATGTTCTTCCCCCCTGAGTGGCTGATTTTGAGGGAGTATCCCAGTACTGAGGGCTATGTGTGAGTGTCTCGATACTGTGGATTAGGACTTCTTGTGTCTGTGCTGATAGCTATGAGTGAGTGTCTCAATACTGAACATTATGTGAGAGTGCCACAGTATCAGATTAATAAGTGAATTTATCTGCACTGAGATCTTTGAGTCACTGACTAAGTATTAGGGGAAATGAGGGACTGCTTTTGTGATGAAAGCTATGAGTGAGTGTCTCAGTACTGAGGGCTATGTGTGGACATCTTGTACTGAGGGTTATGAGTGAACATCTCATTACTCAGGACTATGAGTGAGTGTCTCAGTGCGGAGAGCTATGAGAGTGTGTCTCTGTACAGTGGGTTATTAGGGTTTATGAGTGAGTGTGTCACTACTGAATGCTATGAGAGTGTTTCTTGGTATTGAGAGCTATGAGTGGCTGCCTTGGTACTGAGAGGCTGCAAGTGTGCATCTCGGTACTGAGAGACAGAAGTGAGCATCTTATATGGAGGGCTATGACTGAGCGTCTTGGTACTGAGGACTTTGAGTGAGTGTCTCAGTGCTGAGAGCTATGAGTGAGTTTCTCATTACAGAAGCCCAAAAGTGAGTGCCTTAGTGCTGGAGGTTTTTAATGAGTGGCTCATTGCAGAGAATAAGTAAGTGATTTAGTACTGAGAGTTATTAGTCAATATCTCAGTACTTAAGGTTATCAGTATCTTGGTCCTGAAAGATATAATTGAGTGACTCGGTTTTAGTTTTGAGGTTTATGAGTGAGCATCTGCATCCTTAGAGTTATAAGCAAGTGTCGGAGGGATAGGAGCAAGCAACTCAGTACTGAGGAATTTGAGCAAATATCTCAATGCTTGGGTTATGAGTGACTAACTCCGTGTTGAGAGCTATGAGTGAGTCTCTCAGTGGTGAGAGCTATAAGTGAGCATCTCAGTGGTCAGGGTTGTCAGTGTCTCGGTACTCAGGGTGATAAGTGAGCATCTAGGTATTGAGTGCTATAAGTTAGCATGTCGGTGCTCAGGATAATGAATGAGCATCTCAGTGTTGAGGGCTAAGATTGATGAGCATCTCAGTACTGAAGGTCATGAGTGAGTGTGTCAGTACCGAGGGCTTTGAATGAACATCTCAGTGCTGAGGAGTATGAGTCAGTGTCTCAGTGCAGAGGACTGGTAGCGAGAGTCTCGGAGAGCTATGAAAGAGTATCTTAGTGCTGAGAGCTATACATTAGAATCTTAGTACTCAATGTGATCAGTATCTCAGTGCTGAGAACTCTGGATGAGTCTCTCAGGACTAGGAGTGTTATGAACCAGTTTCTAACTACAGAGAGTCCTTACTCATAGCCTCTCATCTCAATAATAACAGCTATGAATGAGTGCCCAGTGCTTAGGTTTATGAGTGAGCGTCTCGGTGCTGAAGGTTACAAGGAAGCACCAGAGCTGAGTGTTATGAGCGTCTCAGTACTGAGAGCTATGAGTTAGTGTCTCAGTACTAAGGGCTATGCACGAGTGTTTCAGTGCTGACGGGTATGAGCGAGCACCTAAATACTGAGGGTTTATGAGTGAGGTTCTTAGTACTGAGGGTTATGAGTAGGTGTTTCAATGCTGAGAGCTATGAATATGTGTCACAGTACAAAGGACAATTAATAAGTGTCTCACTACTCAGTGTTATTAGTGAGTTTCCCAGTAGCAAGAGCTATGTATCAGTGTGAACACTGGATAATGAGTGAGCATCTCAGTCCTGAAGGCTATGGGCGGTGTCTCAATGCTGCTGGCTATGAGGGAGTGTCTACGCACTGAGAACTACGAGTGGGTGTCTCAGGGCTGAGTGTTTTGAGTGAATGCTTCATTACTGAGGATGCGCGCAAAAGTCTCAGTGCTGCATAGGTCCCTCCTAAGTCGAGGTGTACTGAGGTGTTATGATGTCATCACGTCCTTCGTCCTGGACCAGCTTTGAGTGGTGACTGGTAACGCAGACATCCTCGATACTTGTGGAAAGTGTGAGGCGGTGGGAGGAGGGAGGCGGGAACAAGATGACGAACTGCAGCTGGGAAATGACAAAAGGACGCAGGAGGAGCTGGAAGAGCACGTGAGGTGAAAGAAAGAAAGGAGAAGAGAAAAACAGAAGAGGGAGGGCCAGTGTAGGAGAGTAGGGGGGAAATGGGTGGAGTGAAAGGAAGAAAAAATAAGGAAAACAAGCGTACGAAAGTAAAAATAAAACAAAAACAAGTTTGACAAGGAGAGCCGGAGACAGCAGGGGGAGGGGAGAGAGGAGGCTGCCTGCACCTGTTTCCATTGTGGGAGCGAGCAGGAACCATTTGTTATTTACAAACAGATGGTTTCAAAGCTCGCTCCCGTCAGGAAATCCCAAACGTGCATGCGATGCCATTGAAAGCATTGCAATGCATGCACGTTTTTGGCCCAAAAATTGAATCGATTACTAAAGGTCTCCTCCTATGCAGCGCATGCGTGCTGCGTAGGCGATACCTAACAAGCTTGAGAAACTAAGATGGAAACAAAAAAATGTAAGACTCAGGAATGGGAAGGGAGAGGGAGAAAAGTGGTAGAGAAAATGGGAAGAAAAGGCATTTGGAAAAAAAAGATAAGCTCCTGTTCCCTGTACACAACCCGGGCCAGCAGGTTGAGATCAGACTGGGTGAGCCGAGCTGCCTGGGCCAGGCTTTATGTGTCTTGCATCAGTGGGCTGAGGGGTTCTACAACTAGATTCTAGATCAACCAGGGAGAGTGAGCGCATGTCATTGAAGCATGGGCCATCCTCTAGATATTTGACATCCAGCATGGGATCATCTGTGGGACAGAATTGTAGTCTGTCTAGTGTTTGCAGACAGTGGAAGTAATAGATGGTGCCAGCACGGGTGGTGGCCCTCAAAGAAAAATAATGGACACAAGAACTTATTTTTCTTACAAACCAAGTCCTGTTTGCGAAAATCTGATGACAAAGACTGGATTCTTGTACTTTCGCCTTTGAATATTACCTTCCTCTTTGATGCTCATAGGTGCTGGAAGTATGTGTTGGAGGGTAGGTGCTGAAGCACCCCCTGAATAACCATGCTGCAATTCAGAAGGTGAATGAACAATAAAAATATATATTTTATTTTTATTGTGTTACATTTGCTGTGCATTCGAAGACAGAGGTCAGGTGTCTGCTATGTCTTCTAACAAATTGCTACTTATTCTTTTATTGAGGAAACAGATGTTTAATTTTCACTCTCTTACTGTAAAGTGAGAGGATTTTATAAAATGAATTATGTGGCAATCCTGCTGGTGTGAAAGTAAAGAGTACAGGCTGACGTTTCTTCTAACATACAACAAAATGTAAATACCTATAAATGCAATGTACAAATATTTTAAAATATTTCAGAAGTTAGGAAAGCACAAATGAAGCACTTTTTTTGATTCTGAAGTGTGTTAGAAACAAAGATTTTAATAGGAAGAAAAACAAATCAAAAGACCCTAGTTGGTGAGGAGCAATTGACAAATATTAGCTGAAACCCCATTTGTACACATTCTTGTTTGTTCGCTATATAGTTTTATCAGTAAAACTATGGGGCAGATTTGATAAGGACTTGCGTTGTCCTTGCATGACACAAGTTGTTGCAAGGTGACAGTCCTTATCTAGGATTTGCGAAACCACAAAAAAGCTTTGTGTGTTTTAGTAAACACAAAGTAACGCAAGGCAGCACATAGCACTGCCTTGCGTTGCTTTGCATTCGGTAGGGATAACATGGGTGAGGCATGGGCATTCCCATATCCCCAAAGACTTATAAACCTGGGTTTGCGCCAAAATGGTGTGCCTACTAGACAGAGGCATAAAGAGGAGAACTATCTTTATTTTTCCTCTTTAATTCCTCTTTTCACATGTGATTTTTTCTTAAGCACACATAGGAAGAGGACTATGCCTCTACTCTAAGCATTGTTTTTGTGCAGGAAAGTGCCTCTTTCTGCACAAAACCGTTCCTGCCTGTAATGCAGGGAACCTTGCACTATGGTGCCTCAATTGGCGGTAGGCAGCACACACTGGGCCAACGCAAGGAGAGAGCTGAAGTGCTCCATATCTTTGCAAATATGGAACGTTTCTGCCCTCTCCCTTCACGCAACGCAGCACAGGGCAGCAAGTTGCCTTGCCACATTGCGTGAAATATTGGTGAATCTGCCCCTTTATATCTTTGCAAATATAGTGGCTATTTTAATGTAGAATGCACTGTCTATAAGTAATAGTGCACTACCACACCATGCTTCCCTTATATATCTCAACAGCGCTCTCCAAAATGCACCACTGTGTGCATTCTACTCTATGACCACCCTCTTGCTGAATGGGCGTGGCTCATTTGCTACATTTGTGGTGTTTGGATTTATCACAACCTCTGTGAGTTCAGTGAGCTAACACTGTTGGCAGCCACCAAGAGAATTTGTTCAGCCCCACGTTATGGTGGCCGGAGGACGCCACCGTCCCCCTAAACACTGTCCTGTCAGTCAGAAATCTAGGGATCAGATTTGATTCTTCTCTGGCTTTTAAACAACAAGCAGTGGCCGTAGCAGGAACATGTTTCGGCATCATTAAGGGGCTAAGAAAATTCTTTGACCTAATACCACTCCCAGCGCGCAAAATGGTTGCAGTGGCACTTATAATGTCACGCCTTGACTACTGCAACAGTTCATATGCAGGGACAAATAGGACGGTCGGCCACAAGCTGCAAATGGTGCAGCACGCAGCGGCAAGACTGGTGCTGAGATGGAATAGGAAAACGCCAGCCACAGCAGCAATGGACACTTTACATTGGCTGCCGATTCACAAACGGGTTCTTTTTAAAGTCCTCCTAATCACTTTTAGGGCCTTTCATAGAAAACGACCTAGTTAGAATTCAGAGTATGTTTAAACACTATATTCCCTCGCGAAATCTTAGATCTCTAAAGGGCGAATCTCCTCACCATCCCCAACTTTAGACTTAAAACTAGAGGAGGGAAGGTTCTAGCAGTCTTGGGCTCCAAAGCCTGGAACACACTCCCACCATCCCTCTGCCAAATTACGTCAGAAACAATCTTTAGAAAGACCCTTAAAACATGGATATACAGTTTATCCGATCACTTATGCAAAAACCTAATCTGAACATATAGATCTTATTTTTTACCGTCAGTGAGGCATGTCACCTCTGCCTAGCCTTTCTAAGCGCCAAGATGCTCCCTGGAGTGACTGCCGCGCTACATAAGAGCATTTTACATTACATTACATTACATTACATTACACCACCACACTCTGACAATTGTTGCAGCACCAATGTTGATGCTCCACATTCACCTCCACTTCTGCACAACTGCCATATCACCCCTGTCCCGCCCCCAAACCATAACATGGCTTTCCAGAGAAGCATGTACACACAGGAGGGAGCAAACTGCATAGCCGCTGTAAAAGAATCCATTTTATAGGAGGCATCGGGGAATGAAGTAACGCTAAACCTATTTTTAACGTGTGACACAATGATTATCCTACTGGTCACTCAGACAGTCAATAGTTTGTTGCATCCAATTGGAGAGGACTAGTGCTGCCTTGCCCCGCCTCTTCATTCCAGAGCCATTGGTTGCAAATGTTCTTACAGCTCCGGTGGTTAAGGGGGGCCTCGGAGACCCCTCTGTGACCTGACTCAGCACCACTGCTGAGGGGCTGCAGACACTGGCCGCCGGCCGAGCCCATGGTTGATTCAAGGTGAGTAGCACAGGCAGCAACGGACTAGATATCAAGTCAAGTCAAGTCATAAGATTTGTATAGCGCACTACATACCCAGAGGGTTTCAAGGCGCTTAGGAAGGGAAGGAGGATTATTTGTCAAATATCCAAGTTTTAAGCTGCTTTCTGAACGCTAGGTGATTCTGGGTGAGGCGAAGGTAAGCGGGGAGTGAGTTCCATGTTTTGGCAGCCAGGAATGAGAAGGATCTACCTCCCATGGTGGTCTTGTTGATGCGAGGTACAGTGGCGAGGGCTTGGTTGGAAGAGCGAAGTTGGCGGGAGGGGGTGTAGAAGGACAATCGGGAGTTGAGGCAATCTGGTCCGATGTCGTAGAGTGATTTGTGTGCGTGGGTGAGCAGTCGGAAAGTGATCCTCTTGTTGACGGGTAGCCAGTGGAGGTCTTTAAGGTGACCAGAGATGTGTTCGTTGCGTGGGATGTCTAATATAAGCCTGGCTGAGGCGTTTTGGATTCGTTGTAGTTTCTTCTGGAGTTTAGCGGTGGTACCTGCGTAGAGGGTGTTTCCGTAGTCCAGTCGGCTCGTGACTAGAGCGTGGGTGACTGTTTTTCTTGTTTCGGAGGGGATCCAGCGAAATGTTTTTCTGAGCATGCGAAGAATGTTAAAGCAGGAGGAGGATACGGCGCTGACTTGTTTGTTCATTGAGAGTGAAGAATCCAGGGTGACCCCAAGGTTCCGTGCGTGGTCTGTCGGGATGGGTGCTTTTCCGAGGGCTTCCGGCCACCATGAGTCGTCCCATGCAGAGGGGGATGTACCTAAGATGAGGACTTCTGTTTTGTCTGAGTTCAGTTTCAGACGGCTTTGTTTCATCCATTCGGCGACTTCTTTCATTCCTTCGTGTAAGTTGGTTTTGGCGGTGCTGGGGTCCTTGGTGAGAGAAAGGATCAGTTGGGTGTCATCCGCGTAAGAGATGATGTTGAGGTTGTGTTGGCGGGCGATGGCCGCGAGGGGGCTCATGTATACGTTGAAGAGGGTGGGACTGAGTGAGGAGCCTTGAGGTACACCGCAGATGATTTCAGTGGCCTCTGACTTGAATGGTGGGAGGCGGACTCTTTGGGTTCTTCCGGTGAGGAACGAGGTGATCCAATCCAGTGCTTTTCCTTGGATTCCGATGTTACTGAGGCGTTGTAGAAGGGTGCTGTGGCAGACTGTGTCGAAGGCTGCAGAAAGGTCGAGGA
Organism: Lissotriton vulgaris; assembly: GCF_964263255.1. Taxonomy (NCBI): domain Eukaryota; kingdom Metazoa; phylum Chordata; class Amphibia; order Caudata; family Salamandridae; genus Lissotriton; species Lissotriton vulgaris. Next base: position 331,669,504 of record NC_141687.1, read on the forward strand.
GGATGAGGGCGACTGTGTCTCCATTGTCCAGTAGAGTTCGAATGTCGTCTGTTGCTGCGATGAGGGCGGTCTCAGTGCTGTGTTTGGCTCGGAAGCCAGATTGTGAGGGGTCGAGGGATTTGTTGGCTTCGAGGAAGGCTGGTTGTTGACGGCTTTCTCGATGACTTTGGCCGGGAACGGAAGAAGCGAGATGGGGCGGTAGTTTTTGAGTTCGGTGGGGTCTGCTGTTGGTTTTTTCAGAAGGGCGGTGAGTTCAGCGTGTTTCCAGTCTTCTGGGAAGGTGGCGGAGTTGAGGGAGCAGTTGATGACGTCTCGGAGGTGCGGAGCTATAACGGAGTCTGCTTTGTTGAAGATGTGGTGAGGGCATGGGTCTGTGGGGGATCCTGAGTGGATGGAATTCATCAGGCGGATGGTGTCCTCAGTGGAGATTGGGTTCCAGGCGTTAAGGGTGTTTACGGGGGGAAGATGGTCAGCAGATGGTAGGGTGGGTTGGTTTCCGGATTTGTTGTCAAAGCTGTTGTGGATGTCAGCAATCTTGTTGTGGAAAAAAGAGGCTAGGGAGTCGCAGAGGGTTTGAGAGGGGGTGATGTCGTTGGAGTTGGCTGAGGGGTTGGAAAATTCCTTAACGATGTTGAAAAGTTCCTTGCTGTTGTGGGTGTTGTTGTCAAGTCGGTCCTTGAATGCTGTTTTCTTGGCTTTTCGGATTAGTTGGTGGTGAGTACGGGTGGCGCTTTTGAAGGTGTCTTTGTTGCTGGCGGATGGGTCTTTTTTCCAGGCCTTTTCAAGGGAGCGGCACAGTTTCTTGGACTTCTTGAGATCATCGTTGAACCATGAGGCCTTCTTGTTTCCAAGTTTGTGTTGACGTTTTTTCAGTGGTGCTAAGGTGTTAGCGGTGTTGGATAGCCAAAGGGTGAGGTTGGAGGCGGCTTCGTTGGCGTTAGAAGAGAGGGCTGGGGAGGTTAGAAGGAGCGATGTGGAGATCTGATCCGTGGTGATTTTGTTCCAGTTTCTTTGTAGAGTTGGTTGGAGGTGGATGATGGGTTTTGGCTTGTTGTAGGTGAAGTGAACGCAGCTGTGGTCAGTCCAGAGGAGATCCGTGGTGTGGCTGAAGGAGACATGGTTGCTGGAGGTGAGGATGGGGTCAAGTGTGTGACCTGCGATGTGGGTGGGGGAAGTGACCAGTTGTTTAAGTCCGAGGTTGGCGAGGTTGTCTAGGAGGGTGGCGGTGTTGCGGTCGTTGATCTTTTCAAGGTGGAAGTTGAGGTCTCCCAGAAGGATGTATTCTTTGGAGGGGAGTGCGTGTGGGGTGATGAAGTCTGTGATGTCTTCACTGAATTTTGCGCGGGGTCCTGGTGGTCTGTAGAGGAGGGTGCCTCTGAGTGTGGTCTTGGGGTCGATGTGGATCTGGAAGTGAAGGTGTTCAGAGTTGGCGAGGTTGGCGTCGGAGCTGGTGGAAATGCGGATGGATGTCTTATGGACGATAGCGATTCCTCCTCCTGTATGGTCGGTGCGGTCCTTGCGTGTGATCTTATAGTCCTCAGGGATAGCGATGGCGATGTCAGGGGCGGAGGAAGCGTTCATCCATGTTTCCGTTAGGAAGGCGACGTCTGGAGAGATGGTGTCTAGTAGATTCCATAGGTCAATGGCGTGTCTGTGGACCGAGCGGGTGTTGAGAAGGATGCATTGTAGGTGGTTGGGGTCGGGGGTTTGTGGTGTGGTCGTGGCGGTGATGTTGTCGGTGCCGCTAAATTTGCAGGAGGAGCAGGAGAACGGGCCATGGGTGCGTCCGGGAGCGGCTTGGACGCAGTTGGGGGCGCGACCTGGATTAAGGGCTAGGAGGGTGGCGGCATCGTAGGTAACGCGGGGGGGCTGGGCAGCGCGAGGGGCAGGGGGTATGGCGCTGGGCGCGGTCCAGGCGCGGACGGGCGTAGACGGGCTTACCTTTGGCGCACCTTCGGCGCGGGTTGGGCGCGGACGCTGCGCGTTGACGCTGCACGCGGGAACTGCTGTCATATATGGATGGTGGAGGGGGAGGGGCGAGGGCGTCTCAGCTGGGAGGCGGGGCGGGCACACGAGGACGACAACAAACACGGAAAATGGAGGCGGGGGGAGGAGCAGAGCGGAGCGCTTGTGGGGAAACGCGCAATACAGTTTAAAAAGGCAAAATCGGTTACACAATGCAAAACGAGTCAAGCGGCAAGCAGGGCTGACTGCAGGAAGCAATTTCTGAGGCAGTTAATAGAGAAAGAGGAGCAACGATACCACGGGTCACCAGCGAGGCAGGGGAGCGACCACTCCGCTCGAGAGCAAAGTGAGTCACAGCGTGATAAAGGTAGCGGAGCTCTCTATGTGCTTAGTGGGAGGGCGTCTCAGCTGGGAGGCGGGGCGGGCACACGAGGACGACAACAAACACGGAAAATGGAGGCGGGGGGAGGAGCAGAGCGGAGCGCTTGTGGGGAAACGCGCAATACAGTTTAAAAAGGCAAAATCGGTTACACAATGCAAAACGAGTCAAGCGGCAAGCAGGGCTGACTGCAGGAAGCAATTTCTGAGGCAGTTAATAGAGAAAGAGGAGCAACGATACCACGGGTCACCAGCGAGGCAGGGGAGCGACCACTCCGCTCGAGAGCAACAGAGTGGCCCAGCCGTCAACAGCAGACAAGAATCCCAACGTCACTTAAATTGATGGCTGAAGTGACGGTCAGCAGGCCTGAACCTCGTTTAAAAAAACAAAAAAAACAAAGCCAAAAACAGCGGAAGCAGGCCACAACCTCACTGTAGTTGAAATCATTTAAACGGGGGGCCTCATAAGCCGGCAGCAGTCAGAGCAACTCTGTCGCTGAGTCCCTAGAACCTGGACGCAGCCCAGAACCCTAGTGTTATTAAGTGACGTCATGAAACACTTCCTGGAAGTCAGAGCAACAGGTTCATCAGCACAGCGAGCCCCGGACACTGGCAGAGGACAACAACTCACAAGGGGGTTCCTACAACAGGTGACTGTCGTTTTCTATTCATAAGTGCTTTCCATTGATTGATGTGAGGCACATTAATTACAAAATGTCGGATTACAATACATCTGAACAAAGCCTCCACCTTTCAGCAAAAATAATGTTCCGATGTAAGTTCTGTATATTGTGTACTTGCCTATTAAGTGATTCCCCATGAGGTAAACACTATGTATCAGCTAATTTAAGAAATGTGAAAGAGTGTATGGATTTATTGTGTGATACAGTTATTGTTTTACATTTGGGTTTTACTTCTCACGCTATTCGTTAATTAAAACGTTTCTTAGTCTGGCGAGCACCACCTGATTTCTACTTGTATTCTCGAGTATTCTCAGCAGCAATTATCTTAAAACTCAAGTAGGTGGCTTAAATTGGAAAAGTTGATTATATAAAAATATATGCAAAAATATATGCGTTACAGTTGCTTTACTACACAGAAAACCACCACATCATAGAAAAACAGACGCAAGTGCAGTTTCCAGACAGGCACAGTTAGCGCGGGTACACTGGACTTATCAGTGGTTCAGTATGTAATAAGAAAGGTGCTGCGACCAATAGCATCTTGACAGCAAACACCTGTCTGAAGGGAAAGTTACTTCGTGAGAACAAACATTTAGAAAGTGCAACATCCACAGAATTAACTTGTGAGCGTTTTAATTGGGTGGAAAATGCGCCCCTGGATGTAGCACAGCATTTGTGTTTGCACGACAACTAATCCATCACCACGGGAGTGCTGCGTTACACCTCATACACGACTATAAGCAACTTTTACTTGTGCTTGCACAAGTGAGAGCGACCTACCAGGTAGGTCACGCCCCCTAAGCACAGAACCGCCTTTGTCTCCCTGCCCCAGCTGCTGCTGCTGAGGAAGTTCGAGGCCCTCCACCACCCGCAGGCTACCACCTGCGCCTCATCCCTGGTGGCCAGTGGTAGGCCGTAGGTAGGTTTGTTCATCCTCCGCTTTATTGCTTTTATTGTATTGCCTGTACTTTCATTGTTGAGTTTGTGACTTCTGTTGTCTGTTTTCCCCTGCTGCTTGTACGTGGTCAGTGCCCCTTTTTAGGTCTCGCCTCTCAATGCGCATGCACATTGAGCGGAGCGAGACTATAGGGCTTAAACAGACCTTACCTAGACTGGCGATTTGATGCTGTGCCTATGCGCTTTTAGGTCAATGCAACAAACTTTCAATGCATTTACAGAAACCACTGTGATGGCGGCTCCTGGGTATGCAATAGATGTCCGCTGAGCTGCCAGACTTCTCTATATTTGGTGGTCGGAGTACCCTGGCCATGGTAGGAGTAAAGTACTCTGCCAAGGCGGGTGTACATAATCTGTCGCTGAAGTCTAAATCAGACCATAAATCGCGAATTGAGATCTACACATCAATTAACTTTAACCTACATATGCAAAGCCCACTTGACCTTTGAGAAAAAGCATTGATTGGTAAAAGGAAGGACTGATGCATGATGCACAATAGCACCTATCGTATTGCTATCTTGCAATGCTGAAAAAAAAAATATTCAAACTTCACTGATGGCAATGTTCTCTCTTTATCATAGCATGCCTCTAAATCTAATTTAATTTGAAGATCCACACTAATAAAAAAAATAAGCATAAATACGAATATAACTTGAATATATGTAATTCATTCCCTACCAGTGGCACTGCGTGGCCGCGCTTCGGCCAGCTCAGAGATTGCTCCTGTGGTGGTGGTCTTCTTTAACCTGCAGGTATTCGTTGAAGTGCTTCCTCCTGGCTTGTTGAGAGTGTCCTCACTGCTCGCTCTTTTCAGCTGGTACAAAAATGGAGGCAAATGCTTAGAAGAATATCCACAAAGTGACATGCCACCTGATTATCACAAGGAAGTTCAACCATGACCACATAATCCCAGGTAAGCATGCAGAAATAAGCGTTCCTTATCAGTATCTCACTGTATTTAGTGCATACTTACCATGAGGTAATCATGCAAAAGTAACCATTCCTTCCCAGTATCGCTGTTCATGTTCTACAGACTTTTCATGAGGTAAGTACATAAAGGTAACCATTCCTTCTCAGTATCTATTTATGTTCTGCATTCTTATAGTGACATAAGCGTGCAGAAGTAAACATTACTTCTTAGTACCTAAGTTCATGTTCTGCCTATATATCATGAGGTAAGTGTACAGAAGTAACCATTCCTTCTCAGTATCTCTGCCTATGTAGTGCATACTACCCATGGTGTAAGCATTCAGAAGTAACTTTTCTTTCTCTGTATCTCTGGTCATATTCGGCAGCATTACCATGTGGTAAGCCGAAGTGTATAGAAGTAACTGCTTATTCACAGATTCTCAGTACATGTAGTGCATACTTACTATGAGGTAAGTGTGCAGGTGTAACTGTTCCTTCTCATTATCTCGGGTCATATCTGCAGCCTTACCACGTGGTAAGCCGAAGCGTATAGTAGTAACTGCTTCTTCACAGATTCTCAGTTCATGTAGCACATACTTAGCATAAGGTAAGTGTGCAGGTGTAACTGTTCCTTCCTGGTATCTCTGGTCGTATTCTGCAGCCTTACCATGTGGTAAGCCGAAGCGTATAGAAGTAAATACTTCTTTACAGATTCTAAAAAAAAGTGTAAATGTAAAACTGTATTTGTAAAGCACAAACTACTGATCGTTACAGGTCTCAAGGCGCTGGGGACCGTCATGGAAATTAAGTGAGGTATTGCCCAGAGTCACATGGTGCTGAGCTGAGCTGCCGCCAGAGCCGGGGATCGAACTGTGAGCCCTGTGCTCCGAAGTTAGCTGCCCTGGCCGCTGCACCACACCTTTAATTGTAGCGCACATAGAGCATGAGGTAAGTGTGCAGGTGCAACTGTTCCTTCTCTGCATCACTGGTCATATTCTACAGCCATACCATGTTGTAAGCTGAAGCATATAGAAGTGACTGCTTCTTCGCAGATTCTCTTTACGTGTCAAGCTACCTTACCATGAGGTAAGTGTGCAGGTGTAACTGTTCTTTCTCGGTATCTCTGGTCATATTCTGCAGCCTTACCATGTGCTAAGCTGAAGCGTATAGAAGTAACTGCTTATTCGCAGGTTATCAGTACACGTAGAGAAAACTATGAGGTAAGTGTGCAAGTGTACCTGTTCCTACTCGGTATCTCTGGTCATATTCTGCAGCCTTACTATGTGGTAAGCTGAAGCATATATAGAAGTAACTGCTTCTTCGCAGATTCTCAGTACTCGTAGAGAAAACTTACCATGAGGTAAATGTGAAGGTGTAATTGTTCCTTCTCTGTATCTCTGGTCCTATTCTGCAGCCTTACTATGTGGTAAGCCTAAATGTATAGAAGTAAGTGTTTCTTCGCAGATTCTCAGTACGTGAAGAGAAAACTTACCATGAGGTAAGTGTGCTGGTGTAACTGTTCCTTCTCGGTATCTCTGGTCATATTCTGCAGCCTTACCATGTGGTAAGCCAAAGCGTATAGAAGTAACTGCTTCTTCGCAGATTCTCAGTACATGTAGAGAAAACTTACCATGAGGTAAGTGTGCAGGTGTGATTCATATTCTATGGTAAGGGTACAAAAGTAACCAAAAGAGCAATCTCTCGGTGAACCAAAAGAAGACCAAGATAATTATCTTCGGGAAGTACCACCCAAAGAAGACAGCCCAATGGCGCCTAGGTGACATGCAAATCAGAACTTGCAGAAGTTATAACTATCTGGGTCTCAGGTTATGAGAAGGGGCTCAAACCCACAGCCCACCTGAAACATCTAAGAAGCAAGGGGGCCGGCATCACACACAGTTTGAGAAATCTCAATCGACGACTACACAGTCCCACTGCTTAACCCATCTTGAAAGTCTTAAAAGCAAAACTGGTTCCCTCTTTAACTACGGCCACCTAGCGTTCCCCGGAACCTTTACTAAGTTCCTCACAAACCACCAAATTTCTGCCTATAAGAAGGTCCTAGAACTCCCACAACATGCCAGGAAAGCAAGAGTAAGGTTGGAGCTGGGACTCACCTGTCCGGACATTATATGCTCAGGGGATATTTTAAAATACTATATCAGCACCCTATGTGCTCCAGCAGCTTCTTTGAAAATGCAAATCAAAACAATTTTTGAAGAAGGTGTATTTCCATGGCAGGTTCAGCTGGAAGTAGCCATAAAATCGCTATAAATAGACGCTCAAAACTTGCATAACTTAAACATTCCAGTAACCATATGGAAAAGATCAGTGAATACACAGGTCAAGAAAATATCCTATGAAAGAGACCTGGAAAGCTTAAGCCATCAACCCAATCTCTCATCACTAGACACTTCCTACATTTTTTTTTTTAATCTGTTTATTAGCATAGTAAGGAGAGCAGTTAAACACATATTGGAGCGCAGTTGCAATCAGGATGATACATGCGTCAACGTCACATCGGGGGCAAGCGCTACTCGCGTCAGGGAACATCACATGTATGCGGTGTGGGGTCAGGTAGGCTCTATGTAGTAACATCAATTGAATGAACCTGAACTTGGGGTTTCTAGCGACCTTCTTGGGAAACTGAAGGATAAGCTCCCACTCTTTATCTCTCAGAGGCCTACCAATATCACCTTCCCATGCCGCCCGGAGTGGTGACAGCCTGATTGCCCTCCCCATTTTTATGCTAGAAGTGAGCCATCTGGTCAGATGGCCGCCCGTGCCCATGAGGTAGTGCATTGTTATTAGGGGGTTTGTAACAGGCTCCCGCCCCTCAGGTGACCACTTATGTGTTACATAATGTCGGAGGCCTGCGTGCAAGAGGAATGAGCCCCGGGGAACGCTATGTGTAGCCCTAAAGTCTTCAAAGGACAATAGGCGCCCCCCTTCAAACAGGTCACCCACATGAGACACTCCTGCGTCGTGCCAAGGGATCAGTGTGTTCATCGTGAGTGTTCCCGAGCCCAGCGGGATACCCAAGAGTGGGATCGTGGGGGCATAAGACGTCTCGGGGGACGTGTACCTTAATGCCTTCCGCCAGTACGTCACTGCAAGCCCGAGGAGTGGTGGGGTGTCCCTCGGTAGATCTGCTCTGGGTAGGAGCAATGCGTGTATCCTCCCTTTGGCATGCTCATCTTCTGACACATTGATTTCTTGGAGATTGCGACCTGCCACCCAGTAAGCCAGCCACTGCAGTTGGCACGCATAGTTATAAGCCCGGTAGGCCCATACCACCGGAGTCAGAGGGGAGTTGTAGTTTAGCGAGGCCTATGCGTCTGCGCCCATGTCCCCCTACAAGTTCCGTGAGTAGTGTGTCTAGATTGTGAAATGTCGTTGCTGGGATCAGGAACGGCAGATTGGTGAAGTGGTAAATGAGTCGGGGGAGCATCACCATCTTAAAGATTGCTACCCTGCCGGCTATTGAGAGGGGCAGTGTTAGCCAGAATTGAATTTGTGATTTCAGTGCTCTGATGGCCCTCCCGAGATTGCCGTCTATCATCATGTCAGCCTCCCTGTAAATGTGCAGCCCAAGGTATCGGAAGGTGGTATCCGCCATCTGGAATTCGTGAGGGGCGAATGGTAGGGGAGCAGACAGGCCCGTGGGCGCAAAGGCGAATCCATAGGACTTAGATTCGCTGATGGTGAGGCCAGAGATTGCCCTGAAGTCTTCAAATATTCAGGGTATAGGGCTCAAGTCGCCCCGCAAATCCCGGAGATACAGTATGATATCGTCTGCATAAGCTGACACAATGCCGTCCCGTGCCTCTGTACACCGCAGCGGGGGGCCTCCGACCTGAGCTTGCAGAGCAGTGGTTCGAGGGCGAGAATAAATAGGAGAGGGGAGAGTGGGCAGCCCTGTCGGGTGCTCCTCGCTATAGCTATGGGTCCCGAGATGTGGTTGGAGGTGCGCACTCTGGCTGTGGGGCGGGTATAAAGTAATCTGACCCAGGCAATGAATTCGGGTGGTATCCCGAATTTTGACAGTGTGGCGAACATATAGTCCCATCTAAGGGAATCGAACGCCTGTTTCAGATCTACAGATATGCAGCCTTCCGAGCTCGCATCCACTTGGTTGCCGAGCATCAGCTGGGCTAAGCGCCTGAGATTCATGGCCGTATTGCGGCCCGGTACAAAACCACATTGGTCAGGATGGATCAGCTGTGGTATGAGTTGCACGAGTCTCGACGCCAGCACCTTGCTTAGGATCTTGGAGTCAGTGTTGAGGAGGGATAGGGGTCTGTAATCGGCCAGCTGTAGCCCGTCCTTGCCAGGCTTTAAGAGGGAAGTGATCAATGCCTGCATGGATGATTGTGGCATGGAGGCCGTCCGTAGGACTTCCAAATAAACAGAGTGTAACCGTGGGGCCAGGAGATCAAGGAATGTTGCATAGAATTCGGCCGGTAGGCCATCTGTTCCGGGGGCCTTGCTCTTCGGGAGGGCTCGTATTGTTTGTCTGACTTCCGCTACTGAGAAGTTGCGTTTCAGGTCTTTGCATTGCCTGTCAGTGAGTTGGGGGAGGTCTAGGTCTCCCAGGAAGGCCTCGAACGCAGCCGCTGGTAGGGGTTGGGGGGGGCTGTACAGCGTAGTATAATAGTCTTTGAACGCCATGTTAATCCCTACTTGTGTGGAGGTCGGGCTGCCTGTCTGGTCTAGAATTTTCAGGATTGGATGGCAAACTGGGGAATCAAGCAGGAGGCGGGCTAGCAGGGGACCGGCCCTATCTGCTTGGGTATGCTGTCTATTCGTGTATTCTCTGTAGTCCAGAACCCTCAAGTCTTCCAGCAGCTCAGCATGTCTAATATGAGCCTCTTGCAATGGCGTGAAAGGTGCATTTGTGCCCACTGCCTCGTTCTCCAGGGACGCCAGCGAACCCTCCACTTCCTTCAATTGACTGATCACCTCCCGTTTCCTGCCCACCCGGGTGGTCATTGCCGCCCCCCTGAGACGGACTTTGAAAGCGTCCCATTCTATCTGACGTGTGGTGGCTGTGTTTGCATTTGTGGAGAAGTAGGTGTCTATAGTGTCGGACAGGGACGACCGGAAGACCGAGTCTTCAAGGAGATCTGGAGACAGTCTCCAGGTCGGGATAGGGGCCAGCCGCCTGCCCCACTGCCAAGTGAGCTCCACGGGGTTGTGGTCGGATAGAGTTTTCCCCATGTGTTGGGTCTGAACTATGGAGTCTGTAAGGGAGCAGGAGCAGAAGACATGGTCGATCCTGGTGTGGAATGGTGGGGTGGGGAGAAAAAGGTGTATTCCCTCTCCTGCGTGTGTGTGCTTCGCCATGTGTCCGCTAAATCCCAGCCCTCGGCCCACCGTGCTAGAGCGTCCGCCTGCCTCCTGCTCTCAGTGGCCTGCAGAGGGGGGTGTGACCTATCCAGTGTAACATCGAGCACAGCATTGAAATCTCCCCCAATTATCCAGCGATGGTCAGCCCAATCTGCAAGTATCCCATTTACAGTTAACAGAAACTCTGATTGACCAGTGTTCGGTGAGTACACACATCCAAACACAACGGCATCCCCGTCCAACAGGCCCCGCACAAATACATATCGTCCTTCCTGATCTATCCTTTGCTCCAACATCTTAAAAGGGACAGAGTTGCGAAGCCAGATCGCAGCCCCCCTGGAGAACGCTGAATAGGAGGTAGCGAAGAGCTGCCCTCTCCATTTCTTGCGTAGCTTCACATTCTCAGCATTGTTCAAATGTGTCTCTTGGAGGCAAGCAATCTGCGTCCCCCTGCGGTTGAGTTGAGCCAAGATTCTATGGCGCTTGTGAACAGAGCCCATGGCCCGTACATTCCAGGTGCACAAGTGGTAAACATTAAGTGACCCCACGACCATCTGTGCGATGCGATAGAATGGAACATCTGGGTGACCGTGTCAGATCTGTTTCGCTACAAGGTGAGAGTGTCTTATGAACATGTAACCCCTTAACAATAAGGTCCCCAAGCCAACGGGCCCGGGAGCCAAACCAAGGTGCCCAACGTGAGCACAAGTCAGTTAGGTTCGTGTGCATACTGGGGGTAGTAGGCCTCTGATGACTGTCACTTAACGGCCTACATGGGCAAGATAGCCCTCGAAAGGGTGGGTCCTTATGCAACCCACCATATCTGAAGAAGAGAGTCAGCTATACGTTACCACCCGAAGGGGATCAATCGTGCTGCCACTCAGAACTCCGCCGCCATCTGGGCCGTGATTTTTGGGAATAGTTGTAGGCTGTCCACTGATCCAGATACCTCAGTGTGGGTGTCGGTGGTAATGGTGATTCTGTCTCCGGTTGCTCCCGCGTCGTGCGCGGCAAGTGCCTCCTCCGTCAGTCGCGTCCGCAATGACGGATGACCTGCCTCCTGACCTCCAGAGGGTTGCGTTGTCGTCGGCAAATCCTGTGAAGGGTGGTGCCCGGGGCTGGAAGTGTCTTTCCGTCGGTCCAGCGGGCTCCCGTGACTACCGCTGCGATGATCCGCGAATGGGTCTTGAGAGGTCGGTGGGGTTAGTGTGACTTCCATCCATTCTTCCGCCTCCTCCGGCGAGTCGAAGAAGTGAGATTTGTTGTCATGCAGTATCTTGAGCCGTGCGGGGAATAGAAGCGCATACTTCATGTTCCTGTCTCTCAGTTTGCTCTTCACACCCAGGAAGGTGGACCTGGCGCGTTGCACTGTGGGCGTGAAATCAGGGTATACTGAAATGTTCTTGTCCTCGAAGCGAATCGGTGCCTTCTCCCTAGCCGCTCTTAAAACAGTGTCCCGATCCCTATAGTGAAGAAGGCGTGCAATCAAGGGGCGAGGAGGCTTCCCCGGCTGCGGAGGTCGCGACGGCATCCTGTGTGCCCGTTCCACACTGTATAGGGCAGTGAGATCTTCCTGGCCCACCAGTTTCCGCAGCCAATCTTCCACAAACTGGGTGGGATTCCTCCCCTCGCTTCTCTCCGGAATGCCCAGGATGCGGACGTTGTTGCGGCGGGCACGTCCTTCCGCATCATCCACCTTATCCCATAGTTGTTTGAGCTGTTTCTCCACGTTCTCTAGTTTCGCGAAATGTTCTGTCTGTTGCGGTATGAGGTCACTCAGCGCTATCTTCTGTTCGGAGACCCGCTCCGCCAGTTTGTTATGGTCAGCTCGCAGTAGGGATAGACCAGTCGCCATATTGTCTATGCGCGATTCTAGGGCTTCGCGCGTCACGCGAATTTCGTTCAGGATAAGGTCCAACTTGGCATCTTGTGACCCCTTTCCGGTTGGCGGTATGATGTCCGCGTTCAAAGAGGCTAGCGGGTCCTCGGAGCCCGTGGACTGCATGTCCGTCGGAGCACCCTGATCCTGTGTCCTGCCCCTGTGTTTGCCCATTGATCTCGTGAGCAGGGTGGCGTTGTAGTAGCTGCAGCCCGCTGCTGCAACCTCTGTAAGTGTCCACGCAGGGTGCCAGGCAGTGGCTGTGGTGGGTCTGAGCTGCACCGGTGGAAGGCAGTGGCAGTGCTGCGGTACAGACCCCAATGGTGGCAGGGGTATTGTTTTGCAAGCTTTTGTAGCGCCGCTGCAGGGTAGGACGGCGTCCTGGTGGGGACCTTGCAGGCAGTTGCGTCCACGGTCTCGCAAGGTGGGCAGGGGAAGTTCGCAGTTTCAGGTGACAGCAAGGTGGGGTCCTCCGGAGACTGGGAGCGCAAAGGAGCCAGGTGTTTGGTGCCACGGCAGCGCGCCACAGAGTGTGACACACTCCCACGTCGCAGGTCGGCACTATCAGCCAGGTACTCGGGGCTTATGTCTCACTGGAAGGTGTGCGGGCCTGGATGCGTGCCACTGTGCTTCAAATCCTCGCACTCCGCCCGTCGCCGAGTTATCCAGGGGTAGGCGAGGCGGCACGGCCAGAGTCCCGGGGCCCCGCCACGGCCCCGGCGCGGAGACAAAATGGCGCTAGCAGGGTAGTCTCAATGCCGGGTCGTCCCCTTGCTCGTAGCGTGTGGCGCAGCCAGGGAGAAGGGGGGCCCACAGCGCTGGCGGCGGGCGACACGCTCCACCCGTACCGCTCTCCTCACCCGTGTAGACGATGGTGCAGGCACCGCCGGTGTTACAGGCGGGTCGCGGGCCGGTCCGGTGCGGCCCCGCGTCCCGGGCGGGCTCACGGCCGGGCAGGCCGGCTGGTGGCTGAAGCAGCTAGGAGGGAGGCAGCGGGGACACAGGCAGTGCAGGGACCTCTCTCCGCAACCCGTTACCTCCACAGGAGTCGCGGCTCACTTCCGGTCCGGGATCCCGGCCGAAGCGCAGCAGTGGCCAGGAGCAGGTCAGGCAGGCCACGCAATTGAGGCCGAGGCTTCACGATGCACTGCAGGCCGCGATGGGCACCACTGCCGTGTTGCTGTTCTGGTGTGGTTCGGGAGGAACAGCACCTCACCGCTGCACGCCGCTTGCACCCGGAGGCTTCACGGACAGGATTTAGGTGGGTTGCAGGCTGGGATGACAGGATAGATTGCTAGTATTTAGGGCTAGGGACGGAGCTCAGGGACTACACGTCCGCCATGTTGGACGCTTAGCCACGCCCCCGACACTTCCTACATAGTGGGAAAACCACAGCCTTACTTTGAGCAAGAACTGACAGTCCCGGCACGGAAAACAATCACCTACATGAGACTTCTTGCATTACCCATCGCAGACTTTAACCAAACTTGGGCCCGGAAGGACAATTCAGCCTCATGTCGACTTTGTAGTTACCATTGTGAATCCTGGCTCCATCTGCTGTGCTGCTGCCCAAAGTTAGCTAGTGAGTGGCACCGACTGGTACTTCCCAACTGCAGGTCTCACAGCCTCGTACGATGCAGAGAAGCCTCGGACCGGTGTTTCTCTGCTAAAACAGTTGCCCGGATAGGGCAATTTAAAGAATCAATCCGGGCTGCACTGTCACAGAAAATTGAGTTACAAAAAAAACCAGCCGGCTGGCAAGCAAGAGAGACCTTGACAACTCTCCCCACTAAGCTTTATGCACTTGCACTTTACTGCCAGTTTGGATAACTGTTCTTAATGTTTTAACTCCCTAATAATTTATAGCAATTTGTGTGGGTTTTTAACTCTTTTTCCTTTTATAGATTATTGTAAAGATAGTATATTGTAACGATTTTAAGTAATTGAACAATAAAGCTTAATACACAAGATGACTGAATGGCTAGTTAGTGCCATCTGGAATATTGACCATGTGTGTGGTGGCAAGGGCTCCATGGGGATCACCAGGTTCTTTATTCAAATGCCATTTTTACGGATGAAGCTGAGTGAAAGGAAGATGATCACACACTGAAAATGTGAGGCTTTCACTGGCAAGGGCGACAGTGACAAACTTCCTGACAGAAGGCAGATCTGTGAGGACAGGGTGGGTATCAGCATGAATTGGTGAGTGGTGATCACTGTTCTCTTAGGTAATGCAAATTTACAATTCTACAAGAAGGGGTTCAGAATGGGGAGGGGCTTGTGGGGGGGATGTCGGAGGTCTAGAATGAAAACCCAATGGGCCTGATTCACCAAGGTGAACTTACACTTTTGTGTAAGTTTACGATTTTTTGTTACTCACAAAGGTATTTCACTAGTAGTATCTTTACCACTGCGGAGTCTCCAACATAAAAAGATTGGACAGTCCTCGCTTTTTATGTGCTGAGACTCTGGAGTCGTACTGAGACGAGACTCTAAAAAATTATGGGCCTTATTTATGAGAAATGACGCATCGCTGCGTGAAAGCAGCGATGCGTCACTTCTCAGTGCGCACTCCTTGTGACATGATTGATGTCTCATATTTATAATATGACACATCATGTCACAAGGAGTTACAGATACGTCAGTATTTCTGACGTATCTGTAGGTGCAAAAGTGACGCATTGCTGGAGTGTGTCACAAAAGTGACTCAACTCCAGCAATGTGTACTTTCACATGGGCAAGCCCCATGTTGTTAGTGCCTGCGTCAGTCTTACCCTTGCCATGAGGCAGGCGTAAGATTTTGATGCATTAACGGCCAAGAAATGGCGCAGTGAAATCTTATAGATTTCACTGCGTCACTTCCATGACCCTTTCTTAAGTCAAAACGCCCCTCTTGCATACATTATACCTGGCGCAGGTGTAATGTGGCGCAGGGGTTTACAAAGTGACGCATCTACCTAGATGCGTCACTTTGTAAATATGGCGCAACAAGGCGCATTTTTTAGGCCACTGGTGCGTCACAAAAAGTGACGCACCTGCGGCGTAAAAGTGACGCACAGCCTCCTAATTGAGGCCCTATATTTCTTGTACAGATAGCAGAATAAAAGAAGGAGATTACTTTTCATAAGTGCCCAGTTTCTACTTTTCCAGACATGTTACTTATAATGTATCCTTCAGCCCGGAGATTTCGCTGTGAATAAATATTGCCTGAAATGTGGATACAGGCAATATGCATGATGGACAGGAGGCCTCAATATTTTACCTACTTCAAAATTCTAACCCGCATCCAACCTATATATAATTTATTGCAATGTTTGTGAAAATTCATATATGTATTTATTATCTCAAAAAGTTATTAAACAGAACTTCTGCCACAAATGTAATATTAAGAAGCATTGCAAATACATTTGGGTTATCCTAAGAAAAGTGTCTCAGGCCATGAGCATAGACGCAGTACCCTTAGATGAGGGGGTATGACTGGCGAGTAGTCAGTCACGCACAGTGGCATTCACTCATTGACCAACAATGGACATGGAGAAGAAGGGGTCCTTACCCTGCTCAGTCGAGACTCAAACCCAAGGGAGTTGGAGGACCTGGAGGGTCTCATCCCGAAAGAGGGAGCTGGGGGCGATTTCCCTCTGTCGCGTACCTGGGTCCCCGGCTTCATCAGTGAACTCGGTGGCCTGGCTGCCCCCTTCATGTTGAGGGGAGAGCTGCGATGAGCAACTGTATCTGAACAGAAACAAAACAAGAAAAGCAAATGTTTAGCAGAATAAGGGCCATGAAACACTAAAAGGCGATTGCAGACAGGTACTTGTTCATTTCTACCATGTATTCGGCCAGCCGAGCTGACAGTGAACTAAAGTCGACAATCTGTGATGGGAATGCTTGGAACATTGACATGGCATTTTTTCCTTTTATCCAGAAAGCTGTGATTTGGAGAATAAGCGTCATGTACTAGAAAGAACTTTTTTTATACCCTACTGGACGTACAATTCTATTTTGACAGTATTATGAGGATTTGATGAAATGTCTTTATGCTCCGTTTAACTCCTATTACTTTTATGGTTGTTTTTTAACTGCCGAGTAAAGTTTATTGAACTGAATGGACTTGCAAGCTCCTGTGTACGTTTCAGTTTCTGTGTGAGTTTCAGCCACATTTACTTTCGTTTGCACTACCCAATCCTTTTATGAGAGAGGGCGCACTAATCTAACCCACGAAACAACAGGAGAAGCCTGAATTCCTCTTTTGGCGGGGTCATAAACAGCTGGGCATGTCCTCTCCATGTGAAACAACATGGAAGCGTGGACTTGTTTCTGTATCTTTGGGTTTCTGGTGTTCGGCACCAGCACCTAATTCTCAACACCGGCGCTTGTTGCAGCTTCCACAAGGTGGTGCTGTCTGGCTAATTTGGAGATGACCACAACAGCAGGTCATTATTCATTAAATAAACATTAAAAATGACTATTACCTGCCGCTCAAGCCATACATACAGCTTTGCGGGCCTGAAATAGTCTGAATTGTGTTGTTACTATCGTTGGAAGCATGGCAGGGGCAAAGTGTGGTTCAAGCTGCAGGGGCTTTTTGACGAGAGCCCGGGCACTTACTTTTTTACCAATTAAGCATTGTACATCATTGTGGGACAGCTTGAATCTCTAGACACAGCTTGTCGGCAGGTCAATGTCTAAATGCACCATACCACTCATACTTGCAAAATCAACCCCTTGTTCTGATCAGAATGCTTGCATCTCTGCCCCATGTGCTCCTCAGAGTATACCCTCCATCACTGTTGTCACTGCTGTGCTCTTAGGTGTGCACAAAATATATAGAGCACAGATCCAAATGGACGTCACTGGTAGATTACAAGGTCATGTTGGGGTGTGTTTGGTTGTGCTGTATCGTGTTATGTAACGTTATGGCATTTTGTTTTAGTTGCTTGCACAGTTCCGAGCAAGCCAGAGCCCAATCCACTTCCCTTTGTATGGTCATCAGGCCTTAGATCCCCCCAGTCAATGCAAAAGGCACCTTACCATCGTAGGTCTATACTATGACTAAAGATGTGGGCATGAAGCTCTCCCTTCTTCAGAAAAGTCCCCCGATTCTCCACCCGCTCCACAAGGTCAAGCTAACGAGATCCCTCAATATGGCACATCTTCACTACTGCAACATCACCTATGCTAGTTTCACCTTGAAACTCATTGCCATTCTCCAAGGACTTCGGAAAAGGGCAACCAGAATGCGCCTTAACTTAAAACTCAGCGTAAAGCACTTTATCTCCCACTAGATATAATATATTGGTCTGTGCACTGTCCACAACCCATGTTGGGTCAAAGGCACGCAAAACTAGTATAAAGCGCCATGCCACTGGAGAACTTTTAACAATGAATACCCATCTAATCAACCAATGATCTTTTAAGAGTATGGAACATGGAGGCAGATCATTGGGTATACTAGAACCCATGTTTTGGAACGCCCTTAACCTAAACTTGCGGCCCAAGGCTAAGTCAATGCGGTTCAGGAAACTGCTACAATCCAAATGTTTTAAGACTCTGCTTTTTTTTAAATTCAGAGCAAGACACTGGCTGTTTTTGAAATTTGGCTGAGATTAATTTGAGCAATCCATCCATCACCTTGTTGTTTTTGCATTTGATACCGTAAGTGCGCCAGGTAAGCCCAGGCGTGGTTCCCCAGCTTGCTGTCCCAGTGAAACCAAGCTATACCTTGATGAAGAGCACTAACTAGGGTGAAACCAGTTCTAGGTTGCTCGTGTTCCAGTTCATGTAGGACCTAGCCTGGCAGTTCTGGATGGACTGTTCGCATGAGGAACAAGTTCAAGACTGATTATGGCTTTGTCCAAACTGAGGTGGCATGGTGGATTAAAAAATTATGGATTGGGATGTCATGCCAAGCAAGCAATTGCCAGTGGCTGAGATTCATTCAAGCATTCCACCCATCGCCTTGTTGTTTTTTAGTTTGAAATTTACCAGACAGGTTTACTCACCCTCAGTGGTTGATCTGCAACTTCCTACTCCTGACTATTAAAATGCACTTATCTTTTACAGCTGACTGAAGCAACTAAAACGTGATACACCCTGCTTTATATAACTGCTAAATAAATAAAAAAGTGCTGAGCAAGAAGCTCATGGGGTGAAGATAAAAATATTGAAAGAGGTACCAAAAGAAAGGGACAGAGAGAACAAGAGAGGGAAGGAAGATCAAAACAGGTAAGAAAGAAATGAGAAAGAAGGGAAGGTGACACAGGAAAGAATAAGAGAACATAATTGCTTGTCATTTTAGTTGCCTGTGCAGCAGTTACACCACCTTGTGGGCATTTTTAATTGCTGATGGCATGTGAGGAAAGAATGTGGAAACATGAGAGAGTGAAGGAGAATAGAAAGAGGAAAGGAGGAGAAAGCAGTGGGGAGTGAGGGAGTAAGAGATGATAGGAGGGGGCAGTGAGAGAGAGCACTCCTGACAGTCAAATACCAACTCAAGAAAAATGATTAGAGAATTGGGGAAACAGCATTTGATAACGCGGGCTGAGTCATGCATGCCATTTTGCAAGTGGAACAACGCTTGCCTTAACCATGCAAATACCTTAACCACACATTTGCGTAGTTAAGGAGTCTGCGGTCTAGATGCAGAGCGGATGGGTGGGGAAAGGAACAGGAAGGATTGGTAGAGGAAGGACTGGGATGTGGCTTGGTAAGTGGGGATGGGTTTTGAGGGGTATATTTAGTGCTGTGGGATGGTCGCACCAGAAGGCTGTTCGAAGTGGCACGGTAGGAGACCAGTGGGATCTCTACCTTGATGAAAGTGTGACAACAGAAGAGACCCACCCCGAACAGACCATGCAGCAGCTAGCTAAGTAGCAATAGGTTGTCGCTATTAATACTAGTTGAGAGGTAGGTCTTCTCTTCATTTATTACATACTCAGCACTTACTACTTGCAGTGGAGAGAGACATAGATACAGCCCTGAAAAATGGCTTTTTAACTTACGAACTGGACCCAATCTTTGTCCTGAAAAAATAGAAAGATCTATGAACGCCCTCAGATAAGCCCCAATCTGAGATTGAGTCCGCCCTGGTAGTATCTCTTTACCAGGGTGGGACGTGGTGGCAAATGATCAAGCAAGTCACATTATGTGAGTGAGCCATCCTCGTCCAATTCTTGGAATTGCCTAGGGATTAGGTTAAGCACAGGTAGCAGCAGATAGGGACCTCTTTGGGGCCCTGACAACGACCTGCATTTTATCCAACGAGGCAGATAGCAGATGCTTGAGGACAGCACACCGATCTTTGTGTTCATTTCAGTTTCTAAGGGGAGGCGTGAGACCTATAACACCCTACCATCTCTGCCTTTTGTGTGATATAGGACAGTTTTGGGTCTCTCTCTATCAGTTACTGGGAGAGTTGGGAGGAAGGTCAGGGGCGGCTCCTCCATGTGGTCGGAGGAGCATCGCCCCACAGCTTTCTCGCAGTGCGAGAAGCAGAAACATAAAATGGTATTATAAATACCATTTGATGTTTCTACTTCTCGCACTGCGAGAAAGCAGAAGGGTTTGGTTAGGGGCGGGTGGGTGGGTGGTCCTGCTCTAGGGGAGGAGTGGCTTGCCCACTGTTGTAAGTGCTGACTGTTTGGTCGGCCCCAGGGCCAACCAAACCAGTCATACGCACTCTCCCTTTTCTCCATGTAGGTTGTATGCAGCCTACATGGGGAAAATGGCCTCCCCATAGATGGCTGTGTGGTCGGCGTCCCAGCCAATCACAACGCATTGATTGCAGCGTTGTCATTGGCTTTGGGGAGGGAGGCTGCCTTGTTTCAGTGTGGAAGCAGTGACGACGCAGCACGATGTAGGACTAGATCGGGCTGGTGAAGTAATGCTAGCTTTAACTTTTATTTTAAATTAGGCCCCCGACCTATGACCCCCTCCCTGCGCAACCCCTGTGTTGTGTTGCTTACTTATTGTTAGTGCTCCTTTAATCCTACACATTCTAGTTATGTCATTACTGAATGTGGAATGTTACACATGTCATGTACCTTCTTTGTAAGAGTCAGTTATTCTTTGATACTGAACTTGCTGGATTACTTCTACTATGCTCTTCGATTGATTAAAGCTTCTACCATAATTTACTTGGATTCATTTTCATTTCACTGGCGACGGGATTCGAAGAGCAGAACCTACGTGGAATACCTGATTTCTATCATTTTTTTTTTTGGTTTACCTCATTTTACTGGGAAGGACGTTAAAGAACTCTTTGGACTTCTATCTACCTTGGTAATTATACCAGATATTTATTATCACTTTTGGATTAATCTTTGGGTGCTTGAGCATAATTTATTTCATACAATTTTGAAATGACAAGCTGTTGGAGTTTATAAACAACAAGATTGGCATTAACTTCTTCGTTTGGATTTAAATTAAACTCCTAACAAGAATGACAATTTGATTGTGTGATTGAAAATCGAAGGAGGAAGCGCTTTACCGTTTTTTTGCCAAGAAGCGTTTTGTTTCCAAGAAGCGTTTTGTTCCAAGAAGCGTTGTTGCCGTTACTGCCATTGCGCTTTGCAACTCGCACCACAGCTCGCTCAAAGGCTCGCGCCATTTCCAAAAGAAAACATTTTCTTTCCGTTCCATTCTCAACTCTTCAGTGACGATCTACTTCAGTGACGATCAACTTGACGCTGTGAGGACGCCGACGATCAACTTGACGCTGTGAGGACGCCGACGTTCCGCTTTGAATTCTGGGTAATTACGTGTGACGTCACACGTTGCAGCGGCCATTTTGGTAAAACCTGAAGTTGAAGTTGCGGACTTCTCCGTTTTCTATCGAAGGAAACAATTAACTATTCACATTATCTCTTTGAAATAACGGAGAGAAGATTTCAACGGCGAGTTACCATTAACGGTGATTCACACACCTTCTTTGAAGTATCGGAAAGAAGATTTCAACGGCGAGTTACCATTAACGGTGATTCGCACACCTTCTCAAAACCTTATCAGCGTGTTACTATCAACGGTGACTCGCACACCTTTGTGTATTTCTCGATATAATTATTTACATTACGGTATTTTTGTATAATGATTATTAATTCTTAGTGATATTATTTAACAAGTATAGCAATTGTGTACTAGCACAGTTTGTGATATTAATTGAAGTATTAGTCCAGCATTTTCTCATTTTTAATTTTAGATTATTGTAGCATTAGGATTTAATTTAGAATGACTCAACCTAACTACAATATTAGCCCTCCTCAAGCATTTTGGGTTTCTGGTAATGAACCACCACTTAAGTGGTTGGAATGGAAACCTTATTTTTGTAATTACATAGATGCATTAGATGAGGATGTAAAAATGTCTCATGCTCAGAAAAAGAGACTTCTTCTTCATTCTTTAGGTCCTGTTGGACTAAAGGTTTATGAAACTATGACTAAACCTTCTTTTCCTGGTGATTTAAATGTTTATATGTTAGCGCTTTTACATTTAGACACTTACTTTGCTCCTAAAGTGTGTATTGGCGTAACAGGTATACATTTTTCTCTAGGAAACAGACTAAAGATGAAAACATTGACCATTTTTTAGCTGATCTTAAAAAATTGTCATTGGATTGCAAATTTGGTGTTCTACAAGAAGAATTAATTAGAGACCAAATTGTTATGCATTCTTACAATGCTTCCATACAGGATAGGTTATGGATAAATGGAGATTCTCCTCTAGATGATATTCTTGCCATTGCACGCAAAGCAGAAATGTCTGGCAGATGCGCTAATGTGATAAAGAATGATAATAGTGCACTGACTAATGAAGTAGTTTGCAAAGTTAAAACTACTGATAAAAAAAGGTTTAACTACAATTCTAGGCAATCTTTTGGTTCTAACAACAAATCTTTTTCAACTAAACATCCTCAATCTTTCTCAAATTTTAAACTTAAATGTTACAGATGCACCAGCTTAGACCTTTTGGCTGATTTCAAAGGATGTCCTGGTTTGAAAGCCAAATGTTCTAGTTGTGGTTTAAAAGGTCATTTAACGAAAGCATGCAATAGGAAAAAGAAGAGTAAAGTAAATTTTGTGAATGATATTGATGAGGAAGAAAACTTTGAAAACGATGTTGAGGATAATCTAGTGATGAATGTTCATGATAAGCTAGTTTTAAGAATAAGAGACGAAGACATGGTTAACAAACCTATTTGTACAATGAGTATTGGTGGAGTAGTTGTCAAAATTTATGCTGATTCGGGCTCACCTTATACCATTGTTAATGAAGAAATGTGGAAATCTTCTTTTATCCAACATGTTGGTGAGAAGTTATTACCATCAGATATCCACCCTGAAGGTTATTTGGGAGACCCTATTTCCATCCTGGGTTTTCGTTGGTTTGTTTTCAGGTTCAAGGATAGAGAGTGTAGAGGGAAACTTTATATTTCAAAGAAAGGACCACCTGTTTTAGGGTGGTTCGACCAAAAACAACTCCACATTATCTTAGATCCAAATAGTAAAGAACAAGTCCTAGTAGTTGATGATTGTTCAGTTGTTACTGATAATATTTTAAAGAAATTTCCAAAGGTTTTTAGTAAAACTTTGGGGAATTTAATTGGTTTTGAACATAAGATCATATTAAAGGATGATGCTTGTCCTAAGGTAGACAAGTGTAGAAATGTGCCTATCTTAGTGAGAGATGAAGTCAGTAAAGAGCTGGATAAACTTGTGTCTACTGACATCATAGAACCAATTGAGGCGAGTGAATGGGTTTCGCCAATTGTCGTCGCGAGACGTAGCAATGGTAAAATCAGATTGTGTGTAGACCTAAGATATTTAAACAACAACATTGTGGTTGACAAGTTCCCACTTCCTAAAATCAATGAGATGGTCTCTAGTATTGGTAACGCCCAATGGTTTTCTACTATAGACCTGTCGTCTGCATACCACCAGATTTCTCTATGCCCTGAATCAATGAAGTTTACGTCCTTTGTGACACCTTTTGGTTGCTTCCGTTATAAACGCATGCCGTTTGGCTTAGCCTCAGCGGCTGCTGTTTTCCAACGGCTTATGTACCAATTATTCAAGGGAGAAAAAGGTGTCAGATTCTTTCAGGACGACATTCTTGTTTTCGGAGATGATGAAAATGAGCATTTATCAAGACTACATAAAGTTTTGAATATTCTTGAGAGCAAAGGTCTTACTGTTGAACATTCTAAATGTAAATTTGCTCAGAAAAGTGTAACTTATCTAGGCCATATCATTGACGCAGAGGGGGTTAAACCCAAACCCTCTTTGGTTTCAGCTATTTCCGAGGCTCCTGTTCCTGTGAGGAATCGGGACTCAGCGCCTGCCTAAAAACCACAACTCCCATGATCCCATGCGGTAGGAGTATTTCAGAGCCCTGGGCGCTAACGCGCATGCGCGTAATTCTGTTCCGGTAGCCTGGTGTTTTGTTTAGGAATCGAGCGGATCGGCTCTTCCTCCGTCCCCGGCTTGAAAGGACTATCAGGAGACTTGTTTTGCCCGGTATCCCTGCGGTGGGTGAGTAAGGCGCGGCGGCGCCTATCTGCTGAAAAAACGGAGCGTTGTGTGTCGGCCGACCACACGCTACCGTTTATCCGTGTTCCTGGCTGGTTTGCTCCTTTGGATTGACATTAGACCTCCTGAGTGTTTTGTAGGGTTTGCGGAGCGTGGTGGGTCGACGGGCCACACGCTACCGTACTTTGACCTCCTGGTGGATGTCAAGAAGCTCACAGAGTATTGTGGTGTCGGCTACATACTTCTGTGAGACGGACTTCTTTTGTTTATAGCTCGGAACGCAGTGTGTGGTTGCCACGCATTACCGTAGCTAGGATTCTTCTTTACTTTGGATTACCTTTTCAGACAGTGGGGTTCTGGTGGTCTTACCCTACGTTCCTCCGTGTGTTTGGCTTAAGGCACATGGTTGTTGTCTAGCAAAGGATTACGAAGGTCGGCAGTGTCAATTAACTGCAGTTTCAGAGAACCTTTCTTTATTATTTACTTTCTGCAGGGGAAGAGGTGGATTCTTTCACTTAGGTTTACTGTCTGTTCGAAGACGGAGATCTTGATGCTATATGTTTTGAAGTGTCACTTCATATCCTTATGGTGGTCTACTGTGGTGCTACTGGTTCTGAAGTTGAAGGTGTGTGATTGCTTACAAAGGCACTACCTATCATTTAGCGAGAATTTATGAGAGTAGCTAATGCACATGCCTTGTTTAATATTGTTTATATGTTTGTGTCTTCCAGAGCCTTACTTCCCAGCAGACCCTTTCCCTTCCCCTGGTTTTTTCCCTCGCCTACTGATTCGAATTCCCTGTCTACTAAACAAGGGAGTTGGTAACAGTTGGAGGTGGACCCCTTATAGCAACAACCGGATCCTGTGGAGCGAATTCTTGACAGTTCCGACAAGTAAAGATGACATCAAGTCATTCTTAGGAATGGCTGAGTTTTGCTCTAAGTATGTTCCTAATTTTGCGAGTGTCTCATACAATATTCGGCAACTTTTAAAGAAGGGTGTGAAGTTTGAATGGTCGAAGTCTTGTGATGAAGACTTCATGAATACTAAGAACGCTATTGCCCAGACCACTGCTCTACACAGTTTTGATCCATCTTTAGAGAATGTTATTACTACTGATGCAAGTAACAAGGGTCTGGGAGCTGTTTTGGTGCAGATAGATGAGAAGGGGAAGGAAAATGTAATAGCCTATGCCTCAAGATCGCTTTCTCCTTGTGAAGAAAAGTACCCTATTATAGAAAGGGAGGCCTTGGCCTGTGCTTGGGCACTTGATCATTTTAAATCTTTTGTGTGGGGTAAAATGTGTTTGTTACGCAGCGACCATAAGCCATTGGTAAAGATTTTGACTACTGAAGGGGTTATCAATGCTTCTGCTCGCCTGGCTAGGATTTCTATGAGATTACAGAACTTCATTTACAAGATTGTTTATGTTCCTGGTAAAAGCAACGTCCTTGCAGATTTTCTGTCAAGGATGCCCGTAATGTTAGAGGAAGTTGATAATAATGATTGGAATGAATTACAGATAGCATATGTTCATGATGATGGCCTTTCAGCATTCAGCAAAGAAGAATGGAATAATGAGTATTTGTCTGATGAATGTTTACAAAAGGTAATTTCCTACACAGTTGAGGGTTGGCCAGATAAAAAAGATGTGTTGGATGATATTTTTAGACCCTTTTGGGATGTCAGGTCTGAACTCTCTGTTTCCCACGAGACTTTATTAAGGGGTGAAAGAATCGTTCCTCCTGGTGGTTTGCGTGAGGGAATCATTGAACTTTGCCATGAAGGTCATCCTGGGATTGTGAGATCCAAATCTTTGGTAAAAAATTTATTCTGGTGGCCTGGTTGTGATTCTCAAATAGAAAAGATTGTTAGAGATTGTGTCATTTGTGCTTCTGCAGACAAAACCTTACGTACCCTTCGTCCTCCTATGTTGGAGTGTTCTCCTCCTGAATCTACTTGGGAATCTGTCGCTGTAGATATTATGGGTCCTATTCAAGATCAGGATGGTTCTCATCGGTATTTAATAGTCATCATTGATTTGTTTTCTAAATGGCCGGTTGTTAAGGTAGTAGAGAGAGCAGATACTGATTCTGTTTTAAGTTTCTTGGATGAAACTTTTGTTGCTGAGGGTATTCCTTCTTGCATTCTCACCGATAATGGTGTTCAGTTCTTATCTGTTAAAGCGAAAAGATACTTCAGTAAACTTGGTATTAGGCATAGAACTACTTCTCTTTATAATCCTGGTGGCAATGGAGTAGTAGAACGTTTTAACAGGGTATTGAAAAATACTATTCAACTTTCTTTTAGTAATAATTTGGATTGGCCAACTCAGGTTGGGAAAGTTGTTTGGAATTATCGTATTACTGTTAACGACTCTACTGGTGTTTCCCCATTTGTCCTAATGAAAGGTAGGAACCCGCGTTCTAAAAGCATTCCTACTTGGTTATTCTCAGGTGAAATTGAGCCTTACTCTAAGGATCTAGTAAAGGCACGGTTGGTACAGGTCCACGACAAAAGTAAAAAATATCATGATTGGAAGCATGGATCAAAAGAAGTTAAGATAAATGTTGGTGATTGGGTTAGAATAAAAAAAACCCTATAAGGTACAGAAAGGAGAATCTACCTTTTCTGAACCTTTCCAAGTAATGGAAATTTTAAAGAATTCTGTTAAACTTAGCAATGGAAAGGTTTGGAATTTAGGTAGAGTTGCCAGATGTAATCTGAGTTGTTCTTCTAGGCCTAACACTTTTTGGAAACCTGAAGATTTGGATGTTGATGGTTCTAGTGGCAACGATAATTTGTTTGACAATTCTGGTGTGAATCCTAGTACGAGTAGTATTCCTGATTCCAGTGTAATTGTTTCTGAAAATGGTGATCTAGGGTCTTCTAGCAACATTTCTGAAGATTCTGTTATCACTCCCATGGATAACGTTTCGGCTACTGGTGAGGATTCTTCCCTCCGCCATTCCTCAAGGAAGAGGGTGGTTCCTTTGTGGCTTAAAGATTATATCACTAACAATAGTTAACAATAGTTAAGGGTTCGCAAACTATTAGTAGTAGTTCCTTTCTAATCAATGTATGTTTTCTTTTTTTTTCTTTTTTCTTTTTTTCTTATTATTAGATAGGGGGATGTGTTGTGTTGCTTACTTATTGTTACTGCTCCTTTAATCCTACACATTCTAGTTATGTCATTACTGAATGTGGAATGTTACACATGTCATGTTCATGTACCTTCTTTGTAAGAGTCAGTTATTCTTTGATACTGAACTTGCTGGATTACTTCTACTATGCTCTTCGATTGATTAAAGCTTCTACCATAATTTACTTGGATTCATCTTCATTTCACCCTGCCCTCCCCACCTGTGAGTCAATGCAACCATGACTGGGGAAGGTAGAGGTTTAGGTGAGAGGCAGTGGAGGAGAAATCAGGTGATGGAGGCACGGGGTCCTACGTACAATGCTTCTTCTTTCTAGAGTTGCTTGGTAGTTCTGGGAGCACAAAAGTATGAGGGTTTAAGAAGCTTTCAGAGACAAATTGGTTTGACCTGCAGAACTTAAACATGGGATACAAACTTTAGTGAAACTAATATTGAGAGCAATAAAGTCAACATTACTTGTAATTCTGATCTCTGCACAAACAGAGGTTTTCTGAATTCAAGCCACTCATCAAGAGGGCCTGGGTGGCGCATCTGGTACTCATGGCCCTCTTTCATCTGCTGCAAAAAACATGACTTTTGGCGTAGTATCTTTTGGCTCTTGTGGATTGTTTGTTTGCCTCCATGTGAGCTACTATTCAAATTTTGGATGAGCCTCAAAATATTATCTGATCCAGCATTGCCCTCCCTTTATTTTTCACAGTGACTGAGGCTGAATTACCTCTTCTCCCATCCACCCAAAGGCAGCTACTGTTATCTTTGGTTTTATCGTTGGCAATCAATCTTCAAAGAAAGGCGCTCACCTGTCTAGATGGTCATTAGATATTGGTCAGAAATGGGCTGGACTTTCAATCAGTGACTGAATTCTATTTTATGGATTTATCAGCCACTAACATTAGCATAACCTTGAAGCTTGATGACTATAAGGTCTCTATGCTGACCAACACGACAATAATGGGAGTGGGTTAGAAACAGCCATCTGCTGTCTTGCTTCCTCTTGCCCCTCGTGGCAATAATTAAAGCGAGTTTGTTACATACTCTGGTTTAAACATCAGTTGTTTACTTGTGTATCTTCAAGGTTCTGCCAGTCGTTTTGCAAACCTCTAGGCCAAACTTATTTTAAATATTTCTCTGCAAAATAAATTACCTTAGTGACTGTAGCATGGGGGTTGTGATTAACATGCTGATGGCCTTTTGCAACCTTGTGTATGCATTCACAACAGCTTGGATTTTAAGAACTGTATTTCTGAATGCTGGACTAAGTTTTAACTCTAGTGGCCTGATGTACATACCTTTGTGTTTGCGATTACCTAACAGCACATTTTTTGATTCACTATTAGGTAATCACAAACAGCGATGTACTAAACTGTGTTTTACAGTCTTTGCAAATCCTAGTGGGTCGCAAATAGACCTACCTCATTAATATTCATGAGGTAGGTTGCAATTTGCGACCCATTGGGAATCGCTAAAATCGAAGGGATGATGGCCTGCTGGGGCCAGCAGACTGCAATGTCTGTGATTGCTTTAAAATAAAGCAATGTTTTTTTTTTAAATGCAGCCCAATGTTCTCAAAAGAAAATGAGATGTGTTTCAAAAATAAAAATGAAAAGTTTTCTTTTCACTTTTTAAGAGTAGGCTGTGGTCCGTAGCACCAATGCCTGCTCTGAAAGTATGCTTTTACAACCATTCACAAAGGGGAAGTAAGCGGTAAAATGCGAATATGTTGCCACAGCATTTTGGTTGCAAAATATTCACACATACCACTGCGAGTCGCTATTAGAAAGGGATGCCCTAAACACAACCCTTCCTAAAAACCAAATCATGAACCCACTTAGCGATTCAGTGACAGGTTACTGAATCGCAAAATAGGGTTCTGTACATATAAAAATGCTTTTTTGCTGTCGCAAAAGTCCCGATCCTGTGAAAAGGGCCGTTTTGCAAACTTAAAAAAGCTACATACATGTGGCCCTTAAATCTAAATTATCTTTGGATGGTGCAAAAAATCTACATTGGTTTATGTAGAGCTTCCTGCCTTGAAAGCCAAATGTGTACTATTGTAAAGTAGGTGGGCATTATTATTATTCCCATGAGGCTAAGCCTTCATACTTAACCCTATTTAGGCCCAATTCCCGATAGTGTGTAGCAAGGGGTGCACTTATCACAACCAATATATACCATTGCAGGGTAGGGTGCTTAGTGTGTGCAGTGTATACCTCTTATTCCAAGT
This sequence comes from Lissotriton vulgaris, assembly GCF_964263255.1. Lineage (NCBI taxonomy): Eukaryota > Metazoa > Chordata > Amphibia > Caudata > Salamandridae > Lissotriton > Lissotriton vulgaris. The sequence continues at coordinate 331,698,531 of NC_141687.1, forward strand.
GTTCTGTGCAGTAATGTGGCACAGCATGCAGTACTGGTATGTCCCCCACCAAATTCCATTTTGTTTCCCTTCTTTTCCAGTTTTATTCTCCAAATCACTTTTGCTAGTCCTTCAATTTGGGCCTTAGACAGTAAAATTGACATCTTTGCAAAGCTCTAAAATCCTTTTACAAAAAAGATCTTACTTTGGCTGATAGCCTCTCCTATAATTTATTCAAAGTAAGCTGTAGTCGACAATACATGTCATAAAAAAATTTGAACATAAAACACTGGTAAAACAATAACACAATGAATTAATATGTTATAAAAATGTGTATGAATGGTTAAAAATCACTTCATCCTAATACATTATGATACAGCAAAATCTTAAAATGAGAAGCATGAGCAACAATGTTATCAATTTGTGGCTACTGCAACGGGATCAGTGAAAAGCACCACAGCTGGGTGATAAAAGGTTAATTTCACAACCACGAGTAGCATGATTCCAAACCTCTCCTATAATTGTTTTTACAACAAATTGTTGAACAGCTGTCTTCTTGATTCACTACCCTACGTGAGTGACACCATTCGCCTTTCACCCCTATTATTATGGGGCAAAATATGGCTATCAGAGGACTTACAGCTTTCTAGAGATATCCTCCGGGATTGTTTAAAACTGGAAAATATGAAACAGATCCCCTGGCTATCTTATGTTAATGAAATGCTTCACAAAATAGGCTTGGGTGACATTTTCAATAACCCTGAAAAAATACAGGGAGACTTTAAGACTGTCATTAAATCAAGTTATTGGAAATCCTCACTTGTACACTCCCTGGCCATGCCTCACGGTCCTATGGTTACTCTACAGCATCAGTTTTATTTAACCTTCACAAACCATGTGCAATGGCGATTCTATCTGACAAGGTTTAGGTTAAACATCTTGCATTTTTTGTTTGCGTTTCCTAAACAAGGGGGTTGGTGTGAGAGACTGCCCCCCTGTCCCTGTAACAATAAAGATAGCCATAGCACGATGCATGTTGTTCTCTTCTGTCCCCTATATAAGAACCCGAGAACTAGGTTTATTAAGCCCGTTTTGAAGGAAAAGCAACCCTGTCATTATAAGGAGGGTTATGACTATTTGTTATCTTTGTCATCATCTGGTGTCTGTTGTGCGATGTTAAATTTTATAAGAGTGTCACTCTTGTTAAGAAAACGGTATGGTTAATTTGGCCCCAAGAACCTTTGTCATTGCCATGTATGTTGCTCTATCGTGTTTTTTCCTTCCTTTGCCCCCTTGATGCAGGCCCTAGTATGAATGACTCATGAACCATCATAATTTGACTGAAAGTAAATGTTATGGGTTCCATCTGTGATCATATCAATTAATGTGTTTTATCTGTTTGTTTAGTGTTTTAATTGTAAAACTGTATTTTAAAAATGAATTCTAAATCATGTCTGTAAATGTAAATGTCTGACTTTTATGATTCTTTTTTGAATCGAATAAAGTTTTTGAACCGAACCGAAACCGATTCACTACCCAGTCGAATGTTCAGACCGCAGTTGAACTTTTCACAAACAAGGGTGAATAGATTCACCCTGAGATTTACGCCTCTAAGATCAAGGTCCCTTCTTCCAATTACATCTTCAAGGCAACTAACCTAGTATCCCATTTTCCTTTTATAAGCAGATCTTGTTTAGAATCATTTAATAATCTTGTTTCATTTAATATCATATATATTTCTGCTATAAAACTGGTGGTTTGTACAGGTGGTTTTGTAGTGAGGCCCTCTTGGACACACTTTTGCTCTCCATTTTAGTTTTATATTTCAGACATTTTAGCAGACTTCGTTTTAGATATATTATTTGTATATGTTTTATTTCTAAGAAGATGCTGTATTAGCTGCTGGACTAGCTGCTTGTTGTTTAGATACCTTTCCTGCGACATTGCCTGTACACTCCAATCAAGGCTAAAGAACAAAATATCCTAGTGTTTACGTTGCCCACTCGGGGCCAGCATCCAGCATCTGAACACATCATTACATCAGAGCTGTACCTCTTACACAGTTGTTTGTTATATAAGCAGTGCACCCTTCATATACCGGTCAGAGGGGGCACTCTAGCCACTACGTTCCTGAAACGACAGCTGTGCTCGACATGCAGCTCTGCTAACGTTGATCTTCCATTCTGACCCTGGAGAGAGGGATTGCCAATCCTGGTTAAAACCAAGTCTCCCAGGTATAGGGTCTCAGACTAACCCAAGAGACCAGGGAGAGGGTACACCCGCTGTGCTCTCAGAGCAGCAGTAGTGCTAAGTAATACTTATAGAAATCAGATTGCCATGATTGGACTGTTTATTCTTTTAACCATGTTTGCAATGCTGGTTACTTTGCTTTGTTTGACTTGCCTTATAGTCGCAGCTTATTCTCTTTATGCAAGATTACAATCGTTTAACTAAATGTATTGAAAACGTCCTTCATATCTTTCTTATGTCTACCAAGGACAGCATGGGTAAACAACAAAAGGGGAAAGATCTGTTTCCATGATTCCCTCGGGGATCAGAGTGTCATATTCGAGGTTGCCGAAATGACCTGCTCCCTGGAAAGGTTAGGGGTTCAATTGAGGCACTGTGAGCTAACCTGGAATTGGGCCTACAGTCTCTGATGTGGTAGATGGACTCAGTCCCTACATCCTGACATCATGTTGTCCTAATACGCAGTACTACCTTTTCTAATGGAATTCGTATAACATGGCACCACCAACGTTCTTAGGTCATGTACTTATTTAATGAGTCTCCTGAATAGTTCTTGTCTGTTCTCAAGGTACCCTAGTCACCTTTAAATGGAGACATCCATAGTTTTAGGAATAATTTCTCCTCAGCATAATAGGAAGTACCTATTTTTGTCTGTTGGTTGTTCAAGCTCGAACCATTAAAATGGTATCTCCACCATCCATAGTTATTCTCTCTCTTAATTACATTCACTATAATGGCTAATGTAATCAATATTCCTGCTAATTGGAGACCTGCTGTTACAGCAAATTTAATAATACATGGGCTACAAAATGTGGGTGGAGGCACACAAATCTTTAAGAACAGAAGTATTCTACTCATGGGTCACTTTTCTAGAAATAGACGCAAACACAAAAACATTTCATACTTACGATGAAGCTGCATTACCATATCAGGATTATCAAAATTGGTTCCAAGGCGCCCTACCACACATGCAGTACACAACAATCGACTGGGTCCTCTCAGCAATGACAAGGCTACATGGCTGGCATTGGCTGGTTACACACCATTCACTAATTTATCACAGCTTTATGCAGGCTATCTAAGCACCATGTATACTGCTATAGTTACACTATATTGATGTTCAACACAGTTTGCTATGCATACAATGACAACTGCCCCAGCAAGGTTGTTCAAGCTCTCCACCCGCAGTTAGCTGTCCTTGAGGTTAGTCCTTTAACTATCAATGCCATTATGGGTAAGGTTCCCACCAGACATGAGAAAATTCCTTTTTGGATTGAAAAAAAACAAATCAGCTTGAAGCAGTGTTTCCCCATATGGGACCCCAGAGTAAACATAGAATTTCCCAGTGTGGTTGCTACTTGGGTTGGTTCCAACCATTGACAAATGTGCTACTAGGGGGTATAGGTTTTTCCTGCAGTTATACCATACCACACGGTACACCTTCACCTGCTGTTTAGCTGGAAGAACGAAAACAAATGCAGAATGAATATAGGGCTCCCGCAGCTCTGAATTTGGATATGAAGTAAATTGGCAATTTTACTATAGTGTCCTCAATCATATTAAGTAATAATAAAAGGGAAGTAGCAGCATTGGCAGGATGCCAGTGTCCCACACAGGTTGGAGTAGCAGTCCAGGAACATTAATTTCCGAAAATTATTGCGGACTCCAATACTTCTATAGGCCAAGATAATTTGGGAGCCCAACCAAATAACCCACAGCTTAAAGGTAGTTCCGAAAAGGACAGTGCCAAACAAACACCTGAGTCTTCTAAAAAAAACGCTGGAATAAACAAAATAAAGAATGAAAAAACAATCACGGGGTGAATCCCCGCAACGGGGAGACCTCTGATAGATGTTATAATTTACGTAACTGTGATACAATACAGCAGCCTGATAGGTATCAGTACATTGATAGATGTCGTTCTCCTTTATTGCAGGACTCATTGGACAAATAGTCATAGAAAGGGGGGCGATCAGAGTGCAGACAAGAAGAGTATGTAAAACCAAGAAAAGGACTCACAAAGCTCATCTGACATCACCATAAAAAAGGAAGAGAAACTTCCACAACAAAAGCCCCAACTAAAAAGGAAGAAGGTTGCAGGAATTTCTGGTAAATACGCCAGACATATTGAGAACTCTTCTTCAGAACAAGACATGGGCAGTAACAAGACAGCGAGGCAGAGGTCACGATAGTTTGCAGAATCTTCAAGAATGTCTGGATGCGAAAGCAACTGACAACTTCATAGAAGTTGAAATCCGAGATTAACTCTGCAGCTATCCAGACAGACTTTATAAATTGAACATACAGATTGATGGTGATATAAAATGGACCATTTGGGTAATATTCTGGTACATTCTAACACTTAGTTATGACATTATCTTAGTGGAGGTTGATTGGCCACCAGAGTTTGTAAGAACAGTCCCACAAGGAGAGGGGGTAAATCAACATCCTTTTTAGTGCTTGCCCCCCGAAGAGGTTATACAAGTGTATGCTGCAGAATAGGCCATTGCACAAGCCTCTGCATTAAGCTGCAACCATGCAGGCTGGGATAAGGAGTCACCTTATCACATCATACCCATAGGGTCCAGCCCACAAGTGCAATTACAATACCCAATTAAACATGAAACTAAAGCTCCTATGAGAGAATTCTCTCACAACTTGAGTACAGGGAATAGTTGAGCACTGCACATCTCCTATTATTAGTCCCTTATCTAGCATTCCTACCGCATAGTCTTATTCTACACACATTTAAACAAATATGCACACAAATTCGCAATTCAAAATTCACACAGCACGGCTTTAATTAACAATATTTTCTGTAAAAAAAAAAACAACCTTGGATATTTCCAATGCTTTTTTCTGCAAAAACATAGTGCCTTAAAGCAGAGATTTGACAGCATTCTCTGTGTTAGGCTCACAACATCAATTTTGCTGACTTATTCAAGGGTATAAGAACAGTCCACAACTGTTTGCTGCCAGAGTAACGTTAATTCTGTATGATATTGACCCAGGAGCATTGTCCTATGATGATGATATATATCCAACGAACGATGAACTAAGCACATACTTAGGCAGAGTAGATCACTTTGTATTGGGCTTTGCTGAACAAGCCTTCAAATTCAATTTCAGGAAAACAAAAATTGACTTTCTCAGTGTCCTATTTTTTAGGATACAAACTATAAAATTAGGGTAAGAGCCTGACACCAGCTTTCCAAAAGAAATGTGCTCTTTTACAAACACCATTAGAAAATTGCAATCCTTGTTACAATTCTTCAATTTTGGCAGAACGTACATACCAGATTATGCACAAGGCATAATAACCTTATATGCTTTCATTCATCCTGATTTTTCCACTACACATTGGACATCAGAACATAAACAAAGACTTAGAACCTTACAGACTGACATGCTTGCATCAAGATGCTAGCACAGACATGTAAACAAAACTAACTTGGTCATCTATATAATTGCGGGTGCTATTGGCTATACATATACCACATTCAATGAGGGTGACACAGAGCAGATCACATACAAATTGCATTTATAATCCAATGCTCAAATGCAATTTGCATCCACTGAAAAAGTACTAACTGCAGTACATATGACTGTCATTAAGGAAAGACCACTGGCTCAAGAGAAATGCATAAATGTTGTTATTACCATCCCAGCCTTAGAGTCTGCTACAAAGGCCAGCATTGCCAGCGTGAAAGCCTAACATCCTAGATTGATACAAAGGGCCACATTCCTGAACGCCACTGACGTAGACCTTGTCTTTGATCCTACTTTCCAAACTCAAGAATTTCTCCAATATGGACATGACTATCCCATGTCCAGTAACATTTTGCCTCTCGATCAGTATAAACACATCATATACACTGATGGTTCAAACCAGCCTGCTTTGGGCACCAAACACCAATAGGTACATGGTGTCATGATGGATAGAAAATTCCATTGTCAAAAAACTTTTACGCAGTCCCTCAGGATTGCACTTCACAATTGACTGAACTAAAAGGATTTATTCTAGCACTAGAAAATACGGATCCTGATTTTCCTGCACTCATAGTGTGTGATTCATATTACTGTGTCCAGTCTTCTAATGAAAACTTGATTGGCGCCTGATTGGATTCAGAGACTCACAGGGCAATACTATCAAGCCCAAGCTGCTTTGGGAAAAGGTGGCACAATTTAAAGGCGGTTTCCATGGGTTCATGTGATACACACATTTAGTCATCAGCGTGTTGGATTATTTGTTGTATTGAATTTGTTGGCTAACGAAGCAGCCAAATCTGCAGTTAAGACTACTACAGTAACGGCGATAACTTGTTCTCCTACGAGGGTAGGTGAAGGTATCATGGCTGCCATGAATGCTTCAAGGAATGGCACCTGTAGGAGAGTAGGGTCTGCTATCCTATGGTCACCCCAATTTTTGCTTTTTGCTTCACTGGTTTTCGACTTACTGAGGCTGTGGGCCTGCTAATCAGACCCCCAGCCTGCTGTTCTCTCTCTAAATTTATAATACATGTGCTATAGGTACATACCACAATTGGAAATGGACTCCTTGTCAGCCCCTGTACCATGCACTATAGGTGCCCAGGGCATAGGTGCCACCAAGGCCTACCAGGGGCTGAAGCATAGCTTTTGCCACCCCTGGCTGGTTCTTAAATTGACACAACTGGCTGATCACTCAGCTGGGGCAAGTGGGTGTAATCACCCCTTGCTTAGATATAGTATACCTATATCTAAACCTATATCTGGACACATATATAGCCTGTAAGCCACTCCTATGGAAGGCCTCATCAATCCTGGAGGCAGAGTGCGTGGTTTTATGTGAGATGGTGCTCTGGCATGAGCTGAGCCTGTCTGCAGCCGTCGGGAACAACTCCCTAAGCTGATCCGGGATAATGCCATACCATATACTCTTAAGCGCCTTATAATCCTCGCGGTTATATAGCAACTTTGGTTTGGCTTTATCAAAACATGTCGTGTAAGGTGTCATACGAATTGGAATACTACCCCCTCGCCAGTTCTGGCGACGGGGGTAGCATTCCACCCTTCTAGAGGGAGAAGACATGTTACTTTACTGAAACGCGGTTGATTTAAAATGAGCCTCAGATCCACAAAATGGATGCCCCTGCCACAGACACGGGTCTGGCCTCCTGCTGCTGACCGAAACCCGGCAGAGGAGGCCTGGACAAAGAGTTTCCTGTCACAGGGCGGTGTCAAACCACCCCAGACAGGAGATAGTGGATTGGAGTAGGGAGGTTTCAAAGAAACCAGACACTGCCTGGGGAGCACAAGGCTGCCCCTTGCAGGATCCGGCCAAACCGGTTCTGGGGCCTCCCAGCCCCTGTCCCAGCGCGGCCAGGATCAAAGGAGAGGGGTGTAACCACCCCCTTCCTGGGTCCCACCCATAGGAGGGGACCTAGCAGGATGTCCAACCCCCCAGATTCGAATAAGAGGGGGAGCAGTCCCAACGGACCTCAGATCATCCTGAAGAAACATAAGAAACGAAATCTGGACCCTTCGACTTTCTACACGACGTGAGAAGACTGAAGAATCTCCCTTGTGGTCAAGGAGTGACCACCCTGTGCAAACAGGTACCATCCAGCCCTCGACCCTTGCTTTGTTGCAGTTCCCGCCGGAACTCGAGCGACAGAGATCGACGAGATCAAGCTTGCCTGCCTTCTACCTGCCCGATCCACAGTCCCTGCAGAGCTGAGACCCGTGGAGGCGACCGGAAGCGTGGGGCACGCCATCTTGAAAAGGCCACAAGACGCTGACCGTGCAGCCCACGAGTGACCCTCGAAGCTGTACACCGGGGTTTGAGAAGCCCCAGCCCCGAGCTCCACTTGCACCAAAGCTCACCCCTCCACACTCGACGAGTGCTGCGTGGGGCCCTTCTGCTTGTGTGCGCTCGACGCGTTGGCCCGGTCACTTGCCAGCTGGCTTGTGGCCCCTGTGCCGACGAAACTTGAAATACGACTCGCTTTTCTGGTTGCTCCAGATCTGCACCAGCTCCTGTGAAAAGGAGCCCCCACTCTGACCCTCCTGGTTCGAGTGATAAGCAATCTCCCGGTTCCGCGTGGATTGCTTTTGCCAAGTGCTGTTTGCTGCAATCTTGAAGCCGATGGTGCTGACGGCGAGAGCCTACGTGGGACAGATCGTGACCTGCTCCTGGACGTCGCAGATGCCCCAGAGCCCACGTGACAGCGGAGAGAAGCCTATCGACAACCGCCTGATTGCGCCCGACATTGCCTGGTTCCGTCCTGGTTCCACCCTGGTCACTGCTGAGTGACCCAGACTCTGTCCCCTCTGCTTTCAGGTACTTTTCTACTTCGATCCACCCTTGGATCGCACCGGACACTTCTGCTTCACAGCGCCTGCAGCTGCAACAGCTCCAAGCACCAAGAACCTGCGTGACAGAACCCGACGCCACTTCGACCCTGTGCACCCACGGCCTGTGGGTGAGGTAACTTTGCAACGCCGGTGTCTTTACACTGGTACACACCTCTAGGGTCTGTGTATAAAGTTTTGTGTTCCTAGGTTCAGCGGAAGTATCTTTTAATTCACTTTAATTGACTTTTACGCACCATTGACAGTGCATTGGTGCGCGCCGCACTTTCCGTGCTGCACCCGTCTCCTGTGGGCTACTCCCGACTTCTTCATTGCTTGTCCTGACTGCTCCCAGCGAATCTCTAGGCCCTAGGCCTAACCATTGTTCGATAAGTGTTACTTATACCACTTTTTTAATATATGGTCTGAGTGGCCACCCGCCCTCATCCATAAACGTGCAACTTTATATGTGTAACAGTGCTTTTTGATTTAACGCTTGTGCCCCTTTCCTCATAAAGAGTACTGGGGAGTAATTTAGAAATAAATACATATATTTTTATAATATATACTTGTGTGGTGTCCTTTCATTTGATTACAGGATTGTATGTGGTAAAACAGCTCGCTTAACACGACCTCTTAAGTTAAGCCTTTAAGGCTGCTTAGTCCATGCTACCACTAGGATAGCTTGTCTACAAGGTTGACTTACAACCTGACATCTTTGGGGTTTGTTTGGACTGATACCCAGTGGTTCCAGAATTGGAAACACTACATATCAGGCCAACTTCTCACATTGGTGTGCAGCGGTGCGGATTTGAGCTTGCTGTTTGTTTTACCATTGCAATCTTTATCAAATTGAAAGATCACATCAAGTACCTCTAGGTACATATAAATCAAAAGCTTAGCATATTAAGTTCTACTGAACTTAGTAGTTGTAGATTAAAGGGATTAGCACACCCTGACTACAACTCACTAGCAAGGTACAGTAGGAAACCACTTAGTGTAGGTAAGTGCACCACTTACACCTCACTAGCAGTCATGTCTGATGCAGGTAGAGCTTCAGGCTCTGCTTCTGTAATAGTTGATCCTATAGGGACAACATCCAGATATGACAACCTTAGCCACAAAGACCTGAGTGCCTTGTGCACAGCCAGGGGGCTAAAAAAGGGCAGAGGCCCTACCATTCCTTCCCTAGTAGCTCTCCTAGAAAAGGATGACCTAGATAAGGTGAGTCAGACTCCCTTAGAAACAGAGGAAGGGATAAACTCCCCTGCGAATGAGGATCTTCCAGAAGAAGTAGAGGAGGAGGAGGAAGACCCAGAGGAAGGCTCTGATTTAGATGAGCCTGAAGATCAAGATCAGGTGGGAAACCAGGTACAGGTTGCCAGGCTTAACCAGGCCAACTTGGACCTACATGGGAATGGAGGGGGCCAGCACCACTCCAGATCTCATAACCAAATTCCCCCAGGTAATAGAAGGGAGAGATCTCTGTCAAGGGACTCTCACCTTTCTAGTGCCTCAAGAGAATCTCAAAGAGGAATGACTTCCTCCCAGAGAACAGAGCATAGGGCCAGAATGAGGGCTGTCCAACTCCAGATAGAGAGGGAGGAGGTAGCTCTGGCTCAAGCTAAACTTACCTTAGCTCAAGCTAAACTTACCTTGGCTAGGGAACAGAAATTAAGTGGCTTAGATGCCACTGGTGGCAGCAAAGTTCCTAAAGAGAAAGACAGGGCCTATGACAATAGAAACCTGACAAAAATTGTGCCCCCCTACAAGGAAGGGGATGATATCCACAAATGGATGACTGCTCTTGAGAGGGCCTGCATGGTACAGCAGGTCCCTGAGGATCAGTGGGCAGCAATTTTATGGTACTCCTTTTCTGAGAAAGGGAGGGACAGGCTCCTCACTGTTAGACCTGAGGATGCCAAAAACTACTCTGTTCTGAAGAGTGCTCTTATTGAAGGGTTTGGCCTAACCACTGAGCAATACAGGTTGTTGTTCAGAGACACCCAAAAAGCACAGACTCAGGACTGGACTGATTTTGTAGATTGTGCCACTAAGGCTCTGGAGGGTTGGCTGCAGGGAAGTAAAGTTTCAGACTATACAGGATTGTACAATCTTATGATGAGAGAACAGATCCTTAATAACTGTCAGAACCAGCTGTTGCATCAATACCTTGTTGACTCTGATTTGACCTCTCCCCAAGAATTGGGAAAGAAGGCAGACAAATGGGTCAGAACAAGGATTAAGCATAAAAACCAGAACCAAGGTGACCAGAAGAAAACAGACCAGAAGGGTGGGAATCAGAAAGATAAAGAAAAGGACCAGAAGTCTTCAGGCCCCCAAACTAGCAATAAGGAGGGGGGTTCCCAAAATGGAAACAAGAAAAAGAAGAATGATGGCCCAAAGAAACCTTGGTGTAATACCTGCAAATCAGTTTCACACTGGGGCAGTGAATGCACTAAGAAAAATCCAGTCCCCACCACTGCAGCTCCTAAAGCAACTGCACCCCCTAGTACAGTCAGCAGTGGTGGTACACAGCCAAAGGGTTTAGTAGGGTTGACCCTGGGTACTGAGGTGGAATCTGGCCTAGTCAGAATCCCCACACAGGCAGTTCTCCTATATGATGTGGACTTATCTTTGCCCACTGCAGTAAGCCCCAGTAACCTGGGCAAATATAGGCAGACTCCCTTAATTAATGAGAAACTGGCTCAGGCCTACAGGGACACTTGTGCCAGTGTCACAATGGTGACACCTGGCTTTGTGGACCCTGGACAGATTGTACTAGGTGAAAGTTACCTAGTGACCAATGCAAGCAACTCCACTACTTCCCATAGTGTGGCTGTTGTGAACTTCTCCTGGGGAGGGGTAGATGGCCTAAAGAAAGTTGTTGTGAGTGCAGACCTCCCAGTAGACTGTCTGTTAGGCAATGATCTTGAAAGCTCAGTTTGGTCAGAAGTGGAGTACAGGACTCATGCAGAAATGCTAGGGATTTCAGCTCATGTCCTTGCAGTGACAAGGTCTCAGGCTAAGAAGTGCCTTCCTGAACCAGTGGTGGATCTTGAAACAATAGACCAACCACAACCCAAGAGAAGGAGCAAGAGGGTTAAGGCTGTGCCTTCCCACTTGCCCCAGGTTGAGGATCAGGTTTCACAGGAAACTGATTCTGCAGTCCAAGAGGAGACTGTCTCTGAGGAGCTTGAACCTGATCAGGTTGAGTTTCTGGGGACAGGGGGACCCTCAAGGGCAGACCTGGGGCAGGCCCAATTAGATTGCCCTTCACTTGAACCCCTCAGACAGCAAGCTGCTGCTGAGGCTGCAGGGAATGCTCAAGGTACCCATAAAGTGTATTGGGATGAAGGGCTCCTTTATTCAGAGGCTAGAGACCCCAAGCCTGGCACAACCAGGAGGTTGGTTATACCTTTGAAGTTTAGGGGCTTCCTTCTTACCTTGGCCCATGATATTCCCCTTGCAGGACACTTAGGCCAGAATAAGACTTGGGACAGGCTTGTTCCACACTTTCACTGGCCTCACATGTCAGAAAATGTCAAGGAGTTTTGTCGCTCCTGTGTCACTTGCCAAGCCAGTGGTAAGTCAGGTGGCACAACAAAGGCCCCCTGATACCACTACCTGTGGTGGGGGTACCCTTTGAAAGAGTTGGAATAGACATTGTGGGTCCCATGGATCCTCAAACAGCATCTGGGCACAGATTTATACTGGTGGTAGTGGATCATGCCACCAGGTACCCAGAAGCAATTCCCCTGAGGACCACCACAGCTCCTGTGGTGGCAAAAGCCCTCATTGCAGTTTTCTCAAGAGTGGGCTTTCCAAAGGAGGTTCTTTCAGACAGAGGTGCCAACTTTATGTCTGGATACTTAAAAGCAATGTGGAAAGAGTGTGGAGTAAACTATAAGTTTACCACACCCTACCATCCACAGTGCAATGGGCTTGTGGAAAGGTTCAACAAGACCCTAAAGGGAATGATAAAAGGTTTACCAGAGAAGCTTAGGCGGAAATGGGACATCCTTTTACCCTGCTTGCTCTTTGCTTACAGAGAGGTCCCACAGAAGGGGGTTGGCTACAGCCCTTTTGAACTTTTGTTTGGCCACCCTGTAAGGGGTCCACTGAGTTTAGTGAAGGAAGGATGGGAGTTACCTCTCAAAAAGCCTAAACTAGACATTGTGGACTATGTACTTGGTCTCCGCTCCAGGATGGCTGAATACATGGAGAGAGCATCCAAAAACCTTGAGGCAAGTCAGGAATTACAGAAAGCCTGGCATGACCAAAAGGCTGTTCTGGTTGAGTACCAGCCAGGGCAGAAGGTGTGGGTGTTGGACCCAGTGGGGCCAGCAGCTCTCCAGGACAAATGGACTGGACCCTACCCTATCATTGAGAAAAAGGGAGAAGTCACCTATGTGGTTGACTTTGGCACCCCTAGGAGCCCCCACAGGGTGCTCCATGTCAATCGTTTGAAAACATTTGTTGACAGGGAGGACATGAGTCTCCTCATGGCCACAGATGGGGAACAGGAGGAAGAGAGTGACCCTCTCCCAGACCTGCTTTCCCAGAACCCTGATGATGGTTCAGTTGATGGAGTAGCCTTGGCAGGCAGCCTCACTGAGCAGCAACAGGTGGACTGCAGACAGGTGTTGCAGGCCCACAGACACTTGTTTTCACTCACACCCAGTCAGACTAACTGGTGCACCCATGAGGTGGACACTGGTGACAATCTGCCTGTGAAGAATAAGATCTACAGGCAACCTGACCATGTCAGGGATTGTATAAAGGCTGAGGTGCAAAAGATGTTGGAGCTTGGAGTGATTGAGCCATCAGAGAGCCCATGGGCTAGCCCAGTGGTCCTTGTGCCAAAACCTCATACCAAAGATGGGAAGAGAGAAATGAGGTTTTGTGTGGACTACAGAGGTCTCAATGCTGTCACTAGGACAGATGCTCATCCCATTCCAAGAGCAGATGAGCTCATTGATAAATTGGCTTCTGCCAAGTTTCTGAGCACATTTGAATTGACAGCTGGCTACTGGCAAATCAGACTAGCTGAAGAGTCAAAAGCCAAAACAGCATTCTCTACCCCTAGTGGACATTATCAGTTTGTGGTAATGCCCTTTGGTTTGAAGAATGCACCTGCCACTTTCCAAAGGTTGGTGAACCAAGTCCTTGCTGGGTTGGATGACTTTTGCGCAGCATATCTAGATGATATTGCTGTCTTTAGCTCCACCTGGGAGGATCACCTGATCCACCTGAAGAAGGTTCTGGAGGCCCTGCAAAAGGCAGGCCTGACTATCAAGGCTACTAAGTGCCAGATAGGGCAGAGCAAGGTTGTGTACTTGGGCCACCTAGTAGGTGGGGGTCAAGTTCAACCACTGGAGAGCAAGATCCAGACCATACAGGACTGGGCTCCTCCAACTACCCAGACACAAGTCAGAGCCTTCTTGGGCCTGACTGGGTATTACAGAAAAATTGTAAAGAACTATGGGTCCATTGTGACACCATTGAATGACTTGACATCCAAGAAGATGCCCAAAAAGGTTCAGTGGACAGTTAGCTGTCAAAAGGCATTTGATGACCTGAAGAAGGCCATGTGCTCTGTACCTATCCTGAAGAGTCCTGACTACTCCAAACAGTTCATTGTACAGACAGATGCTTCTGAGTTGGGGGTGGGAGCTGTGCTTTCACAACTTAATCAAGATGGTCAAGACCAGCCCATTGCTTTTATTAGCAGAAGGCTGACCCCCAGGGAGAAACGTTGGTCAGCTATTGAGAGGGAGGCCTTTGCTGTGGTTTGGGCCCTGAAGAAGTTGAGGCCATACTTGTTTGGTACTCACTTCCTAATTCAGACAGACCATAAGCCCCTCTTGTGGCTAAATCAGATGAAGGGTGAAAATCCCAAACTGCTCAGGTGGTCCATTTCCCTACAGGGGATGGACTTTACAGTGGAGCACCGCCCAGGGACTGACCATGGTAATGCAGATGGTCTCTCCAGGTACTTCCACTTAGAACATGAAGACTTATCTGGTCAAGGTTAAGTTTAATGTCCCTGCGTTTGGGGGGGGGTTATGTAGGAGAGTAGGGTCTGCTATCCTATGGTCACCCCAATTTTTGCTTTTTGCTTCACTGGTTTTCGACTTACTGAGGCTGTGGGCCTGCTAATCAGACCCCCAGCCTGCTGTTCTCTCTCTAAATTTATAATACATGTGCTATAGGTACATACCACAATTGGAAATGGACTCCTTGTCAGCCCCTGTACCATGCACTATAGGTGCCCAGGGCATAGGTGCCACCAAGGCCTACCAGGGGCTGAAGCATAGCTTTTGCCACCCCTGGCTGGTTCTTAAATTGACACAACTGGCTGATCACTCAGCTGGGGCAAGTGGGTGTAATCACCCCTTGCTTAGATATAGTATACCTATATCTAAACCTATATCTGGACACATATATAGCCTGTAAGCCACTCCTATGGAAGGCCTCATCAATCCTGGAGGCAGAGTGCGTGGTTTTATGTGAGATGGTGCTCTGGCATGAGCTGAGCCTGTCTGCAGCCGTCGGGAACAACTCCCTAAGCTGATCCGGGATAATGCCATACCATATACTCTTAAGCGCCTTATAATCCTCGCGGTTATATAGCAACTTTGGTTTGGCTTTATCAAAACATGTCGTGTAAGGTGTCATACGAATTGGAATACTACCCCCTCGCCAGTTCTGGCGACGGGGGTAGCATTCCACCCTTCTAGAGGGAGAAGACATGTTACTTTACTGAAACGCGGTTGATTTAAAATGAGCCTCAGATCCACAAAATGGATGCCCCTGCCACAGACACGGGTCTGGCCTCCTGCTGCTGACCGAAACCCGGCAGAGGAGGCCTGGACAAAGAGTTTCCTGTCACAGGGCGGTGTCAAACCACCCCAGACAGGAGATAGTGGATTGGAGTAGGGAGGTTTCAAAGAAACCAGACACTGCCTGGGGAGCACAAGGCTGCCCCTTGCAGGATCCGGCCAAACCGGTTCTGGGGCCTCCCAGCCCCTGTCCCAGCGCGGCCAGGATCAAAGGAGAGGGGTGTAACCACCCCCTTCCTGGGTCCCACCCATAGGAGGGGACCTAGCAGGATGTCCAACCCCCCAGATTCGAATAAGAGGGGGAGCAGTCCCAACGGACCTCAGATCATCCTGAAGAAACATAAGAAACGAAATCTGGACCCTTCGACTTTCTACACGACGTGAGAAGACTGAAGAATCTCCCTTGTGGTCAAGGAGTGACCACCCTGTGCAAACAGGTACCATCCAGCCCTCGACCCTTGCTTTGTTGCAGTTCCCGCCGGAACTCGAGCGACAGAGATCGACGAGATCAAGCTTGCCTGCCTTCTACCTGCCCGATCCACAGTCCCTGCAGAGCTGAGACCCGTGGAGGCGACCGGAAGCGTGGGGCACGCCATCTTGAAAAGGCCACGAGACGCTGACCGTGCAGCCCACAAGTGACCCTCGAAGCTGTACACCGGGGTTTGAGAAGCCCCAGCCCCGAGCTCCACTTGCACCAAAGCTCACCCCTCCACACTCGACGAGTGCTGCGTGGGGCCCTTCTGCTTGTGTGCGCTCGACGCGTTGGCCCGGTCACTTGCCAGCTGGCTTGTGGCCCCTGTGCCGACGAAACTTGAAATACGACTCGCTTTTCTGGTTGCTCCAGATCTGCACCAGCTCCTGTGAAAAGGAGCCCCCACTCTGACCCTCCTGGTTCGAGTGATAAGCAATCTCCCGGTTCCGCGTGGATTGCTTTTGCCAAGTGCTGTTTGCTGCAATCTTGAAGCCGACGGTGCT
The DNA here is from genome assembly GCF_964263255.1 of Lissotriton vulgaris. Taxonomy (NCBI): domain Eukaryota; kingdom Metazoa; phylum Chordata; class Amphibia; order Caudata; family Salamandridae; genus Lissotriton; species Lissotriton vulgaris. The sequence continues at coordinate 331,714,913 of NC_141687.1, forward strand.
GACGGCGAGAGCCTACGTGGGACAGATCGTGACCTGCTCCTGGACGTCGCAGATGCCCCAGAGCCCACGTGACAGCGGAGAGAAGCCTATCGACAACCGCCTGATTGCGCCCGACATTGCCTGGTTCCGTCCTGGTTCCACCCTGGTCACTGCTGAGTGACCCAGACTCTGTCCCCTCTGCTTTCAGGTACTTTTCTACTTCGATCCACCCTTGGATCGCACCGGACACTTCTGCTTCACAGCGCCTGCAGCTGCAACAGCTCCAAGCACCAAGAACCTGCGTGACAGAACCCGACGCCACTTCGACCCTGTGCACCCACGGCCTGTGGGTGAGGTAACTTTGCAACGCCGGTGTCTTTACACTGGTACACACCTCTAGGGTCTGTGTCTAAAGTTTTGTGTTCCTAGGTTCAGCGGAAGTATCTTTTAATTCACTTTAATTGACTTTTACGCACCATTGACAGTGCATTGGTGCGCGCCGCACTTTCCGTGCTGCACCCGTCTCCTGTGGGCTACTCCCGACATCTTCATTGCTTGTCCTGACTGCTCCCAGCGAATCTCTAGGCCCTAGGCCTAACCATTGTTCGATAAGTGTTACTTATACCACTTTTTTAATATATGGTCTGAGTGGCCACCCGCCCTCATCCATAAACGTGCAACTTTATATGTGTAACAGTGCTTTTTGATTTAACGCTTGTGCCCCTTTCCTCATAAAGAGTACTGGGGAGTAATTTAGAAATAAATACATATATTTTTATAATATATACTTGTGTGGTGTCCTTTCATTTGATTACAGGATTGTATGTGGTAAAACAGCTCGCTTAACACGACCTCTTAAGTTAAGCCTTTAAGGCTGCTTAGTCCATGCTACCACTAGGATAGCTTGTCTACAAGGTTGACTTACAACCTGACATCTTTGGGGTTTGTTTGGACTGATACCCAGTGGTTCCAGAATTGGAAACACTACATATCAGGCCAACTTCTCACAGCACCCCTTAACCTAAAACATACCCATTAAAATATTGCTACCACTTAATTGCCCAAAATATCTCTTTTGTTACCATCCCTGGGGTGGGTGATTGTGTGACTCCCAACCAAGACTGCAGGCTAGAATTCATCATACCTGCCCATGAGGGTGAAGCGCAGGTGTCTCCAACCAGTCGATCGCGAGCTATCAGTAGATCTCAGACACCTTCAGAGTAGCTCATAGCCTTGAATTCATTTTTAAATAAGCACAGGGTCACATTTTTCTTTTAAAGTTAAGGGAAGGCTGTGTTTATTTTACATTATCATCATCAGGCTGCAGATATGAGGGCCTGATAATGAGCAGTGCTCGGCCAGATTCATGCCCCAGACTGGGGATGGCTCACAGAGGAGAAGAACTGAAGCACTGAGGTATTTAATGCCTAAATAAAAGTGTTTGTCAAGTCAATATTGGAGCTTGAGAACAAATTTTAAAAAATTAATTGAAAATGTGTCTTAAGGATTAAGTTAACTCTTCATTTTAATTTTCTCCCATTTCAAAGTGTCACATTATAAACAGCAGACCTCTTGATCCCAGTGGCCATTAGACACTGTGCATACATATAACTGAAAACTACAGTCATTTTCTTTAATGAAGATAATTTAAAATGCAGAAAAATGTTCCATATTTTGAAAATGTTTGCAGAACATTTTTCTGCACTTTAAATCTATCCCATTTGAAAAAATGGTTGTAGGTTTGTGTTATACATGTAACGGTGACATACATGGTGAAATGTATATCTTGTGCCACAAGTACATATGACAAAGGGTTCTCAGTCACCCATACACATATATCCCATTCATACACGCACATATTCATACATTCCCAAAGACCACACTCTCACTGACCCACTTGGAAGCCTTGTCATAGTGACCCTAATCAAAGTATTGAGTTCAAACCATAGGACCTGGCTCTTTGGACATTAGCTTAACATCAATGAAGTTGGGCGTCGGGTTGTCTGGAAACAATGTGCAAGTTGTTTAGCCTTAAGTAGCTCATGATGATTTTCACTGATCCAAAGTAGCTCTCAATACACAAAAAGATAGAGTCCCCTAGTGTAGCATCTGCCCATGCTGGTGTGGCGGCCACATTTTCTTTATTACAGAAGCACAATTGGTGGCATGGTCTGTACAAGCTGTTGACACAATCAACTATATCAATTTCATCTCTCAGTTGTCTAAGCTTGGGATCCAGAACAGTCCCTTAGAGAGGTATGATTCATCCTTTCTGGACACTCGCAGGTGGTTTCTTTGGTTACTTTTAGGTCTGCTTTTCAACCCCTGCAGTTATGCTGGTTTATCTCCTCTCCCATATGTTTTAATGTTCATGTGTGTCCTCTTACTAGAATGATTAGATCTTTAATTGTTTGGTCGTTATATGTAGTTCACAACCACACTCTACATATTTTGTTAGTCCTTTCTTTTCTGCCTTATCACCATGGATTTCCAGCCTTGCATACTTCTTGATTTCAGAAAGAGCGTAAAATACTATCTGTTATGAACATATTATGTATTTTTCTAGTTTTTGCATTGGTATCAATTCGTCAAAAAGCCTGGGTTAGCAAAAGTGACTTCACATACCCTCTGAGCATGATGGCATTACAAGAAGTGACATCATTTGAATGTGGACCCTGATGACATCATAGGAAATAGAGTCATGTGAATTTGGCACCAATTACATCATAGGAAGTATTTGTCAGCTAAAGTGTAATATTACCAAAACAGTAAAAAAATACAAGCATTATTAACGGTGCAGTTATGAAATGCCATGGGCACAGCAATGATGAGCAACCACGATAAGCTGCAGGCTCCACTATTGCTGACCCGAATGCAGTCCCCAAATGCCTAAGCTCTACATTCATTCATTTACTCACACTCAACCAAAGAGTTCAGAATTATGTTACTATACTCAACCATAACTTGCCTAGATTTGCATCTCATTTGTCCATGCTTATCTATTAGTAGCCTTGGTTCAACCAGTGTTATCCATAATGTGCCCAGACGCAACCACCTTACACCAAATGTAAACTCATAACCAGAGGCCTAAACCTAAGATCTCCTTTTGGGCAGCAGGTCGGCTGCCATTTCCAGTTAATTATTCATGCCCTCTGGAGAGGGAGAAACTGCGTGTCCACCTAGACTAGATGTCTCTGAAAAACAGTATCTATAATTAAGGCTATCCTGTCCATGCTTTGTGCTTAAAAGGAAGTCCGACACAAAACTAATTCCCGAAATATTTGAGCATGTTACTGTACATTTATGTTATCATTGTTTCTAGTAAAGATCGGTGTAAATTTCTTTTTAAAATACAGTCAAGTTGAAGAAAAGGGAAACATGAGCCAAAACTGCACAAATATAAACAATGCACCAATAAAATCTTAGATTACATGGCTAATTTATTTAATTTTTTCATGGGAATAGGCCTGCCTGTCGTATGTTTGTTTAACGCAGCCTGGTGCCTGGAACACTCTCGGGAGAGCTGTGTGACCCTTGCAAGTCCCGTATTCAACTTGACATTTTGCATACAATTTAAATCATATTTTAAACATTATGTCGAGGTCCGCCAGCCTTGTCCCACAGTTGTGCTCGTCCGAAAGCACATTCTCACACAAGCACGCTCATACTCACACGCACACACACACACACACACACACACACACACGCAAATTGTAGTCACTGAGAGATGCTCTGTCATAAAATAAATACATCAAAATCAACTTCACGTTCTTTACATTCTTTTACCCTAAGATTGGTCTTCCCAGTGCTTAATTTGAGCCATTGGTTTCCGGTTCTCAGCACTGGCACTTAATCATCAACACCAGCACTTTTCATGAGCTACAGTTAGGGACACAATAATTTACGGGGAGATTAAGTGATTTGCCCAGAGGCACACTATGTTGATCTGATGCCGAGACTCGAACTTGGGGGCCGATTAGGATTGCGGTGAATCCGCATATTCCGGGCCGGCGGAAGCCACCGCCGGCCTGGAGGATGCGGATTCACCGCTACGGTGATTCTAAAGAGCCCCTGCTAGATTAGGATGGCTGGGGGGTCATCGGCGGATGAGAAAACCGTCTGCCACTTTTCCGCCACAGTCGCCTTCTGACCGCGGCAGAAAAGATCTAATATGGTGGCGGTGTCTATCAGACACCGCCAGCCATATTAGGATTTGCATTGGGACATGCCTTTCCGCGGCGGCAATGCCGCCACGAAAAGGCATACAGTCTTTTCTTTGGGGGCCGTTGCGGGCCCCCAGGATAAAGGGGGTGTGAGTGGTGCACATGGGGGGTACCTATGGTACCCCCCTGCATTTACATGCACAAAGCGGCAGGCACCGCGTGGTGCCTGCCGCTTTGTGCATGTAAATGTAAAACATGTTTTTTTAACCTTAAGGTGGGTGCTGCTTCAAGCAGCACCTGCCGCAAGGTTAAAGATCCAGGATGTGACCGCTAGGGTGGCGGTCACATCCTAATTGCACCGGAGGGACCGCCGCTGCCCCTGCGGACGGTCCCTCCACCTCGGGGGTGGCGGAAGGACGCAGGTCCGTCCGCCATCCTAATGAGGCCCTTGGTTCTCTAGCTCCAAAGTCGGCAAATCTGGTCATTACGCCACATCCTCTCCCCACTTTGATTGTTAGTAGCTGGTTCTGTTTTAGGCGGCTCTAACAGGAGAAATGGGCTGGTGCAAGATGCCTCCTGATGAGAGTCCCGGCACTTATTATTTTATACAAATTAATCACTAGGTCGTCCATGATTTAACATGTATGCTAATATGACACTGAATTTCGGACAATATGCCATGTTTGCTGATGTGCAAGTAATAAAGCTACAACCGGGTCAGTCAGAATAAAATTGTACGTTTGTAAGTTTTTACTTCATGAAAAAATTAAGAAAAGTGTACTTCCTTAGGAACGTTTGGCCTGAAATTTTAATGCGGATTAGATGACTTCGTATTTCATATTTAAAAGACAACTGGTTAACAAGGTGGAAATCAATTGGTTTATAATGTTTAAACTGGGTAAAGAACTTGTGGTTGTCTGCGATATAATGGCTCAACTCTGAAAACATTCCGTCCCAGGATTTTGTGTTTCGTAATGTTAATTTAGGCAGGGCCTGGTTGGTAGCATAATGAGATAGCTTCTGTTTGTGCTGCAGCTTTTATGAATATGGTCCAAAACTTTTCGAAACAAAATGCAACATAAACATAGTCTATTGTGCATCTGTTTTGGAAGATGTGTGCCGAATGCTCCAGGCATGCTTTCTCACACAAAGTAGACCCTCTAATTCTAGGGGTCGCAAGGACAGTAGCAGCGGTTTTAAAATACACAACAGGGGTCACATCTACGACCTGGGTGCCCCCTAAATGACGTCCATGCGTTCTGGTGTGACAACTGCAAGGGGTCTTCGGTCACAATCAGGTTCAGTATCAGCAAGACCTAGGAACTTTTTACACACAGATTAGAATAATTGAAGATGCTTAAAACAACAAAGCCAGGCAAACTGTATGTGTAGGGTCAAAATGCAGGTCACAGTTTTGTACAGATCAGAAAGGTAAAAGCAGTATTGGAAAACCCAAGACCTAAAATGTTGAATGGTCTACGATTGGTTGTTATTTCACCTTTCAGGTGTAGCACACTCCCACCCTTTATTTGACCTTGCTGCACTCAGTCTTGCTCATTTGTTGCAGTCTAGAGCATCCATGCATGGCTGCTTATTTGTGTGCACCGTGGCCTATGTGGAAAGAGCTTGTTGTCATGGATGAGATTGTGACTCTGTACTTAGGAGTGCATATGTTTGGACATATGTACAGGAAAAGTAGAACATTTATATGCACTATTACTGGGCGGATTATTCTTGGCATCACCTGGTTTTAATGGGTGGAATTGAGTTTCTAAAGCGGCTCTTTCTGTAAAGCTATCCAGACATCATAGTATTGAGCAAGATGAGAATGTATTGGTTGATGGGCTTGGCTTCATCGTCTAATCCATGGATCAAGTAGTAAAGATCTTGTATAATAGCTGTGATACACAATCTAAATATGAGCGCTCCTGTGGTAATTGGTTGAATATTGTGGGCTAGATCCTCAAACATTGCAGCCCAAGAAGACCAATATCTTGAGTGTGGTGAAGTCCTTAGCTGCCAGAGGAGTGGCATTTATTGAGCCTTGGGCAAGAATAGAGTTTAACTTTGGACAGAATGTTTACAACTTGTAAACCTTGCTGTGTGGTGGTACACTAAGAAGATCAAATTAATTAACCTAAAATTCTCTCTCCAGTTAACCCTTTAAGTGCTGCCTCGGTGCATTGGCCGACGGCAGCACTACCTCCCCAGTGCTGCGCACGACCATTGGACGTCCATTCAGCACTAGTTCCAATGGACAGCGCAGCACTGGGGAGGAATGTTTAATAGCATCTATGAGGTTAAATTGAACACTCCAGTGGTATTGCAGAAAGTGCTGCTGGATAATCAACAAATATTGCAGCAAGAGTGTCTCTGTAAGATTAGTAAAGGATGACTACGGCCACAGGTGCAGTAGCCCTCAAACTGTCTCAGAAAGGATTCATTTGTTAGGGATTGAGAGCATGCGGTGGACGCAGTTCTTTGCACAGCGATGACCTTGACTATTCTATATTCTGATGTTGGATTGATTTCAGCTCCAACAGGTGTGTCGCCAGTGCTTAATCACACATAGATATTGATACCTAAAACAGGATCATAACTAAACTTCATGTTAATGAGCTTCTGATTACTGGATTAATTTAGGGGTGCAGGGTCCAGTTCAAGCTCTGGAGTTATTAAGTGAAATAGGGCTCTGGCCAGAAGGCACAAAGAGTTCAGACCTTCCACGGCTCGTTGTTGGCAGTTACTGATTAGTTATGAATCTGATCAATTGAAATATAGAACATGTAAGTGTTGTAGCCTCTGGGCCCAGAGATCATTACAGGCTGACCAATAGGTCCCTTGCCAAAGTCAGGATAGGATTCTGATTCCTGTTTGGAAACGGTTTACTTGAACTCATAAAAGAATGACGGCACTACATCATACATTTCAAGATATCCACACAGCAAACTACTCCACCAGAAAAACCCAAAGCACCATCAAGACACTGGGGCAAAATATCTGAAAAAAACAGGCAAAGACCCTACAGAAACGCCCACTCAACCACACCGGGAACCTCGAAGTGGACACCAAGATCTTCAATAAATGGCTCACCGACTGTGCCAACTGCACTGCTCCCACCAGAAACAAGACCCACAAAAACAACAAATGACCCAGCTGGTACACGAATGACCTCAGGGAGTCCAAGCGCCACTGCAAACACCTTGATAAAAAAAATGGAAACTCGACAAAAACATCACACTAAATCCCCATTCAAATGCCCGCTCAACCTCTACCACCAACAACTATGAAACATAAAGAAAAAGAAAAAGTTCCTAACTCTCAGACTCGAAGCCAGCTCAAACAATGGCAAAGAATTCGTCACCATTGTCAAGGAGTTCTCCAATGTCACAGCTGCCAAAAATGACACAATTCCATCCAAGCACTCACAACAACCTCTCAAGCTTCTTCAAACAGAAGACTGCCAAGATCTACAACACATTTTGTCCCACAGCATACCAATACAAACTCCCCCAACCAGCCGCACACCTCCTTCATTGCCAAACAGTAACTAAGCATCTACAGAGCTGGAAGCCCCTCTCAAGCAAAGAAACCACTGCCCTGATGAATTCCATCCACTCATGAGCCCGCTCAGACCCATACCCCCACTTCATATATAGCTTTGAATAAACCACCATCTCCTCCATGATCACTGCTGTCATCAGCACCTCCATAACCATGGCCACCTTCCTGTCTTGCTGGAAAAATGCAGAAGTCAACGCCCTATTGAAGAAATCAACTAAGGACCCCAACACGCTCAGCAGCTACAGACCAATCTCGCTCCTATGTTTACCAGATAAAGTCAAGGAGAAAGCCATCAATACCCAAATAGTAGACCACCTAGAACTCCATCAACTCCTAGACAGCTCTCAATCAGACTTTTCCACCAAACCACAGCACAGAAATAGCCTTCATTGCAGCCACAGATGACATCAGAAGCATCCTCAACTGAGGAGAAATGACCACACTCATCCACTTCTACTTTTGCAGCTTTCAATACGGTCTCCCTCAAGTCACTCATCAGAAAGCTTCAGCACTTGGGTATATGTGAACAAGGCCCCCAGGTGAATATAATCCTTCCTCACAGTGAGAACTCAATGAGTTAGATTTACCCCCTACACCTCAGAACACAAGAAACTCATCTGCGGAGTCCTTTATGGATCATTGCTCCGCCCAACATTCTTCAATATCTACATGACGCTCCTTGTGGACATCATCAGAGCCCACGGCATCAACATAGTAACCTACGCCGACAACACACAGCTCATCCTCTCCCTCAACCAGCACTGCCTAAGCAAACTCCAACTGCATAAGAAACGCTGCTGCTTAGATAAAAAAACAACTGCCTCCAGCTCAACACAAGCAAAAACCAAAGTCCTAATCTTTGACAACAACCACTCCCCCTAGGATGGCTCTTGGGGGCCCTCCGAACTTGGCCCAACACCCACCCCTGCAGACCATGCCAGGAACTTTGAGATCATCCTGGACACCAACCATTCCAGTAGCAGACAGATAAATGCTGTCTACTCATCATGCTCCCATATCCTGAGCAGGTTACACAAGATTTTCAAGTGGATCCCACTGTACACCAGATGAACGGTCACCCAGGCTCTTATCACAAGTAGACTTGATTACAGAAATACACTCTACATCGGATTCCCAGCCCATATCTTACGCTAATTCCAAATCACCCACAACACTGCCGCCAGATTCATCTTGAACATCCCTCGAAATTACGGCATCTCTCCACAAATCAACAATCTCCACTGGCTCCAAGTCCAAGTCCAAGAAAGATGTAAGCTACTCACCCACGCCTACAAAACTCTCCACAACACAGGTCCAGCTTACCTTAAACACTGCCTCAAATTCTACCAACCCACCAGACACGTTTGATCTGCGTCCCATGAAAAAGCCCACCTCCATCGCATCAAGAACCAGGAGCGGAGGACGCTCCTTCTCATACCTCACAGCCAAGACCTGGAATGACCTCTGGAAACAACTCAGAACCTCCCCCTCCCTCATGGACTTTTAAAGGAACCTCAAGACATGGCTCGTCCAGATGAAGCAGACATGATCTCCTCCTTCCCCTCAGGCATGCCCTACTCAGTATCTGGATACCTTCGTGGTTGATTAGCTACTCTCTACAAATTCACATAACATAACAAGATGCCATCCATTGATTCATAAGGTTGTATGATGAGAAGATGGGTTTAGTCCAAGTATTCAATAAAACATGTAAAGTCTAGGTTGCACTAGCCTGAATTCCTTTGAAATGCTGATGTTTAAGCCTGCTCTTCAATACTAAGACCAGCAATGGGGTTTTAGAAGCATGGTAACACATAGTAGTGGCTAGAATACAAGAACAAATATCAGGGTTCATAACATAACTGTAGCTGAAGGTCACATTTCTCAGTCATACTCAAAACCCATAGACACATTACTATCAGCATTGATCTTCTCTAGATAATGGGAACAGCCTTGTTTTCATGCCTTTCATTTTTAGTTTTTGCAAATTACTATCAGCAGTTATTCCCAGAGACTATAACATCAACAGAAGCCCAGATTCAATAGAATTCCACTAGAAGTTAGTTCCCCAGGATTTCTGGAAAAGCAGACAGTAAAGTAGAACTCCCTTAAAGTTTCTATTAATGTTCTACAAATTCTCTAGGTGTTTATGACTCTACCTAATAAGAAAACAGTTAGAGACTATGGACATCCCAGAATTTAAAAAACTAAATGTGAGCAATATTTGGCCCCCATCCTCACTAAAGGAATAAAAGCATGCTTTGAAGGAAGTATGGCACCTCCAATATGGTACTAGGAAATAATTGCAGCTCTCATTCCTTAAATCTAAAAAGATATCGGTGCACATCTTACCATTGCGAAATTTCTTATACATATGTAAAGATCATCTTTTTTCAAAGCTACTCATTATCTGTCTTCCAAATTGCAGTGAATTGTTAGTTTCACATAAATTATATCAAATACAAATTTAGCAGTGACAACAACACAATGTGAGGATTAGGGCCTGCCAGCATTGTAATTAGATACATAGAAGGCCTCTAATTAGATCGGGTGCGTGCGAGGTTGACATCACTTAGAAAATGCGATCCTGGTAGTTCTATGCTTGGCTGTATCAGAAATAACCCCAAAGTGGAGCTATGTATATAAAGTAAAATATTTATATCTCCACAGAGGCACTAGGCAGAGATATATTTTATTTATGTGTGCAGCACATGGCACTGTTTTGCAGATGCAAAATGATGTGGAGATATGGGATGCTGTTTAGGTCCTTGTCGGTGACCAGCCTGATCATCAGGGGATATGGCCTCTGCCATTCTAGCTCTTCCTACCTAACCTGGTGATCTTCACCTGAAAGGTGGGGGGTCTGTGTGCATTTCGCAGAGCTGACACTATAGTAGTTACGCTGAAGGCACTGCAGCTTTGCCGCACAGGTACCATGTGCCTGTTGAAGAGCTGTGGAATGAAACATCAAGATCTCAGATTCTGAATCAGATATTGTATAATTAATGATGCAGTGGTAATGTCAACAAGGTGAAAGCTACACATTTATAGAAGCTGTTTTTAATATGCTGTACCCATCTCAGATTATTATAATGGTAATGAAGAATCAGCAGAGAATGGGCAGGCTCACAGCAGCTACATAAAACTTAACACATATCATGGGAATGTGCTCAAGAAATGGAGGAAACCTGAACTACCAACATTTGAAACAAATGGAGAGGTGCACCAAATAATAATGAGGGTCCAATATGTATTCCAAAATATGTCCTTTATTATGTTTCTTCAGTAAACTAAAGATAAAATCCAGCCAACGCATTGCGTTCCAACTGATAGCGATTGGCTCTTTTTACTCCCTTGGACTTGTGAGATACGTATCATGGTATCGGATTGAGTTATCCACTAATTCCTTTGGTGTGTTCGGGAGGGACTGGATTTGGACTGGCCAATCACTAAAAAAGGAACTTCAGACAATAAATTTTGGATGGACATACAGTTCTAATGATACAAATAAACTTTTGCTCAAGAGTATGATAAGCCTTGAGGAAGTTCCAGGAGTTATTGGAACGAAACGCTTTGGCTGGATTTTAGATTTCGTTTCTGCAGAAACATAATAATGGACTTATTTAGGAATATGTATTGGACATTCATTATTCTTTGTGCATCTCTCCATTTGTTTCAATCCCTTGATCTGCTGGGCAGTGGCACTGAACAGCGGCAGGTGCCGGAAAAGTGTGCACAGGACATTATACATTATATGAACTATGATCGAGGTGCGGTTGTTCTAGTTCGCCTTTGACTCTGGATGTTGTTTTTTATTCAACTACCAACTTTATTGAATTAAGTAAAGTATGATGAGCCAAATGTAAACCTACCGCAGTGACAGCTATGATGGGAGAAACGGATCAACAATCAAGACAATATGATCCATTGCTCCTTCAAAAAATGATTGACGTGAGATAAACCATTCCAGGTCGTGAAGCAGCTTGAGTGGAGAACAGTACAGGAAGGAGTCAATCCCTTTCATTTCTCAAAAAAAAATCACGGTGATGTTTTAGGAAGCACAGAGCCGCCATAGCAATGAATGAACAAATATCTATTTCTCCTCCTCCTTCATGGTATTTAATTAAACTATTCCCAATATAGAAACTGCTGATATTTTCATTGTCTTACAATAAGTTTTGTGAAATTTACTTCAGCCAGTGTATATGAAACTCCAGATTCCTACGCGTACTCTTTGGTTCCCGGTGCAGGATGCTGGGCTCCTATGCAACCCTTGCTTCGAAGTATGGCTCCATCAGGACTGCAGATGTGAAGCCAGGACACTTTAACATATCAGAGGATTGATTCTTTGTCTCAGAGACGGATATATGACCTGGCGAGTAGATAATGTTCATCACTAGTGCCAGGACTTAGTACCAACATTCCTAGAGATGTCCTTTTAGGAGAAACACCGCATGCCCCATCTATTCCCTCTGCTTGGACCTTCACCTATGGTGTCTGGTGATCACATTGTCTTGCGATTTCTAATTATTTCTTTGAAAAATTGATTTCAAAACATAACTTAAACTGGAACAGAATGTTCTTGTCAAAGCGCCTTATGAAAAACATAAAGATGGAGAGAATTGACTATGGCAATCCAGTGTCATTTCTCTACACTTTCCAGTCCAATAAACACATTCACAACTTCGGCAGGGTCGATTGTTATTGGCAGTAAAAGCTACGAAAAATATATTTTTAACAGGTTTCTTACAGCGTCAAACCCAGGGCTGTGGGTAAATGTTTCTATGCGGCCCATGACGCCATGGTAGTTCTGGGCTACTAGCCAATCAGAGTGTGGGATTTGAATCACATAGCTCCAGGTCACGACCGTAAATCTGTAGAGTCCTGAAATGAAAAGCGCTTTCAGTGCTGAACCTAAAATAGCACAAATGCTTCGGCTGCTGTTTCCGCAGTGCTGCTTCCCAGATGTGGAAACTTGGAAACCATTCCTGAGAATAGCAAAACCAGAGAAACTTCAATGAAGCCTTTCACAAAATAACATGATGTCACGTGACCACCCAAATACCAATGAGGGTTATGTGCTCACAAGAACAACTAATTGCATGACCAGTTCTGCAGTGGTAGGTGTCATTTGGGTTCTCACACACAAGAAGTCCAGTGTGGCCATTTTCAAATTAGAAGGATCACGTGAGCCCCCCTGCCAACAATAACCATGCTACCAGCACATGTCCTGTGACTTACCCCATGACAATACGCATCTTGTGATCCAGGGCCGACTTTAGCACTGGTGGCACCCAGTGCGACAATCATTTCTGGCACCCCACCCCATGATCTCTTCCTAGGAATCTCTCGCTACCCCGGGCAAAAGTGCCCCTCATCTCTCCAATCATAAGTTATTTCTAAACACAGAAGACCCCCAGAGGTCAGCACCCCCTCCACTGGTCATTGCCCAGTGCAGCTGCACCAGTCGCACTGCTCTGAAGCCGGCCCAGGTGTGATTTGTCCCACAAAAATAGAAATCATCTGACCAGACTCGAGTCTTGTGGCTCTGTTTCTGATAACAACTAGTCACATGATCTGTTCCATAGCATTCTTACCAGCCCGTGACGGGTTTATGCTCACTGGAAGGCTCAATATCGCCTACTGTACACTATGCCCACAGATACTGAAATCACCATTATATAACAATTGAGTGCCACCCCAAATTATGGCTCCCCAAAAGATTTGTTTTAATTTTTATTTTAGTTATAAAGTTTTGTTGAAAATCCAAACAAGGATTGCAAAAGTACAAAATTACACAGTACATGGCGTTAGAACCCAAAAGATCGTTGCATGACACCATTTACAGCGTATAGTAATGAAATAAAACGCACAGCCAGGTCTATTTACATTAACGTCTAGGCCAACAGGGGGTGCAAAATTACTTTTACAATATGTGCCCTGATGTGAAGAGTAACAGCAGGTGTCTACGGATTTTGTGGGGGTATGGCTGTGCCCAGCGCCCCCATATCTATGACGCCCCCGCACCATTATGCTGGGATTGTGTTGGAGCGTCTGCCCCCTCCCACAACAACAATAAATAATTTTGGAAAGGTTGCCATATATCAACTTGCCATGCAGCCGGTGGGTGCAGTTGTGCGAACATTTCGCTCGTGGTGTTACAGTACGTCATACCACGTAACCAATCCCGCAGTGTGGGGGCCCATTTCCTACCCCATGCAAGGGTGATTTTTTCTCTTCGCAATCAGGAGCGCTATGGCGACAAAGCGTTGTTTAGATTTAGGAAGGTTATACGTATAACCCATTAGCGCCAGTAGCGGTGAAGGAGAGACCGCCATCCTCACCATACGTGAAAGTTCCACAAAGACTGTCTGCCAGTAGGTCACCATCTTGGAACACGTCCATGTTACGTGTGCAAAGTCGGCATCGGACAGCCACATCTCAAACATGTGTTGGGACGAGAGGGATCTATGCGATGCATTTTACTGGGTGACATATATGCCCTCCACAGGAATTTGAAATGAAGCAACTTGTGCCGATGGTTGGGGGATACCCTGCGGACCTGAGTGCAGCACCGGCCCCATTGATTGGGTGACCAAGGTCACAATCCCACGCCGCCCTCACACCCATGTCACGACTAGGAAGCATGGAAATCACTGCCTCATACATTTTGGCCATGAGGTGACTGCAATCTCCATCTTTTATAACCCCTGTCAATAATGTGAAATCTGGTGGTTCGAAGGGATAGCTGGAGAGGTTTGCTTGTAGTGCTCTCTGCAATCTTAATAGCACAAAATGATCCAACACTGTGGTGTCACGGAGATCCTCAGTGTGTGAAAACACATGACCCCTAGGAAAAAGGTCACCAAATGTCACCAAGTGGAACTTGGCCAGTGTGCGCTTAACCAAGCCTTCTCGTAATATAGGAATCCAGCCGTCCCCAGCTCGTGACACTGCAGGAGAATATAAAATCCGAAATCCAATCAATGTTTTCAACTTTATCCATGCCCAGCTAGTCGTGAACAGTGTTTGAATGTCTTGTGGGTCTCTAAGATAGCCTGCTGGTAATAAGGAGTTAAGGGGTGCCGGCAGTGCCAAGTCCGTCTCTGGCCTGTAATATGGGATCCTGACATCCATATGGTACCAGTGGTGTGCAAAACTGGCTTGCGCGACCAGATAGTAGACCCTGAAGTTCAGGGCCCCGAATCCACCCTTCTCATACGGGAGCATTAACGTGTCCCAGCAAATGCGGTGAGGGGTCCTGTATTAAATTGCAGCCCACAATGACTATGCTTGTCTTGTAGGTGCCGCACTAATGGGTCAAGGGCGATCACCCCTGCCGCATACCCTGAGTAAGCCTAATCTTCTTAGTCAGTGTCCCATTGAGTTGGATGCGGGCCATGGGCAGTGTGTACAACAATTTAACCCCCACCAGAAATCGCTCTGGCACACCAAGATGCCCCAGTGTGGCATACAGGAAAGGCCACTCCAGCGAAGCGAATGCCTTCTCCGCATTCAACAGTACGGCAACTGCCGGAACCGTAGGCGCTATCCTGAGTTTGGCGGTCCATTGGACAACCAAACTCATAATGAAGCTCTTACACAGCTGGGTTGAAAGCAAGCACAGGCCTCCAGTGCCCTTAGGAACGCTGTGAGGGCCCACTCCATCCAATCCTGTCACTTCATTCATACTGGTTAACAGTATGAGAGCAGCGTCAGGACAGGTTAGGGGAGTAGGCTGGAGCCCACGCTAGAGAAGAGAAGAACAACGGGACTAAGGTGAGGACTTGTAGGAAAGCAAGTGACTTTTATTTCCCTTCTGTTTATCTATTTTATGTCTGCCACTCTGTCTGCTTATGTGCTCTAAATCACCGACATGTATTACATTACCGTTTTAAAGTTAAACATTTTAACTTTAAATCAATAATGTAATGCATGTCGGCAATCTAGCGCATGCATGCACCCTCTACCCTTTTGCCCGCCCCACCACTCCCCCTTATTGGCAGCTGCTACTTAAGTCAACGTCATCAAGCAGCATTCTAGAATGTCTATTGTTGGTGACTGGTAGAGATGGAGGACCGGGTAAAGAGTGCATTTTTTAAATGTTAAACTGGATGGCCCATTAAGGGTCACGCAAGAGTGAGTGCATGCACCTCATTAATACAGGATGTACACGCTGTTTATAAGGAATTGTGGGTGCTGGACCACCTCCCAGTGCCAACCTTCTGTGCAGCTTGTGGTAGTTGTTCATTCAACATAGAGATGGCTATTTGGGTTAGGGCTGTTGATGGGTACCAGGTAAACAGTGTTGATGGATCTTAGGTCATGTACAAGCAGATGGCAACCCAACCCATCGCAACTCGCAACTAAATTCCCATGTACCAAAGGTATAGTATTTTAGACTTATCTGCCCAGAAGTTATGCCCCATTAATGACACAACAAAGGGAATTAGTAAGAATACTGTGATTAAGCTATGCTCTCTCCATACATCATACAGGGGGATAGTTCAGTTTAAGGTGTCTGAGTCTGTACAGTTTTTCATTCATATCGACTCAGTACTGGAGGGAAAACTAGTACCCAGTCAAAGGGGCTGCAGTCTTTCAAACTCAGGTGGCTGGCGAATAAATTCAAGTGGCATCTACCTGGACTTTCCTCATAAAAAGCAGGAATGAGGAACAGGATGAGAACAAAATGGTCTTGGATGTGTAAGAGGTCCATTCATCCCAGGCGGTCCTTTGTTCTGGCCACTGCGTCTGTACAGACCTTCCTGATTGTGCAAGCATGCACAGGAAGGGTGAGGGAGGGGCAAGACCAGCCCCTCAGGTCCTCAAGTGTCCTCTTTCTCTACTGGTGTGGGCTATGTGCTCTAGGAGCCGAACGTTAGACAGACAAGTGAAATATGGGAGCGGGGACATGTTTGAAAGAAAACATGAAATGCATTCTCTTTATGTTAATTACATTCCACATGACTGTGTGTATTCTATTAAACCCCAGATGTTTGAATTTTTATGTCCCCAAAGGAAGGACTCTTGTTTTCATTTTATTTCTGTTTTTAGAGTTTGTCCATCCTACTCTGTGGACATCCTTGCATCATGCTGCACTGTTTAAAAGAATCAAGAATGCCTTTTGATATATATATATATATCCCAGTCAAGATTGCCACTGGGTAGGTATAGTTAGGATTGCTTTCTCATAGACAAGTTGTTTTTTGTTTTGCTAAAAACTTTTATGCAGTTTGACTAATCTTCATGAAACTTTCCCTAAAAAAGCAGCTCCTTCTTGGAAAGTTTTAGGGTGATCTTTTAAGCCGGGGCTGAGAAAAAGGAGGGGGAGGTAAAAAAATAACGTTTCCTCATACATTTTCCATAGACCTCTTAAGGCTGCGCTACCACAAAAGCTGAATGGCACCAAATTTGGCAGAAGGCTCAATCTTGGTTCACAGATTGTGCTTTTTGTGATTTGGTGTATCTCCATTCAGTAGTTTTTGAGAAATTAAGCTTGAAAAATATTTTTATATCTGGACATTTGGGTCTGGGGGATCCTATAGGAGTCTCACTAGAGTGCCAATTCAAAAATAGAGCATTCTGATTGGCCCAGGGAACTTTTTTTCTCTTTGGCCATCTCGCTCCCACGGGAGCCAGTGTTATGATTGGCTGCCATCAACATGGGAAAAATATTGCTGACAGCCATGACAGGACTTAGTCCCCTGCCCTGATGCTTAAATAAACTAATAGGCAAGGGGGCATGGTAGAGATACCTTGCCTCCCCAGGCCATGCGGAGTGGACCCAGAGCGACCCACTCCCCCGGGCCAAAATAAATAAAAATCTGCAATTTTTGCCATGATCCTGTGAGAGTCCTATGGGCCAAAAAACAAAATGGCCATTTTATAATAAATATATGGGAGGGGAGCGCCAGTAGGAACCCCTCCCTGAGGCCATTTAGGGGCCTTGAGACCCTATTCACCAGGGATGTGTAAGTTTAATTAGGGAGACCCCGAGCCCACGGCCAAATTTGTAAAAAGAGGGGACGGAGGCCACTCCTCCACCCCCCCCCCACCCCCCCCCCTTCCCCTCCCCCCGAAACAGTGAAAACCCCAGGGACCTCACCCATGGATGTTTTTTGATTTTTTAAAAGGGATTGGGGCTCAGGGTCGATATCTCCTTTTGGATAAATGTAAAATAGTGGAGGGGAAAAGGGAGGGGTGGCATGTGGACCTGAGCCTTTCTAAGGCCCCAGAGACCCCATCCCCTGGGGTTGGCTCACTTATTGTGTCTCGGGGAGCCCACCACCGAGATACAGTAATTTACCTGCTTCCACTAGCACAAGCAGGAACACATGTGCTTGCTCCTGTCTGGCAGAACCATTTTTTAAATCACCAGCCATATGGGAGAAAACACATAAGTCTGCTCCCAGCCCCGAGACATTTAAAAATGCTCCCGGTGGGCTGGGTGCAGACTTGTATTCTGTTTCCCTGCCCACAGGGCATATTGCTCCTGCCTTGAAAGAGCAGGCAAAATGCAGCTGATCCCTTGAGGCGGGAGCAATGCCGGCTTCTGTAAAAAGCAGCTCCCAACATGGCATGGTACTTGGTTGGCGCCCCGGGTGGGCATCAGGGCACCCATTTATTATTAAAGGAGGGTCTGGGGATGGGGTCCCTGGAGCCTAAGTAGGTTTGGAGAGATGGCCATGCATGTCCCTGGGGATGGTGTTATCTGAGCCTGGGAAGCCTCAGGGAGGGGGGGGGGGCGGGGCGCACATCCCCCCTCCGCCTTTTAGAAGTAGGGAATGGCCCCCACCCCTTCATTATTATATTTTTCCCTGTGGGTAGGGGTCCTTGGACCCTATAAGGCTTGGGGAGGGGAGCAATATGGCACCCTCCCCTTTTTTATTCCATTTTGCCCAAGGGATGGGGTACCTGGAGCTATTTAGGGCTCGGGCAGGGGGGTTGCAGCCCCCCTCCCTTTTTGATTTTGGCCTGGGGATGGGGCCCAGGGGCCATTTAACGCTTGGAGGAAGGGGCATGCATTCTCACTCTTCTATTTACTGGCTTTGGCTCCATGGGATGGGACCCCCAGGGCGAATTAAGGCATTGGGGGTGGTCCTACATTTCCCGCTTCCCTTAATATATATATATAACCCCAGGTGATGGGTCCCCGGGGGCCCATTGTCCAACCCAATGCCATGCATGCCAAAGGTTGCGAGTGGCGTGAGGTTGACAGCCTGCTGGGGGTTTGGCCACAAGGCTTGGCGGCAGGCCAAGCCCTGTGGCCAACCACCTGCTGTGCATGGTTGACCATCATGCACAGCATGGGGTTGGCTGCCTGTGGGGGGATCGCCACAGGGCCTGGCCTGGCCTTGAGCCTTGTACGGGGGGTTGGCTTTATGTATGGTAATAAAATATTAGATTGCGTTAAAAAACTGTAGAAATTCACTGAAGAAAGAAAAGGTTAAAGCTGCGTTATATTTAGGTGTGATAAAAAATCTGGTTTTGTTTTTTTAAAAAGTGACAACATTATTATTATCATTATTATTGTGAAATTTATAACACGCTCAGTTACCCAGGGGCATCCCGGCGCTGGACACAGCGAAGAAAAAAGACTCAAACTCAGCCACTACACCGGAAACAGATGGGTCTTGAGGAGTATCCTAAAGTGAAGGATGTTAGGCTCTGAGTGTATCTTAAGGGGCAGGGAGTTCCACAGTGCCGCCACTTGCACCGAGAAACGCCGGCCACCCGAACGAGCTCTTTTAACTCTGG
Organism: Lissotriton vulgaris; assembly: GCF_964263255.1. NCBI lineage: Eukaryota > Metazoa > Chordata > Amphibia > Caudata > Salamandridae > Lissotriton > Lissotriton vulgaris. The sequence continues at coordinate 331,734,379 of NC_141687.1, forward strand.
CTGACTGAAGTAGGTGTTTTTGGTCAGAGCGAAGAGCCCGTGTGGACTTATATGGACGTGCCATATTAATCAAAATGGAGGGGCCCCTCCCATGCAGGATTTTGTGTGCAGTGCATAAGGATTTGAATTTCGCCCGCTCCTTAACAGGGAGCCAGTGAAGAGTTTTCAGGGCCGGAACAGCTGATTGTCTCCTAGGGACCATCATCAGCAGTCTAGCGGCTGCATTCTGAACCTGTTGGAGGGTCTTAAAAGTCGACTCCGGGGCACCGAGGAACAACGCGTTCCCATAATCGAGTCTAGACAAAATAAGACCACGGATCAGAAGTTTCCTTGATGAATCAGGGAGCAACGGTAACACCTTGTGAGCTGACCGCAGCAGGCCAAAACAAATCCCCGCTCTGTCTTCCTGGCTTGTGTCCTGAAGGACAGATCTTCTTCCAACCATACTCCTAAGCTCTTGATCTCCTCCTTAGGAGATGGTGGAACGCCCAAGGACCGGGGCCAACAACTAGCTATGAGTGAAGGCCTAGATTTGCCAAGCAACATCAGCTCAGTTTTTTCTCCATTGAGCTTCAAAGCAAAGTGGGACATCCACCGATGTACATTGGCAAGACAGTCGTGAAGAACCTCAGGTCGTTCCGCCAGCTGCGTCAAACCTACTACCAACTGAGTATCATCAGCGTAGCTGATGATCTTCACACCTGAAGGGAGACCACTCTTTCAAGTGGAGCCATATAAACATTAAATAAAGTAGGGCTCAAAGATGAGCCCTGGGGGACTCCACATTGAAGAGGGAACGAGGTCGACTGCTCTGCCCCTTCCCAGACTTGATAAAAACGGTCTGAGAGGAAGGACTCAAGCCACTTCAGGGCCATTCCCGTAATGCCCACCTCTGACAGACGTTGGAGGAGCACCTGATGACTAACGGTGTCGAAGGCAGCACTCAAGTCCAGGAGGATCACTGCCACTGACCCCCCTGAATCAAGAATGCTCCTTGCTTCCTCCACCACTGCCAATAAGGCCGTGTCCGTCCCCTGACCAGGGCGAAAGCCAGTCTGGGAGTCTCCCAACAAACGATGGAATTCAAGATGGTGTGAGAGCTGGCGATTGACCAGTTTCTCTGCAATTTTGGAAACCCGGGCAAAAGTGAAATGGGCCTAAAATTGGCCAAATTGGAAGGGTCCAAGCCCGGTTTTTTCAGCAGTGCTTTAACAACTGCTTTTTTCCAACTCTGGGGCACCGTACCCTGAGAGAGGGAAAGATTGATAAGGTCCGTAAGCGGGGTGGAAAGAATGTTGGCCACTTGTTTGAGCCATTTCATAGGCACCGGGTCACTAGGCGACCCACTCTTCATCACTTTCAGGACTTTTACAACCTCTTCCTCCGTAAAAGGGCCAAAGGAGGACAGCTCAAAAGGGCATGTTACTGGGCCAAAACCCACCTCCAAGTTCTGTGACGTCACCGGCAAAGAGGACAAGATCATCTCTATTTTAGAGTGAAAGAAGTCTGCCAACTCCTCACATTTTTCCTGAGGGTTACCATGCACGACTGGAGGGACCGGAGCCTTCAGAAGATCCTTAAAGATTTTAAAGGATTCCCCTGAGGAGTTACTCGCCTTATCAATCCTGTCACTGAAGTAGCTAATTTTAGCGTCCTTCAAAGCGACTTTGTATTTCCTCATGGCTACCTTATAGTCTTGCCGGCTCTCTTCATTCCACTCTCTCCTCCATGCCCGTTCCAATCTTTTACAGATTGTTCTCAGATACCTAAGTTCAGGAGTGTACCAGGGAGCGGAACCAGTTCTTCTTTTCCTGGTGGGCCTTTTCTTTTTCGGTATTATTAGATCAAGGGAACTAGTCAGCCAATTTTCCACGTGCTGGTCAGCTGTAATTGGGTCAGAGACAGGGGGGGGGACAGGTTCTCGCCAACTCAACCGCCCAGCTGTCCACTGGCAGCCTAGACCATAGCCGCTCAACTGTATACCGTCTGGGTACAGGATCTCTCCCCTTCTCCAACTGCCACCTAAGGGGGACTAGGCAATGGTCTGTCCAAGGAAGCGCCAGGGGCGGCAGGGCCTGTAGGTTCTCTGAATTAGAGAAAGCCACATCCAACTGGTGACCCTTGTTGTGGGTAGCTCCGATGTTAACGTGCAGATCAAGTGCTCCCAACATGCCTCGTAGGTCTCTCGCCACTGCATCGCTCGGATCTTCAAAATGCAGGTTGAGGTCCCCAAGGACTATAAAGTTAGAAGACGCGGCGGCTAATTGTATAACCTTAACCTTTTGACCTAAAAAAAACACAGAATCCCTGTGTGTTCTATAGTGGGTTCCCCAAGTTGTCATCCCAGGCACGCCAGTCTGGCAGTGCCCCAACTGCTCGATGTAGGCATAAGCTGGCATAATGCCGGGACACCCACTGCATGGTATCAGGAGATGTGATAGTAGATTTCAAAATCAGGAACTTCAAAACCTCTGAACTAGTACGGGAGGGTCATTGTGTCCCATCATATCCGTGTGGTTCCATTAGCCCAAAGAAGTGGGATAGATAAAGATTTGAGTGTATGAAAAAAAAATGTGTTGAGGAGGATAGGAAGGATTTGGAATATGTAAAGGAATTTAGGCAAGACAATTATTTTTAGCAAGGTCACCCTGCTTGCCAGTGACAGTGGATGGTGCTCCATGAAATCTACTTGGCGCTGTAGCTCACCTATGGATGGGCCATCTCTTAATCGAATGATGGACTCTACCTCTCTGTGTAGAACAATGCCCAAGTATTTGACCGAGTCAGAGACCCAACCGACCATGTATTCCAAAGTACGTGGTTTTGAGGAAGCCGTGAGTGGGAATATATCTTTCTTATTCCAGTTAATGGTGATGCTGGAATAATTGCCAAATCTGATGATTACCCTAATTGGGTGTGGGAAGACGTTATCACCCAGATGCTTCACAAAGAGTAAATGTTGTCCACATCCGTTGAGAGTAATATTTTGCCAGTTTGAAAGCAAAGGCACCTGTGGAGATGACATTCCTCAAGGTGCCAGACTAAGGGGTCCATGACCACAATAAAAAGTAAGGGAGCTAGAGAGCATCCCTGCCGAGTCCCCCTCCCTATCGGGAAGGGCTCGTATGCTAGACCGTTAATAGTGACTCTGGCAGTAGAGCCGTGTAGAGCAGTTTTATAAGTGTCAGAAAATCCTTTGGGATGCCGAACCCACTGAGTGTTTCTACGAGAAAAGGCTACTCCAAGGAGTCGAAAGTCTTTTCGGCGTCTATAAGCACCACCACTGCTCCCAGTTCTGTCTTTAGCTGGTGGAGAACGGAGAACACAGTTCAGAGTTTGATAGATAAGGATCTGTGGTATATAAAACGAGCCTGCACTGGGAGACCATCTACTTGAGCAGCAGGGACAGCCGATTTGCAATCACCTTTGCTAGGATTTTATTGTTGCAATTGGATGATGACAATGGCCTGTAAAATGCGCACTGGGTGGCGTCCCTCCCAGGCTTGGGGAGCACTGAAGTCACTGCCTCATGCAACGTCTGGGGAAGAACTCCATCTGCAAGCGCCTCAGCATATACCTCTAACAGGTGACTCAGCAGGCTACAAGCATGGTGCGGGCCAGGTGGCCACTGTGGATAACTGTGGTCGCTGGTGCTTTGCGCTAAGCTGACATCTTAAATGCTTGCATGGCCACACCCCCAACTGTGATAATATTCTTCTTTATAGTTCAAAAACACCTCAGAAATTCACAGAAAATCAAAGTTTAAACGTATGTTATAGTTAAGTGGAAATGTCAGTTAAAACATACAGTTTTAAACTAACAAAACCACTGATATTCACCAATTAAAGTTATCTCAAGTAACTATAGCTCGTGCCCGAAAGTAACTATAACGGATATCATTCAGCAGTACCATAGTCCAGGAAAGTGCCTTTAATGACACGTTTCGACCGCCACAGCGCGGCCTAGATCACATGACATATATATATATATATATATATATATATATATATATATATATATATATATATATATATATATATATATATATATATATATATATATATATATATACACATATATATATACATACATATATACATAGTAGGTCTGTGTTCAAGACTTCAAAAGCTGCTCACAACACTGATATCACTCGGCTCCAAGAAACAAAACACGGCACATCCAACCTGGTGTTCAAAACCTGTTTTCACATAAATTTCATTACACCAAGTGCCTTTCTTTTGGAGTCGAAGGCTCTAGGCCACAGAGCGGGACTGGCCGTAGAGGGCACAGGCATTTTCCCGGTGGGCCGGAGAGGTAGGGGCAGGTTTTGTGTTCACAGGGGCAGGTTTTGTAACATGGGGCCGGTTTTGCAGCAGTGCTGCATCTCGCCCCCCTATAATAAAAGCAGGAGCTAGAAACCCCCCCTGCTCTGCTAGGGCTGGTTGCTGTTCCCAGTCCGGCCCTGCTAGGCTACGGAACACCTTGAACCCAAATCTGACTGCTGAATCAGGCTACAAGGGTTCGGAAACAGGTGAAAACAGTAATCTTCCAAGTAGTTTGTGCCAGGGTTTTTATGCATCTTGAGGTCGTGACTGAAGACCACAGGGCAAGGTACTCATTTTAGGATTGAATTCTATCAACTCTTAGCAGGAATCACATCTGACTTTTTACTTCAAGACTTCAACTCCCAAATCAATACAAATAATATTTAGTAATGTAGCCTGAATGGTGCACCACCATTACCTTGACATCATTTTATCAGCTGTTCATGATATCAACCAGACCATGACTCCCATGCCTTTACTTGAACTTGACCCTACTGCCCTAATTGCTATAACTTGAGCTTGAGAGGTAATTTTACTTAGTCTAAATAATGGCAAGAGAAATGGCCATGGACAATGTAACTGTCAGGTCAATATAGTTTTCAGACTGTGCTGCTAATGTAAAGGTTGTGATATACATGCAGTATTTGTTAAACACTTCCTTGGTTAATAATTGATACATTGCATGATCCTGTAAGATGCTATTTGGAGGTCTGGAGCCTCTAGCGTTCTTATACCACTGAGCTGTGACAGTTCATTTGTCAAAAGCCCCGAATAGTTCAATGGGTTTCTTGAAACCTGAGTGATATAATATCTGCAATAAGGCTGGGATCCAATATGGTCCTGCGAGTTCTGCTGCCCTGTAGAAATCGCCCTAAACTTTCTGACTGTTAAAGTATTCTAAGTTCAACTCATTTTCAGTCTGTTACATTTGAAACAAATTCCATTCTAAGCCCATACCTTATCAAATGTGTTGCAGTGTTCCAGGGCCTCCAATGCTACAAGCATACATGAACTGCTAATAATGTTCCACAGTACAGGCTGGGCAGCTGCTCACGCTCTAATTAGCCATAGGAGCTTTAGCCAAAGTAAAATAACTTTCTATAAGCTACCTTTTCTTAATGCTGATTCAAAATCCAACTTCACCACTGAATAACATTTTTAATAATTTTGAAAATAGTGGTTTAATTATTATTCTGGCTGATCCTAAACCCAAGATAGCAATATGAATATTTTAATTAGGAGTGGTTGTAACTCACACAATTTGCTGCAGCATAATTACACAAAAGTACAGCAAAATTACGCGAGATTTCATGAAACTACACAAGGAGGTAACCTAGCATTTACTGTTACTTTTTGAGCTCAAAATGGACCTGAGGATGCATTTCCGCTAAGAAAATTATTTCACAGGATTCTTACAGCCTGATTCATGAACGGGCCGTTTTGCGAGGCTCAAATAGCGAATCATAAGGAATCGCTATTTGAGACTCGCAAAACGGTAATCATGTAGGAATCGCAATATTAATTGCGATTCCCACTGATTCCTTATTTGCGATTAGCTAATTGCTAATCGCAAATAAGGAATAACTCCCCATGCATTCCTATGGGCCAAAAGGCCCATAGGAATGCATGGGGAGTCATTCCTCATTTGCGATTAGCAATTAGCTAATCGCAAATGAGATTGCGAGTACAAGGGTGCCAGGGGTGTCCAAAGGACACCCTGTAGCACCCCTGCAATGTAAATTAACACAGGTGTTGCACACACACATGTCCAAAGGACATATGTGTGTGTAACGTGCAACTCAGAAAAATGCATTTAAATGCATTTTTCTGAGTTTTCGCAATTTACCACGAGGTTTGACCTCGCGGTAAATAGCGGGCCGAAATTGCGATTTCGCAATTGAAAAATGGATGATGAATTACATTTAAGGAATCTCAAATAGAGATTCCTTAAATGTAAATCCTCGCAAATATGCGAATTAGCAAATAGCGATTTTTGCATTTGGGATGTTGAATCCCAAATGCAAAAATCGCACTCGCAAAGGGCCAGATTCTCAGAATTTGGCCCTTTGCGAGCGCAAATATGAATGATGAATCAGGCGGTTAAAGCTTTTTGGGTAGTTCAAAGGGGATACCAATACCTTCGGTCCCTTGAAAGAGATAGGCTCAGTTTCTCCTTTTAGGAGGATCTTGCTTTTAGCACTATCTACGCAGTAGAGGCTCTTCTGCATCCACTGGATCACGTGGTCTAAACATGAGGTGATGGTAGTGGTAACTGGACTGATGTGAACCCCAAATGGATGCACATATTTGCACACATTTGGAAACTAACCAGATATTAACCGAGTAACTATGCCATAAAGGCATAGATGTTGAACAGGAGGAAAGAGAGGGTTGTACTTTGGGGAACACCACAGGAGACTGGGTAAGTGGATGACACAAATGTCCTAATCCGGATTTTCTTGTTTATCCTGGAAAGAAAAAAATCTGACTGACAGTCATGGAGGAGGTAGTTTAGTCCCTTATACTCTTGGCGCTTTCTTGTCACCTTCATTGTGCTGGCTGTTGCTGAGGAAGGGAGGCTGGAGACGGACCGGCAATTTCTCAAGATCTTAGGGTATGCAGATCTTTTCTATCCAAAGCTGGGTGATGATGGAATGCTTCAGACCAGCGTGCACTATTCTCAAGTGATAGAGGCACTTGGCGTGCTTGTGATGTCCAGTGTGTTGATAGAAAGCAACTAAACTGGACGCTTTTATTTTGATTGTCACGCCTACCATCTAAGGGTCCCTATACGTTTTGAAGAGGTGAGTGTGCATAGAATTAAGGGAAGCAAGATTAGTGGGTAGAAGTATGGATTTTTATTGTTTTGGATTCAAAGAACCTAAGAAGGCCAGCAGGTGTGGTTGAATTACACATAGTCCACTTTTTAGACCACCAGGACTAGCCTCTTCATGGTTGATGTTCAAGATTTTCTTCACCTGAATAAGTGCCTCGTTAATGTGCTTTGTGGGATCTGCCATTTGGGTTGTGTTGATGGCTCTGTGGCAGCCTCGGTTGTGAATCTTGTTAAGAGTCTTGTCCTCTTGGACCTTTGTCTTGCATCACTTGTGTTTCTAGGTCGCGGCTGGGCCTCTGCTTGAACCTGGCAACGCCCCTCTGTTCAGTCAAAGTCTATGCACGGTATTCACCAATGGTGGATAGTTGAAAGGATGCCTGCTTCTCAGGCGTCCTTTAAAACACTGCTGTCAAGATGCAATGCTGTCTACACCCCAAAAAGGCTGCCCTCCATCCCATGTTCACTGCTCACCCACACTGCAACACTGCACAATACACATCAGAGAGTGTGGGTGATGTTATGAACAATAGAGCCCTTTTAGGAATCTGTTTTAGGAAGAGCTGGAGAGGCGTCTATAGGAGGAGAGGTCTGGAGCTGTTGCACTCGGTGCTCTAACTTGTAAAGTGGACGAGTCTGGACGTCCACCCTGACGTTCAACGACTCTGTGTGAACTGCCATTGAATCAGAGAAAAGCATGACCCCAGCAGCCCCCACCTTACACCCGTGATGTACAATACAATATCTAATTGCCGCTGCTGTCTGTGTGCTATGAATTACGCTATTGTTATGCAAGGCTGAGTGTTTGCAGGGTCACAAAGTGCTGTGGAATGGATGGAAGGTAACACGGCGCTGCACAAAACACGCAAAAGAAATAACGAGATAAGTAAATAAACAAAGGCTCAGTGAACTAAATGGCCGACGCTGCTCGGAGCTGCAGGGCGTGAGGTTGAACTCAGTCAAGGCCAACTCGGCCTTACATCCCTCTGAAGTCGGTAAATTGAGGAAGATTGCATTGAGTAATTGGCGCCACAGTTGTTTATTGTGCTTACTCATTGAGTGAGGTGCGAGGCGCTACATACAAAACACAGTTTTATTGTCACCTAGATAACTGAATGTGATCCAAATCACGGACTTGGCCTGGCTAATGTTCCGACAAATCAACTGCAATATATTGTACAATTATATTTTAATTTATTACTCACAGAACACTAATCTATCTTAACTTTGACAGCTCTCATCCAGTATGAACCACCTGGAAACGACACATTACGAGAGGAAGAGGTGAAAGGGATACGCAAACACCCCATTTCCAGGGAGCGGGCCCTATTACTGCACCATCACAGTCACCGTCCCGGGATAATCCAGATGGCGACACGCACACACCCCACAATCACAAGCTCAGACCGCAAATGCACACTCCGGATCGCCTCCCACAGCGCACATATACCATCGATTGTTTTTAGCACCATGCATCACACCACACCCGAAGGCCAGACGTCGGAGCAGGACCGACCACATTTCCCCCCTCATCTCTAGTAGCACAAAGATGAACCGACTAGCGAGGCATATAGCGCCCTGATACCCCATCTGACATCAGTACCCAGAATTCCATCACCATTGCCCCAGTTCTATATGGCTATCACTTAGCATCAAGCCTTAAGGTTGCCAGGATATCTGTCTAATTACTGTGTGGATAGCGCTGTACCACGATGTAAACTGAGAGAAATGCAATCCAACCAAAGGTATCCTAAGGCACTTTGTTATTGTAAACTATAAATGCCAATAAAAACTTGTTTTAAAAAAAATGAACCACCAGGAAACAGTACTAAACCCAACCCAATACAGTCAACAGACCACCCTCAGTAACGAGAATCCCAGAGCGATAAAAAGCACAGATCCTGAAAGACCCCACAATGGTATAAATGTTCTTTATAAAGGCACGAAGCATAACATTAAAGGTGTATTAAGAACGGTCGAATTAGCACAAGTTTGAAACTAGTGGCCTACTCCACGGCTTAGCAAGGACTGTGTTCTGTCCATCTCACCACCCATCAGCCAGTCACCAAATGTGAATGCTTCAATCTGTGTTTCCTTGAGCGCCCAGTCTAGCGTGCAGGCCTCACTCTGAGCACACAGCTGCTTCATCGCTGCCTGCCCTCTGCTTCGATTTTGCTTCCATCAGTGAGTGCGTGAAAGATTTGAGGGTTTTCCATTACTGGGCCCAGCTTTGGAAGCTCGGTTGGCTCAGGTCTGGCAGCCGAACATCTGCTCCACAGAAGCACACTCAATGTTACTCTGCCACTGTCTGTCGCAGCCTCCCTCACTGCCCAGACGCCTTCTTATTTGTCTGTAACCTTCGCTTTTTGGTCGATGGCTGCAGCAAGCGCACAGAAGTATCTGTTTCTGGTCCTGTGAGCACTGGAAGTGCAAATACTAGTGAAAAACATTCAGGGGCGAGGGGCTTAAGGGGAAGAGGAAGGGAAATATTTAACATGATGCGCAACACACAAGAGTCATCTTTGAAGGTTCGCTCTGGGATCCTAAGACAACATCAAGTAGAATAACAACAAACAAACCACATCACAGGTTACTGTGGGTTTCGGAATCACTCAGTGTTCAGAGCGCCATCAAAGGGTGGTGACGTGATACTTTACAAACATGATACACTTTAACCGTGCAGCGGACTAGCCCTGCCACTGTGGGGTCCCGACTGATGGTGAGGGCGTCACTCGTGGCCTGGCCTGTAAATAAACCAGGCCTGTGCACAAGACAGGTGCCCCTGACAGGCCGGTATGTCTGTGGACCTGGGTAACTTCAGGCTTGCCTGGCACATGACAGACTGCTCCACCCTTACCCTCCCCACAGAGGTATGTGGATAAGCAAAGTAAAGTACTTTTGTTTTAATAACATTCGACCTGCAGTTTTGCCATATTCAAGGGAAGATTTACAAGAAACGGACGCCTCTCTGCTTTAGAGCAGAGATGAGTCAGTTTCCCTGCACATGCATGCGAAACCCTTGCACCACGATGGATGCATCGTATTTACAATACAGCGCACCTTGATGCAAGGATTGACAGATTCTGGCGCACAGGGACGGACTGGGAACCAACTGGCCCTGGCTAAGTGCTCAGGTAGCTCCTTCAAGTGTTCCGCTCATGGTGCATCTCATTGGCTTATATTTGGGCATTGTTTTTCTGCATTTGGGTGTATATAAGGGGTAAAGTGGGGCATATTTGATATTAGTTCTCTGACAAGTGAAAGTCTAATCTTGGTTCATAGACGCAACATCTTTGCACCTTACACCTCACACATAGAATGCAGCCACAAGGATGCTTTCTGGAACCCCTAAATTCAATTCTGTATCTACGGTCATTAGACAACTGCCAATTAGAAGCCGAATAAAATTGAAGGCGCTGTGCATTGCCTATAAAGCGATTCACAATATAGGTCCGGAGTTTCTGGAGCACTCCTTGCAGATTTACACACCTGGTAGACCTTTGCGCTCCGTAGGGGCAAACCTGCTAACTATTCCCAGAACTTATAGAACCAACTGGGGAGACAGAAGCCTTGTGGTTGCCACTGCCAAGTTATGGAACACCCTTCCTCCTCAGATCAGAGCCCTTCCCACTATTATTGCTTTCAGGAAACAATTCAAAACCTGGCTTTTCAACAGATAGGCTTTTTTCCGTCTCAGGACCAGACAGCGCCAAGACACCTTTCGGTATATATGCGCTCTACAAGTCGCATTAACATAACATAACATAACCTAATCCATACCTTTCAATGTACTGTGTAATGTGAGAACTAGTCCCACATTCCTCTATATTGCCTCCACACAACACTTCCATGTGTCCTCGACCTATGCACTCACACCTTCTTTGTGCTTGACCCTTAGACAAATTTATGTCAACAGAGTATAACACATGTATGAAAACAAAATATCATTTTGATGCAACACCATCGGAAAACTCATTGTTCTCAGTAAATGAAACCACTGAGATTTTGGTACTACTCTACATTTTGAAAATGGCTGTTGGGTCATTGACTCGTTGTTTGGTATATTCTGCACTGTGGTTTAAAATAAACAAGTATTAGTTCAGCTAATAGGTATCACCTTTAAAATGTCAGGGCAAAGCCATTGGCTCCACCAATGCTGGTTTGTAGAGCATAATAAAAAATATGTATCAATAATTTGAAATGGTGCATCACATGTGGATGCCCAGGCGGCCATCCTGGCATGCTTTGTCTTTAGGAGAAAAGCCTGTTCCTAGATGCCACATGTGCATGCATGTGTGGCCATTGTGATATACGTTTTCTAAAAGAAAAAGCATTTCAAAATTGCTGGCAGTTCATTCACATTAACACATTAATGTTGATGTTGCTACGCATGAGTGGGCATTGTGTTACACTGATGGACACTGTAGCTCTTTTGTAAGTTTAATCTACCTTTCCAAAATGGCAGACAGCAATTTTCTGAACGGCACATTAAATTATAAAGGTGTGAGGGGGAAAGCACTACAATAAAGAAGCAAGAGGCCCTGGAAGCAGGACACAGTTCCTGGGTCTTCACAAAAAATACAATTTAAGATGAAATATATAAAACAGGATTTGGAGGGGAGAAACATTGTGGATGCTGGGGGCTGCAGGGAAGAAAAGTGACAGAAGAGCAAAGAGAGGTGGCAGACCAATGGAGGAAGTGGTGGGGGAACGAAAAGAAAGGAGGATCAGAGAAGGGTGTGAGAGCGATGGTGGAAATGCAGAAAAGCAACATGCACAATGGAAGCAAGGGCAAGGAGCTGGAGAGAATGGGGACAAAAAGAGAGCAGTGGGGAGAAATGGCAGGGTACCAAGAGGGACTAGAGGTGTGCATGAAAAGCAATGGAAGAGCGGAGAGATGGCAGAGCAACGGAGGAACTATTAGGAGTGGGATGAACAGCAACTGAGGAATGGGAAAGTGTGGAAAAACAACAAAGGGAGTGGGACGGGTGGCCTGCAATGCGGCTATGGGGGCAAAAATTTTAAACAAACCAGCACACAAGGGGAGAGAGATAAAACACATGAAATCCAGAGGTGCAGAAAGACAAAAAAAAAATAGAAAGCAAGCGCATGTGAGTTGCAAACCACAAAGCCAATCGTAAGCAATGGGAAGAATGCATTACAAGGGAAGCTTTCTGAATGACCCCAAGCTGCACTGGCTGGAAGACTTTGACCTAAAATAAAGTATTTCCATGGCTGTGAGTAGAGGAAAGATGCAACTCACTCTGTAAAACACCAATTCTCCATGAGAGGAACATACCTTAGATGAGGAAAAATTCCATAGAATAAGAAGCAAGGACATGTGATTAGCCGTAAAGTCAACCAATGATGAGCAATGGGCTGAACCAGAACCCACTCCAGGTATTGTAATTGTACAAAAGGGGTCTATCAAGAGGCCAAGGGTGTCTAAGGGGCATGGTTGGTTGCATCAATGGTGACATGTGGAACCAGAATAGCGGTCAGCGACCAGCAAGGAATAACACTTGTTGGCACTTTTTCAGCTGCTGTTATGGGGATCACGAGGCTCCTGTCCAAGCATGGCTCTTGTGAAGCATTGATCAGTGCACCCCACTTACAGCAATGTGTGTTAAAAAGCAGAAAACGCCGAGGTTCATAAAGAGAGCAGGAAAAATGTAGACAGAAAATAAGGCTGGTATTGGGGAGAGATGCAAAACCAGGAGGAGGAGCGAAAAACTAGAGGATGGAAAAAGAAGAGAAATGGTGATCTCAACTCGAGAGTGCTGAAGAGAGCTGAAGTAAACCGCTGTAGGGAGAGCATGCAGAGTAACAAAGGGTCTGCAAAAGGACACACGTCGGGGGTACACGCCGGTGGATGGCGTCCACCCACTACTTTCACAGGATGGATCCCGTTCATGCTGAGACGAAGTTGAGCCCCACTGTAAAAGGTGCTGAACTTGTCCCGGTGTAATTTTTAATCACCGGGACACATTCAGCAGCTCCTACACTTTGTCCCTTCGACCCTGCTCAAGGATAGGGCTGCTCCCGCCGCCACAGCACCACCTGTGCATGCTTCCCCTGCTGCTGCTGCCGCTCTGACCTGGGCTCGAACCATCTGTGCCCAGATCTGCCCTGCGGTCTGCTTCCCACGTAACTTTACTAAACTGCTGCCACTTTTCGTATTTGCCACTTATTTGCTGTGCTCTGCTTGTATTCTTTTTTGCCTCTGTTCGCCTTCGTGGTTCCCCTTAGCACCTCCCCTTCTCTCCCCCCCTCTTGCTTTCTGTGCCCACTTTCCCATCGCCTCACCCGTGGCCACGCCCCCTCGCCGCCCCGCCGCCCCGCTCCCGCCTCCCAGCTGTTCCTCCCTCCTTCTTTGCCTCTTATGGCGACCACTGCCCGGAAGTGCAGCAGGCACGCCGATTGCGCGCCAAAGGCAAGTCGGTCTGCGCTTGTCTGCGCCTGGACCGCGCCCAGCACCAGGACCCCTTGACCCCGAAGCCGACACAAGACCAGACTGCACTACGACTCCAGCACCCTCCACGCACTCAACGCCGGGCGAGATCACTCCTGCTACCGGGCCACCCCGAAGCACACCTAAGGGCCCTTTACCTGCCGGAACTGCAGCTACACCGGCATCCGGCCCACAAAACCATCAACCAGGGAGCCCAACCACCTCCAATGCACCCTCCTCAACACCCGCTCCGATCGCAAGCACGCTATTGAACTCTGGGACCTCCTAGACTCAACCACCCTGGACATTGCCTTTCTGACAGAGACCTGGCTGAACGCCAACTCGGCACCAGACATCGCCACAGCCATCCCAGAGGGCTACAAGATCTCCTGCAGAGACCGCACCAACGGAGTGGGAGGAGGAATCGCCATCATCCACAAAGACACCCTCAGTGTCTCGACCAACACCAACGACGCCCTCACCACCGCCGAGCACATGCACTTCCAGATCCACACCGACCCCAACAGCACCCTCAGAGGAACACTCATCTACAGACCACCCGGACCACGACCACAGTTTAGCGACGCCATCACCGACCTTATCAGCACCCACGCCCTCGCCTCTATGGACTACATCCTCCTAGGGGACCTGAACTTCCACCTCGAGGACAACAACGACACCAACTCCACCGCCCTGTTCGCCAACTTCGCCAACCTCGGACTCAAACAGCTCGTGACGACACCCACCCATGCCGCCGGACACACACTGGACTCCATCTTCTCCGCAAGTCCCCACGTCTCCTTTAACCACACCACCGAACCCCACTGGACCAACCATAGATGCGTCCACTTCACCTTCAGGAAACCCACCACACACCACCGCACCCTACAGTTGCCACGCCACTGCTGGGGCAAAATCACAGAGGACCAACTGACCACCACCCTCGCCCTGAGACCACCCGCCGACCCCACCGACCCCAACACCGCCGCCATCAACCTCAAACAGTGGATCAACGACTGCGCCGACACCATCGCCCCACTCAAGACCTCCACAACCAATCACACCAACAAGAAAGCCACATGGTTCACCGAAGACCTCCGGACCTCCAAGCACACCTGTCGGAAGCTGGAGAAGAAATGGCTCCGCGACCGCACACCAGACAGCTACAAAGCCCACAAGAACGCCACCCGCAGACACCACCAACTCATCAGGACCGCCAAGAGGACTGCCTTCAAAGACCGCCTAGACAACAAAGCGCCCAACTCCAAAGAGCTCTTCAGCATCATGAAAGAACTCTCCAACCCCAGCTCTAACACCAATGACATACCACCTTCACAAGACCTGTGCGACTCACTGGCCACCTTTTTTCACCGCAGGATCACAGACATCCACGACAGCTTCAACACCCACCCCCCCACTCCTACCACCGAGACCACCACCTCTGCGACCTCCACCTGCACCAGTCAACTGACCACCTGGTCCAACGTCAGCAACGAAGACACCATCAAGACCGTGAACTCCATCCACTCCGGATCCCCTTCAGACCCTTGCCCCCACCACGTCTTCAACAAAGCCAGCACAGCCATCGCACCCCACCTCCGGAAAACAATCAACGCCTCCTTCGAGACAGCAATCTTCCCGGAAAGCTGGAAGCACGCCGAGATCAGCGCCCTACTGAAGAAACCCAAGGCGGACCCCAAGGACCTCAAGAACTTCAGGCCCATCTCTGAGGAAATATAAATTTTATGGTCAAGTTGTGTTCCCTAGCGCGTACCCCACCGACTCCATGTACCAGCCTAAAGTGCATGTAACTTCCCTCCTGTGCCAGCTATGAAGACGCAAATACATTTGCGTCCAACGTCAATATGTCCTCTTTCAGACCCACCCTGAACGGGTTGAATAGTCCGTTCCTAAGTATGCTATGCCACCGTCTTTTTGTAGTGTACTTTACATGTTTTCCTGCTCTGGCAGAGTAGGCCCTGAATTTCTGCCATCGAGCCTCTTTTCTGGCTTCTGACTCTGACAGCCTCAGCCCAGGCTGCCTCTGTACCCGTGAACTCTGACTTACTTTCAGCGCGGCCCCTCGCGCTCAGCTCAGCCTGCTGCCTGCCAAGACTGACTATAACCTTCGAGTTATCTGTTCCGCTCCTCGAAAATACATTCCTGCCTACTAGCTTCAGTAAACATCCTCTTCAGCTGCAGAGCCAAAGGGCCGACCTGTCTTAGTGCAAGTAATTCATAGTCTCTGTTGCCATGCTCCCATGGAAGGCCCCGGGCCCCCACGCTTCTCATGCAGACACTCAGGCGCATATACACGCATTCACAGTCAGTATAGAATAGCTTCTACCCCAGAGACCTTTCCGTCCAGATAATATGGTTCCCAAACATCAGATATCAGATATGATAGAAGTACAAGTTGATCTGACATGCCAGACTTCTGTCTCTTTCCGTTAGTGTAAATGTCAAATCCCTGCACCCTCCAGTTTTACGTCAATCACACGTCATGTAGCTGCGCGCGCATCCAAGCTTCCGATTTCTGCTGACATTGCAACATTTCTGTTGGTGCCACCCTTTGTGACACTTACCTGTGACGTTTCTAGCACACACCTCCAGTTCACGCCTAGTCCACGCCTTCTGATTACGTACTAGTATCACGTGTATACTGTTATCTTGTCTTCTCTCAGCTGTTACGCCTACTGCACTGTTGCTTATGACATGAATTAAGTATATAAGCTATGTATTGTCAATAAAATGTAGCGCGCTCTTACTATCCCTTCTTCCACCCCTGTGGTGGGAAGAACATGATATCTTGTCATGACCATTCCTTTTGAGGAATAAAACCCCTAAGAACTCTAACACCACGGACTCTGGTTCTTTCTTTCCGATTGAGTTATTATTGATTGAGTACTTACCTGCATAGAAATTAAGAGAGTAAATTATATATTTACGTCATCTCCCTGCTCCCCTTCCCAGCGAAAGTCACTGAGAAGATTTTTAACAGACAGCTGACCCACTACCTCGAAGACAACAACATCCTGGACCCATCCCAATCCGGATTATGCAGCAAGCACAGCACTGCGACCGCCCTCATCGCCGCCACCGATGATATCAGGATCCTGATGGACAAAGGAGAAACAGCCGCCCTCATCCGACTGGACCTATAAGCAGCCTTCGACACGGTCTGCCACCGCACCCTAACAGCACGCCTCCATGACGCCGGAATCCAAATGAAGGCCCTGGCCTGGACCACATCCTTCCTCTCCGGCAGAACCCAGAGTGTCCGCCTCCCACCCTTCCACTCCAAGACCACCGAAATCATCTGCGGAGTCCCACAGGGATCCTCCCTCAGCCCGACACTGTTCAACATATACATGGCACCACTCTCGTGCATCGCACAACCACATAACCTCAACATCATCTCCTATGCCGACGACACCCAGCTGATCATATCCCTCACCGAAGGCCCCCACACCGCCAAAGCCAACCTCCACAGAGGAATGAGGGCCATCGCCGAATGGATGAAGCACAACAGACTGAAGCTGAACTCAGGCAAGACGGAGGTCCTCATCCTTGGCTCCACCCACTCAGCCTGGGACGACTCCTAGTGGCCTACAACGCTGGGAGCAGCCCCAGAACCCACCGACTACACACGCAACCTAGGGATCATCCTCGACTCCGCCCTCGCCATGACCAAGCAAGTCAACGCAGTCTCCTCGTCCTGCTTCAACACCCTGCGAATGCTCCGTAGAATCTTCAAATGGATCCCCTCTGACACGAGAAAGACCGTCACCCACGCCCTCGTCACCAGCAGACTGGACTACGGGAACGCCCTCTATGCAGGAACAACGACTAAGCTCCAAAGCATCCAGAACGCAGCGGCTCGACTGATCCTCAACGTCCCGCGATGCAGCCACATCACCCCGCACCTGAGAGACATGCACTGGCTCCCCGTCGACAAGAGGATCACCTTCAAACTCCTCATCCATGCACACAACGCCCTCCACAACGCCGGACCAGCATACCTCAGCGACCAACTCAGCTTCTACACCCCCACCCGCAGCCTCCGCTCGGCCAGCCTCGCCCTTGCCACAATTCCTCGCATCCGGAAAACCACCGTCGCTGGCAGATCCTTCTCCTACCTCGCCGCCAAGACCTGGAACACTCTCCCTACCGACCTACGACAGACCAAGGACCCGCTGGCCTTCAGAAGACTTCTCAAGACCTGGCTCTTCGATCAGTAGCAGACCCCCCCTAGCGCCTTGAGACCCTCACGGGTATGTAGCGCGCTATACAAATGCTGTTGTATTGTATTATTGTATTGTCTACTTTCGATCCGCAACATTGTGCATGGGGGTGCTCTCTTGTTTCAGACTCCTGCTGGGCCCAAAACAAAGTCCGAATTTAGGGGTCATCAGGCCTCTGTTTGATCGAGTCGCCTGGCTGGGATCAGTGAGGAGCCTCACACCTAAATGTAAATGTAGTGGAGGAGAAACAAAGGCTCACCTTGTTAGCACAGTGTTAGCACTTCACACATACTTAATAGAGACATATTTTCACTAAGTTCAGTCCCTGTTTACGAGATACACATGACTGTAAGAATGCCACATGTGTTGACCTTTCCCAGTACTAATAGAAAATAAATTGCATTTATATAGCTCTTACTGCCCATGAGGAGGCGTTTAAATAGCACTATTTGTTCTTTTATAGGGCTACTCGTCCCAATGCAGGGTGTCAAAGTGCTTTACTTCACAAATACATATTACATATACAATAAATCATCTAAGTTTGTAAATCAATGTACAGGATGTGTTACATAAAAATGTGGGGGGGTACAAGATGTAGAAGTCACATATCATCTTTCATAGCTGACTGTGCGATATTAGGATTACAATGCAACTGCAAGTAATATAAAGAACTCTGTTTAAAGCTGTGACCCACTTACCTATCTACATAAAATAAAATCAGTCATTTGCATGTTACATGATGTGCTTTGCAGGAGACACATTAACCCTCTATGCTGACTTTGAGTCAAAACTGAGGCTAGACAAAACACAATACTTTCCAGCAAGTGCATCAACCTCCAGCGTTATCTTACCATTATTATTCACACAGATTTACTGGGAACACATAGATCACTGCAGTAGGTGCCATAACCCCATAAGACATTTTAAAATAGTCTTTTCAACCAATTATGCAGAACAGATTTACTGTCAGTAACTCCTTGTTTCCACTTTCTTTGTGGCAGAGTTTTTTTTTTAAAAAACTATAAGTTGAGGTCCATATTTTGCGTCTGGGTTGAGTCACTTTTCCTGGCTCAACCCTAAAGTAAAATCTATTTTGGGATTTACTGTACCACACAAATCCCTTTTATGTGGGTTTTCAGCAAAAATAAAAAAAATGAAGGCATGGCAGCACATTGCCCTGCCTTGTATTACATGGGTGGTGCAAGCCACTGATGTATTGCGATGCAAACCATATTTACAAAGGCATGTATACATAGGTTTGCATCAAAATGGTGAGTCTACCTGAGGCTGGCCTAACAAGGAGAAATAAATGTACTTCTCCTCGCTATTTCCTCTTTGCATGTATGATGTATTCTGCAGCACACATACAAAGAAGAAATAGCCTCGTACGATAGTTTTTCCGTGGCTTTGGGAAAAAAAACAAGCAAAAAAAATACGCAAGGCAGCCCATTGCACTGCTTTGCATTACCATACGTCAGGTAGGTTTTACATTGGTGGTGCATTAGCGTTTCTGTATATCCACCCACTTATTTTGTGTGCAAATATTATACACAGTCTTCTAAAGGCAGGCACACTAGCTTTCCTTGGATCAACACTCAGGTTCCAATATCCTGTAAAAGTATCGAGGTTATTCCCTATTTATGTAGCCGGCATCCCAGCTAGGCCCCTCTTTTGAGTTCAAGTCTTAGAAGTTCCATGATGTATTTGAGAAAGTCAAAGAAGCAAGCCTAGTATTGGTGGCCCAGTATTCGGTCTTACTACTTTTCGCGGGAGTGGAGGGTCGGAGTGCCCTGTCGCCTGTCTGCGACCCGGTGGTGCGCCGAAGACTGGATGCTACGGTAGAGGCTACAGGCGTCCACACGCTCCTCCACCTATGTGGTAAGCCTCCCTGAATCCAGTGGCAGGCCTTGGGTCCTCCTTGATTATTAGATAGTTGAATCATTGCTCTTCCTGCTCTAGTAATGGCTTTCTTCTCCTTCAAAGCTGCCCGCAGGTCCAGGGTGGCAGCCCTCTCACTTCACGAAGGCCTCCCTCCGGGCATATGGAGTTTTTGACAGCACACACAGGAAATTGGCTCCTTCATGTCACAGCATTAAGAGCTCTCACCTACTGGAATTCCAATTGGCATGCTTCTTCATAGAGTTCTCATCCAGATACCTAAGGTATCTGGGCAGGCTAGACCTTGGTTGCCAAAGAAGCTCTTTGGTTATTGGGAGGGATACCAGATTTAAAATAATCTAGCGTGTCCTGAGGGTTCATTTTATTTTTGAAGGGTACCCTGACAGAGTAAAAATAGGTGGGGATGCACTAAGGGAACTAGTATCCTCAATAACCCTGGGTCAACATGTTTCAGCCATCACACCAATGCCTCACTGGGCTAGTTGGCATTCATCAGGACCTCACAAGGATCCCGTTAGTATCTTATATGGTTGCATTCAGTTGTGAAACTTCTATTCACCATATTCGTACATGCCATACATACTGACCCATTTGGTCGCTATGTTAGTATTTCTTCAGTAGCATCCTATTAAGAGCCCAATGAGGGTAAGGAGGCAGGTGGACCTTGTTGGCAAACTTTCATCAAACATCTCTTCCTAGATTCTTATTATACATGGTACAACATTAAAACCATTAAATCAAACACAAGAGAGATTTGCCTAGGATCACAGAATTTGGTCAACCTGGAAAGCCGATATTGATCCCGGGCATTCTGCTTTCACATTGTTCATTTCAGCAATAAGATGGACATATCTTTGTTTCTCCTGTTTTAGATCAAAGGTTAATGCTTTGTCTTTAATTCTTGGCAAATTAGGTTGAAGCGTGGGTGGCGGGCAGATACCGTAATTGTGCACTTTCACTTCAAATAAGGACTGTCTTATTTAAACCTGCTTGCTCCTCTATGACCCAAATATTTCAGTTTTGTGCAGAAGTATCTAAATCTGTCACATCACAACAAACAATTATTTCTAAACATTTCAAGTTGTATGTTTTATTTACCAGTTCCGATCACTAAATGTTGAAGAGTTGTTTTCCTTGAAAGGAATACCAGTTCAATTTTTGTAACTCTGGAAATTCGAGAGCACTGAAAAGGCTGTGTTAACTTTTGCCCAAGTTGTTACCCTTCTGAGGTATGGGTAGTTTAGTTTTTTGCCTATCTCACATCTACCTATTGTAATGATGTTGCAAAGTTTGCTACGTACTGTATTAAAATTCAATAACACAGGTAAGGTTTCCTGTTATGATGCTCATAGATCTGGGATACTGATGTAATGCAGTTATACTATCTATGAAATGAAAGATACTTTATGCTTACCTAGGGCTGGGTCTTTCAGGATGAGGTTACAGTGAATAGGTGAGCCCACAGGACAGTGTTACTTTAAAGGGTCCTATTGCTGAATGCCAAGGTTGCCATAACATGTTTTCTTTCACTTCCCTAAAATTGCTTATTCTTGCAGGTTGTTTTTTCATCCTTTTTTGTCTTCGTTATTCTTTTCTTATCTCTCTACTTTGTTCCCTTTCTGTCTTTCTCTTTTGCGTTGGGTCATTGCTGTTAGCATAAAATGACCCCCAATCTCCTAAAAGGGGTGCACGTGGGTAAGGCTGAGTAAGAATACTTCGCATAGGAGAGTGGTCTCACCTCCTGAGAGTGAAGGCAGCTAAAGCAATCACATCTATTAAATATCAGACCTCTGTCCGGCTGGACAAGTTTAATCAATATAGTACTGATTGGGTCTATATTCATTTATGCACATATATCCCTGTTTCCCTAGGGACCACTGTAGTTTAAAATAAGTCACTTCTGGTGATGCCACTTCCTGTGGTATCAATTCCTGTGATGTCAAGTGATGTGATGTCACCTGCTTACTGCCTAACTAGGCTAATCACCCCACTTCTTATTTTAGGCCTTGTGCCCTTGACTGCAACATCCGAACTAAGGGGCCGATCAGGATAGCGGTTTTTCCGCATCCTCGGGGCCGGCGGAAGCCACCGCCGGCCCCGAGGATGCGGAAAAACCGCAGCGGACTGACCAAGGACCCACCGCCACATTAGGATGGCTGGTGGGTCCTGGTTTCCGTCCGCAGCTTTTCCGCCGCGGTTGGCTTACAACCGCGGCGGAAAAGCTCTAATATGGTGACGGTGTCTCTCAGACACCGTCCACCATATTAGGATGGGCAGTGAATTATGCTTTTCCGCGGCGCGTTTCCCGCCGTGGAAAAGCATACGGAACTTCACTGCGGGGGCCCGTTGCGGGCCCCCTAGGTGAAGGGGGGGTGGGGGGTGCACATGGGGGGTACCTATGGTACCCCCCTGCATTTGCATGCAGAAAGCGGCAGGCACCGCACGGTGCCTGCCTCTTTCTGCATGCAAAAGCAATGCGTGCATTTTTAACATTGCCGCGGGTGCAGCTTGAAGCTGCACCCGCCGCAATGTTAAAAATAGAGGATGTGACCGCCAGGGTGGCGGTCACATCCTAATTGCACAGGAGGGAACTCCGCATGCCATGCGGAGGTTCCCTCCTGCTCTGGGGTCGCGGACGGACGCAAGTCCGTCCGCAATCCTGATCGGCCCCTAAGTCTGTGTCCCTGTTTCTAGATTTATAACCTATATTTTGAGCGTCTGTCGCCCTCCCCATGCTCTATGAAGCCTCTATGATTGTGGGACCTCGTGCCAAGCTGGCGCGTGCCCCTTCGCCCTCCTCCTCATCCTCCAGTGAGAAGAGCGCAGACGGTGTCAGGAATAACTTCACACTCGCGCGCGCTGCAGACAGTGTGATAAGCATCCTCCAGTCAGGGTGACACTGCAGGGTCATGACCCCCTTCCATCTTTGCGTAACGCATCTGTACGGAAGTGGACGTCGCGTTCAGAATGCCTGCTCCGCTGCGCACCCTCTATCCTGTGGCACTGCAGACGGGTTCATATACATCCGTCCACGTGTTCCAGTGCACACAGCACCACAGAGAGCCTTATCAGTACATCCCCAGCGCGCACACAGCCTCGGTTGCCAGCTGCCTCCTACATGAGCGGTAGCTCACGCAGCATCATAAACATGTCATATCTGTGGGTATGTGCACACAGCGACACAGCACTGATCCCTCCAGCAGCTGAAAATACACAAACCACAAACGTGGCCCCACTTCCCGGGCAGTGTCCGGGCCGGGGTACGGAGTATAATGAAGCCTGGGGTCTGAAATGGCATTTCCGCGCTTAGGATGCTTCAGGTCGTGGTGCGCGCCCCACACACCACATCACTACAAACAAACGCAGAGGTGAGCCCGTCCTCCTGTGCACTCCCGGTCTCCCGCCTCCACCTGGCGCACGGCTCCTGCCTGGTCCCAGCTTTACCCGCGCAGCCTCAATGCCACGACTCCCCGGCGGCCTCGGAGCTCCGCGCCGTCCTTGGCTCCCTGGCTTCTGCTTTTCAGAGTGGCGGTGGCCGCTGCTTCTCGGCTTCCACAGGGCGGGCTACCCTAACGGTGTCGCGGTCGCCTCACACATGGCTGCTGCGGAGAGGCGCAGGGCTCTCCCCGTGCCACGCAGGCGAGGTGGGACATGGTACCCACGGACGGCTGGCCAAGCACAGAGACTCCAAGGACTATGGAGACATCAGAGTCATTACTGACAGGTTTGGGGGTCTATGAGGTAAGTGACACCGCCCCAGCCCTACCGACCCCCAGCGCCACGGCCTGTTGCTAATTCTCCAGCTCTCCTTGCAGCTAAAGCCACCCCGACGCACAAGAATGCAGAGGCAGGCTGTGGGAGCCAGGCACAATGCCACTGCATCAGTGCCCTGCAGTCCTTCGACAGCGTCATCGGTGACAGCAGGGAGCCCCCCTCTCCCCCCCAAGAAAGAATAATGGGGTCTGTACTCACCGAGAAATCTGCAGGCTCGCCCCCTCACAGCCAAAGCTGCCTCGTCCTCCCCGCGCACATCATGTGTCCTGCAGGCTGAGGGCTGCCTCACTTCTTCCCTGACAGGAAAACCACATTCAGCGCGAGCCCGTCCAGCGAGTGATTCACACGAGGAAGCAACCGGCGTCTGCTGCTGCTCGAAGCGCACACGGGGAGCCCAGGCACACACAGGAGCACACATGCACAGGGGAAGGAGCCTGCCTGTCAGACCCAGTGCGGAGGCGGCGTCAGCTGCCGCTTATGCCAAAGCGTTTGGAATCAGGAGTCGTGACAGTTTCCACCGCCCCCTCGATCGCAGTGTGTGATCCTGGAAGATACTGGAAGTCAGTGCCTGCCCCCGACTCGAGGCGCTTTAGAAACAACGAAGGAGAAGTCCAGGTGGGACAAAGGGACAGAGAGAAAGAGAGAATACCTAACGGGTAACTGTGCAATATGGTCCAATGAGGGGTTCTGGTGACATTATAGAACAAGTCGTTTGTAAATATCACTGAAACCCCAAGAGGGCTACATTGGATCATATTAAACGGTTCACGTAATTCCATTGACACCATTGCAGTCACCAAGATTAAAACCGCTTTATCTGTCCTTCCTTGCACAAATCTCTTGGAATCATTGCAAAATGCAGGAGCTCATAATGCTTTTGACCTTTGCATTCTTTAACTTTGTCCCTAGAGCCTCCGGAACTGGTCTCCAACTGAAGAAACCCTCAGGTGAGCTGTAGGAAGCTAGCCAAACAAATCCACCCGCAATCTCTTCTTGGAAATGCTCTATTAGGAAAGATAGCCTGGAGAGATGCCAACAACAAGCTTATCAGCCTTATCAGTTCCGTCAGATACAAACTGTTTTTCCCCAGCACCTTCCTTAGTTCTGTCTCCACCTATTTCATTTTACCGCTGGTAAGTAAAGAGGAGACTTCTTTACCCTGATCATTAAATCAAAAAAATCTACCTACCTCGTTGGTTGCAAAACCAACATCTCTCGATTCACCCGACAATCTAAATCCTCCAACTGGATTGCCAAAGCCATCTATTTTTACAAACAAATTATGTCCTGAGCTATCAGAAATATGCTATCTAAAGATATGTTATCAAATGAAGAGCTGTTCTCCTCAAACCACCTACCACTTCCATTATTAGATTGCTAAAGCAAAAGGACATGGGTGACAACCCAAAGACATGCAAGTAATTTGCGATATCGTGTATTCCCGTCGAAATTTAACATTTCTCGTGTTCCCGATGCAACGGCACTGTCAAAAAACCACAAGTCCAGCTGTACCATACAATCTCTTCATAGTATCATATATGTGAGCAAGTGAAGCCCTTTCATCTTGAAATAATGATACACAACCCTCTTGTAAGTTTATCACTGGATGTAAACCTCGCTCCTGAAGTTCTTTCTTCTTCACTAAAATTAATTTTTGAGTAATCCTGAATAAGTCTGAACTAGCTCTTGTATTGCTGCTTTTCTTTTTCTTTCCATTTGAAAGCTTTTTTTGACATCAAATATCTTTCCTGATTTAAGAAAGATACCTCTTTGTCCAGCCTTTTGTGAACTGGTTGAAGCACCCATCAACGGTATATCCATTCACTTCCCAGTGAGATAACTTAACCATCCTCCTACTTTTACCTGCTTGAAACTGATCTGCTTCCTCTTGGTGTTCATGCTTGATCTCTTCCTCTTCCCTTGTGTGTTTGGCCTCCATCGTAAACATCCAGATTGTAGTCTAAATGTCTGGATAGTAATCACATACCTTCACAGGCTGACAATAATCTGAAACCAAGATCTTTCCTGGAAGAAGTCAGTGAATCGACTTCTGCATACCATGCTCTCCAAAAATCACCTTGATCAAAGTTTCTTTTTAAGGGCTGGTCAATATCCAGGTTCACAAACATACTGCATGCTAGAGAAGTTTGCACAAAAAAATTATCGCATTATGTAGGAGGTGCTGCGTGCTGGACCTTCCTCTGACACTCAGTCAACAATTTTTGGTTGTTTCCCATAAGTATTGATTTAATTAATTCTGCAATTATTCAAACATTAGCATTCCCAAATGCAACACATTGATATTTTATTTCAGCCTCGAAGGCATACAAGGGTCGATTCACAAAAGCATTTATGAGAACAAGAAGTAGAACTGCAATAGTACTCAGTCTCTTACATATTTTAAACATATTTGTGAATTGTCCCCAAAATGTCCAACTCCCTATTAGTAAAAGTGCAAAAAGTACTAATTTCATTTGAATATCCCCATTTTATCCTAATTTGGTTGAGACCAATTCACAAATTTGTTTAAGAGTAAATGAAAGAGTACTACAGGAGAGCTATTTGATTTACTCCAAAATGCTTTTACAACCAGACCCCAAATGTCCACATCTGTGCCCTTTGAAATAGCTTTGTTAGTCATGTCAGGGCCAAAACATCCAGAACTTTATCTTGCCATGCTTTCAGCGATTTATTAATCGCTTACCAGTCTTGTTATGTACCTAACTATCTTTGGACCGAAGCCTGGCATAATCTGGCCTGAGATAGCATTATGCATAAGCATACCTTTCTTAAGTCTAAATATATATATCCCTATCTTGACTGCAATACATTCTTTCACATGTTCCAAATGCACCAATCCTTGGTCAGTAGACACTAGATGTCCGCTGGTCGGAAAACATGACTGCAAGACAGATTGTGTATTACTTAGACCTATTCTTTGGTAGACATTTTTGTTTACTTTGACCTTCAAAGTTTCATCTCCATCTGAAAATCAATGTTTGCATCAAAAACTCACCCTCCTCATAATCTTCACCCTTCATGCGTTTAATCTGTATTCTTCTTTCTTCTTTTTCTTTTTCTTCTACAAGAAGGCCTCTGTGGAGGTTCCATTCCTTATGAGAACAAAACGACCCAAGGGCAGCGCCCTTTTTGAAGGTAGTTGTCTTACTTTTCTTTTTTCTTTTAGAATATTATTTAGCCAGTGCTGTTACCACTGAATTATTCGCTCCGACCTTCCCCTTCCACGTTTTCTTTCACATTGGCTCCTCCAAGTCAAAATGCGAAAAATTAATAATCATCTGCCCTTATCATCCAATCCTTTTTACTCGTTTCTTATCCTCCCAATAGATTTTGACAAAAAAGCAGCCTTCACTGATTTCAAAACCATTCTGTTTATGCTCTTGGTTGACATTTCTCTTAACTGCTCTCTGGACATTTCTACAGATCCTGGCCCGCTCAGAACTGATACCGCCATCTCATTTGATGACGCCTGCATCAGGCAAAGGTATGAAACCATTCTTAGTTGTTAATACAATGATTTCTAAATATGTCAAACACTGTTCTTATTTTATTGTTTTTTACCATTTTTAATAAGGTATTCTTTCTTAGCTATAATATTCCTCTTCTTACTAGTTTTTTGTAATCCTCCTTAGAAGGCTGCAGCTGAACAGTCCTCTTTCTGTTTCTGTTTTTGAAATGCTCACCAGCAGCCCTACCTACAACTGTGTACAAAAACTGAATGCAAATCCACCAGCCCTAGGACACTTATCAGTGTGATCCTCACTTTGGCTGAAGGAGAGAGCGTTCCAAGATGGCAGCCAGATGTTTGTCACTTTAGCGGCATCAAGTTTTATTAATATTGGGGTGTCATTGATTCTAGGATACACTTAGCGCCCAAGACATTTACGTGATGTATAAAAAAGCCAGGTTTGTAATTCTAGCGGTGCTAAAGGCGAGGGAAAACACCCTAGACTCTCTAATAACTCTACCCTAAGGTCTGCTCAAACACGTGTTGGCTGAGCGATCCGGATTAAAGACCAAAGAAAAAAACAGAAACAAACTACTCTCTTTCTTTGATTGTATTGGATTACTTGCTACATCATGTTCATGATATATGCGTGTGCAGAGGATACGCCTTAGCATCAAGTTTAATGCCCGACTGCCCAACGCATCAACCTCATTTGTAAATTATCACAAAATGCACTGACTGGAACCGTGAGAGACATGTCATCTGACGTTTAGCAGCTATATCACTCACCAATGGCCCACAAACCGCTCAAGTGCCAGATGCTTCATACTGAGAGTTATATTGGTCTTAAAACCATACAGAGTAAAGGCAGAAACAATAAAAGCAAACAATGGAAAAACCCAGATGCAAACACATTCAAAGGAAATAACTGGATAGTGAATCCTATAAAAGTGTCACAGCACCCCCTGCTCATCACAACACTTTCTGTACCTGTGAAAGAACACAAGAGGACTGCTCCTGCACTCTATGACCTTTGTGGAGCCTGTGGAGTTAGATCAGCTCCCACGTCTACCGAGGATTGAGAAGCAGATTCCAGGGTGATTTGGGCAACCTCCTATGTTGCTAGTCAAACACATCTAGCTGCAAGAGGACCTTTTCTCCCTGGTGTTCATGATCTTCATAAGAGTCAAGATACAGCCTCCTTTTTTGTCAGTCAGTCAAAAGCTTTTATTTCGGTTAAAACCCATAAAAAGACATATATTACATACATTAGTGCAATTTAAATAAATAATTATACAAAATAGAAATGGTAAAAGACCTAGAGGAATCCAATTACATAGGTAAATATGAGAAAGTTTACAAGAGAAGTACATGAGTGAGGAAATGTCTCGAAAACACTACAACGATTCCTGCCAAACTACCCAATCTTCTATGTTATGGGGAAATTCCCCGTTATCACCTCAATGAGCCACCTAAAGGATAGTTAATGGGATGGCTCTCCCTTTTTTTTAAAAATTGCACACCTACTGAACCACATTGAGAGAAGAAATTTAGAAGTTACATATACTGACAAGAAGGCGGTGTCAGTTTTGAGGATTCTGTAGGTCTCCTTGTAGTCCCTGATACCCCTGGACTTACAAAATAAGACTATCCATTTGCCTCCTTTTTGATGGTATCAATCAATGTGTCTACATTCTCCACAGCCCAGTAGTCAAACAAGTGGTTGTTCCACATGATGTCGAGCACTGCCGGGTACTTTAGTTGTACTTTTCCCCCCAGTTTAAGCAGCTCCTCCATTCTCCTACCTAGCTCGCACTGCCGCTGGTCTGTTGCTTTACACACATCTGATATGAT
Organism: Lissotriton vulgaris; assembly: GCF_964263255.1. Taxonomy (NCBI): domain Eukaryota; kingdom Metazoa; phylum Chordata; class Amphibia; order Caudata; family Salamandridae; genus Lissotriton; species Lissotriton vulgaris. The sequence goes on from NC_141687.1 coordinate 331,763,228, forward strand.
AGGAAAAAAGAACCCTCTAACCATAAAGAACCATTCCTTAGAGCTATACTCAGTATTTCCTCCATCACTGCATATGAGAGAAAATGTATTAAGATCTTCCTTGGTCAGCACTGAGCCATACACTCTTTAATATATATATGGGATGCTTTTAAAACTTTCATCCGAGGGGTTTTGCAAGTCAGGCACATTTCAAGAAAAAGGTAGAAAGGGCGGAATTGTGTAGATTGGAGCAAAAAGTGGGGGGCATTACAGAGGCAAAATATGGGGTCTGGTAGGGAGAGGGTATTAAAACAGCTAGAGGAGGCACAGTTAAACTATAAAATCAAGTTGGATACTAAGTGTAGGGAACAGTGATTTACTGAATGCATGAGACAGTTTCAGTATGGGGGTGAGCGGGTGCACTGCTGGCCTGGGAGGCAAGGTTTGAGAGATCTAGGAATATCACCAAGGAGCTGGTTATTAATCCCCAGGGAGATGTCTCGAAAAAGGTTGAGTACATGCAGGGACACATGGTTTCCTTATTCTCTAAACTGTATAAGAAACAAGTTTTCCTGGATCCGGATAGGCTTAGAGAATAGTTGGGTGGCTTTGAGCTACCCAGGGCTTACGGCGGAGGATAAAGAGTGCTTGGAGGCACAGGTCACTCAGGAGGAAATCAGGGAGCACCTGTCACATAGCAAGAACGGAAAGGTGGCCAGTCCTGATGCCATTCCATCAGAGCTCTATAAACTTTTAATGGAGGAGATTGTTCCAGAGTGGCAGTATACCAGGGGGATGTGCAGATTCCTGATTCATGGAAGGAAGTCACAATCGTCTTAATTTTAAAACCTGCAGAGAATCCCAGGAATTCTGTCTCTTATTGCTCAATCTCCCTATTAAATGCAGACTATAAGGTTTTTATGCGCATTTTGACAGGGAGATTGGCTAAGCTAGCTCCCCATTTAATATATCCAGATCAGAAGGGCTTCGTGCCAAAGTGGCAAATTCAGCCAAAGTGGCAAATTCAGCAGCTGATTGGATCTAGAGACTTAGCCACTGCTCGGTGGTCACAATAGATATAGCCAAGGCGTTCAACCGAGTAGATTGGGCATACTTGTGGGAGGTTTCGGCAATTAGGTTTCAGACCCTGCTTCATTTCTACGCTCCGGAGGTTATACAGGAATTCGTCAGCCAGAATTTTGCTTACTGGGCTATTGACCAGTAGTTTTGGTATCCACAGAGGCACTAGGCAAGGTTGCCCCTTGTCTCCTCTCATGTTTGACATTCATATTGAGCTGTTCACCAAGCTACTTAGAAGTGATTGTCAGGTAATCCTGTTCCGCACCTCTCACTTTTGTAATAGGAATGCGTTATATGCGGCCGTCTTGGTCATATACACATCAGATCCTGTCCAGACTATCCCTAGGATGGAGAGCCTGACAGAAGAGTTTGGGGCTCAATTAGGATATTTGGTGAACAATTCTAAGTCAGAGGTAATGTGTTGGAATGTGGAAGGTTGGATGGTGGAGGTATGGCCAGAGATTAAATATCTGGGCATTGTTATTATTAATCCCCTGGATGCAATACCGCTGCACAACCTGGGGAAGGTAGTGAAGGAGGTGGATGCATTACACGCTAGATGGAAGAATTTGCCATTGACAATTTATGGGTGAGTGTTTTTAATTAAGATGTTGCTTCTCCCCAAATTGACATATCTTTTTAAGTGTATCCCTCTCACATTTCACATTTCCAAGATTGACTATTGATAAGATTCAGAGGAAAATAACTAGCCTCAGGTGAAGCAAGGCTTGCTTGGAAAAAGTTAAAGCATAGACTAGAGAGGGGTGGCCTTGCTTTGTCGGACCTGAATCTGTATTGTATGGCTTTTCAGTTTAAAAAAGATAGGATGCTTATGGGTAAACTGGATAGCTCAACTTGGAGGGGGTGCTGCTAGCAGAAATTATCAGGGAGTTGGGATCCACGGGTTCCAATATAAATTTGGTGCACCGAAATCTCTCAAAAATGTATGTCTGAAGGTCTTAAAGCAGCACTAAGTCTTTAGTTTAGAGCCAGGAATATCTTGGGTTTTGGCTACTATTCTGACTTCATACCCATCTGGGATTCCCTGGGTACCCCAGAGTTGGCCTGGGCGGTGACCTACGATCCGTTTGTGGAGTTTTCCGCATTCCATGCTCTGCGCAGCAAGCGGAGTTAAGAAAACATGTGGAGAGGTGTTTTTTCCTCGCTCATCAACTTTAAGTTGGCAAAAACGATCGAGGAAAACCTATCGGTAGACTACCTCCCAGTGAGATTTTGCAATGCGGGTGGTCATGGATGGTCGCGAAGGCTCATGTTGAGAAACCATACGTTCATGTTGAGGAAACTGCTGCTCAAATAGAACATCTACTCGAGCGGCAGAAAGAAACAGCGCCCTCTTGCGCTGCACATGGTGTCATTCGTGCTGATTTTCCAGTGCGGTACAAACACCCGGCACTAAAAATCTGTGTGAACAGCAGGACCTAATGCACTCTGTGGCCCGCAGACCTCTGCATAGCACTGAGGAGTCCCCAAACTCCAGCCAGGCCTACCCCAGGGCACATAAGGTGTGGGTTGATTCTTCCACTAAGGAGAGTTGGGATAGCTACCTGGGGGGAGCTGATGGCAGTGCAGGGGGTATTACCCTGCAAGGTTTTAAGTGCCAAGACTGGGGGCTCCCTATCAAGGTTTAGATATGTGCAGTTGTCTTCCCGGCTCCCAAGTGCTGGTGAGGAGATTGGGGGGACCTGGGAACTTAAGTCAATGCTCCAGCAATTGAGACCGAAAAGTAAGGAGGTTGCCATTTGGTATTGGAAGTTTATGGATGCTTAGGATAGAAAAAATATGGTGCCATATTCAGTATGCGAAGGTGTCATTCAGGGGACTTCGCTGCGACTAATATGGCAAACCTCCCTGAAGTCATTGTATTCAGGGGTTAAATGAGGTAATCTCAAGCGAAAACACTTTTTCACCATCAGTAGATTATACTGAACCCCCAAAAGATCGCAGAGTTTGCACAGGAGCTGATCCCCAGATGTAGAAGATGTGGCCTTCTGAGGCAATAATGAACACTTTTTTATTTTCACTTGTCCTGGGATCAAGGTGTTTTGGGAGGATGTCAAGAATGTTTTAAATGGGGGGCGTGGCTACGCTGCCTAGCGCGATGGCCACTTGATGAGGTAGCTGTATCTTACCCCGTCAATCCGTTACACAGATCCGGTCCCTCTGATCACCGGACGACAGCTGAATGTCGACCGACTCCGCCGAGACATGAATCGCAGCCCGGGATGGCCGGGAACCGAAGTTCTCGCCGACGAAGATCTGCGACCTTGAAACAGAGTGAAGTGCCTCAGAATTAATGAAGAACCACCACAGATGCTTATGAATCTGCACTACATTGTAGGGTCGAAACGTCAACGTTGTTAGTCCAACTTGCCCACAGAACTCCTCAACTAGAATAAGGAAATATTATATTCTGTTGTGGCTTGTGCATTCAATGGTGGACACTCATGTAAAATACCATCCATATATGTAAATATGTGTTCTTTATGTCATTTTTGTACAGCACCATGTCACTAATCACGATCAGTCACTAATTGCTTCACAGTCCATGTGCGTTATTGTTTTGGACAGCCAGGTATTTACTTATATAAGGAAAAAGTAAAAAATAACTCATCCTCTGAATTTAGTTGTGTTTGGTGTGTTTTTGTGTTTCTTACATTTTATGATTAAAGTACGGTTAAACTAAAAATATGTGACTCCCGACAGAACAATTGTTTATCTCTTACATCCCTACCCAGGTTCTGAGGGTTACTGGGTTACCCCATTATCTCTATTGACTGAAATCCACCAAGCGGACTCGCGCACACCCCATAAAGACCCTCCTGGATTCTGAGCTGGGGAGTGGTGCAGTGAATGGGGAGACCGCTACCCCTCCCTCCTGGAGCAACGCAGGACTCAATTTCGATACCGAGGTGAGGAGACGGATCGCTGCAAGGGCCTGGGCTTGGCTGGGCCCACATTGACAAACATCCGGAGGGGGGGGCCTGATATCGTGTGACCCCTTTGGGGACTGTCTACCTGTCGGGCGCCACCCTTTTCCTCCAGACAGAGGAACGGCTCTGCACGCGGCCCACATGATCTCTAGGGCCCTATTGTGGTGACATGGACTCAGCCTGCCTGGCCTATACTGGCTACACCTAAGTAGCATTGGCTAAATGAGCCCTATTGAGGCCACTATTTGCACAAGGTGATGGGCTGGAGTACTTTGGATGTCACACGTCCTGAGAAGAGGTCCACCTTGGCGTCACTGACAGCATCTGGTGCTGGGAGGATCCGACAGGTACGCATCAATTAGATTCCTATCATTGGGGGCTGACTGCAAGAGGGATCAGGCTGCTTCCTGGCCACGGTGGGGTGGAAAGTGAGTCCTACTGACCTACTGAAGACAGCGCGGCCGGGTGGTGGACCGACACGAGTGCCGAGCGAAATGTCTGGGGCAAAGGGACTAAAGGTGAGCCAACAAAGTAAGCTGGACTGCTTTGAGATTCCCAAAACGAAGCCTCTGGATCCATTGGCGGGAGACAAGATGGCGAGCGACGCAGGGGAGTGTTCTCCCGAGCTGACACTTATGGATGTCATGGAGGCCATTTCCGGGATCCGATCCTCGATGGAACAGAGGATGGACAGGATCTCAGTAGAGGTGACTCTCATCAGGGCGGACCTCCATAAAATAAGCGAAAAGGTCAAGAATCTGGGGAAATAAAACAGGCAGCCTGGTGAAGGACAATTCGCAACTCCAGAATGAAGCCCAGGAGCTCCAGCACTTCAGAAAACTGGCAGAAAGTAAGCTGGATGACTATGAACTCGTACTCCACAAAGAAATGCCCCCTCTTCAAAATCAATTATTCAAAATTATAGACCAAACACACTTATTTTAGTCCGGTCCGGTATATTTATTTATACCCTTCACTCATATTATTTGAAATAATTTTTTGAAAATGGCAGGGAAAGATAACTCTATACAAACAAATAACCACAAAAAACCTTATAGAGTTATTTGACAAAAACAAGAATTCACAATTATACAAAATTATCAAACAATGAACATAAACAATACATCCAACATTAGATTGCAATATTTAGGCAATATAGAAAATCAATTCGAATGCAATTACTGACATCCAAAATACAATTGCAAAGTTAAGCAATGTATAAAAACACATTCATCAAATTTTCTTTATGTAAACAAGAATGCGATCACTACATTCAAAGAGCAAAAAAGAGATATGTATCACTATTTTTCAAAGACCGCTCTGGTTGTTATAGTTCGCTCTTGCTGAAATAGCCGACGCGTTTCAAGTTTGGACTCTTAGTTTCCAAACCATCTTCAGGGCTTTGTATTACTCTGTTGGGATGTAAAAAACATAGTTTGTTTACAACCACTTAGCCTCTAATCTAGAAAAATCAACCGTTTGGGTAAAAGGTTGTACCTGTGTGATACTCAGTTGTTATTGCTTTCTATCACTGGGCACAACTCTGTCCTTTAACTGTACAGCTGGGCGCTTGGCTCCAAGAATGACAGTCTGTGAAACAAACGACATTTGGTCGTTTATCACTTTATTTAAAATCATGAAAACAGAAACTGCCTGATAGTGTTTTTAAACAAGTTTGCGTACCTTGGACCTTGCTATCTTGCGTTGCACCAGGGGCAGGCAATGTCTTTGTTCTCTGTTCGTGCGCACCTAATTGAATAATACATAACCTGGATTTAGACAACCCTATTTTAACTGTTGTAGTGCGAGGGTACAAACACTTGGATTGCAAACTGTACCTTTAATTCGAATGACGGTGCCACTCCGTGCCCTTTTTGTACTTTATATTTTCCCTTTTATTCTGCAAGCTTGTCGTCTCCTATTTAAACAAAGCACTTATGAGTTAATTGTGCTTTCATAGATTGGACTCACCACGCGCATTTCACTGTTTACAACAGGTCTACATACCTGTATGTTCGATAGAACGGAGGCGTCTCCTCCCGTCTACCGCCCCGTCCGGGGCTGCAGTTAACAAGCGCCTTCGCCTTGTATTTATTTCTTGACAGGACTCGCTTTAATAGTAAATCTCTTTATCTATTCGGGGAGGAAGGTAAAAAAGACGCGCATTAGTAAACGCTGCGCCTTCAATCACCCCGAGCAGGCGATGTCGCGCTAATCGGCTAGATTTCATTACCTGCTAACGCAGTTCCTCAATAGCGGTTGTGCTCCTCAGTTGCTCTCAGCTCTGGTGTGCAGCTGGCGGCCATGTTTCCTAACTTTAAAAAGAGGCTTACTTTTAAATTCCTTACATTGCATTGTGGGAGTTGTAGTGTCTTTGGCAATCGAACGCCTGCATTCTGGCGGAATAAATGAATTAAAGGGTATATTTTGTGCACAATAGTTGTCATGGTTATTGTAAGGCGCAGGGATGTTTTTTTAGCGAAACAAGAACTTTACATAGGTGATTCTCTTGTACTGAGATATCCAAGCGGTATGATGAAAAGTCTCAGATTCTTGACAATTCAGTCATATTATTCAATCCGGTCATTGTGCAATTAAATTTCAAAATAAGGTATGCTTCCTTCTCCAGTAGCATCCTGTCAATGTCTGCAGGGCGTTGAACGTTACTCATTGTATGGATGACAGACCACTTGAAGTCGGTCTCATTATGTGACATCTCAATGAAGTGTTCCACCATAGGCGCTGTAAGTACTTTCTTCCTAATTCGCGACCTATGTTGTCCTATTCGTAGGTTTACCTGCTGGTTTGTTTTGCCTATGTAAATTTTTTTACACGGGCAAACGATCACATAGATCACATTCCGGGTTTTACAATTTGAGAAATCTAAGTGTCGCCACTTAGTTCCCTGGTGTTCAAACTCGATACCCTCAATCGTGCTACCACATGCAACGCAATTGCCGCATCTGTGATGTCCCTCCAATGGTTTCATGTCCCAAAGGGCTCGAAGGTCATGTTTTGGCTGAATTTTTGGGAGATCTGCTCTCACTAATTGTTGGCCCACACTTCTATTCTTTTTATATGCGAAGATGGGACGCGGGAATGGGCATTCTAGATTCTCTAGCAGGTGCCAATTTTTGAGCACCGCTTGTCTTAGGTTATGCGTGTCAGGCCCAAAGGTTGTAACGCAAACCGGTCTGTCTAGTTCTTTCTTTTCTTTCACCTTCAACAGGGTTTCACGGGGGTACATCTCGCCCTTTTGAGGGAATTTTTCAACAATTTCCGTGGGTAACCTCTATGGATCATTTCGCCGCAAAAATTTTGGGCGTGATGATCATAGTCAGCTATGTTGGAGCAATTTCTCCGAATGCGCAACATTTGACCGTACGGCAAGTTGGCCTTCAAACTCCTAGGGTGGTAGCTTACCCACGGAAATTGTTGAAAAATTCCCTCAAAAGGGCGAGATGTACCCCCCGTGAAACCCTGTTGAAGGTGAAAGAAAAGAAAGAACTAGACAGACCGGTTTGCGTTACAACCTTTGGGCCTGACACGCATAACCTAAGACAAGCGGTGCTCAAAAATTGGCACCTGCTAGAGAATCTAGAATGCCCATTCCCGCGTCCCATCTTCGCATATAAAAAGAATAGAAGTGTGGGCCAACAATTAGTGAGAGCAGATCTCCCAAAAATTCAGCCAAAACATGACCTTCGAGCCCTTTGGGACATGAAACCATTGGAGGGACATCACAGATGCGGCAATTGCGTTGCATGTGGTAGCACGATTGAGGGTATCGAGTTTGAACACCAGGGAACTAAGTGGCGACACTTAGATTTCTCAAATTGTAAAACCCGGAATGTGATCTATGTGATCGTTTGCCCGTGTAAAAAAATTTACATAGGCAAAACAAACCAGCAGGTAAACCTACGAATAGGACAACATAGGTCGCGAATTAGGAAGAAAGTACTTACAGCGCCTATGGTGGAACACTTCATTGAGATGTCACATAATGAGACCGACTTCAAGTGGTCTGTCATCCATACAATGAGTAACGTTCAACGCCCTGCAGACATTGACAGGATGCTACTGGAGAAGGAAGCATACCTTATTTTGAAATTTAATTGCACAATGACCGGATTGAATAATATGACTGAATTGTCAAGAATCTGAGACTTTTCATCATACCGCTTGGATATCTCAGTACAAGAGAATCACCTATGTAAAGTTCTTGTTTCGCTAAAAAAACATCCCTGCGCCTTACAATAACCATGACAACTATTGTGCACAAAATATACCCTTTAATTCATTTATTCCGCCAGAATGCAGGCGTTCGATTGCCAAAGACACTACAACTCCCACAATGCAATGTAAGGAATTTAAAAGTAAGCCTCTTTTTAAAGTTAGGAAACATGGCCGCCAGCTGCACACCAGAGCTGAGAGCAACTGAGGAGCACAACCGCTATTGAGGAACTGCGTTAGCAGGTAATGAAATCTAGCCGATTAGCGCGACATCGCCTGCTCGGGGTGATTGAAGGCGCAGCGTTTACTAATGCGCGTCTTTTTTACCTTCCTCCCCGAATAGATAAAGAGATTTACTATTAAAGCGAGTCCTGTCAAGAAATAAATACAAGGCGAAGGCGCTTGTTAACTGCAGCCCCGGACGGGGCGGTAGACGGGAGGAGACGCCTCCGTTCTATCGAACATACAGGTATGTAGACCTGTTGTAAACAGTGAAATGCGCGTGGTGAGTCCAATCTATGAAAGCACAATTAACTCATAAGTGCTTTGTTTAAATAGGAGACGACAAGCTTGCAGAATAAAAGGGAAAATATAAAGTACAAAAAGGGCACGGAGTGGCACCGTCATTCGAATTAAAGGTACAGTTTGCAATCCAAGTGTTTGTACCCTCGCACTACAACAGTTAAAATAGGGTTGTCTAAATCCAGGTTATGTATTATTCAATTAGGTGCGCACGAACAGAGAACAAAGACATTGCCTGCCCCTGGTGCAACGCAAGATAGCAAGGTCCAAGGTACGCAAACTTGTTTAAAAACACTATCAGGCAGTTTCTGTTTTCATGATTTTAAATAAAGTGATAAACGACCAAATGTCGTTTGTTTCACAGACTGTCATTCTTGGAGCCAAGCGCCCAGCTGTACAGTTAAAGGACAGAGTTGTGCCCAGTGATAGAAAGCAATAACAACTGAGTATCACACAGGTACAACCTTTTACCCAAACGGTTGATTTTTCTAGATTAGAGGCTAAGTGGTTGTAAACAAACTATGTTTTTTACATCCCAACAGAGTAATACAAAGCCCTGAAGATGGTTTGGAAACTAAGAGTCCAAACTTGAAACGCGTCGGCTATTTCAGCAAGAGCGAACTATAACAACCAGAGCGGTCTTTGAAAAATAGTGATACATATCTCTTTTTTGCTCTTTGAATGTAGTGATCGCATTCTTGTTTACATAAAGAAAATTTGATGAATGTGTTTTTATACATTGCTTAACTTTGCAATTGTATTTTGGATGTCAGTAATTGCATTCGAATTGATTTTCTATATTGCCTAAATATTGCAATCTAATGTTGGATGTATTGTTTATGTTCATTGTTTGATAATTTTGTATAATTGTGAATTCTTGTTTTTGTCAAATAACTCTATAAGGTTTTTTGTGGTTATTTGTTTGTATAGAGTTATCTTTCCCTGCCATTTTCAAAAAATTATTTCAAATAATATGAGTGAAGGGTATAAATAAATATACCGGACCGGACTAAAATAAGTGTGTTTGGTCTATAATTTTGAATAATTGATTTTGAAGAGGGGGCATTTCTTTGTGGAGTACGAGTTTATATGACCCAGCCCCCCTTCAGCCCCACCAAGGGTCTACCTCCTTTTTGTGGATGACTATGAAGGCAGTACATGCCGTAAGAATGTAAGAATCCGGGGTCGCCAGACTGGGCAGAGGGGCAGGTGCCGACCTGTTTGCAGAAGATCTAATCCTTAAGCACCTGCAGCCTAAGGGTCTCGCCAAATTCTTGGTGATCGATAGGGCACATAGAGTCCCTGGGGACGGCCGAAGCCCGGGGCTCCTCTGCAACCACTGCTCACTCGAGTGCTAACCTTCCGCGATAGAGATGTAATTCTACAAAACGCCAGAGTGGGCCCGCCTCTCCGGCTTGAGAACGCTGAAATCTCCTTCTTCCCTGATTTTACGCAGGCAGTTCAAAGGCAGCGCAAATCCTTCCTCGCCGTTAAAAAGTTGCTACGTGACAAAGGAGTGAAATACGCCATGCTTTTTCCAGCCAAGCTCCAGGTGGAGAATGAGGGGAGGGCCTGGTTTTACGACACCCCAGAGGCTGCAGCAAAGTGGCTGGATGGCTGGCGGAGAACCGGAGACCGTAACCCCCACGGAGTCAACTGCAAGATCCTGTCGGTGACGAACCGTTACCCCCTGCTGGAACGCGGTGGGACCCTTTCGACCTGGAGATGATTTGTCGGACTTCGAGACTTTTTGCCGGTACCGTACCATGAATTCAGCGACTGCCTAATTGAGCTCCCAACTGACTGCCAGAGGTGCAACTCTTTGAATATAGTACTATGTAAGGGACTGTAAATGTTGGACTACTCGGGGGGAGGGGAAGGTGGGACACCTATCTGAACCCCACAGTTCTACTTTTAGTTAAAGTTGGGACGACAGGCACTCTGCAGGGTTGTGTTTATGGGCTGTTTATTGCCCAGGGTGCAGGGGAGCAGGGAGGGGTGTTGTTGGGAGCGGGTTTTGAAGGTTAGTTTTGTTTACATTCTATCAGCATACAAAGATGTAACAACATAGGAGGAACCATTAACACACTTAATCAGCAAAGGGAGAGTCCGGAGGTAGCAGCATTAAATTACTAAGCTGGAATGTTAACGGGTTTGGGGACAAGATGAAACGTTGTGTAGTATTGCAATATATCAGGCGACACGCTCCAGGAAACGCACTTGATTGGGAACACCTGCAGGGCACTGAATAGGTTGGGATACAAACTGATTGCACATGCAGGATTCACTACTGGCTCACGGTGAGTGGGGATCATGATGCGAAACCCCTTTCCCTTTTCGATCCATTCTACATGGTCAGATGTCCTGGGGAAATACATCGGCGTCATGGGGCAGTGGGAGGGCCGCATGCTCACTTTCATGTGTGTTTATGTGCCACCGGGTTTACAGAACCGCATGTTCCGGTACCTTGGGGTGTGCTACTATCTCTTCCGGAAGGATTACTAATGGTGGGAGGGGACTTTAACTATGTGGCTTCTGGGATACAAGATCGACATCTCCCCGCGACACTGGGCAATCGGCTAGGTGGCTGCCTGATTTCCTGGAGGCTCTAGGCCTCGTAGATACATGGAGGACATACCAGCCTAATACTATCCAGCACACGTTTTATTCTAGAGTGCATATCAGCCTTTCTCGAATCGACTACCTACTTGTCCAAGCCTCCCAAGTCACACATTACCAGGAGGTTTGGCACCTGCCGAGAGGCATCTCTGATCATTCCCTGCTCTGGGCTCATTTGACAGTGGGATGGGGGGGCAGGGTGGCCCCCATTAATCCATGGCATCTTCGCGACCCGAAAATACGTAAGACCCTGCTTCAAGCTATAGACAACTACTTTCAGGACAACGAGGGTGCAGTGGACTCCTCTCAGACACTTCAAAGATGTTATACAGGGGAAGGCCCTGTCTCTGATAGCTGGCTCCCGAAAAGAGAAAATGAAAGACCTGCTAGAAATTGAAGAAACAGTCCTCAAATTGGAAGAGGAACTGGGTGAAGAAGTCACGCAAGAAAAGCTCCACATATTGCAACTCAAAAGGGACGAATATAAGGCCATAGCAACAGATAGGGCTAAATCCATGGGGAGAAAAACGGCGGGTAGGGTGTACGACCCAGGAGATAAGGCAGGGAAACTCATAGCGTGGCTGGACAGGAAGGAGCTGTCGTCCCGACTGGTGCCAGAACTGATGGACGGAGACGGGCAATCAATAACAGAGCCTCAAGCTATTGTTGACACGTTCGCACACCACTTTAGTGACATCTACCACACACACTTCCTATTTTGAGGCAGACTTGCAGTCCCTTCTAACCGACATCGCCCTCCAGACTTTACAACTGGTGAAATTACACTGGCAGTCAGATTCCTTAGGTCAGGTAAGGCACTTAGCCCTAACGACCTGCCAATTGAGCTTTATAAATTAGCCCCAGACAAACTAGCTCCGTACCTGCGAGCCATGTACACAGGCAGAAAAAAGCAGGGCAGACTTCCGCTGGACCAAAGGATAGCAACACTTGTCACCATTCACAAGGAGGGTAAACCTAAGACACAGTGCGCCTCATATAGGCCTATGTCCCGCCTTAATGCCAAACCCAAAATTCTCTCAAAGCTTCTGGCTAACCGTCTGGTAAAAGTGATTAGTGCCATTGTACACCCCGATCAGTATTGCTTATGCCGCAGCGCAACTCAGAATGAATCTCTGGAGAGTACATGGAGTGATGAGGAGATTGGGAATGATGCAAGAACCGGTGGTCATAGTTTCCCTAGATGCATCAATAGCATTTGATACTATTGAATGGCCATACCTTTTTGCGGTACGGGCAAAGCTGGGTTTCGGACCCGAGTTTATAGGCTGGGTCAGGCTCTTAGACTCTGAGACCCTGGTGCAGGTCGTCGTGAACAACAAGAAATCGGAGGTGTTTGAACTGGGTCTGGGGACCTGTCAGGTTTGCCCGCTGTCCCCCCTCCTGTTCGCTCATGCATTGGAGCTGCTCGCGGCTTGGGTTCGGAAGGACCCAGTTATACGCAGCCTACGCTGGGCGGAATCGTGGGAGGACCGAATTTCGCTATATGCGGATGATATCTTCTTATTCCTTGCCTCCCCCTGAAAATCATTGATAGCTCTCCACGGTGAACCCCCGATGGTGCCCAAGGGATGCCCTATACAGATCACCACAACTGGTTTTAAGTACCTGGGGATATTTGTGACATCGAACCTACACCTCTGCTTCACCCAGAACCTGCGGCCGCCACTGCAAAAACTGAAACGAGACACCCTGGCCTGGCCTGGCCTGGAAGGCGCTTCCACTCTCCCTGCTGGGTAGACTACCCTGATCCGGTACATTCCAGCTACTTTAGGAAGATAGAGGGACTGCAGAGGGATTTCTTGTGGGAGGGAAGGCACTAAATCGCGCTGGCCAAACTCACCCGTACCTGGTATGATGGAGGTATTGGTCTTCTGGACCTCAGAAAATATTACTGGCTACCCACCTTGCAGCCATTAACCATGCCACCATTGCCCCTCAGATGATCCAGGATATGCCATGGATCGCTGGCTCCTTCAGGGAGGGAACTATAATAGAGCCCTTTACTCTAGGCCGCAACATTTCCCGCTTACCGGACCCACTAAGCATTCCGTGTAAGTTTTGGCACTTAGCAAGAAGTCTGGGGTGGGAGCAAAAACTGACGCTGGCGACACCACTCTGGGATTCGGAAGCACTCGGGGATCTTTGGAAAACGAAAGGATTTGACAAGTGGCATCTAACCGCGATCTCGACTGTCAGAGACCTCTATGCTAAAGGAGATGTAATATCATTTCCCACCCTGCAACAGAAACACGAGAGCGCACAGATGGAGTATTTTCGATAGCTCCAGGTCCGACATGCCCTTCAGTCTTGTTTTCCCAGAGGGTCCACTCCCCCACAATATACACCCCTTGAGGATAGATTTGTCGATGGATATCTGCCAGAGAAAACGGTCTCACTCACATATAAGAAACTGATAACAACACCGGGGCCTCCCTTCACACAATAAGAGAGAGGTGGGATTGTGATGGCCTTGTTTTGGATGATGCCGAATGGCAAGAGGCACTCGCCGCTCCGCGAGAGGTAGTGATTTCGGACAGATTGAGACTTGTTCAGTTAAAAATATTGCATAGGATATATGTTACTGGGCCGTGTCTGGTTGCATGAGAGGGCACAGGGAGGAGAGTGCAGGCGCCAATGGGGTTGGGAAGGCACGTTTATGCATATCATATGGGAGTGTGAGTTTATTCAGACGTATTGGAAAAGGATACATACTGTTATTGGTGAAGTGCTTGACCTGAATATCCGACTCGAGGTGAAGAGATGCCTCCTGAATGTGTGGGAACCCACAGATCTGAGTGGGAGGGGCAATATCTGGGTCACTTCAGGCCTTTTGGTGGCAAAACGAAATATAGCTCAACTGTGGGAAGCCTCAACCCCGCCAACAGTGGCAGACTGCGAAAAACACATGGACTGGTGCATGTTCCGTGAAAAGACAGTATACATTGCAAAGGGCTGCCTGAAGAAATGGTCATTGATATGGAGAGCTTGGAATACCTACCGGGGAGAGATCTGTAGCCCACCGCAAGACTCTTCTATTGAAGATCTGCCATCGCCTTAATTCAATCATTCCAGATATTGTTCCGACCTGATTTCACCCTTACTGTGATTAATATTGTAACTGATTGTCGTTTTCTCTCATGCGCATAATGCCAATTCGATACATGCTAGATTACTAATATGTGTTGATTAATAAATACAATTATTTTAGAAAAAGAATGTTTTAAATGACATCTTGGGTGTTAATATCGCGTTGTCTTGAGTCAGTTTTAATGGGGGGTGGATATGTCCTCATTGAGTATGCTGAGTAGAGCGCAGAGGGGCCTCTTGTTTTACCTTATGCTCATGGCCAGGAGGGAGATCTGTAGACACTGGACTGATCCATCTCCTCCATGAGCAACAGATTGGATTAAGACAGTACATCAGACTTGCTTTCTGGATACTTAGGGTAAGCCTAGTGGGGCAACAAGGCATGGGCCGATTTTACCAGGTGGAGCATAATCTTGGGTAAGAAATTGATTGACTGAGAAGTCCTATGATTAAACCAATGCACCGCTCAGGGTGACAAGTCTTTAGGCTTGGCTGGTGTGGTTGGATCCAATGCGAATGCATCAGGCCAAGGGGCGGACAGCAATTTCAAAATGGCCAAGAGTCTTGCAGAATCTATGGGATATGAGGGGAATTAAGGACCAATGCTTCAGTAACCAGCTGACCAGGAGCAACTGGACCTGGACTGGGCTCTCCCGAAGTGACTACTAGTCCTTAAGTGCTGACACTAAGGTCCTGGGAGCCTCAGAGGAGACCCAGAGGAACTGCTCCAGAAAGTCTAAAAAGTTGAGACTTCGAACATTTTTGGATTTCCAAGACCTTTAGCGCTTTAGTGAGACCTCACAGGAAAGGATGCCCGATTTTGAGAACACTTTGTCTCTGCCTTCCTGGAGCTCCAGTGGGCAAATTAACATTAATGTGGTAGCTCATTGATAAAGTTGTAGTATATGGACAAGCGGGCATATACAAATACCATTTTCTGGGCAACTACCTGCCTCCACACTAAGGGGAAAATGGCCACAGAGTGTTCAGGCTGTCCCCAGGGACATTCTTAACCTATAGACCTCTCCTTATAGATCCTGTGATAGGGTAACCAGCCTTTCCATACTGGCACAAGTATTCATCAGTTCAGTGACAGAGACCCAATTCACAGTGACCATCTGAAAGTAATAGCTCCCATTTTTAGTGATCACCAGTTTACCTTCTGGGTCCACCTCTAAACTAAGGTACACAATCTATACTCTCCTCTAGGTAATTCTTCCCATCCAGTACCTCTGCTACATGCCGTGTGGCACAGCAGCCCGTAAGCCTCAGCTACCAGGTCCTATTTCAAGCAAACAGATAAAGGCAGCACTAGTGAACACCAGGTTCCCAGTGAAACATAACGTTGAAGTAGCTGATCTGATTGACACTTATGATCTAGATCTGTTGTTTATTACTGAAACTTGGGCAGATAAGTCATCAGATATAGATCTGGCACTAGCTGTTCCAGGTGGATACTCCCTCCTTCGAGCTGGCAGACTTGGGAAACGGGGGGGAGGTCTTACCATCATCAGTAAAGAGACTTTTCAGGTGCGGGGTTTGGAAGGCATGAACTCCCCTGAGTGTGAGACCCTACTGTTCAAAATTACCATCACCAATAATTACACATTTGCAGGCACTCTTCTGTACAGGCCTCCCAAGGCTACTTCCCCACTGTCACAATTGCTAGGCCCCGTCCTGGAGGTCAGTCTCCAGGGGGCAGGCTATACCATTCTGGGGGACTTTAACATCCATCTTGAAAAAGTCAAAGACAAAAACATAATTCTCATCACAGAGACCATGAATAGCTGTGGCATGACCCAATTGGTCCAGCAAGGAACCCACTCCACTTGCCACACCTTGGACTGGATTTTTTCCTCCAGTACCAACATTAAAATTGGGGAAGTGACGCCGGTTCCCTGGTCTGATCACAAAGTGGTACACTTCACCTTAACTATTGACTACACAAAAACGGTCAGGGGCCAGCAGGGGAAGCAACTCTCATATCAGGAATGGGACGAGATAGACATAGCCAAACTGCATGCACTGCTTGGGAATACTATATCAGGCTTAGATCCGGACTGTGATATAGCCTCCAAACAAGTCGATAATTGGATCAAAGCAGCTGTGCTCTCAGTAGCTCCCATTAAAACTAAAAATCGTAAGAGGAAAAACTTCTCGGAGCTTTGGTTCTCAGAGAAATTAAGATTACAAAAACAATCATGCAGACGGGCAGAAAGAAGATGGAGGGCGAATTATGAGGTTAGGGAAAAAGAAACTTACTGCAAATCCTTAGCTACCTACAAAAAAATGATAGCTGAAAAAAAATCAGCTTTTTTTGTGAAACAAATTAACGAAGCAAAAAAATTGAGTAAAGAACTATTTGCCACGGTAAAAAAACTCACCGAGCCAATCGCCAAACAAATAGAAGGTAGCTTAGACCTGTGCAACGATCTAGGGTTTTTCTTCACTGACAAAGTGAGACTCATTTACAAATCCTTCACTTCTCGACACCACAACTCACAGGCAAGGGGTAATATCCAGCCTAAACGGGGAAAGCAAGTCTCAAGTTCCCCAAAATTCAATTTCTCAGTCCCGTCTGTAGAACAGATTAGTCACCTGGTTTAGTCAACTAAGTCAGGAGGCCCGGGGTATCCCTGCCCCCCAAGGTCCTGCATATGTTCCCTGAGATGCTCAGCAATCAACTTCAGCTCCTCTTCACCAATATAATACAGTCCAGCTGCTTCCCAAAGGCGTGGAAAGCGGCCTCCGTCCGCCCCCTCCTTAAGAAGCCTATTCTTGACCCCTCCATCCCAGCTAACTAAAGGCCAATATCGAGAATTCCATTTCCAGCCAAGATTCTAGAAAAGTTGTTGAACTCACAACTTGCAGGATTCGTTAGAGACTCCCAGGTCTTAGATAATTCTCAGTACGGGTTTAGGGAGGAGCATGGAACTGAGAATGCTCTGGTCATTGCAGTGGAGGAAATCAGGAGTATACTGGACGCGGGGGGAAAGGCTGCCCTCATACTGTTAGACTTGTCGGCAGACTTCGACACCATCAACCATGATATACTCTTATCCAGGCTTGAGGAAATAGGCCTACGCTCATCAGCGACTAGGTTGCTGGCCTCTTTTCTTAGTGTCAGATCCTTCTCGGTCCAGCTGGAGGAATATGTATCAAAGCCATTCAGCCTGCCCTGGGGGGGTCCCCCAGGGGTCGTCATTAAGCCCCTCCTTTTTTAACATTTATGTTGCCCCTTTACCCAAAATCATCAGAAAGTGTGGCTTCCTTCCAGTTTCCTACGCTGATGACACTCAAATAGTGGTGGCAATTTCAAACAACACTGCAGAGACAGCGGATAGATTCAGGCATTGCATGGACCAAGTAGGTCAATGGATGCAGGAAAATTGCCTAAAGCTGAATGGCGATAAATCAGAGGTCTTGCTACTGGGAGCTGATACTAACATCTGGTCATGCAACTGGTGGCCAGACAGTCTCGGCAAATGTCCATCACTGGTGGATAACGTAAGAAACCTGGGGGTAATATTCGACTCCAAACTCTCATTCAATGCGCAGATAAACAAACTTACCTCAACGGTATGGTACACGCTAAAACTGATTAAAAGCTGCTGCCTTATATTCCACTGGACACCAGCAAAACCCTGGTAACTTTGCTGTCTCTTTCAAAAATAGATTACGGAAATGCATTATATGTAGGGCTGCAAAAACAGCTACTATTAAAATTACAGCGGCTCCAGAACACAGCAGCTAGGCTGGTACTGGACATTCCCAGGTTTGAGCCAGTGGCCCATAAAATGAGAAGTCTGCACTTGCTCCCCATAGAAAAAAAAGGATCCAATTTAAGTCAGCTTGTCTGGCTTACAAAACCTTGCATTGATCAGGTCCTCACTTCCTAAAAAGAGACCTACTACGATATGAACCTTCGAGGACTCTAAGGTCAAGCACCGCTAAGCTGCTCATAACTCCCAGATTTAAACAACTAAGATGGGGGGGGGGAGAGGTTCCCTACTGAATACAGCGAAAACCTGGAACAAGTTACCTGCAGAATTAAAGAACAGCCAGTCACTGCTGTCTTTTTGTAAGGATCTGAAGACCTGGCTATTCTCAGCATAGTTCGGTCAGGCTCCGCACGGTGCTTCCGACCGCAGCAACACCACGACCGTGGCAACACAGTCATTTAGCTCCAAGACGCCCCCAGGCAATCGAGCGCTCTATAAATCCAATAATCAAATCAAAATCAAAATCAGTGCTACAATGTCCACCCCTGCAGAGTAGCCACTTGTGGAGCACCTACTTATTGGGGCATGAGGAACTTCCACTCATGTGCCCTGACTGCAGACAGTTAAAGCACCTGCTCTTCTCAAAGGGCCTCTCTCCTCTGGGTTCCCACTGTTACATTTCCCGTAAAAGGTTCCGGACTCTTTCCCCTTGTCAGAGGATTCATACCACAAGGAGTGTTCTTTCTGGGTCTTCTTGTGCCACTCCTTTCTCTGCTGTGGATCTAGACCCTGTTCCTGGGATAAGCCTTTGTGATTTCTTGGATACCATGACATATACCTATAAGTCAGCGGCCCTTCCAAGTTTTCTGTGGTTAGTAAGCTTGGAGTCCACTAGATGCTTGTGTAAAACTGAATAACAATTACTCAAGATGTGTTCCTTCATAATCAAATTGTGTAGCTCATCATAAGTGTTCAATTCACTGCCCTCTCCCAGCCCTTTAGCGCGTTCACTTTCTATGAGATGTCTATGAAGTTATTCCAAGACTGTTGTAAATCTTTGTGTGTACTCTTTAGGTGTAAGACAAAATATATTCACCAGCACATCCTTCATGTGGGTGTAGGACTCTGCCACCTCCTCATCTAGACTTAAGAGGCACCAATCCTCACAAAAATGCTACCCAGTGATGCTTGCCCATGCTGTGCATTCTCAATGCCTTCTCATAAGAAATAAACCAATTGTCAGTCTCATCCCCCACCGCAAGTCTAGGCACAACATCTTTGGATTTAGGAGGTAACTCCTCCTCTGTGGACACCTCATCCATGCTGCCATCATTTCCTTTGGACTTGATGATGAACTTGACCTCCTTCTCTTCCAAGGCCATTTTATTCTCCTCCACTGCAATCTCTTTCTCCTCCAGTTTGGCCTTGAACTCCCTCTCCGACCGCTTCTCAAGATATCCCATTGGTGGACTTCCAGTTCTGAGGGGATCAGGCTGTGGACACCATCACTCCCAACCTGGGAAGGTGTACACAAGAATCCTCCTTGAGACAGATTGCTGTATGCCTCCTCTTCTTCTTGCATTCCCAGATCCCACCATGTACCTTGCAGGGCAGCCCCCTCAAGTTTGTTTCATTATGCCGCTGCTTCTAAAGGAACTATCGCTCTGTCTACGGGGGAAGCCTCTACCACCACCCGATTGTTATGAAGTCAGAGTAGGTTCAGTGCAGTCGAGCGACCTGGCAAAAACCCATTCTGATCTGGGTGCACCAAGTCTGTCACCACCCCTTTTACCTTTTGGGCTCTAGTTTGCCAGAATTTTAATATCTGCATTCAATAGGGAAATAGGATGGAAGGAGTCACATTTGTATCTGGGATTACCGGCCTGGGGGCAAGGATGATTGTTGCTGAACACATATATTTGCTGGGTGTTCTCCTGTTTTAAACACCTCCTTAAAGGAAGCGCACAGGGATGGGGCAGTTCACTTGTTTAGATTATGGAAAAACTCCACCGGGAACCTATTGGGGCCCGGTGTTTTTCAATCTGGTAGTTGACTCTGTGGAGAAAGCTATCCGCAATGGGCATGCCTCCTCACTTGCTAGACCTGGTGCAGGTTTTACATACTGATACATGGTGCCGTGTCCTGCAAGGTGGAGTAAGGGGGTTAATCCGAGTTATTCCATCAATTAATGGACTGAAACAGGGTTGTCTTCTTGCTCCATTGCTCTTTTCCCTGTATATTGCGGATCTCCCTGCATCTATCTCCTCAAGTGATGGTATAGCCCCGGTTGTAGGGGGAACTCCTATTTCCTGTTTGTTATATGCAGATGACATTATAATATTAGATTTAACACCTAAAGGGTTGTCCAATCGTCTTCGAGCACTTGATCTTTTTTCCCAAGCCCATTTCTTGAAGATTAATGCATCAAAAAGTAAAATTATGTGTATTGCAGGGAGAAAAAAGTTAAAGTATAAGAATTTTGTTTGGTCAGCTGGTGGCCACAAATTGGAGGTGGTAAAGACATACGCCTATCTAGGAAAAATCATCTCCAATGATTTAATTAACAAACCCCATACTGATAACAACTCCTGCAAAGCTTTGTCCCAGGGAAAAGGCTTGACTACTTTATAATCAGCCACGGGGAGAAGACATTTCGATTACCTACTGGAAGTCTGTAGGGCAAAAATTCCATCTTCCCTTTTGTACGGAATGGAATTGGTAGATTTAAGGCAATGGAATTTTTTACATTCTATAGAAGGGAAGTTGTTAAGATCTATTTCTTCTCTTAACACTGCTTGCTCAGCAGCCGCCTGTAGACTTGAATATGGTCTTCGCAGTAGCTGGGTGCAGGGCCTAGCAGCGGTAGTACGGTGGGTGGCTAGTCTGGCTAGATGAGAAAAGGGTTCATTAAGAGACCTTATGAAGATTGAACTTTTAGGCAGCTTAAAAGAGCACTCACAAATTGTAAAAAATTTTAGAAAGGCGGTGGCCCTTCTTCAATTGGAAGAGAGCACTCTTTTTATCATTTCTGCTGCACAATTAAAGTCAATTCTAAAAGAGGCAACCTGGGATCTTAGTTTTAAAATGGACAAGGAGGCTATTTACGCTAAGAAGGGAGCTAACCATCTTACTGACTCGTATATGAGGAAAGCTATTCAACCCTATGTCACCTGGAATTTACCACATGGCATTCGGCGTTTTTGGTTTCTCCTAAGACAGGATCTGTTGCCATTAAACAATTTATTGGCAAAATGGTATGGTACTCCTGCAATTTGTAATTTTTGCAACTTGTCCACCCAGGATTGCTTGCCCGTTCTCTTCATATGCCCCATATTGCACCCGTTTCGGTGTAAGTGGTTAAGATATATATGTCTGCAATTGGGTATTTTAAATGCTAACTCTTTTTTACTGGCACTATATAACCCCCCAAATGAAATCTTCTGTTTTAATATTTTTAACTGTTTTAAATGTTTTTTTAGCTATTTATTGATGACTTTTGTAGTTGATGAAATTTGACTTCTCTGTATTTTTCTAAACATTGTAGATGTCTATTTTGCATTGAATGGATTTTGTATTGTGTATGGTTTTTATGTGGATCTCTTCGGAGTGCCCAAACATAATAAAGGAATTGAATTGAATTGGTAGTTGACTCATAGCCAAGGTCACCTCCTCCACTGATATGTCTGCCTTCAAGTCAGTCCTTTGTTGTGGAGCAAGTCTATTCAAGGGGAAGTCCGCTATAAAGCTTAGGGTATCCTGTTCAGAAACAGTCAGCCGTGGTTCTTAGAAGGAGGCAAGTTGCATTGCCAGCTCTTCCACTATTCCCAAACTGTTTCGTACCACCTCCTCAGTAGACATACTGAGGGGCATATTACCAACAACTAGCGATAATTATCGCTATGTTGGTTTAGCTGCGATTTTTTTATCGCCGAGCTGCGGCGATTTTTATCGCTTAGGAACCTTGCTATTATCGAGGTATATCTCCTAAGCGATAAAAATCGGCCGAAATGCATAAATATCGCTGAAAAGTCAGCGATATTCATGCATTACCGAGCTAATGCTCTTAGCCATGTTATCCACCTACCATTGGATAACATGGCTAAGAACTGCTCAGGGGCAGGTGTTAGCTTTTGGAGATATTCGCGCTTAGCGCGAATATCTCCAAAAGTTGGTAATAGGAGATAGAGATGTTAGCGACTGTTTCCAGTCGCTAACATCTTGGCACGCCCACTTTGCATGTCATTAGTGATAAATATCACTGACATGCAAAGCGGGGCCCAAGATGGTCGCTATCTTCTACTAGCTGTCGCTAACTGGTGTTTTAAAGCCAAAAAAGCGGAGATAAACCCCCTTGATAATATGCCCCAGAGTTCTCTAATGACCATGCTTTCTTTCCTTACTGCCAATCCATGCAACAAGCTTACCTGCCTTATTTCCAACATCATACAATCTTTTCTGTTTCACAAGAAACATTGTATTGAACTCATCATTAGCCATTAGCCGATACTCAGCCTTTTTCAGGTCAACAGCTTCTTGTACCTCTGATTTCAGCAAGGCTTCTTAGCCATTCTCTAGGGCAGACAATTCACTTTCTAATGTGGTCAACCGTTGCTGACTTCTCGAACAATAATGACCCCACTAATAGTGGCCTTGTAAACCTCCCATAGAACCAAAAAGCGTTATACTGATTCCCTGTTTTACACAAAGTAGTGCCTGGAAGCTCGTTTTAGGCCAATAACAACCTCCTTGTTAGTCAGGCGCCATGCCTTCATCCTCCATCCGGCTCAGGATTTAGACATCCCATATCCAGTTTCACTCTCAGACATGAATGATCGCTAATGCCACAACAAAATATTCTGCCTCCCCAAAACTGGGCAATAGGTCAGCAGTGGTGAAAAAGTAATCCAGACAAGAGTGGACCCCATGCGACCCACAATAAAAAGTGTAGAGCCCTACATATGTCGCACAAACCCATTGCCTGTGCAAACACCTCCAGTCTGCCTCTCGTCATTCCCCCTCCCTCTTTCATACTGTCCAGGTGTGTATCTATTACCAGATTGAACTTCTCTCCCACTATCATGTATGCACTTGGTGCCTTAGCTAGTATAGCCTCCACTTGTTGAATTGTAACTCTCTGTAGGCCAGAGGGTGCATGAACCTTGAACAGTAACAGTAATATAGATAGACCATCATATTCCTCCAGAATTGCCAAATAGCTACCTTGTGTATGGGCCCATGAATGAAGCGTATCGAACTGGAGAGACTTGCGCATAAGAATTAATAAATCACTCGACCCTAATGTGTATTGTGCATGGCATATCAGTTTGTATTTACCCCTTCCTGAACTGCCTTGTTGTGCATCTACCAGATGGGTTTCCTGTAGCTATATAATGTCAGGTTGGTACCTAGAAATAGCTTTGTGAACCAGCCCTCTTTTAACCTTGTTACCCAACCCATTAACATTTTACGTCACTCACGTCAACTGTTTCGGCTGTGTCATTGCGTGTACCTGACTCCCTTACTCCTCCCGATTGACCCAGTGAGCGATTGATCAGAGCACATCTGTGTACCATGGTGCGAAAAAATATGAAAAAACATTGATGATAATAGTAATAATATCCCGTAACAAGCCCGCACCCCTCTTTACTGTACTTTGATTGCAAAACTAACCACCCCCCATACACACTGTATGTATAGTCTCCAAACCTGATAAAGAAACCAAACAATGTGTGATTCTGTCTCGTGGCGTGGCAAACAGCCACTGACATCAAGCCGATCATCAAGGGATTTAGGTACCCACAAATGGAGTATGCAATAGAGCTCCCAGCAGTCAGAGCCCCTGTCTCAGATCCAAAGTCGCTAGTGTCGGGCTTAGAGACATAAAAGGCTACCTCTAGCCCATTTGATCTACTGTCATAGGTATCAAAACACAAAAACAGTGCCCACGCCCTCCTTATTACTTATGACTCTATTTTTTCATTTAAAACCAAATGATACTTCCTTACATCTTATCAGGTACTTTTTTTTATACCAACCATTTTATCTTTTTTAGCAAAATTTCATGTAGATTTTTAGGCCCAAAAATGATACATATTTACAAAACACTTAAATAACTTTTCATACATATATATACACAAACAACTACACTAAATTATATATTCACAATTGAAAACAAACATCCAAATAACAATAGACATTTCAATTATCGTTTTCTATACCAAAGCTCTAATCCAAGATCATACAAGAGTACGTCAAATGACAGGAACACCTATGTATATGCCTTTTTCACACTATACACTTAATGTATTGATCTGTTCCTTTTGGTGTGCCGACGCGTTTCGAGTTCGGGGAACAAGTTCCCAAACTCTCATCAGGACCTTGTGAATAATCTGTGATTTATAAATCAAGAAGGGATTATTTCATAATCCTTTTTGAGCAAGAGAATACAGCGTTTGACTTTTTCATCTGTACCGGGCGGTGTGGGGAAGACTTTTCAAGAACTGTTGTTCCGTGTATTCTTTTCCAAGGTATATAGGCGTATCGTTTTCAATTACCAAATTCTTTTATTTTGCGGACAGACCTGTTTATGAGGAAAGATTCTGCATGTATCTTATATCTCTATTCGCTCGTCTTTAATAGGGCGCGGCAGGCACTATCTTAACGCCGAACCGTTTCTCAATTTGCAGACTCAATTGCTCAGCAACCTTCTTCCACGTAACCCCGGGGGCCGTCTGACAGGTTGTCATAGGTGGCACAACTGGCAATGGTTTGTCCTCTGAGCCATGTTCCACCTCAGTGTGGTCTCAGCCACTACTGCCCCCCTCTAATGTCTGTGACCTCCCCTTCTTATTGTCAACATATCTCTACTGTGTTTGATGTCTTGCACCATTTTGACTTATGCAGCTTTTATCTGTTCTGGTATCAAAGAGGCCTTGTTCCTCTACCTGTTCTTCCTGCGTTTATTCACCTGTTTTCCCAACCATCTCCTGCCTCGGCAGCCAATGGTTGACCCTGTCGCAGTCCTTGTGTATCAAGCCAATCTCAGGCCTCTTGCAGTGTAGTCATAAAGTGTGCCTTTCTTTCACATTCTACCCTCAGTTTCGCTGGAAAGAGGAGCGCATATTTCAGGTTAAGCTAACGCAGACCTCTTTTTGCCAGAACATATGCCCCTCTTTACTTTTGAACCAGAGTTGTGTAATCGGAATAACGTTTAACCTCATCAACTGTCTGCTGTGCTTTCACGCAGCCTGAAGAATCACATCTTGGTCTCAGAAGTTTATCAAGCTATAATAGGACTTGGGTTTGCCCCTTCCAGTGGGGGGTTCGCCGGGACCCTATGTGCATGCACCACTGAGAAATATTTTGAGGGCATACCCCGTAGAACCATGCTCACCAACCATTTCTGCACATAGAGTTCCAGCGATGAGCTCTCCACTCTTTCTGGCAAGCCAACCAAGCGCATGTTATTATGATAAGACCTACCCTCAGCATCTTCAAGTTTAGTAGTAAACTGTCTCATTTCTTTTTCCATTACCAAAACCCTTTGGTTAAGTCTTTCACTTGTGGTAGCATGTCTCCAAAGTACCTTCAGTTTACTTTACTCGGTCATCAGGCTTCCTTTGGTCCTCTTGCAAGAACTCCAGCTCGCCCACAACCGCAGTGATCTGCGTTTCCAGGGTCTTTTTGTAACCTTCAAGGTAGGATTGAAGTTGTGTGTGCCACCAGGGCCATAAATTCCTCCTTCTTCTCCTGAGGGCCTTTACCAGTTACCACTTCAGTGGGACCCCCTTTGACCACTTGTTGCTAGAATATACTTTGCAACTGGGGTTGCTTACAGGTGCAGTTGTGTACGCAACTTCACACAGTCACAGTAGACCCAGGAGACAGAGATGGTGTGAGGGAGGCCCGACTTTTTTAAGTTGTCAATGGTATCCCTCCACTTCCTGTATGGCCACCCCAAAGCCACCTCCACGTCACATCATGGATCTACCACCCCCAGCAGGAGGTTGGCTGGCCCCTGGCTCAAAGCGACGCTAGTGGCACTGCAGATGCTTCCCATTCAGTCCATTGCCTCCTTAACAAAGGTGGTCCGATAAAGTTTCCTGGCAAGCACCAATATGAAAGAGCTAGGCCACAGATCCAGCATTCACTCCACTGTTTCCAAGGATTCCAGGCCTTTAGGGAAGGGGGGCATACCAACATTAATTAAGCTAATGGTGCATCAGGCACTGTGTCGCAGCACCCATACAGGCTCAACTTGACTGTATGTATAGGCTCACTATTGCCATTACCACCTAACGAGAGGTCCCACAGACATGTCCAGTATGCTCCAAGGGTGACCTCCCCCGCCGCTTACTGAGGTATACTCTGATGTGGACCAATAGAACTCGGCCAGGGAACAGTTGCACAGCCCGGTGGTTCTGCTGTTGGGGTAGATGCAGCGAGACAGTTCAAGTGTCTGTCCTCTGACAATGTCCCTACACTCCCCTCACAGGCAGCTGTACCGGCCACTAGTCTTTGAGGGACATTAACCAGGGGGGACCCAGCTCCTCTATACCTTCAGGCATGTTGGCTGTGCATCACGCGTCTCTCCCAGCACCTCAGTGCTGCATGCAGTCTGCAGTGCTTGCGGCTACACTGCTTCCACTGCCTCACTTCTCCAGGGGTCGTGGCGGGGGCAGGGTTGCCACTGGGCATCCACTGATACCCTCGCCTGTCATTGTTGCACACCCTCGGGTTAAGGGATCGATGCGCGGATTCAATGATGAGGGTGGCGGCTGTATCCACAAAGCAGGGCAGCTGCCATTTTAGCTGTTTATTGTCATCACCCCATGGGTCGATTTACACACTGCACATCCCCTACAGGTGATTTTTCAGGAGGCCCATAGCAATACCACTCCCTCCGGTTGGGGCCCCATTGGAGTGGAGGGCTCCATGTAGCTTCCGATCGAGCTGGGAGCTCCGGACTACACATCCATATCCATTCCCAGTTAAGCAAAAATTGAGGAGGCATGTGTAGGTATAACTGAATTATTAGTTAAAATATGACTCCCTCCTGAATCAGTGTTATTTCGATTAGGAGGACTAGTGGGAGTAACTCCAGCCTCACTGCAAGAGCCAGGTGGAATAATCAGCTATTTCGATTTCTACTGAAGAAAATCACACTCTTTCCAAGTGACAAACACTTTTTGCCTTGTATCTTTCTGATTGCTTTTGTCATGACTTGCAGAAGATATGCCTCAGATTCCATTAGTGTAGGTCTGTTAATCTATCATGAACTCGTTATTGTGAGTATGATGCTGTTGTGCCTAATCCACGCCAGGAGAAGAGCTGGAGAAGTCGAAGGAGGAGCAGATAGAGGTGGAAGAGCAGGAGGGAAGCAATGTTCACCTGGAGAACAGGCAGTGAACGGCGGTGAGGAAGGACCTCACAGAGGCGGGACCCAGGGAGAGTACCGAGTGGAGCCCGACATTGATGAAGAAGGCGAGAAGAGAGAGGCATGGACGTAGGAGTGGAAAACGCCACTGACGGATGCCTCACTGCCAGGAGGGTTGTAGCCACATGGATGAGTTTGAATACCCTCTATAGTCTTATATTTCATGTGTGACATATATGTTGCGAGCACTGAGTGGTGAATTTGCATGGGCACATCTATTTATGTGCTTATCAAAAGACTTGTGACAAAGGCCATGTTATATTGAGTTGTTTTCCATTTGGTGTGGTTGGCTGTTTGTTTTTTCCTTTCGTTCCCTACTTCGCTCCTCCTCTTAGCATGATAACAGGCTAAGCACACCTGTGAGGATTAAGGGAAGAAGAGTCAGAAACCACAATACCTTCTCCAAACTAGGGTACATGGGAATTCTCATCATGAAAAAGTTATCAGGATACTTCATAGGTGAAAAGAGGAATAAGAAATGGAAAAGATAGTGGCTGTACCTAAGCCTAAGACCTGTTTAAGCACAATTACTTACCTGGGTACCTTTCTCTCTCTCTAAGGGCATCAGTGGCATCCATACGGAGATCCTAAGGAGGAAAACTGGAAAAAAAGATGTTATTGAATGAAACCATTGTAAGAAGGACAACTAAACGACTGAGACATACATCTGCATTACGACATTTTTGTTTTGTACGAAAAATAAAGACATAATTTGGAAAACCGTATCTGACAAGTCTTATTCGTATTATTTCCACCTATCCTTCCACAAAGTTACTCACTTGCTGCTGAGGTGTAACGGTGCTATTAAGTTTATTAGAGTTGAGAGTTACATCCTTATGGCTAACCGACACCCTCTTTCCATCTACCACCTGAAGTGTGACACTCTGATACTGCACATTTGTCTGGCAGCTCAGGACATACAATCCCTCTCAAGGAAGTTACACTCAGTCTCTGTCGAGCATGGATATGCCTCGCTCATGTCTCCTGAGAGCCAGGTCTTGAGGAGTCTTCTGAAGGTCAGCAGGTCTTGGGTCTGCCGTAGGTGGGTGGGGAGGGTGTTTCAGGTCTTGGCGGTGAGGTGGGAGAAAGATCTGTCGCAGGCAGTCGTTCTTTGGATGTGGCGGACTGTGGTGAGGGCGAGGCCGGTGAAGCGAAGCTGACGGGAGTTCGTGTAGAAGCTGAGTCGTCTGTTGAGGTAGGCTGGTCCGGTGTTATGGAGTGCTTTGTGTGCGTGGGTGAGGAGTTTGAAGGTTATCCTATTCTTGACGGGAAGCCAGTGCAGGTCTCTCAGGTGGGGTGTGATGCGGATGCGGCGGGGGATGTCGAGGATCAGACGTGCAGAGGCTTTCTAGATGAGTTGCAGCCATCTCAGGAGTTTGGCCGAAGTTCCTGCGTAGAGGGCGTTTCTGTAGTCCAACCTGCTGCTGACGAGGGCCTTGGTGACTGTTCTTCTCAGTTCGGTGGGGATACACTTGTAGATCCTGCGGAGCATGCAGAGGGTGTTGAAGCAGGAGATGGAGACGGGGTTGACCTGCTTAGTCATGGAGATGATGGAGTCGAGGATGACCCCTTGGTTGCGTGCGTGGTCGGTGGGTGTTGAAGCTGTTCCCAGTGGGGTGGATCCAAGGATGAGGACTTCCGTCTTATCCGAGTTCAGCTTCAGTAGGCTGTTCCTCATCCATTCGGCAATGGCCTTCATTCCTTCGTGGAGGTTTGTTTTGGCAGTGTGAGGGTCTTTTTTTAGGGAGAGGATCAGCTGGGTGTCATCGGTCAAGTGGTTAAGAAACTTGCAATTAAGGGAAGGAATATAGTTATACTTAAAGCTCCTGTAAGTCATTAACAGTCTTCAAATTCAGCAGTCCAATGAGAGTAATAAAAATGTTTAGGAATGCTGTAACAACGGAAGACTTCCGCATTCGGAACTTGAACAAAACTGTGAAAGTAACAGTGTGGAAGAAGAAGGAAAAGTACAAAAAGAAGAAGGGAAAGTACAAAAAAGAAATTGAGCCGAGAGAATTGAGGAAGTCCAGTAGAAGCTTTAAAAGACCTATTGTAGGAAGGGGGAGGCTTTAGTTGGCGCAGTGCAACACTAGCGACAAGCAGGGTCTCTCTCTTCCTCGTCAGGGCTGAGGGTTACCTTCCAGACAACCTCTGCTTACCCTCTAGGTAGTGTGGCTTAAGCAGTCGCAGGCTAATCTTTGGGGCACATAGGGTTAAACACTTGCAATAGTACACCTTTACAACCAACCCACCACACAACGAGACCAGACTGTATTCTGTAAAAATATATATCTTTATATAGATTTTAAGCAGGCTTGTGAATACAGTCAACGTACTTTATGATAACGGTTGCAAGGTTACTCAGTTCAGGTTACCACAGTTCTTATGCAGTTCTCTTGAGGCCCGTAGGCCGGTGTTAACCAAAGTTCTTGTGGAGCCGGCGGCTTCCAGGGGATCTGTCCCACGTCGCGTTGCCTTCCCGGGGTCGCTGATCGGTGCGGCTCTTCAGCCGAGCAGGTCACTGGTCGTCCGGGGCAGCGGTGTTCTGTGGCGGCAGGGTCCTCTCCTTGTCGTCCGCTCCGACCCTGGAGGCGGCGGCTGTGCGGCGGTGGCAAGTGGCAGTACGGTCCCCAAGTGCAGGACGTACCCAGCCAAGTGCCGGTGCAGCTGTGGGCTCACAGCTGGGCTGTCGGGCAGGCTACCGACCTTGCGGATTCTCACAGGGCAACTGTCCGTCTTTGCAGGTGAGTGGCTGCTCGTTATGCAGTCACCTCGAGAGCTCGGACCGGACGGGTCCTCCTTCGCTTTGCTCTCGGGCTCCCGGTGCAGTTGCGGTCACGGTGTTCGGGCCAGCGGCGGCTGGTCCTTACTTTGCTCTCGCTTGTGCTTTGGGCCCCGGTCACGGTGGTCAGGTGGATGTCGTTGCCTTGGAGGAGATTCCTCCGTCGGTGCTGCGGCGATGGTCAGCACCTGCAGTCGCTTTCTTCCAAGGGGGTAGCGTCCACTGGTCCTGGGACGCTGGTCAGGGGGCAAGTTCAGTTGCAAGCCCTTGGAGATCTCTTTAGCAGAGTTTGGCACAAAGTAAAGCAAAAGTCTTTTCGTAGTCTTTTCTTCTTCCTCTCCTTCAGCAGCAAGGCACCAGACACAGGGAAGAGTCAGCACCCTTCCTTGTCTCTCACGGTCCTTCTCGTAGGGCAGAGTCCTTCTGTGGCCCAAACCGGATCTAATTTTCAAGGAGCAGGGCTCCTTCTTTTATAGGCCAATTCTTTTGTTCTCGCAGGCCAGGGGGGCCTTTGCATAGCCACTCTCAGTCTTTGAGTACCCCGGTGGGTGTACTCCGGCTTCTGCTTTCAGTGTGAGGGGCAGGCGCATCAGACGCCCCACAGGAGGTGGAGCCAGCATTGTCCGGACAGGGGTGGCCAGAGTACCTTGTGGATGGGGGCTGCGCCCTTCCTGGGCCAGGCGTCGGCAGAGTCATCCGCCGCTCCCCAGGAGGGTGGAGCCAGCATTGTGGTGGTCGAGCACAGCTACAGTTCGAGTCAAGAGGCACTCCTACCTCCCACTAAGGTGTAATCTGCGCATTCACCACCTGTCATCCCTCCAGCCCTGTCACTCACACATCCCAGACAGTCAGATACACATACCAGCAGAGGCGGGCTGAAATGGTTAAGCAAGCAAATGCTAACTTTCTAAAAGTAGCATTTGCAAACCCAAGATACTAAAATAAACTTGACTACAAGAAATATTTTATCATCCTGAGTTCAGGCATACTAAACATGACTCGCTACCATGCTCCTTGAGCCTGCGGGGATTATAGGGTGTAATAATTCCAGCAGCTCAGTCTGGCCTAATGGAGCAGGTAGCCTTCAATAGTGAAATACGGTCTTGGTTGTAAGTCACTACTAGGACATGCCACGCACATCAGGGCTTGTCCTACCTTGCACCTACAACGCACCCTGCCCGCAGGCCTACCATAGGGGTGACTAATATGTAGTCAAGGGAAGGGTCGGTGCTGGCAAGTGGGGACACTTGCCCAGCTAGCGTGACAGTACGAGACCGCACGCGGGTTCTGCGGTCGCAGTTCCCAGACACATCTTTACGGCTGCTTCGGTGGGTGGCGCAACCAGCGCTGCAGGCCCACCAGCAGTATTGGCATCTACAAGCCCCGGCACTCTCTAGTGCACTTTACTAGGGACTAACAGTAAATCCAAAGAACCAATCATGGATACCAATCGCATGTACAATTTACAGTAGGGAGCACTTGCACTGCGGCACGGATCAGCCGTGGCGCAGTGCCCTGAGTATCGGAAAACCAGCAAAACATCGGAGGCACATCAGCAAAAAGTGGAAGGGAGACTCACGCCAAGGTGCCAGGTCTAACATGTGTCCCCTCCAGCTGAAATGTGGGGGGAACTACCCTTCCCCAGGGAGTTCCACATCACTAAGGCGGAAAAATCTGGACAGACCGTCAGCGTTGGCGTGATCGGTGCCAGGGCGGTGTTCCACCGTAAAGTCCATACTCTGTAGAGAAATGGACCACCTCAACAGTTTCGGGTTCTCACCCCTCATCTGCATCAACCATCTGAGGGGCCTGTGGTCCGTCTGAAGTCGGAAGTGAGACCCAAACAAGTAGGGTCTTAGCTTCTTCAGCGCCCAGACCACAGCAAATGCTTCACGCTCTATTGCACTCCACCTACTTTCCCGTGGAAGTAACCTCCTACTTATGAAGGCTACGGGTTGGTCAAAGCCCTCCTCAGTCATCTGTGAAAGAACAGCCCCTACACCATGCTCTGAAGCGTCTGTTTGCACTATGAATTCCTTGGAGAAATCAGGAGCCAGGAGCACGGGCGCCGTGCACATGGCAGTCTTCAGGGTGTCAAAAGCCTTCTGACAGGTGTCAGTCCAAATCACATTCCTGGGCTGCTTCTTCGAAGTCAGCTCTTTCAAGGGGGTCACAATCGTGCCATAGCCCTTGACAAACCTCCTGTAATACCCAGTGAGCCCCAGGAAGGCTCTCACTGCAGTCTGGGTCTTGGGGGGTTCCCAAGCCAGGATGGTCTCGATCTTGGGCTGCAAGGGTGCTACCTTGCCACTCCCAACTTGGTGTCCCAAGTACACCACTGAACCCTGCCCAATCTGGCACTTGCTTGCCTTGATTGTGAGGCCTGCTCTGCGCAGGGCCATCAACACTTCCCAGAGGTGTCGCAGGTGTTCGGGCCAGGTGCCGCTGAACACCGCGATGTCATCCAGGTAGGCGGCACTGAACTCGTCCAGTCCAGCCAACACTTGGTTGACCAATCTCTGAAAGGTGGCAGGGGCATTCTTCATTCCAAATGGCATAACCCGGAACTGGAAATGCCCATCTGGGGTAGAGAATGCAGACCTCTCCTTTGCCCCATCGGTCAAGGCGATCTGCCAGTACCCAGACGTTAAATCAAACGTGCTGAGGAACCGGGCAGCCCCTAGCCAGTCAATGAGCTCGTCAGCTCTGGGGATGGGGTGCGCGTCAGTCTTCGTGACTGAATTGAGTCCTCTGTAGTCCACACAGAACCGGAGTTCGGGTGTGGCTCCCGGCGCAGCAGCCTTCGGAACCAAGACCACGGGGCTGGACCAAGGACTGCTGGAAGACTCAACCACCCCGAGGGCAAGCATCTTGGAGACCTCCTCCTTGATGCAGGCCCGGACCCTGTCAGTCACCCTGTAAGCCTTGTGCTTCACAGGTAAGCTGTCTCCAGTGTCCACATCATGGACGCACCAATCTGTGACACTCGGAACCAGGGAGAACAGGTCTGGAAACTGCCCCAGCAACTGGCGGCAGTCCTCCTGTTGTTCGGCGGTCAGGGTGGGTGAGAGGTTAACTCCATCCACTGACCCATCCTTCTCACAGGCCACCAAGAGGTCAGGAAGAGGCTCCGACTCCTCCTCCATTCCGTCATCGGTTGCCAACAACATGCCCACTTCGGACCTTCGCAAGTGGGGCTTGAGGCGGTTGACATGTAGGACCCGCAAAGGGTTCCTGGGCGTCTTCATGTCCACCAAGTATGTCACGGGGCTCTTGCGCTCCACAACCTCAAATGGGCCTGTCCACTTATCTTGAAGGGCACAGGGCTCCACTGGGGCCAGGACATACACCTCTTGTCCAGGCTGAAGCTCGACCAGAGTGGCATTCTGATCATACCACCGCTTTATTTCCTCCTGGCTCGCTTCCAGATTTCCCTCGGCAAGTTGTCTGAAGCGTCTGGTCTGGTTTCTGAAGGCCAGCATGTAGCTATATACATTCTGGGGAGGTTTCCTGGGAGATTGCTCCCAGCCTTCCTTTACCAAACTCAGTGGTCCTCTCACGGGGTGACCGTACAGCAGTTCAAAGGGGCTGAACCCTAGGGACTTCTGTGGCACCTCGCGATATGCAAAGAGCAGGCATGGTAAGAGGACGTCCCACTTACGCCTCATCGGACCTTCCAGGCCCATGATCATGCCTTTTAGGGTTCGGTTGAATCTTTCAACCAACCCGTTACCTTGGGGATGGTAGGGCGTGGTGAACTTATATGTTACGCTACACTCCTGCCAAAGGGACTTCATATACTTCGATATGAAATTGGTCCCCCTGTCGCTCACCACCTCTAGAGGGAATCCTACTCGAGAGAAAATTCCCATCAGTGCACGCCCCACCACGGGAGCCGTCACTGTCCTCAGAGGGATGGCTTCAGGGTACCGGGTGGCATGGTCCACCAAGACCAGGATGAACCTGTTGCCCATGGCTGTCTTGGGGTCCAGAGGCCCAACGATGTCAATACCCACTCGCTGGAATGGCGTACCGACCACAGGGAAGGGTTGGAGGGGAGCCTTGTTCTTCCCTCCCGTCTTCCCACTTGCCTGGCAAGTCGGACAGGTTCTGCAATACGCATCTGAACTCTTATGCATTTGGGGCCAGTAAAAGTGGGTGACAAGCCTGTCATAGGTCTTGTCCATCCCCAAATGTCCTGCTAAAGGCACATCATGAGCCAGACCCAGTAGGAAGGCTCTGAACTTCTGGGGTACCACCAGCACACGGGCTGACCCAGGTTCAGCAGCCTTAGGCTCCGAATACAGGAGGTCGTTCTCCCAGTACACGTAATGTGTTTTGGCCTGAACACCATTGGCCTGGTCTGCAGCCTGCTGCCGCATCCCCACGAGAGAAGGGCATTCTTTCTGCTCCTTGCAGAATTCCTCCCTGGAGGGTCCTCCTTCTTGCTGCCAATGGGTCAGCTCAGGCAGGTCCCCCAGTTCGGCGATCTGTTCCCCTGTAGGCTCCAGGGCATCCCCCTCAAGGTCTGCTTCCTCCTGGACCGTGGGAACTTCAGGAGCCGGTTTCCCGCGCCCCCTGCACCTTCTCCCTAAGGCCGGTTCCTGGGCCTCTCCTTCAGGCCCCAGGACCTCTCGATCACCCCTACTGGCTGCCATTGACCGGGTGGTCACGCACGCCCAGTCAGGCAGACCCACCATCCGCAGGTGAGTCGTCTTCTCCACCTTTTCCCAAGGGGAGTGCTCCAAGTCATTCCCTAGCAAACAGTCAACAGGCATGGTTTTTCTTACACAGACCTGCAGAGTACCAGAGACCCCCCCCCCACTCGAAGGGAACTTGAGCCATCGGACACTGACTCTCTGAATTATCAGCGTTGATAACCCTACAGTAGGCATGGGGTACAACCTGCTCTTGAGACACCAGGTGCTGCCTCACTGCAGTCACACTGGCTCCTGTGTCTCTAAGAGCCTCAGCTTCCTTACCATTGATGACCACCACCTGCCCATATTTCTTAGTGTTCGAGGGCAGGTAGTTCGTAGGGATCATCTCACTGTCTCCTAGCGAGACTAGGGTCATGTGAACGGGATCTCCACCCCCCGGGACCATCATTTCTTCTCCCAGGTGAACGCTAGTCACTTGTCGGGGCGGAGCACCAGTGGGTGCGGGTTTTCCAAACAGGCGACACTTGGGGTCACTGGATATGTGCCCAGGCTCGCCACATTTGAAACAATTGAAGGGCCCCTTTGGAACAGGTTTACCTGTCGGGGCCCCATTCTGCTTCGGAGGTGGGGGAGGCTGAGAACCCTGCTGCGGGCTCCCCTGGGAACTACTTTGGGGGCCTTTTTGGAACCCTTTCTGTTTTCCCCCTTTGTCCCCCCCACTCTTCTGCTGGGGACCCTGCCCACTCTTGGCGGAGTCTCCCACGGGACCCTTGTGGACCCTGGTGCTGCGCCAGTGGTCCGCCTCCTCAGCAAGCTTCCTCGGGTTGGACAGCTTGCTATCGATCAGGTGTTGGCGTAACTCAGGAAAACAGTGATCAGACAAGTGCTCCCATGCAATTAAATCAAAGAGACCTTGAAAATCATTAACTTTGTTACCTTTCAGCCAACCATCCAGTGCTCTGCAAAAGTAAGTCACATACTCCACATACGTATTCCCAGGCCGCTTAGTACATCCCCTAAACTTCTGTCTATACATTTCAGGGGTAAGCCCGTACCTGTTCAGTAAAGCTTCTTTCATGTGGGCATAGGATCTCTGATTTTCTACGGGCAAATCTAGTAAGGTATCTCTCCCTTCGCTAAGGAACCTTCCCCACAACCCCGCTCCCCAATCCTTGTCAGGGACCCGGTGGGAGGACATGGCTACCTCGTATGCCCTAAACCACTGTCCTATGTCATCCCCCTTAAAGAACTCCTTGACTACGTCCTTCGGGATGTGCACTCTTGACTCTACCTGCACTGGCGATGCGCTGCCACCAGAGGGAGGACGATCCAAGTCTCTCTCCTTGAGACTTATCTCCCTCATTTTTACTTCATAATCCATCTGGTGCTTTCGCTCTTCCAGCGCCATTCTTTTCGTTTCAAGCTCCAGCTGGATTTTCAATTCTGCCAACTTTCTTTCGTGATTCCTCGTTTCCTTCCTGTCCGCCAGCTCCTCTGGCGACAGGCCTTTACCAAAGCTGTGCTCGCTGTCTTGCCTCTCGAGGTCGATCAGATCCCCAAGTGCATTCTGCTCCTCCGTCGCATTCTGCTCGGCGAGGACATCTTGCTCCTCCGGGGTTTTCCGGGACTCTATCCAGGCTTTCAGGGCCTTGGAGAGCTGGGTCTTGTTTTTGCAACCAGCGTGCGGGACCTTGAGTTTCTTGCAAAAGAACTTCAGTTCGTCCCTGGAATATTTATCCACTTTGGTGGGGTCCCACTCCACCTCCAACACCTCGGAGGTCGTGGACTCCGCTCCATCCAGGCTCTTTGTGCCCGGCATGGTTTCTGCACTCGGAATCTTCTTTCGGCAAAATTCAAAAAGCAAAGTCTGTGGCTAAGTAACTGGACCGTAATCCTTGTGTAGTGGTCAGAAGCTCAGGTATAGATATCGCAAGGGTAAATTCAAAATCCTCACCGCTGCGTCCAATGTAGGAAGGGGGAGGCTTTAGTTGGCGCAGTGCAACACTAGCGACAAGCAGGGTCTCTCTCTTCCTCGTCAGGGCTGAGGGTTACCTTCCAGACAACCTCTGCTTACCCTCTAGGTAGTGTGGCTTAAGTAGTCGCAGGCTAATCTTTGGGGCACATAGGGTTAAACACTTGCAATAGTACACCTTTACAACCAACCCACCACACAACGAGACAAGACTGTATTCTGTAAAAATATATATCTTTATATAGATTTTAAGCAGGCTTGTGAATACAGTCAACGTACTTTATGATAACGGTTGCAAGGTTACTCAGTTCAGGTTACCACAGTTCTTATGCAGTTCTCTTGAGGCCCGTAGGCCGGTGTTAACCAAAGTTCTTGTGGAGCCGGCGGCTTCCAGGGGATCTGTCCCACGTCGCGTTGCCTTCCCGGGGTCGCTGATCGGTGCGGCTCTTCAGCCGAGCAGGTCACTGGTCGTCCGGGGCAACGGTGTTCTGTGGCGGCAGGGTCCTCTCCTTGTCGTCCGCTCCGACCCTGGAGGCGGCGGCTGTGCGGCGGTGGCAAGTGGCAGTACGGTCCCCAAGTGCAGGACGTACCCAGCCAAGTGCCGGTGCAGCTGTGGGCTCACAGCTGGGCTGTCGGGCAGGCTACCGACCTTGCGGATTCTCACAGGGCAACTGTCCGTCTTTGCAGGTGAGTGGCTGCTCGTTATGCAGTCACCTCGAGAGCTCGGACCGGACGGGTCCTCCTTCGCTTTGCTCTCGGGCTCCCGGTGCAGTTGCGGTCACGGTGTTCGGGCCAGCGGCGGCTGGTCCTTACTTTGCTTTCGCTTGTGCTTTGGGCCCCGGTCACGGTGGTCAGGTGGATGTCGTTGCCTTGGAGGAGATTCCTCTGTCGGTGCTGCGGCGATGGTCAGCACCTGCAGTCGCTTTCTTCCAAGGGGGTAGCGTCCACTGGTCCTGGGACGCTGGTCAGGGGGCAAGTTCAGTTGCAAGCCCTTGGAGATCTCTTTAGCAGAGTTTGGCACAAAGTAAAGCAAAAGTCTTTTCGTAGTCTTTTCTTCTTCCTCTCCTTCAGCAGCAAGGCACCAGACACAGGCAAGAGTCAGCACCCTTCCTTGTCTCTCACGGTCCTTCTCGTAGGGCAGAGTCCTTCTGTGGCCCAAACCGGATCTAATTTTCAAGGAGCAGGGCTCCTTCTTTTATAGGCCAATTCTTTTGTTCTCGCAGGCCAGGGGGGCCTTTGCATAGCCACTCTCAGTCTTTGAGTACCCCGGTGGGTGTACTCCGGCTTCTGCTTTCAGTGTGAGGGGCAGGCGCATCAGACGCCCCACAGGAGGTGGAGCCAGCATTGTCCGGACAGGGGTGGCCAGAGTACCTTGTGGATGGGGGCTGCGCCCTTCCTGGGCCAGGCGTCGGCAGAGTCATCCGCCGCTCCCCAGGAGGGTGGAGCCAGCATTGTGGTGGTCGAGCACAGCTACAGTTCGAGTCAAGAGGCACTCCTACCTCCCACTAAGGTGTAATCTGCGCATTCACCACCTGTCATCCCTCCAGCCCTGTCACTCACACATCCCAGACAGTCAGATACACATACCAGCAGAGGCGGGCTGAAATGGTTAAGCAAGCAAATGCTAACTTTCTAAAAGTAGCATTTGCAAACCCAAGATACTAAAATAAACTTGACTACAAGAAATATTTTATCATCCTGAGTTCAGGCATACTAAACATGACTCGCTACCATGCTCCTTGAGCCTGCGGGGATTATAGGGTGTAATAATTCCAGCAGCTCAGTCTGGCCTAATGGAGCAGGTAGCCTTCAATAGTGAAATACGGTCTTGGTTGTAAGTCACTACTAGGACATGCCACGCACATCAGGGCTTGTCCTACCTTGCACCTACAACGCACCCTGCCCGCAGGCCTACCATAGGGGTGACTAATATGTAGTCAAGGGAAGGGTCGGTGCTGGCAAGTGGGGACACTTGCCCAGCTAGCGTGACAGTACGAGACCGCACGCAGGTTCTGCGGTCGCAGTTCCCAGACACATCTTTACGGCTGCTTCGGTGGGTGGCGCAACCAGCGCTGCAGGCCCACCAGCAGTATTGGCATCTACAAGCCCCGGCACTCTCTAGTGCACTTTACTAGGGACTAACAGTAAATCCAAAGAACCAATCATGGATACCAATCGCATGTACAATTTACAGTAGGGAGCACTTGCACTGCGGCACGGATCAGCCGTGGCGCAGTGCCCTGAGTATCGGAAAACCAGCAAAACATCGGAGGCACATCAGCAAAAAGTGGAAGGGAGACTCACGCCAAGGTGCCAGGTCTAACACCTATTAAGTTGGATGACTGAAGAAATGTTTAATTGATATATGCTGTGACAAGTGTATGTATATTTATGTATTGTGTCTAGAAAGAAAGGTGTATAGTATGGAATTAATATAGGATTCTGGTTCTGGCATGCTGTAGAGGGGAGCAGAATGTGGAACGTATTAAGAAGAGAAAGCAGAAAGAGAAAGCAGAGAAGTCCAGAAAACTTGGTGGCTGAAGCGCTGTAAAGAAAAAAAACTATTTAAACTGGATTGATTTGATCAATTCTTTATTTATTGGAGTATATGAATCCTTTTCACAGCTTCTCATTGTATGAACATGCTAACATGAAATTCTTACATGTTTCACTTTTAAATACTTTCCACCCTACATTGTGAAATACAAGGCCTATACAGAGGTGGCATATTTAGAATATATGACGTTACAACACAAACAATTACAACTCATGCCTTTACTACAAGGTTTTTACTTCACAACTACCATTACAAGGCATGATTTGACAACGCATGCGATTACAACACATTTTTAGAAACTACCATTACAACTCATAACATTACAATGCATACCATTACAACGCATAATACTTTTGGGGCAACAGTGTGGTAAGTGTTGGATAGTGTAGGGGTAAAAATTACTATTCCCACTCCAGTGAGTGCAACAGTAGGGTAAGTTTTGGATAGTGTAGGGATAAAAATGACTACCCCCACTCCAGTGAGTGTAACAGTAGGGTAAATGTTGGATGGTGTAGGGTTAAAAATACTATCCCCATGTACCCCAAGCCCCATACCCACTCTTAAAATAAAAAATCCACATTACTTACCTTATAATGCGTTGTAATGACATGCGTTGTAGTGACATGCATTGCAATGGCATTCGTGGTAATGGCATGCGATGTAAAGACAGCTGCATTGTAAATGTAGTGCATTGTAATGACTGCGTTGTGATGGTTGTTTCCCCATATTTAATATTTAAAAGTAGGATTCCTTTCTATGGAAAGGGATATTTTTACAGGTTCACCAGCAGGTTTGAAAGCTGCAACAGTCAGACTACACGTGTAAGCCTAAAGCCAAGCTTTCCCTTAAATGCCTAGTGGATGGCACTCTATGTGCTGCTGTCCACAAGTAACATTTAGCTTTCAATGCCTTTTGTGTATTCTCCTGCACCATATACTGTGGCCTTCCTGTACAGGTAAATGTGCCAATTGCACATAAGCCAGTTTTACCATGTTTTAAGTGTCTATTCACATGCATTGGGGACTGGATAGCAATAATCCAGAGGGCAGAGTTAAAAATACAGTAATTGCCAGGCAGCAAAAAGTGGGGTGATCAAACAAAATAAGAGATTTTTTCACATAAACTATCACTAATAAATACCTGAAACAGACCAAATCTTCACTGAAAAAACAAACCAGACCACCGTGACTTGTCAATGAGACATCTTAGAACCATGTGGTTAGATCACCTAAAATCTCAAAGCACTTCTAGACCATGCTAGTGATAGAGGTGTGTTATACTTCTGGCAAAATTACTAATCAATAGATCCATCTCAGATCCCCTCTCCCATCTTTCATTTCTATTCAACTCCTCTACTGTCTGGTTTCCAAAAGTTGTTTTGAAACTTGGATTGCCATCCCACTACTCAAAATTAAGTTGGTTTTGCCTACAACCCTTACAAATACCACTGATCTCTATTCTGCCCTTAATATCTAAAATTCCAAACAGACTTATGTTCAATGAAAGAAGTATTTTCTTTTTGTATAGCACACAACTACTCAAAAGAGTGTTCCTGCGTTTTTTGGTGCCCATAGGGAGTAGAGCGTTTACCGCCAGCTCTCAATCGCCCCTTAATTCTGAATAGGAGTGTTTTCAGTTCTTTCTTGAATTTAGCTTAATTTGGGATGAATCTCAGGTAGCTTCATTTGGGATGATTCTCATGTAGTCAGACAGCTGGTTCCACAAATCTGCTGCTTTGACAGTGAAGAAAGTACCTACCTCCCCTCCGCCGTCTTCAAAAACATGGAACCACAATAAGTCCAGCAGTGCCACAATGCAAGGTCCTACCAGGTCTGTGACCCTTAATACGTTCATTAAGGTACAAAGGCCCCCAATTATGAAGTGCTTGGTCCATTAGGGTCAGAGCCTTATACATTATGCGTTGGCAGCCAATGAGGTCTTTCCTGAAATAGTGAAACTGAGGTACATTTTGGAATTTTAAACATTAAATGGACTGCCATGTTCTGCATAACTTGTAATGCTAGGTCAGGAATTTCAGGAGACCTAGGTACCGGACATTGGCATAATCCAACCTAGTTAAGATCTGTGTCCTGACCATCGTAACACGGGCCTCGTGAGTAAGCAAGCGAAGCAGCTTCTTCAGCATGCAAAGAATCCAGAAACAGGCTTTCACCAGAGCTGACACCAGTGCCCCAAAGGAAAGTTGGGCGTCAAACAGCACTCTTGGATTGCTGGCCATTGCCGTTGGAGGGGGCGGCGGAGGAACACTAATGGGCCAGGCACCACCCCAGCCTTGAAGGGGATTGTGCCCAAACAGTAAGATTTGTGTCATGTCTGGGTTGCACTGCACTCCATTAGCCTTCAGCCAATCGAGCAATGCCAACATACATCATGCAAAAGCAGCCCCCATTGTACGTGAGGAATTGGGTATAATCTGCATCGGAGATGATCTTGATGTTAAAGG
Source organism: Lissotriton vulgaris (assembly GCF_964263255.1). Classification (NCBI taxonomy): domain Eukaryota; kingdom Metazoa; phylum Chordata; class Amphibia; order Caudata; family Salamandridae; genus Lissotriton; species Lissotriton vulgaris. The sequence continues at coordinate 331,805,314 of NC_141687.1, forward strand.
ATTTAACCAAATATGCCAAAGGAGACACGTAAAGATTGAAGAGTGTGATACTCAGGAAGGAACCTTGTGGCACTCCCCACTTCAACTTTTGCTCCTAAGGCAGACAGCTTCATCCAAACCACTTGCTCATGTCCCTCAAGGAAGGAGTCCAACCAGCTTAGTGCAGAGCCTGTTACTCCCAGATGTTCTAACCCTTGCAGCAGGATATTATGATCAACAGTATCAAATGCTGCTGACAGGTCCAACAGCACCAGAGCCACATTAAGGCCAGAATCAAAGCTCAGCTTAATGGACTCAGCAACGCTTCATCTTCCAGCTCTTCCTATTGTCCCTTGAAACCACCTCTGTATGTGATGCAGGTTCTAACATCATTCATTCAATTACAACTCTCAAATCCTTTCGGATTCTGTTTTCTAACTATCTACCTTCTTTTTTATAACATTTCTCTTGCACATCTGCTGTGAATGTTGCATTGAGTTGTTTAATTGAACAAGCAAAACTCACAGAGGCTCAGTCAAAGGCTGAGTATCATGGGAGCATCTGTTGAGCCCTGGGCAATGCTCCAAGGACCTGGATAGGCAGCTAAGCAAATCAATTTGAAATATTTGATTTCAGTGCAAGAGGTAGGTGGTCCATCACTTTAGGACCATATTGGTGATGTCTAACCATGATGAGAGAATCTCTAGTGGTCCATAGTGTTGAAAGTCGGTGAACAGGATAAATAGAACAAGGAGAGCTGGGTTGCGGGTTGTCAGATCCTTTCAGAGACAGCTCTAAATGAGAAAATGCCCAACAAAATGAAATACCATGCAAACCAAACATTTCCCCCAAGACAGCCACCGAAGAGATATAGCGAGGCATTGGAATCTAAATGTCAATTTTTCTCAATCTGAATAACTGAAGGTCGCTAGCTGACTTTGCCTTGGACTTACCCTAAAATAACGTACCTGTAACAGTTTAATGACATAGACCTGGAAAGACTTTGCTGTACTTTAACCAAAGTAATGCTGAACAGTAGCAGTGTGGGGCGTTCCATATGCTCTTGGTTACCAAATTAGAATGCAGTAGTATGTCGCGATTCAGATCAAGTTCAATGTGAGGAAGGCGCAAGAAGCAGATGAGACAGACTTTTGTTGCATGGCAATGCTTCCACATGAAAGACAGCTTTATAAATCCCCACAGCTCATACAAAAATAACATACAGTACACTATTATGCGTTTAAGCAGGTCCAAAGAGATCAGATTCACACAGCACATTCTGTGGATCCCCAAGTGTCTCTACAGACATCTGACTAATCTAAATAGAGTCATCTTAATTGTATTTCTGCTGTTTATTTAATATGTGGTAAGGATGCTGCAATGGAACCACCAGCCATCCATTGCTGCTAGTGATTCATACTAGCTTTGGGGGTAGCTTGGTGCAAAAGGTCACTAATTATTTCCCATTCCATTTTCCCTTCCATTCAGATTTACAGGCACTCCCACTACTGAAAACCATTGGGCAAGAAATGACTGCATCATCAAAGCTCAAAAACCTTGGCGTTACATTCAATGATGACATGTCAGGGTGCCTTCACTGATGACATGTCAGGGTGCCTTTATCAATGACATGTCTCTCAGCTTGTTGGTAGGCACAGTCTTTGGCAGATTCTACAACCAAATGGATAAACACAGACTAATTCTGCAACTGCTATCCTCCGTCTATAAAACATTGGTAGTTGGAGCTGAACTACATTCCACATTGGACTATTGCTATGGTCTGTGTACTGGCTTACCAACCACCCAGATCAAAAGCCACCAAAGAGTTCAAACTGCTCCAGTGAAACCTTGGTAAAATAGACCACATCTCACATAGCAGGAAATCTCTTCATTGGCTCCCAGTGAGTTATAGAATCCTGTTTGAACGATGTTGCGGGATGTACACGTGAATCAGTAACTTATCACCCTTTTACCTGAGCATACGCCTTGCGCTTTATGAATCAGCTCGCGAGGCTTGAGGATAATACTGAAACTTGCACTGCATTCCTCAAGTCAATCTTAAATCTAAGAGAGACAGAAACTTGCCTTACTTGCCTTCCTTGCACCCAGCAGAGAGCCCAAACTTTCACACGCATGTAGGCTGCTCAAAGGTGGGCACAGCTAGAACTATAGACGTTCCAACCTATTGTGTCACAGGCTATTCATGATACAGAAGAGGCACAATAAACCCTATCAGTGTACTCTTAAGGTTTGCGAAAATGATGTGCCTTCGTTTAGAACTGCTTGACACAAGTAATGGTATGTAATACCTATTGGCATCAATATTAAGCTAAAACAGAGAAATGTCTGAAGACAGAAGGTAACAGAGGGTTTCGGTAACATTTAACTGCCATTGTTTTACCTTCTCCCAGGCAAAATATTATATATTAGTGACCAATATGCTAAGGGGTTTCATCTTAGCAAAACTGACATGTCCAAGCCTCACATACATCAGTTTATGTGGCTGTCTGCAGACTGTATCTTCTGTATTCTGGAACCTGAGGCATCTGCCCTGGGTCTACAATTTAGCTGCGGCTTCTGTGTCTCCTCTCTCCTTGTTACACCCTTTGCCTTACATCATTGAGCCAGCGCTTTGTAGTAGTAGTAATAGCTTTATTTCGATACGGTACATATCATAAAAGCAGTACAAAACATCAAATAAAAACATTGCAGAAACACATATTATAAAAACAGTGAGACACAAATTACACATTTAAGAATCCTTCAAGATATATACGCTAGAGTATGATGCAGATCACAAAAAAGGACATTACGGGATCAACAGCTTCCTTGAAGTTCTTATACGCCATGCCCAGCCTAGAAATTTTGCCATACAGCATGCAAAGAATGGGCGGGCATCAGAGCGCAATATACGTAGGGCTTCTAGATGTGATCTTGTTCCTAGACTCCTACACAAGGGCTTTAACCATTTCAATCTAGGAGCTGCATAGACACTACACTCAAACAAAAGGTGGGCGACAGACTCAACCCTTGAATCACAGAACGGACAAAACGGGACCGTTTGGAAAGGAGGATTCCATGAGGAAGTAAACAATCCTAGGGGGAGAACACCCACCCTGAATTTGAAGTATAGTGATCTGTCTCCGGAGTTGTGAATTAAGTCCAGGTAGGGTTCCCTGATGGGGAGATCCTTAACTAGTAAGAACTGAGCAACAGATTTGCAATGGTTGGAATTACGCATTCTGTTGTTTTTTACCCATAACCAGTAAACGTTCTTTAGGAGCTGCTTGGGCGGTGCTGTTCTGTTAACCCAGGCATCTCCTAAACCCAGCTCATAGAGCAGTCGTTTAACCTCCCTGAACCAGGGTACCTTATTGCAACCTGGAAGGGACAACAGATCTTTTAGGGCGTCAGCATAGCTACACAATTCTGGGACATTCCATATCCGGGTCCAAAGTAGCAGGGGGCGTAGTTTTGCTTGTTCACAAATTGGGCGAGTGCCTGTATCCAGCAAGAGGGGGATTGTAGGAATGCTGTGGGGTAGCCTCATCAGATCTTTATGAAAGTTGTTTTCAAGATGGGCCAGGGTATCAACTCTCTGCGTGCCCCACAGTTCTGCACCATATAGAGCTGCGCTTACAACCCTTGCTCTATAGATATCTAGCACTGCCCCAATTGGTTTCAAGGAAGAGGCTCGTTGTTCCTTGAGCAAGGCTCCTGTGACCCTTTTATGTGTCAGAAACACCTTTTGGTGGTGTGCCTTCCAACTCATTGAGTCACACAGACGTATTCCCAGGTAATCAAATTCTTTGACTCTTTCCAGAGGGATAGAGTCTAAAACAGGGGGGGCGACAGATTTCTTGGGGGGGTTAAGGACAAGGAATTTGGTCTTGCTTATATTTATAGCCAAACCCTTGATGTCACAAAAGGATTTGAAGCTAGAAAGCAATTTCTGAATGCCCGCTGGGGATTTCGAGATCAGGAGGGTGTCGTCCGCAAACAGGAGCGTTGGGACTTTCCTCCCCGCCAGGGTAGGTGCATCCGCAGGGTGTTGCAGCAGATGCTCCACCACTCCGTTAACATAAAGAGAAAACAGAGTGGGGGCAAGCACACACCCCTGTCGTACGCCCCTGTCTACAGGGATGCGAGATGTTCTCTCTCCCTGAACACCCCACCTGATCTGGGCGAAATTGTCTTCATGAAATTTTCTAAGCAAGAACAACAGGTAGGTGGGTAACCCTAATCCATCGAGGACATTCCATAATAGTGCCCGCGGAACCAGGTCAAAGGCCGTTCTCAAGTCTATAAAGACTAGATATAACGTGCCCCCTCCCAGCACCACCACCTTCCAATATAACATTAGAAGGCGGAATGTTTGCTCGATGGTGCCTGTCCCTGTTCTGAAGCCTGCTTGGAAATCGGACAGGATCTTTTCCTCATCGGCCCACTGCAAAATCCTACCCAGTACCACTTTCCCCGCAACCTTCTGAGTTGAATCCAACAAACTTATGGGGCGATAGTTGGCTGGGTCGTCCCTGCTGCCTTTCTTGAAGATAGGCACAACTTCTGCGCCCCTCCAAGAGTCAGGAAAAGATCCTCCTAGTAGAGCCTCATTTAGAAGTGAAGCGATTAATCTGCTCCACACTGCTGGGTAGGATTTCAGTAAATCACCTGGGATCCCATCAGGACCTGGAGCCTTATTGGAGACAATACCCCCGATTGCCCTTTCGACTTCCTGGCTAGTGAAAGGGCCATCAATGGCAAGGGGGCTAACTATTGGACTGGACAAAGATCCCGGACATGGAAGAGAGTAACCCAGTGCAGCAGAATATAGCTTGGAGAAGTGGGCAAACCAAGCTTCACCCGAGATATTACAGGTTATTTGCTGATCAATGGGCTTATTCCTTGCTCTAAGGAGATCCCAAAACCCTTTGGAATTCTTCATGCTACTTGCCTCAGTTAGGGCACACCAGAAGTGATAATCATAAGCCTCCTTTGCCTCAGCCACTATTTTTTTGTAGGATTTCCTTGCGGAACTAATAGCGGCTGGGTCCCTACTTTTTACCGCAGAAATGAGCTCCCCCTTAGCAGCACGACATTTAGGGGAATACCATTTATCACTAGCCTTGGAGTCACTTTTGGAAACCACCCTGGGCTTGGTTTGTGGAATGATGAACAGTTTGCTCAGTGCTACTATGGTCTCTGTAAATAGTGATAAAACTTTTGTACTGGATGGACTTAAAGCGTCAAGCCGAGGCTCCACCACAGACAAGATGGTCCCGGCTTGCGCCAACCTTGCCTCATCTGCTTTGACTTTTGCCCACTTCAAACGCCTGCCACAATTGGACGGAACGATTTCATGGGATGACTTCCAGATATGGACTTGCTTATCATACTTCTTCGTTTGCCAAGGAGAAGAGAGGGTTAGGCAAAGGGGGTTATGATCACTATCACAAGATGCTACAACCTCCATGTCTAGGTGAAAAGGCCAGAGATTATAATTCAAGATGATAAAGTCAATTCTGGAGGTGTAGCCCGTCCTGTTATAAGTATTTGCACCCATGAGGTCAGATTTTGATCGACCATTCACTGATCTCAAGTTGTGTTCCATACAAAGTGCATTGATGTCTATCGCACTTTGTGTCCATTTAGGAATCGGGTCAAGGGTCAGGATCGGGATTCCTCTTCTAGTGTCTTCGTCAAAAGAATCCAAAATATCTTCTTTTGCCAAGGGTTCAAAACAGCAGTTAAAGTCGCCTGCAAGGAGAATATAGGAGTCGATCTTGCAAGCAGCTAGGTCATTGCTAAGACCTGTCTGAGGTAGGCTTGATGTCCCACTCCTGGCGCCCCTCAGATACAGGTTAAAAACCTCTAACATCCTTCCCCCCTGGCAATGTATTGAGATCCTCTGCAGGTCAGGAGAATGTGTGGGCCTTTGTCTCACTTTTAGACCCAGAGCAATGCTGACCCATATTAGAAGGCCTCCAGACGGGCGACCCTTTGATCCACTTTGTTGGAGGGCTGGGACAAAATAGGTAGTAAAGCCTACTCTATATTTTGGTTCCTGAGACCAGGTTTCTTGCAGGATACAAATATCAAATGGCTCTAAAAACACATTCCATTCTGGGATATCAAAGTTCCGATTTAGCCCTGCCACGTTCCAGCTTACAATCTTTAACGGAGGTACAACTATGGTAGATTGGCTGAGAGAGTGAGCAGATGCAGATAGAATAGGCACAGCCACTAAAGGTAGCCTTTCTAAGGGCTCATTTTGCGAAATTTTTTGAGAGATTTTAGGGGCCTTGATTTCCTCAGGCTGGGTTCCTACAGATAGTGTGGCCTGGATGGGAACCTTGGATAGAATGTGGGAAGGTGCCAACTGGTCATCCCTACCTTGTAGGATAAAAACACCCAGATCAGTCAGATCAGCTAGATCTGCGCCGCTCGCAACTATCAACCCCCCCTCAGGAATTGGGCTATATAATGTTCTTACTAAGCCAGAGGGATGGACAGTGACTAAGGGTTCAGTAACCGCACAAGGAGAATCGTAAGGCCTATGAGCTGGCAATGGTAGTACAATTCCCGCTGTGTGGAAACCAGAATGCCTGGAGAGTCAATCTACTTCCTCCAGGCCTCCGAATCTATTTGAGATTGGGAAGCCATTCCAGTGTGAAAGAGAATCCACACGATGGTTAGGGCGGTTTCTCCTTGGTTGGTGATGAACTAATGACCAGTTGTCCGTCTGATTATATATGAAGCGTGGGGGATAGAAAAAGGACAATGGCCTCGGAATGACAGAAGACCCTTCACTGCAGGGCCACGAACATATATGCTGGGCCGTGTGTGGATCATCAAAAGTTACAACTATACAATCCCCCGGATTCGTTTTCCTAGTTGGGCCCACCCAAGAAGTTCTACGCACCATCAGGACTTTACTTCTGCGGCCATTGGGAATAGGTCTATTGACATTAAGCCAATGCATTATTTTATTTTTCAAAGACCAGTGATTCTCATATTGGCCGCTGCTAATCTGAGGAACTCCCGTCAGCACAACTACAAAGTCGTTGGCTTCCGGGGGAAGGTCAATATAACCCCCTCTAAAGTTATTCTTTACCTGGTGATCCTGGGTTGGCGGTATAGTCGCCTCACCAAGCTGGGGTTTTGAAGTTGTTCCAGATTTAGTGTTAGCAGATATAGTGTTAGCAGATAAGTGGGTGGAAGCCCGTTTGGGGGCCTTAGGGATTGTGGCAGTTGAAATTTGGTCCACAGCCACAGTCCTCGGTTTGGGGACCGGGCGTGCAGTGCTAGGCATGGTAGGGAGAATTTGGTGTGCTTGTGATGTGGAAACTGGAGGAGTAGCATCAGCTACAGGGAGACCCTGGTTCTCAAGACTTCTCAAACCGAGAGTGGCCAGAGCAATAATGCTCTTTTCCATCTCGAGTAGGTTGTTTTCGATTCGTGAGAGTCTGAGATCTAAAGGGGAAAGAAGCTTTTTAAGGGATTCCCATACCAGATCTATAAATTCCCTATCGTTGTTGCCCAAACCATCTACCTGTAAACCCTCAGATTCTAAGGTGATGTTAGGTGGCTCGATGGTTGACCCCGCCCCCCCTCCCTCCCTTGGGGGCTGCTTCCCAAGAAGTCGGACTCCTTTGGTAATAGGTGTTGAGCCTTTCGTCAGTGCCAAGTGTTGAGACACCGCGACTTTCGCCTTCTTCCGTGTATAAGCGGAACGAGAGCGAGGCTTCCGTTTTGGTTGGATAGCGCTCGGGGCATTAAATACCACTGGAAGGGGAAGGATAGGAGTGTCATTCTGGGTGCAAGAGGTGGCAGGTACACTCGCTTCCACTAGATTGGGTTGTAGGACATGGTGTGGAGAGGGGACAAGTGAGAGCGGGGTCGGGTGAACCTCAGCCTGTGAAATTATACAGTGGGGGATAGGAGGGCGCTCTGGAGTAACCGCCGCGGCTATGGGGCCAAGGAGGATTTTTTGGAAGTAGCAATAACCTCAGACAGTCTTCTAGCAGCTGCCAACTCGAGAGATACCCGAGTTTGGAGTTTAGATATTTCCTGATCTATGGCGAAATTGGTGCGGGTAATGAAGTCATCCATAGGACCACTAATTGGATGACCACCTTTAGAGGCCTTGCTCCTAGTTAATCTAGTGCACATACCTTAAGCGAGGGGCAAAGCCAATCAACAAATAATGTGTGGAGTGGAGGACGAATAGTTGGGCTTTATGGACCTCAATGGTATGGAACAGCGGGCGAAAGAGGATGGGCCAGTCCAGTCCGCTCAGTCCTCGAACGGCCTCAAACGGCCCGCTCTTTGCCCGGTCTTCGCCCCGGTCGCTCCCGCGCGCTCCCGCGCAGCGTTTGCTACCTGTATTTGTAGATCCAAGTTCAATGGGCGGAGTTTGGTGAAAGTGGGGCGGGGCGGTCAGGGAGAGCGGGGCCAGGTGATACGGCCGCTTACACCGGGACTCCTGGGAGTGTGAGTCCCGGTTTCCACTCGCAGCCCTGCTGCCTCTCAGGAACCCCACAGAAGCGCCAAGCAGAAGGAGAAGTCCGAAGCGGGACCCGCGGAGCGGGTTCCGCGAGCCGTTGGTAGAAAGCCTTTAGGATCCGCAACACAGTTCAGGTGTGCAAGGAGTGTCCCACGAAGCACAGGGTCCTTCCTTCTTTTCTATTGGTGAAGGTGGGGCGGGGCGGTCAGGGAGAGCGGGCCAGGTGATACGGCCGCTTACACCGGGACTCCTGGGAGTGTGAGTCCCGGTTTCCACTCGCAGCCCTGCTGCCTCTCAGGAACCCCACAGAAGCGCCAAGCAGAAGGAGAAGTCCGAAGCGAGACCCGCGGAACGGGTTCCGCGAGCCGTTGGTAGAAAGCCTTTAGGATCCGCAACACAGTTCAGGTGTGCAAGGAGTGTCCCACGAAGCACAGGGTCCTTCCCTCTTTTCTATTGGTGAAGGTGGGGCGGGGCGGTCAGGGAGAGCGGGGCCAGTTGATACGGCCGCTTACACCGGGACTCCTGGGAGTGTGAGTCCCGGTTTCCACTCGCAGCCCTGCTGCCTCTCAGGAACCCCACAGAAGCGCCAAGCAGAAGGAGAAGTCAGAAGCGGGACCCGCGGAGCGGGACCCGCGGAGCGGGTTCCGCGAGCCGTTGGTAGAAAGCCTTTAGGATCCGCAACACAGTTCAGGTGTGCAAGGAGTGTCCCACGAAGCACAGGGTCCTTCCCTCTTTTCTATTGGTGAAGGTGGGGCGGGGCGGTCAGGGAGAGCGGGGCCAGGTGATACGGCCGCTTACACCGGGACTCCTGGGAGTGTGAGTCCCGGTTTCCACTCGCAGCCCTGCTGCCTCTCAGGAACCCCACAGAAGCGCCAAGCAGAAGGAGAAGTCCGAAGCGGGACCCGCGGAGCGGGTTCCGCGAGCCGTTGGTAGAAAGCCTTTAGGATCCGCAACACAGTTCAGGTGTGCAAGGAGTGTCCCACGAAGCACAGGGTCCTTCCTTCTTTTCTAATGGTGAAGGTGGGGCGGGGCGGTCAGGGAGAGCGGGGCCAGGTGATACGGCCGCTTACACCGGGACTCCTGGGAGTGTGAGTCCCGGTTTCCACTCGCAGCCCTGCTGCCTCTCAGGAACCCCACAGAAGCGCCAAGCAGAAGGAGAAGTCCGAAGCGAGACCCGCGGAACGGGTTCCGCGAGCCGTTGGTAGAAAGCCTTTAGGATCCGCAACACAGTTCAGGTGTGCAAGGAGTGTCCCACGAAGCACAGGGTCCTTCCCTCTTTTCTATTGGTGAAGGCGGGGCGGTCAGGGAGAGCGGGGCCAGGTGATACGGCCGCTTACACCGGGACTCCTGGGAGTGTGAGTCCCGGTTTCCACTCGCAGCCCTGCTGCCTCTCAGGAACCCCACAGAAGCGCCAAGCAGAAGGAGAAGTCAGAAGCGGGACCCGCGGAGCGGGACCCGCGGAGCGGGTTCCGCGAGCCGTTGGTAGAAAGCCTTTAGGATCCGCAACACAGTTCAGGTGTGCAAGGAGTGTCCCACGAAGCACAGGGTCCTTCCCTCTTTTCTATTGGTGAAGGTGGGGCGGGGCGGTCAGGGAGAGCGGGGCCAGGTGATACGGCCGCTTACACCGGGACTCCTGGGAGTGTGAGTCCCGGTTTCCACTCACAGCCCTGCTGCCTCTCAGGAACCCCACAGAAGCGCCAAGCAGAAGGAGAAGTCCGAAGCGGGACCCGCGGAACGGGTTCCGCGAGCCGTTGGTAGAAAGCCTTTAGGATCCGCAACACAGTTCAGGTGTGCAAGGAGTGTCCCACGAAGCACAGGGTCCTTCCCTCTTTTCTATTGGTGAAGGTGGGGCGGGGCGGTCAGGGAGAGCGGGGCCAGGTGATACGGCCGCTTACACCGGGACTCCTGGGAGTGTGAGTCCCGGTTTCCACTCGCAGCCCTGCTGCCTCTCAGGAACCCCACAGAAGCGCCAAGCAGAAGGAGAAGTCCGAAGCGGGACCCGCGGAGCGGGTTCCGCGAGCCGTTGGTAGAAAGCCTTTAGGATCCGCAACACAGTTCAGGTGTGCAAGGAGTGTCCCACGAAGCACAGGGTCCTTCCCTCTTTTCTATTGGTGAAGGTGGGGCGGGGCGGTCAGGGAGAGCGGGGCCAGGTGATACGGCCGCTTACACCGGGACTCCTGGGAGTGTGAGTCCCGGTTTCCACTCGCAGCCCTGCTGCCTCTCAGGAACCCCACAGAAGTGCCAAGCAGAAGGAGAAGTCCGAAGCGGGACCCGCGGAGCGGGTTCCGCGAGCCGTTGGTAGAAAGCCTTTAGGATCCGCAACACAGTTCAGGTGTGCAAGGAGTGTCCCACGAAGCACAGGGTCCTTCCCTCTTTTCTATTGGTGAAGGTGGGGCGGGGCGGTCAGGGAGAGCGGGGCCAGGTGATACGGCCGCTTACACTGGGACTCCTGGGAGTGTGAGTCCCGGTTTCCACTCGCAGCCCTGCTGCCTCTCAGGAACCCCACAGAAGCGCCAAGCAGAAGGAGAAGTCAGAAGCGGGACCCGCGGAGCGGGTTCCGCGAGCCGTTGGTAGAAAGCCTTTAGGATCCGCAACACAGTTCAGGTGTGCAAGGAGTGTCCCACGAAGCACAGGGTCCTTCCCTCTTTTCTATTGGTGAAGGTGGGGCGGGGCGGTCAGGGAGAGCGGGGCCAGGTGATACGGCCGCTTACACCGGGACTCCTGGGAGTGTGAGTCCCGGTTTCCACTCGCAGCCCTGCTGCCTCTCAGGAACCCCACAGAAGCGCCAAGCAGAAGGAGAAGTCCGAAGCGGGACCCGCGGAACGGGTTCCGCGAGCCGTTGGTAGAAAGCCTTTAGGATCCGCAACACAGTTCAGGTGTGCAAGGAGTGTCCCACGAAGCACAGGGTCCTTCCCTCTTTTCTATTGGTGAAGGTGGGGCGGGGCGGTCAGGGAGAGCGGGGCCAGGTGATACGGCCGCTTACACCGGGACTCCTGGGAGTGTGAGTCCCGGTTTCCACTCGCAGCCCTGCTGCCTCTCAGGAACCCCACAGAAGCGCCAAGCAGAAGGAGAAGTCCGAAGCGGGACCCGCGGAGCGGGTTCCGCGAGCCGTTGGTAGAAAGCCTTTAGGATCCGCAACACAGTTCAGGTGTGCAAGGAGTGTCCCACGAAGCACAGGGTCCTTCCCTCTTTTCTATTGGTGAAGGTGGGGCGGGGCGGTCAGGGAGAGCGGGGCCAGGTGATACGGCCGCTTACACCGGGACTCCTGGGAGTGTGAGTCCCGGTTTCCACTCACAGCCCTGCTGCCTCTCAGGAACCCCACAGAAGCGCCAAGCAGAAGGAGAAGTCCGAAGCGGGACCCGCGGAGCGGGTTCCGCGAGCCGTTGGTAGAAAGCCTTTAGGATCCGCAACACAGTTCAGGTGTGCAAGGAGTGTCCCACGAAGCACAGGGTCCTTCCCTCTTTTCTATTGGTGAAGGTGGGGCGGGGCGGTCAGGGAGAGCGGGGCCAGGTGATACGGCCGCTTACACCGGGACTCCTGGGAGTGTGAGTCCCGGTTTCCACTCGCAGCCCTGCTGCCTCTCAGGAACCCCACAGAAGCGCCAAGCAGAAGGAGAAGTCCGAAGCGGGACCCGCGGAGCGGGTTCCGCGAGCCGTTGGTAGAAAGCCTTTAGGATCCGCAACACAGTTCAGGAGCGCTTTGTATAAGGTACACTTACATTCACCAAAAACCCAAGGATGCAAAAAACTAGGATGTATAAAAACTCAAGGATGTAAGAAACACAAGGCTGAAAATTTCAGGGATGTGATTACGACGAGCAATTGCATTGGTTTCAATTTATGAATAGATAGCAAAAAAAAAAAAACAAGAGTGTAAGAAGCAAGTCGGAAAAAAGAAGGGTGATCCAAAGTTTTGAAAAACAATAATATAAAAATTCAAGGAGTTAAAATCCCGAGAGTATGAAAAACAAGGATGTGAACACTCAAGGATGTAAGAAAAACAATGGGTGTTAAAAAATTAGTATGTAAAAAAAAACCTAGGATGTAAAAACCCAAGGATATAAATCAACAAATTGTAAAAATCACACCAATGTAAAAGAAAAACATGTATGAAAAAACCTATGATTTAAAATCCCAAGGATTTATAAAACCAAAGTAAAATAACCTGTTATGTTATGTTATGTGACTGATTTGGTAAAGCGCAACAGCTGCCCCAGCAAAGAGGCGTCCCGGCGCTGCCAGACCAGAAGGATCATAAACTCAAGGACAGTCAGGCAAGTATGGGAGCCTATGGTAGTGAGAACAAGATGGTCTTAATGGCTTTCCGGAAGGCTAGCAGGTTCTCAATGCCACGGGTGTGGGCCGACAGAGTGTTTCATAGTTTGGCCGCTAATGGCCGAAAAGAGCGACCGCCCATCCGACAAAGTTTGGTACGTGGGACCTCCGCCAAATATTGCCCGGAGGAGCGCAGACTCCGGGGTGGCCTGTACCAAGACAGCAATGGGCGTAGTAGAACCGGACTCCCGGATTTAAGGATTTTAAATGCCATGACAAGGGCTTTAAATTTAATCCGCGACGCAATCGGGAGCCAGTGTAGTCTTCCAATCGTTGCTCTAGCGGAGCATCTGCGGGGGAGCCCAACCAAAGATCTTGCTGCCAGATTCTGAACTCGTTGAAGTCGCAAGATCTCGCCTTTGTTCGCCCCTAGGAGCAGCACGCTGGCATAATCCAGGCGCGAGAGGATCGTGGCCTGAACTATGAGCTGACAAACTGTTGGGTCAAAGTACTTCAGGATAGGTTTTAGGCCTCTTAGCAGGCCCACACAAGTAGCTGCCACTCTCTTTCTGTGGGACTGAAAGTTGAGCGAGGCATCCATCCATACTCCCAAATTCTTCACTAGGGGTTTGGGCATTGGTATAGTACCCAGCGATGCCGGCCACCAGTGTTCTTTCCAGAGGGAGGTATTTTTTCCTACCAGTAAAACCTCTGTTTTACTGGCATTGAGTTGCAAACAGTTCTCAGACATCCACTGGGCTACTGCTGCCATGCCATCTCTAAACCTCGTGGCAGACACCGATGGCCCTTCCGCTAGAGTAATGACCAGCTGTGTATCATCCGCATATGATACCAGCTCCAGGTCCCACTCTTTAGCCACGACAGCCAGGGGTTGCACATATATATTAAATAGAGATGGACTGAGTGCTGAGCATTGCGTAACTACCTGGCCGATAGAGTGAGACTGAGAAGTATACGGTGGTGCCGAAACCCGGAAAGATCTCTCCTCAAGGAAGGATCGAAACCACTGTAAGGCAGCTCCCATGATCCCTACCCCTTCCAATCGATGCAAAAGGATCTCATGGGAAACCGTATCAAAGGCAGTGCTGAGATCTAACAGAATCAGCGCTGCACTTTGACCGGCATCGAGGATCAACCTTATTTGTTCAGTAGAGGCAAGAAGGGCAGACTCCGTGCTATGGCCGGGCCTGAATCCGTTTTGCGACTGATCCAGAATGTTATTTTGGCTCATGGGCTCAGAGAGGACATTATTAACATGGGCCTCAGCAATCTTGGCCATCCACGGAAGAAGGGAGATTGGCCTAAAGTTTTCAGGTTAGGAGGGATCTAGTGAAGGTTTCTTAATGATAGGAGTAACCTGTGCCTGTTTCCATGCCTTAGGACCAGTGGCAGTGGAGAAGGAGAGGTTGAGTATTGCACCGATCGGCTGTTGAAGGTGCACCAGGGACTCCATAAATTGAGTCGGCCTCATAGGGTCGGATGGCGAGCCCGATTTCACTTTCCTGCAAAGTTTGACTAGCTCTTCTCCAGAAATCTCTGGGATAGATGTTAAAGTGGTAACCCCCACCCTGTTGTCTCCACGAACAATTAGACCAGGGGGGTGCAACGGGAAGGTCTTATAGATATTATTCACCTTTTCAATAAAGAAGATGGCTAGTTCTTCGCATTGCTGTGCAGAGGATATGTTAGATATCCTAGATCTAGAGTTCTTCAATTCTTGCACAATTTTGAAAATGCATTTAGTGGAATTCGAACTAGATTTTATTTCCTCCGCATAGAAGGCCGCACGCGCAGAGCAGATCGCTTTGTGATACACCTTCAATTTTGCCAGATATATTGCTTTATCGCCCTCCTTGTATTCCCTTCTCCAGGAGCGCTCAGCTCTCTTACACTGCTTCCTTAAAGTTCTGAGGGTTTCATTATACCATGGGTTTGAGACGGACCTGCGACCCCTAGTCCATTTGATAGGAATGAGCGCATCAAGACTTTTCGTAATCCAGTCGCAAAAGGCCGTATACGCCGCCTCCGGGTCAGCTAAATTTTGAAGGGATAGTATCCCTAAAGAAGCATGGAAGTCCTCCAAATTAAGTTTGTGCCAGGGCCTTTTTTGGACTCTGTGCACTCCCTCCACCAATAAAGGCTCCGGGATATCCATATTGACTTTAACCAAGAAGTGGTCCGTCTAGCCCATGGGCTTAGGTACTTCCCCTGTCATATATGGAAAGTTCGAGAACACTGGATCCAGGTTATGACCCGCCATATGCGTAGCCTCAGTCATCAAGAAATCTAGCTGGAGAGCGGCCAGGTCCGCAAATAATTTACATATAGAAGGGTCCTGGGTTTTATCGAAATGGAGATTCAGATCCCCCAGAATGGTAAAGTTGGCGGATCCCACCACTAGTGGGGTAGCAGTTTCCAACAGCGCCTCAACAAACTTCAAGGCAGGGCCCGGTGGTCGGTAGATATACAGTCCCGAGAGTGTGAATTGTGCACTAATAGTAATCTTAAACCGGGCACATTCACTACCACATAGATCTTCCTTGACAAAAGAGCAACGGTATTGGGCTTTGTAAATAACTGCAATTCCACCCCCTCTAGCATTCCTATTGAGAGTTTCGATCAAATATCCTGCAGGGAGTGTGAGATTCACTATACCCATCATGTCCTCATCTCGGAGCCATGTTTCACAAATAAAGAAGACATCAGGAGATTCCTCCTCAATGAGCATATGTACCTCCAGATGGTGCTTGGCGAGTGATCTAACATTTAGCTGAAGTAAGACACCTGAGTATGGGACTCCACGCTCCTAATGGCACTCACTCGGTCAGGTGATTGGACAGCATAATTACACACTGAGCAGTTCAAACCCGGCATCCCCTGTAATATAAACACTCACAGATTTTATATCAAGTATGTGAAAATTCAAGGATGCAAAAAAGTAAAAAGTAAAGGAGGTAAAAATAAACAGGCATATAAAGAGCAAAGTATGTAAAAACCTGAGTAAGTAAAAAGTCAGAGGGTAAGAAAACCCCCATGAGTTAAAAATAAAAAAATTGGAAAAGAATCTAAGATGTGAGAAAAGCCCATGAATGCAAAAATGTAAACATCTAGGGGCAGATGTATCAAGATTCCATTTTGCGATTTCTAAATAGCGATTTTTAAGGAATTGCTATTTAGAAATCAGAAAATGGGATGTATGTAAAAAATCGCTATTTTTCAGCGATTTCTTAATCTTCCTTATTTGCGAATTCGCAATTAAGGAATAATTTCCCATTCATTCCTATGGGCCAGTAGGCCCATAGGAATGATTGTGAAATGAATCTCAATTTGCGATTCGCAATTTGCTAATCTCAAATTGAAAATAATTTCAAGGGTGCAGGGGTGTCTCAAGGACACCCTGCTGCACCCCTGAAATGTACATGTGTGTGTGCATATGACGCACACACATGCCTTATGGGCATGTGTGTGCGTCACATGCCACCTTCAAAAATGCCAAATTGTGCATTTTTAAAAGAATTCGCAAATTAACATCAACTGCAAGTTGGTGTTAATTTGTGATTTCTTAACCAAAATTCGCAACTGAAAAATGCTACATACATAGCATTTAAGGAATCACAAAATTGCGATGCCTTAAATGCTATGGCAAAATAAGGAATCGCAACTGTTTGCGATTACTTAATTTGTGAATTTTTGATGCATGCCAAAACATGCAAATAGACCGTTTGCGATTCGCAAACGGCTTGATACATCTAGGCCCTAGGCCCTGACTACAGTTTAAGTATGCACTTGCAGCAAGCTAAGAAATATACCTTGCTAAGGCAGCTATATATATTTACTAACTAACATCAATGCAATTTTTGCACACTGAGGGGCATATTCTCAAGGACTTATCGCCAATTTATCGGCACTTTAGCGCCGCAAAAGTGGCGATAGATTTATCACCCTATTCTCAAGTTGGTGCAAACTGCTAATATTGCCAGCTTCCAGCAATAGCTGCTGCAAAAAAGCATCGCCACGGATAAGAGCGACAACTAACACTAATGATATGCAGAGTAGGCGTACCCGTGCAAAAACACACGAAAACACAACTTCTCGATATTCTAAATGACCAGCCAGATCTGCTATGCGATCCAAAAACAGGCGACAAGGCGCGTTAGCAGCAGGGATTTAACACCTGCCTTTTACTGGTGTTAAGCAGGACGACAACCTGCAGTGTGAAAGGGAGCCCAGCCCAGAGCCACATCTGAAGAACAACACATGTCATGGAGCTACTAATCATGCAGCTTGGAGTCCCAAGAGGGCCACAACACCCACCGCCACCACCCCCAGGACCACCCCTCTGTACGTCCCTCCCCCGGACTACCACAGAGGCAGGGCAGAACAAGACAGCGGACCTTCCGAAAACGCACCAGCCTCACATACTTAACGCCAGTGGATGTCATTGCCCACTACAGGCTCAAAAGGACAACCATCCTCCGCATCCTGACCCACTTTGCCCACAGGCTGACGGTACCAAAACAGCGGACAACCAACATCCCTCCGCAGACAAAGCTGCTGGCTGTGCTGCATCTGTTGACCTCTGGTACCTTCCAGCCAACATCTGCCAGAGTCGGAGGAGTCTCACAGCCAGCCCTATCAAAGTTCCTCACACCTGTCTTGGATGCCATCATCAGCTTGGTACCCAAGCACCTTCACTTCCCCCACACTGCATAGGAACAGCTGGAGACCAAGCAAGGGTACTACACCATGGCTGGTTACCCGCAGGTGTTGGAGGCAATTGACTGCACACATGTCCTACTTGTGCCCCCTGCCGACACTGCAAACAATTACTGCAACAGAAAGCACATACATTCCATCAATGTGCAGGCAATAGTGGTCCACCGGGGACTCTTCACCAACGTCATCGCCAACTACCCAGGCAGTGTGCATGATTCCTACATCTTCCAACAGTCCATCATCAACCAGCGTTTCCAGTATGGCACCTATGAAAATGCACTGCTCGTTGGTAAGTACCAAATGAACACACCACACACCTCAACTCCACAATCATGCAACTCACAACTGTGGAAATGCACACGTTACAAAATCACATACAACATGCCAAACAGCATGCCCACCTACCAGACACGACAATACAAGTAACAGTGGTAACAGAAGCCAGACATGTAGACAAACCATCCATGTCATGGCACCTCCGCCACACAATTGCTGAATGTGGGGAGAGGTGGGAACCAAGTCTGTGCGAAGGAGGCAAGTGACCCATGAATAAGAATGTACACAATGCCAAATGTGGTGGTGATGTGCTGGGCAGACTTCAGAATGCAGAGCACAGACATGCCCATGTGGACATATACTTCTGGTGTTTGTGGTGTTGTGGACAGTGGACGCAACCATGTTACCTCAGGTAGCGGGGAAGACCTTGTACATGTAGCTATGTCATCCCCCCTCTAACCAAAAGCGGAGTGGGCTGGGCCGGCGTACGCCAGTCCAGCGTAGGAGTGGGAATAAATAGCCCGGGGCTCTGAGCTTGGTTCACCTCTGGGATGGCCACCAAAGTAAATACTGCGTGCATCTCTGTTTCCGCCATATCCTACCATAGGACTACACACACGTGGCCGACCACCTTCAACGGCCAATATCACAGTGTCGTTGTCAGACTTCTGGACATGCGCAGACTATCATGACAAATGTGTGTCTTAGGAGTGCAAGTGATGCAACCGCGCAGCGCACACAAGTAAATAGGCTCGGGGGAGTGAGGAGCAGCTGTGAGGCAAAGTAATACACATGGATGCTGCTCATTTGCCACAAGCAATACATGTCAAACATGAATCACAAAGTTGCACACATCACACACCACTAAACTAATAAGCATGCCAATACAGAATGCAGAACCACTGACTGACACATATCTCTCTCACCTGTCACATGTGATCAAGGATATGCACTCTGCCAGTGAATGATGACAAAACTCCGAGACACGAACACCCAGTTCCAGAGGCAGTACAATCCGGTCCACAAACGCACCAGGAGCATTGTGGAGCACTCATTTGGCGTGTTTTGGCAGACTCCTTTACAGCCCGGAAATAGAGTGCAAGATGAACATTGAACATCTGTATGAATTAGAATATTGTATTCACATTCGGTGGAGTGTTGAGGCTGGAGCAGTACAGGCCCATGCAAACCCCACTTTACATTGTTGCCCCGTGGAGGGCCAGCCAGAGTCCTTTAGGGAATGATTGCTGTGTCATTGGTAACCAAACAGATTATGGCAGTCCATGTCGAGGTCTAAAGTGAGTGTCACAGAGTTTATCGGGGGACAGTGGAAGGTGATGCTGCAGAGGGCGGAACCAAGCAGGAACAGACCATATGGCGGAGATGAATCCTACTGCATCCTTCTTACCACTGAGGCAGAATCTTCCGCATCTTCTTCATCCTCTGATGCATCATGTGCCTCACATGTGGGTGTTGTTGTTTTGTGTGCATCACTGTGTGGCAGTGACACATCAGTGGCCGGAGTTGGAATATCTGCAGCACTGTGTGTCACCGACACATCAGGGGCCGGAGGTGGAATGTCTGCTGTACTGTGTGGCACTGACACTTCAGGGGGCAGAGATGTGGATGGAGTGGTAGCAGCAGCATTCATCTGCACCGGGCCTTGTGGCAGCAATGCCACGATGAGGGTCTGCAGGGCATAGAAGATCCCAGCTACATAGCGCTGGTATGAAGCCATTCTTTCCGCATGCGTCCACTCCATGTTCTCCATGATCTTCCGCATATGTCCCAACTCCCGAATGACATCGCTGGAGCCACTCTGGCTCAACAGTTGTTCGTATCTCCGAGTCAGGACTCCAGCGATGTCAGCCATGGATCGTTAACCATCAGGATTCAAGCAAGCCGGGCCGAAGACGGCTGTAATGCCAGAAACCGGTTCCCGGAAGCTTGTTTCCTTTCCAGTTAAAGAATTGGCTTGGTAGTTTGGTCTGCCCTGTTCCCATGATGCACTGGGCCAGGGACAGACTAATTTGCATGTAGCCAGGTTCTGAGCTGGGATGGTGCAGTGAGCTAAAGAACGGTGATGGATCAAGCCCTGATCTGTTGACTGGGTAGGAGTGTTCTGTTTAATTCAGATACTCTGTCCATCACCACCCCCTTTTCTGAATGGATCGTTAAAGAGCATTGAGCGGACTGTGAGTGTCCGTTAGGGTCTGTGAGTGGTCCCTGATGGGAGTTAGACACCCACGTATGGCATCTAGTTTGGCTGCCATGAGGTCGAACCACACTTACACCTGTTCAGCCATCTCCTTCTGGACCTCTAACACACGGCGATGGAAGGCCATGTGTTGTTCTTGGGGGTCCTGGGAGATAGGCATGGTGGTGGGTGCTTCCTGCTGTGTGTTTTGTGCAGGGGGTGGCATCTCCTTGATGCAGATGGCTGCCCTGCTCCTGGAGGTGGGGTGCAGAGATTGTCCTCTTCGTCATCAGAGAAGAGATGTACGGTCTGCTCTGCAGGAGGTGTTGATTATCTCTCTGCAATGTGAATGGGAGATGCAGTTTAACATTGTGTTCGCATGTATGTTGATGCATTGTACAACTTTACATACAGACTGCATGACAATGTACATTGTGACTGTTTGGGAGGAGCTGCCTATTTCATGCGGGACAGTGGACATTTCGACATCACGTATCTGTGTTTGTACTTGTACATTATCGACTCACATTTCCTTGCTATGCCAATTGTGATTGGCCAGTTTGTACACACAAGCGGCAGCAGTTGTGTCCTCTGTTCTGTTGTGAATGTGTTGCACTTTGTAGCACATTGTTGTCAATGTTGATGTGCTCTGAATGTTATGTGTGTGTGCTGCATTTTGGGAGAGTCGCCCCTGCAGCTCTGATTTTGCTGGCCCTTATTCCTTTCAGGTGTTGTGCCTTTGACGTCTGTGCTTATACAGGGCTGAGATGTTGCATACTTGGGTATATTGACCTCTTGGTGGGAGTTCTCTGGGGCATGGTTTGTCAGCAGAGGTGTTGTTGATGTCAGGGGTTGTTTGTGCACGTGGATGTGTCAGAGTGTGACCTACTCCTTTGCGGTTGTGGTCCACACTCAGCCACCTCAGTGTCGTGGCGTGCAATACGTCATGATATATTGATAGGGTGGCCATACTTTTAAATCCAAAAACCGTGACATGCCCCAAAAATAGAAGGACTACAATTTTACTTCAACCCAGCGCACAGAATGACAGTGCTCCTTAGTAGAGAATTACAGAAGAGGCAATAAGAACGTACATAAAATGTCATTTTAAAGCCAGTAGCATGCCTGTTAATTAAATTGCTTTATTATATCAGCTGCTAACTATCCATGCTTTGCAAAACAGAGAAAATATACCTCCCACCGTTTTCAGCCGACCCTCTCTAAGAACCGGGACATGAGCTTAATTTCTTGAAATCTGCCGGGACGGCTGGCGAAAACCCAGGACAGTCCAGGCAAATCCGGGACACCTGGTCACCCTATATCTTGACTGCAGCCATACTATTGGCCATGCAGTATCACTTGCATTGTCAGTGTGGCTCACAGACACACCACTTTGCTGGCTTTGGCACATGTCCATGGGTTGGTTGTGAGATTGGTGATGTGTGGGAAGGGCCCCCTTTGGGCACATAGTTGACGGGGGCCTACTTGCTGTTTCTAGGTGTGCTACAGTGTGCAAGGGGAGCAGGGACATGATCCGGAGTCATTTTGGGTGTGCACTGTGCTATACTTAATTGTGCATGTGTGCCATTGTGCTCATCTCACCCGTCCCCCCAGTCCCTGGTCATTACTCACCCTGTTGCTGTTGTGTCAGGTCATGTTGAGCAGTGTTAGACGGGGACCTGGAGGGTCGGCCGAGGACAAGGGGAGAGGCCTCCGGGGAGGGCCGTCTCCAGCGATCGTACAGACAAGTAACTTCCCCCCCACAGATGGACACCACACAAGGATAAGGTTAACGCTTTTTATAAACAGTTCTTGAAGCAAAGTATCACGGTACAGTGAGATCGGGACACGAGGGTCCTCTCAATTCTAGTCTCTGGAAGGGAAAGGGGGTAGCGGGACAGTCTTGATACCGATCTGGTATTGAGGTGGTATGGTGGATAGCTCACAATCCTCGAGCTCGGAGTTCTGGAAGGTCGGGCCGCGGCAGCGCCAGCAGGCTCGGATGACAAGTCTCACTTGAGGAGGGCCGCGGCAGCGCCAGCAGGTCCCGACGATGATGTAGGTTGCAGAGGGCCGCGGCAGCGCCAGCAGGTCCCAAGGACGATGTAGGTTGCAGAGGGCCGCGGCAGCGCCAGCAGGTCCCGAGGACGATGTAGGTTGCAGAGGGCCGCGGCAGCGCCAGCAGGTCCCGATGAGGAGGAAGGTTGCAGAATGCCGCGGCAGCGCCAGCAGGCAGGACGATGGTGCACAAGGCAGGGCTGCGGCAGCGCCAGCAGTCCGTCAAGGATGAGTTCTTCTAGGTGTTTCTCGACTCCAGGATACAACTGCCTTCCTGCTCTGGAGCTGCCCCAGTTATAGGTCTGGCCCCCTTTGATGTCCGGACCCTCGCTCTTGGAGGTCGGGAGGTCCGGGATGAGGGAGTCCAGACACCCAGCAGGGGGGTGGAGCCAGCGCCCGGGGAGGCTGGGGGCGATCGGCACCTGGCGGGGGAGAGCCATCGACACTCCTCTCTCCCATTGACCTGCCAAGTGGTCCGTTCACCTCCTGGGTGGATGGTGGTGCCGGGATGTCGGGGCCTGGCCAGGCCCAGGGTTGGGGTCGAGCTGAGGCCACGCGGCCTCGTGGGCAGTGTCCAAGATGGCGGCTGGGCCGGGCAATGGTGCTGGCGGTGGCCCGGGCCAGTGATACAGAGATGTCCGGGAGCAGGCGTCCAGTAGGGGACGGGTTGCGGGTTGCTTCTGTGGGTCGTCGGGGTTGTTCTTCTGGTGGCACCGGGAGAGCCGGTGTCCAGGCCCTGTCATGCGGGGAGGGAGCGAGCCCTTCACGAGGCCTGTCCAACATGCGTCCCCCCCAGCTGAAGGCGGGGAGAGTCACCCATCCTCTTGGGGACTCTCCTCGTCGAGGCGGAAAAAGCGTGACAGGCCGTCCGCGTTGGCGTGGTCCTGGCCTGGAGGATGCTCCACAGTGAAGTCCATCCCCTGCAGGGAGATGGACCATCGCAACAGTTTGGGATTCTCCCCCCACATCTGCATCAACCATTGCAGGGGTCGATGATCTGTTTGTACCCGGAAGTGGGTACCGAAGAGGTAGGGCCGGAGCTTCTTGAGGGCCCACACTACTGCAAAGGCCTCCCGTTCGATGGTGCTCCAGCGCTGTTCTCGGGCCAGCAGGCGTCGGCTGATGAAGGCCACTGCCTGGTCGACTCCCTCGGGGTTTAGTTGGGAGAGGACTGCCCCAATGCCATGGTCTGAGGCATCCGTCTGGACGATGAACTCACGGCTGTAGTCGGGGGCCTGGAGCACCGGGGCGGTGCACATGGCGGCCTTCAGTTTCTCGAAGGCCGCTTGACAGTCCGGGGTCCAGTTGACGGTTTTGGGGTGTTTCTTGGATGTGAGTTCCGTGAGGGGCCCCACAATGCTGACATAGTCCTTCACAAACCGCCTGTAGTATCCGGTGAGCCCCAAGAAGGCTCGGACCTCGGTTTGGGTGACGGGTGGCTGCCAGGACTGGATGGCAGCGATCTTGAGCTGGAGAGGGGCCACCAGACCGCTCCCCACTTGGTGCCTGAGGTAGATCACGGACCCCTGGCCAATTTGGCACTTGCTGGCCTTGATGGTGAGGCCGGCCTGTTGGAGGGCGTGCAGGACTTCTCGGAGGTGGTGAAGGTGGTCTGTCCAGTGGCGGCTGTACACAGCGATATCGTCCAGGTATGCGGTGCTGAATTCTTCGAGGACCGCCAATACCTGGTTCACAAGTCGTTGGAAAGTGGCGGGGCGTTTTTCATGCCGAATGGCATCACTTTGAAATGGTAGTGACCATCCGGGGTAGAGAAGGCGGATCGTTCTTGGGCTCTGGGGGTGAGGCCGATCTTCCAGTAGCCCGCTGTCAGATCGAAGATGCTCAGGTAGCGGGCAGCCCCCATGCGGTCAACCAGTTCATCTGCTCGGGGAATTGGGTGAGCGTCGGTTCGGGTGACAGCGTTCAGGCCCCGATAGTCGACGCAGAATCGGAGCTCAGGGGTGGTGCCCGGGGCAGCAGCTTTGGGGACCAGTACGACTGGGCTGGCCCAGGGGCTGTCGGATGGCTCGATGACTCCGAGTGTGAGCATTTTGGAGACTTCGTCTTGGATGCAGGCGCGCACCCGATCTGGCACTCGGTACGCCCGGTGTCGGATAGGGGGACTGTCCCCAGTGTCCACGTCGTGAAGGCACCAGGGGGTGACCCCGGGGGTGAGGGAGAACAGGTTTGCAAATTGCAGCAGGAGGGCCCGACAGTCTTGGCGCTGCTCCGGGGTCCGGGCATCGGAGAGTCGGACCCCGTCCACCGAGCCATCTTTCTCACGGGTCCTCAGTAGGTCAGGGAGGGGCTCGGAGTCTTCCTCTGCCCCACTATCTGTGGCCATCAGTAGGCTGAGCTCCGAGCGTACGAAGTGTGGTTTGAGTCTGTTGGCGTGAAGGACCCGGAGGGGGTTCCGGGGGGACTCCATGTCGATTAGATAGGTGACAGGGCCCTTGCGCTCGACCACCTTGAAGGGTCCTGTCCATTTGTCCTGCAAGGCACAAGGCTCGATGGGAGACATTACCCATACTTGCTGACCAGGCTCGAACTCGATGGAGGAGGCATGTTGATCGTACCATTTCTTCATGTCCTCCTGACTGGCCTCGAGATTGGCTTTAGCGAGTTCCCTGAATCGCCGGGTCTGGCTGCGGAGGGTCAGGAGGTACTTATACACGTCCGGAGGGGTCTTCTGGGGGGCCATTTCCCATTCTTCATTAACCAGGCTGAGGGGCCCCCGGACAGGGTGTCCGTACAGGAGCTCGAAGGGGCTGAAGCCGAGGGATTTCTGGGGGACTTCTCGGTAGGCGAAGAGGAGGCACGGGAGCAGCACGTCCCACTGGCGACGTAGGGGTTCCTCCAGCCCCATGATCATCCCCTTGAGAGTGCGGTTAAACCGTTCGACCAGTCCGTTTCCTTGCGGGTGATAGGGGGTCGTGAACCGGTACGTAACCCCGCACTGCTGCCAGAGAGATTTCATATATTTGGAGATAAAGTTCGTGCCTCTGTCGCTGACGACTTCCCGGGGGAATCCTACTCGGGAGAAGATCCCCATTAGGGCTCGGCCTACCACTGGTGCTGTTACAGTCCGAAGAGGGATGGCCTCGGCATAGCAGGTGGCGTGGTCCACCAGGACCAGGATGAATCGATGCCCTTGTGCTGTTCGGGGGTCCAGGGGCCCCACAATGTCTATTCCCACCCGTTCGAACGGGGTGGTTACGACGGGGAATGGTTGCAAGGGTGCTTTGATTTTTCGGCCGCTCTTCCCGCTGGCCTGGCAGGTGGGGCATGCCCGGCAGTGGTTGGAGACGTCATTTCGCATTTTGGGCCAGTAAAAGTGGGTTACCAGGCGGTTATACGTTTTGTCTTGCCCCAAGTGCCCAGCAAGGGGGACATCGTGTGCCAAGTTCAAAAGGAAGTCTCTGAAGCGGAGGGGCACCACCAGCACCCGACTGGCCCCCAATTCTGCAATTCTTTGCTCGCTGTATAGTAGGTCATTGTCCCAATAGATCCAGTGGGCCCCTGCGGTGTCTCCCGCACTCTGGGCGAGTGCTTGCTGTCGGAGTCCCTCGAGGGAGGGACAGGTCTTCTGCTCCTGCCGGAATTGTTCCTGGGTGGGTCCACCCTCTTGACGCCACTGAGCCAGTTCTGGAAGATCTTGGAGCGGAGTGGGCCCTTCTTGGGTTTGCTCTGGGGGATCAGTACTGAGGGTGTCTTCCTCTGGGGTGATCGGGGGAGGAGGTGCTGGCCATTCGGGTTCTTCGGGTCTGGGGATGGCACGGGCGGCCATGGACCGGGTTGTTACGCACGCCCAGTCCGGGAGGCCCAACATCCCCAGGTGCTCTCTTCTCTCAATGGCCGCCCACGGGGAACTCTCGAGGTCGTTTCCCAGGAGGCAGTCCACTGGGGCATCATCGCGGACAGTCAATTTTAGCATACCGGACACTCCTCCCCATTCGAAGGGGACGCAGGCCATCCGACACAGGCTCTCTGAATTGTCGGCTGATCGGACGGGGCAAAGAACGTTTGGCAAGATTTGTTCCGGGGTCACCAGGTGACAGCGGACCGCCGTCACACTGGCCCCGGTGTCGCGCAGGGCTTCGGCCTTGCGCCCATTTATGTTCACCCACTGGCTGTATTTTCTGGTGTTGGCGGGTAGGGGAGCCCGCGGGATCATGTCTCTTTCCCCCAGGCAGGCCAGGATCATGGCGGCAGGTTCCCGCTCGGGCTGTTCCTGCTCGTACTCTTCATACTCTTCGGAGGTTTGCTCCTCTCCTAGCGGGGCGGCAGCGACCTGGCGGGGCACGGGAGTCTGGTTCTTCGGGCAGCTCGGGTCGCTGGCATAGTGTCCGATTCGCTGGCACCGGTGGCAAGTAACGTTGGCTCGGAACCCTGGGCGCATCGGGGGGTTTCCCCGACCGGCCGGGGGCGGGGTGTTGCTGGCGGGAGCTGCCGGGACGGCATCTCTGCCCCGGCCCTGGCCTCCTCCTCCTCCTCGGGGGCGATGGAGACCTTGGTTGTTTCTGTTTTGTTCACTTGGCCCACTTCGGGCCACTCGAGTGCTTTCCCATCGGTCAGCTTCAGCGGCGAGCTGCCGATGTTCAGTCAATTTACTGTCGAGAAGGTGCTGCCTGAGCTCGACGAAGCAATTGTTGGAGAGGTGCTCCCACACCATGAGGTTAAAGAGTTGCTCGTAGGTGGTTACGTGGCTGCCCTTGATCCACCCCTCGAAGGCTCGGCTGAAATAGTTCACATACTCTACCCAAGTTGTACCCGGGATCCGTTTGCAGTCGCGGAACCTCTGGCGGTACATCTCGGGCGTGAGTCCGTATCGAGTGAGGAGGGCGGCCTTCATGTGGTCAAAGGAGGTCATCTGATGGTCCGGGAGCTGTAGCAGGGCATCGCGGCCTACATTGACGAACCTCCCCCATAGCCCGGCTCCCCAGTCACTTCGATCAATCCGGTGGGAGGTCATGGCGATCTCGTAGGCCTTGAACCACTGCTGTATGTCGTCGTTCCGATAATATTCTCTGACGACATCCTTGGGGATGTGGACCTTTGGTTCGGTAGTGCCCGGGGTGTGCGGGCGCTCGGGCACCCCTAGATCTTTATTCTGTTTCCGCATTTCTATTTCTGCTAACTTGCGCTCGTGTTTGTATGCCAGTTTTTTCTCTTCGAGTTCTCTCTGCCTTTGTTTCTCTTCCCACTCCTCTCGGAGCCGTAAGTGTTCTAAGTTTATCTTTTGTTCCGCCAGTTTCAGCTCTCCGTCCAACCGGAGCCGTGCCAACTCCAATTCATGGAGTCTGCTTTTCTCTCGTTCTTGGATCTCTTCCAGGGAGAGACCCGCTCTCCTTTCTTCCGTCGGAGTGGTGTTTGTTTCTGGTGGCTCGCTGTTTTGGTTCCGGGGTACAGCCGTACCTGTTTCTGCCCAAGATTCTAGGGCGTGTTTGAAGTCCTCTTTCGTGCTCAGCCCGGTGGTAGCAATGCCTAGTTCCATGCAAAATTGCTTTAGCTCTCGATGGTTGTACTCTTCTAGTTTCTCCATCTGGAATTTCTCTGCGGATCCGCTCTCTTTTGTTGTCATTGTGGTTGAGTCGTGGGGTGAGTTACTCTCTGTACGATTACGCGTCGGTTCGGATCGCGCCGCTGGCCACCAATGTTAGACGGGGACCTGGAGGGTCGGCCGAGGACAAGGGGAGAGGCCTCCGGGGAGGGCCGTCTCCAGCGATCGTACAGACAAGTAACTTCCCCCCCACAGATGGACACCACACAAGGATAAGGTTAACGCTTTTTATATGCAGTTCTTGAAGCAAAGTATCACGGTACAGTGAGATCGGGACACGAGGGTCCTCTCAATTCT
Organism: Lissotriton vulgaris; assembly: GCF_964263255.1. Lineage (NCBI taxonomy): Eukaryota > Metazoa > Chordata > Amphibia > Caudata > Salamandridae > Lissotriton > Lissotriton vulgaris. The sequence goes on from NC_141687.1 coordinate 331,833,198, forward strand.
AGTCTCTGGAAGGGAAAGGGGGTAGCGGGACAGTCTTGATACCGATCTGGTATTGAGGTGGTATGATGGATAGCTCACAATCCTCGAGCTCGGAGTTCTGGAAGGTCGGGCCGCGGCAGCGCCAGCAGGCTCGGATGACAAGTCTCACTTGAGGTGGGCCGCGGCAGCGCCAGCACGTCCCGACGATGATGTAGGTTGCAGAGGGCCGCGGCAGCGCCAGCAGGTCCCAAGGACGATGTAGGTTGCAGAGGGCCGCGGCAGCGCCAGCAGGTCCCGAGAACGATGTAGGTTGCAGAGGGCCGCGGCAGCGCCAGCAGGTCCCGATGAGGAGGAAGGTTGCAGAATGCCGCGGCAGCGCCAGCAGGCAGGACGATGGTTCACAAGGCAGGGCTGCGGCAGCGCCAGCAGTCCGTCAAGGATGAGTTCTTCTAGGTGTCTCTCGACTCCAGGATACAACTGCCTTCCTGCTCTGGAGCTGCCCCAGTTATAGGTCTGGCCCCCTTTGATGTCCGGACCCTCGCTCTTGGAGGTCGGGAGGTCCGGGATGAGGGAGTCCAGACACCCAGCAGGGGGGTGGAGCCAGCGCCCGGGGAGGCTGGGGGCGATCGGCACCTGGCGGGGGAGAGCCATCGACACTCCTCTCTCCCATTGACCTGCCAAGTGGTCCGTTCACCTCCTGGGTGGATGGTGGTGCCGGGATGTCGGGGCCTGGCCAGGCCCAGGGTTGGGGTCGAGCTGAGGCCACGCGGCCTCGTGGTGCAGTGTCCAAGATGGCGGCTGGGCCGGGCAATGGTGCTGGCGGTGGCCCGGGCCAGTGATACAGAGATGTCCGGGAGCAGGCGTCCCGTAGGGGACGGGTTGCGGGTTGCTTCTGTGGGTCGTCGGGGTTGTTCTTCTGGTGGCACCGGGAGAGCCGGTGTCCAGGCCCTGTCATGCGGGGAGGGAGCGAGCCCTTCACGAGGCCTGTCAAACAAGCAGTGTCTGGTCCCCCAACTCCTGCCACCGTCTCCACACTGATGACAGTGGACACCATTTCCTCCATCTCACCCAGCTCCTCCTGTGGCGATGGACTCCCACCTCCAGTCTGCATTGCTGCTTTCTGGTTATGTTATGTTATAAAAAGCTCTTTTATAGCTCACGGCTACTCCAAGGAGTGTCCCGGGGCTTTGGCAAAGAGAGACATAGAAGGAAAATACATAACACAGCACCCTCCACATGGCAGCAGAGAAATTACTGGGCAAAGAGCCACGTCTTAAGGTCCTTTCGGAAAGCCAGCAGGTTCTTGCCAAGTTTATCCTTGGTTTTGCGCTTCACATCATTCCAGCACCTCTTGACCTCTTCCACTGTCCTCCTCAGCACTCCGACTGCATTCACCTTGTCCACGATGGACTGCCATATTCCATTGTAAGTTGCCAATGACACGGTGGAGGTGACGAACAGTAGTTGATGGTGTTCTATCACCTCCGTTATCAGGATCCTGTTTTCCTGCGGACTGAACCGCGCCTTCCTCTTCTTCTTCTCCTTGCCTTTCCCTGACCCCGAGATCCCAGGCTGGTCCTCTGTGGGGCTTGTGGGGTTCTGGCTGTCCTCTGTACTTGCTCTGGCTACCTCCTTTGTGTTTCGCAGTTGTTTTGGTTTTATTTGTGTTTTTGTTTCTGCTTTCATACTGATTTTTCCCACCTGACGTGTGTGAATTGTAGGCCTGGCGCAGCTTATCGTTGATTGTTTTATCGTGGTTGGGCCCATCGGCACTTTTTCACGTTCGGCTACGGATTTTTATTGCTGTCACAGTCATTTTATTGCATACATTTGACGTGTTATCAGGAGACTATTGCATGTTACCGCCCTGTTGTGAATACGACGTTAACACAGAGTTATAATCCAGCAATAGACAGCGATCTGAAAAATTGTGTTAACCTATTTTGACGATGATTATCGCGCGTTCTTGAAAATATCCCCCTAAATGGTACTTAATAAATGAGGTTGCATCATACACATACCGGACATCATAGAGAACATTCTTTCAGAGTGACATCACAAAATAACCCATACACACACAAGGCTTAGAGGACAAACGGAGGATGAAACGGGCTACAGATCAAAGTTCACAAGATCCCCACAATGCCAAAATGAAACTGAAATGCACCCCAAACCACCTAAACAAAAGGCAATTTGCCACGCCCCAACACTGCCCCGAAAGAAGACAAGCAAACATATTTAGAAATAGCCAATAAAACAAAAACAAGTCCAGTAAACAAATTGCTTCTTCACTGGGCAGTATCAAAGGTCCTCAAACAAGCTTTCAACAGTCTAACCAGCATCATAACTGGATATCGAGGAAGATGAAGTAGATACCCGTAGTGATACAAGAGCTTGAGGACCTCAGCAGCCATCCTCCTTGTACATAGGACCATTGAGCAGGAGGCGATGCAACAGTATTGTTGTCAGATTTAAAAGATGTTTATGGAATAGATCAGTGTTTCCCAAACTATGGCTCGCGATACACTGGTAGGTCGGGTATCGATTTTTGGTGGGTCGTGGAAGTCCATGCAATAGGTTAAGATGCCTTTACATTCTGTATTTATCTTGTTGCAGTGACAGAGATCAAATTTCATGATATGTCTTCTGACAAATTGCTGTTTATATTTTATTAATATGTAAATTGGTATTTACAAACTCCTCTCACTTGGCATTGAGAGAAAGAAAAGTGAGGTGAATTATGTAACAATCTTCCTGGGGTACAGAACATGTGAAAGGAAAGGCTATTTGTAGGATGTTATTTTTTGTAACGCACAACACAATTTAAAATATGTAAATGAACTGTGCACATTCAACAGATTGGAAAGAAAATATGTTTTGTAATTCTGAAGTGTGAAGGAAACAAATTAATACACTTATACTTGGTGAAGCATTAATGAAAAATATTAATTGAAACACAATTTCCAAACATTATCAGGGGTCGCAGAGTCATTGGGGCTTCTCTCACCTTTCCCCAATGATTTGGGCTGTTGTGGGTGCCCGGGTGGGCACCGGAATGTCAACTTTCAAATAAATAGCTGGCTCCTGCCGACCCCTGGTTGAGTACTAGCGGTTGAGCTGGCAGGAATCATGGGATCCTTGAGCCCCCCTCACTCCCCCAAGCAAACCAACTACAACCATAGTAGGTTGAGTTGGAGACCATGGGAGTAGTCTCAAGGCTCTGCATCCCCCAACTAAAAAACATGGGTTAATGTCCTCATTGGGCACTGGGCCAATAAGAAACCAAACAAAAATTAATAAATGAGCTGCAGTAGCCATTCATTTATTATTCACTGCTCCTGCAAGGAGTGCCCCATAATGCAGTGTGAAGGCTTTTTAAATTATAATTTTTTTGTTCCTGGTGGTGCCCCTAGAAGGGGCATGGGCACCATCACCCATGTTTTAATGTTGTGGAGGGCTGCAGAAGCACAGCAGCTCCTCAGGACCATTATAAAAAATACAGTAAGTCTCCTGGGCCACTGAATGCACGACGTCAGGAGAGCTTACCATATTTATTTTAGGCACTCAGAGCTAGAGCTGTAGGCTCTTCCACTGGAGGACAAGACCCCCTTGTGTTTAATTCTGTTGTCCAATTTATGGCCTATACATTTTAAAAGAAAACTTAAAGGTGTATTCATTGATTTTTTTTATGCTTTGATAAAATTATTTGTGACAATCATCATTATTAAACATTACAATGTGTGAAACTATGAAACATGCATTTGATTATAGTTATTGGTGACTTTTTGACAAAGCCAATAAGTCTGCTTATATATATTGACGCAGTACAAAAGGGGGTGGTGATGGATGGAGCATCTGAACCAATCAAACACTCACACCCAGTCAACAGATCTGGGTTTAATCCATCACCATTCTTTAGCCCACTCTGCCACCCCAGTTCAGACATGGCCATATGCAAATCAGTCTGACCCTGTGCCTCATGAGGAGCAGCTACAAAGGCCTTTACTGCACTTGGTATAGGAAGCCTGATGAGATAATCTTGCCAAGCTGGGAGAGCTGTGTAGGAGCTTAGGGCTAGATGTAGGTAATCTAAAATTACAGATTCTAAAATACCGAATTTTACCGATTCGGTATTTTAGAATCGGTATTTGGAATGTAGGTAAAAAATCTGTATTTTTTACCGATTCGGTAAAAATCGGTATCTGCCATTCGGAATTTACCGAATGGTTATTTACCGATTCGGTATTTACCGAATCGGTATTTACCGATTTGGTATTTACCAAATCTGTACTTCCCATTCAATCCTATGGGCCTTTTGGCCCATAGGAATGAATGGGAAATACTGATTCGGTAAATACCGAATCGGTATTTACTGATTCAGTGTTTACCGAATCGGTATTTAACGATTCGGTATCTACCGAATCGGTACTTCCCATTCAATCCTATGGGCCTTTTGGCCCATAGGAATGAATGGGAAATACCGATTCGGTAAATACCGAATCGGTATTTACCGATTCGGTATTTACCGAATTGGTACTTCTCATTCAATCCTATGGGCATTCAATACCGATTCAGTAAATACCGAATCGGAAACGAAAGAAAGTGAAACTTAGGAGTCAGCCAATCAGGTGCTACCACCCACCCCCTCCCAAACAGGAAGTGGCTACACCCAGGCAGCTGGAAGTAAATAGAAGCTTCTGGAGAGGCAGTGAAAGCAGAGCAGAGTCCCTGAGCCACAGGAAAATTGTTTGTGCTTTTAAAGTTTGAAAATGGCAAGCAGCAGTGAAAAGGAACTTCCAGAGAGGAAGAGAAAAATAAAATTTAGCACCAGGGAGCTGCAGGTCCTAGTGGAGGAGATGGTTAAAGAACACCAGAAATTGTTTGGAAAGCAGTCCCTGACTGTGGCTGAATCTGCCAAAAGAAAGATTTGGCTGGAAATACAGTTGAAGGTGAATGCAGTAGGAGTGACTCAAAGGGACATAGATGACCTGAAAAAGAGGTGGTATGACCTCAGGAGCATGACCAAGAAGAAAATAGCAGAGATCCACAAAGAGGCAAACAAAACTGGAGGAGGGAAGAACCGTGCACCCCCTCTGACTGGGCTGGAGGATTTGGTCGGGTCCACCATTGAACCAGAGAGTGTCTGTGGACTGGGAGATGCAGACAGCTCAGCCAGGGCTGCCACTGGAAAAGGTAAGACGCATGCACAGCAATCACCCCCACCCCATCACCTTCCCTTTTCCCTATGTGGCAAAGTTTACCCCACTACAGTAGAGGTAGTATTATACAGGAGCAATGCATTATGGGACATGTAGTAATTGAATGACCTACCATGTCATACAGCACAGCAATCAACAAGTTAGGCAAAACATATCAGTCATAATGAGGCTGAAGCAATATGTACAGTATATCAGTGAACACATTTAATTGTAGAAGCAGTGAGGCAGGACCACAGAGCTAATGTACGCATTTATGTCCATAGGCGAGACATCTCGCAGGCGTACCAGGGAGAAGGAAGGCACTGCACCACAGAGAGATGACAGCCAGGAGGCAGGCACAAGTGCAGAGAATGTGACAGAGGACACTGGTGCACAAACACCACTGCCCCCATCCCAAGACCTTGAAATGTCTCCACATCTGCAGGCATCCCCAGAACGTTCAGGATCCCCTCTGCTACTGTCCTCACCTGAAATGCCTGCGTCACTGCCGCAAACAACACCTGCACCTCAAAAGAGCAGGAGGCATGCAGTTGCTCCACTGCTTGAAATGGAAACTTCAGCAGGTGAAATGGAGGGGGATGAGACTCAAACCTTGGCTGGGGAAGGAAGCACTGCCACACAGCAGTCCAGTGCAGAGGTTGCCCGTACAGGTACCAGACGCCGCAGCCCAGAGATAGCAGTGCTGCACAACATGTGGAGGGTCCCAGTGTCTTCTGTGGGCTGGAGTGTAGCATGGTAAAGATCCAAAGAATGCAGGGGAAGGCCATCCAGTCTGTGCAACGCCAGATGAGGCACCTGAATACACATATGGAAAATATAGGGAAGGGCATCAGTGCACTGGTGGATGAGAATAAAGAGATGGCATCAGGTATGAGGGAGATGGCTGCAGGGATGCGGGAGATGGCCACAGGTGTGCGGGACATGACACAATCGGTGCAGCTTCTGTGCACTAAACTGGACCAGGACAGGTCAGCAAGGCGCAAGGACAGGCAACATGCACAGCAATAAACTAAGGCAATGAACCTCCTGGCCACAGCCACTTCCCTTCTATGCAGACGACGCATCAACATGCAAGAGGAACTAACACACAGCAGCAATGAGGTGTCTAGGGGCCTTGCAAGGGTGACCAGTGCTGTAGAGGTGCTGCTTAATGCACAGACAGCACAAACTGCTGCTCTGGATGTACCAGAAAGTGAGGAAAGCACCAGTAGGAGCAGCATGACAAGCCCCCGTGTTGTTGAGACAGGGAGGAGCAGCAGGCGCCATGGTGAGCCAACACCCCAAACACCCAGTGAGGACAGCCAGCCACTTTCATCTGGCACTGGTAGGCGTGGCAGGAAATGACGTATACAGCCCACACTCCATGACCTTAAATGGGGAAGTGAGCCAGGACTGCCATTATTGAATAGATGACATTTGTGTTGCACATGTGTGCGTTTGAGTACCTGCGTAGTGCCAAATATTAAACTACGTTGGGTGCATACTCCACCTGTCTGTGTCTCTGTACTTACTCAGAAAAAGTTCTGTGTGATCTCTGCCCGTCTCTGTCTGCCATCTGTTGGTGGCGCAACTCCTGCTGTGTTTGGTTCAGGCAGTGCATGTTCATCATCGTAGTCCTCATAGTCGCTCAATTCCACCTCTGTGCCCTTCTTTGTAGGAAGGTTGTGTAACATTGCACAAGTTGCAATTATCTTACAGCAGATGATTGGTGAGTACTGCTGTGCCCCTCCACTTTTGTGGAGGCAGTGGAACCTGCTTTTTAACAGGCCAAAGGTACGCTCCACAACGTTCCTAGTGGATTTGTGTGCCACGTTGTATCGTCTCTGGCTGCGGGTTGAAGGGTTGAGGTAGGGTGTCAGGATGAATGAGCGGACGGCATATGCACTATCCCCTATATGTAAATGAGAAAGCCATTACTCACATGCACACATACACATACATCTGCTATGTCTATCAGGGTGTGTCACAGTGTTTTACCTAGCAGATATCCTTCACCAAATTCCACCGCTGTCAGGCGTGTGTAGATCCCACTGTTCTGAAAGATGTATGAGTCGTGGGTACTTCCTGGGAACTTGGCCACAATGTCTGTGATTATGTTGTTGGCATCACAGATTACCTGTACATTGATAGAGTGGGTTGACTTCCTGTTTCTGTAAATGTACTTTATGACAGCAGGTGGGCATATAGGGATTGGGTGCCATCAATACAGCCAATGACGTGTGGGAAATGTGCAATTTGATAAAAGTCAGTCTTGGTCTTCAGTAGTTCCACGTGTGTGTTAGGGAAGCAGATGTAATGATGCATCCTCTGCATCATGGCCTCCAGGAACTTCCTGAAGAAACGGGACAGGCAGCTCTGAGACACCCCACCTACCACAGCAATCACCCCCTGGTAACTCTAAGATGCAAGCAGGTGTAGACTACAGAGCACCTGCACATGGGGTGGGATGGCATGCGCCCTTGGGGTTGGGTGCTCCAAAAGTGGGTGCAGGTCCCTGATCAAGTCCAGGATGGTTTGGGGGTGTAGCCTGTATCTTTGCAATATCTCTGGCTCAGTGAGTTGAAAGAGCATTATCCTCTGTCTGTAGACTTGCTCCTCCCTTCTCCAGATCCTCTCTCCTGCTGCCTGTAGCTGTAGCCGCCTTGCCATCATGTAGAATGCCGCCATTCTGGTCACAATGTTGCATTTTGGGGCCTTTTTTATAGCCTGCACCTGCTTACCACCTGCTTTCAATCCATGGTAAATACCGAGTCTTAAATACCGAATTTCATAAAATTCGGTATTTTAGAAGTTTGCTACATCTCAAAACTCATTTTTTACCATTTCTTATTTACCAATTTGGTAAATAAGAATTTGGTAATTTCCGAATCTGTAAATACTGAATCTGTAAATACCGAATCGGAATATTCCGATTCTGTAAATTCTGATTCGGTAATATTCCGATTCTGTAAATTACTGACTCATATTTACCGAATCGGTCTTTTTTGGGCTCCTACATCTCAATATCCAAATACCGGTTGGTAACGGCCGAAATTCGGTATTTTCGGCTGTTACCGACCGGTATTTGGCTACCTACATCTGGCCCTTAGAGACAAGAAGTACTACTGTACTACATGACAAGGCACCACATGGAGGAGGAAGTCTCTCTCTGTGTATGACACTCATATAGGAGGTATTTTTTGATTGGCTCACAGCAAACATAGCATATTAACTGAGGAACTAGGCTCCACCCACCTGGAACAGGTGCTGCATGGTGCAGCAGCTGTGCACATCCTTCTACTCTTATGACAACAGCTGGGAGAGAGGAAGGCAAACCCACTGAGCTTTACAGAGCTTTTACTACACAAAAAACAAAATGGTAAAACCTATCAACCATACAATCATGTAGAAAGTACGCCAGACTGTGCACAGGAACATCTGAAGCCATATGAGGGGTTTACACTATGGACGGAGTTGCAAGAGCTCAAGAGAAAAGTGGATACCCTCAGCATTACTGCACCTCAACTCATGCCAGCAAGGTATTTTACCTCTCCACAAGCAAGAGATGCAGACACACCAAAAGCAATAAGTGTTCAGCGGAGGTAGCAAGACCCCGGCTACAGGTCAAGTTCTGGTTCAAGCGAAAATCGGATGCGCTACCTAAAGTCCGAACCCAAGAATCTGCTGAGTGTAGCTGAGAAGTACTTACCTGTTACTCAGCTAAGCCACAGGAAAATGACCAATAGGTCCAGAGTGGGAGCTCCCTGGACCTCTGAACCCCTAGACTCCACAACCCAGAGCCTACAGCCAAGGTATGAACAGCACTGGCCCTGGAATTGGTATAGACAAGGGGCACAGGGGCCATATTGAATATTTAGTAGATCTGGTACTGACTTGCATTGAGAGTGTGTTTCTATAGTAGTTAAACTTGCCTTCTATCTTTTATAACACACTTGTCATGTGGGGAATGCAATCAAAAGATTAATATGGGACAATCACCTGCTACTCTTGCTTCTCCAGGTCACACCACATAATCCAAATTGTGAAAATAAATATCCTAATTTTTCCCTTCACTAAATAAATGTGTCTGATGTTTTGACTAGCTGTAACCAGGCCACAGGAATTACATGTTTCTGTGCCTCTGAGTTTTCTGCTTGATCGTGGATTTCTCACATTTGCCACCTGTGCTACCATCTGCTGTATTATTTGCAGATTTCAAACAAAACTATGTCCATAAAAATGAAATATTACTAACAACGCTACATCTGGAATTCGATGCGGCGCTTGACATTTGCAGGACTCAGCTGGTTGCCATTCAGCTGTTGATTTCAGTATTCAGACACCCAACAGGTGAACATTTGACACAGATGATGTTACTATAAATAGCAGATGTTTTGAGGAAAGTGTTATTATTCACAGTGGGAAAGAAACACTTTAAATATTTAAACATGTAACAAATGGGCGAGAAGAAATACATGACAATATTTTATTCTGTAGATGATTGCAAATGTGTTTATATCACAGTGTTTCTAAAATAACAGTTCTTTAATATGGTACAGAGAGTTTAAAAGTGGTATAAAGATGTTGTATCATTCAATAAGGTCTGATTTCTTAAATAATAAAAATGCCTGCTAGTGAAAAACTATAATGATAATCACAACTGTCCCGTGGGACTCTTTATCTGGTGGTACCTGCACAAAATCATTTAGAGGTGCCTTGACTGAAACAATCTCACTAATCATAGAAATCAATGCAATATACATGTCTCCTTATTATAAGTTCAAATCTTTTTTATATATTTTTTGACATCTTATAGGCAAATAAATTACATTAAAAGTGCAATACCACTAAGAGCAGACGATGCAGTGAAGGTGAGGTGAACAAGTAACGATATCCAGTTAAAACAGCAGCATTAAACAAATGATCACTGGTTATCTTTATATATGAGTATAGTTCTATTTCCAATCACATTTATTTAGACACCAATCTCATCAGTTTATGACCAGGAGACCTTGGGGGTCATTAGGATGGAGGGCGGACTTAGTTCGCCCGCCATCCTATCGGTGATTGGGACCGCCCGCCATAAGGGCGGGGGTATCGTGGCGGGCATTACGATGCGCCCGCCACTGTGGCGGGCGCATCCTGCATTTTTAGCATTGTGGCGGGCGGTGCTCTCAGCACCGCCCGCCACAATGCTAAAAATGCAAGTATGCATTTGCATACACAAAGCGGCAGGCACAGCGTGGTGCCTACCGCTTTGTTTATGCAAATGTGCACCCCCCACCTCTCCTTTTCTCTGGGGGCCCACAGGGGGCCCCTAAAGTGAAGACCGCATGCCTTTCCGTGGCGGCATCGCCGGCGCGGAAACGCATCTAAGGAAGCCCATGTTAATATGGATGGCGGTGTCTGATAGACACCACCACCATATTAAACCTTTTCCGCCCCAGTCCCAAGGCGACAGGGGCGGAAAAGCGGCGGACGGTCTTTCCGTCCGCCGCGGTCCCCCCACCATCCTAATATGGCGTGGGGTCATTTGGGTGAGGATGGCGGGCGCATTGCCCCCGCCAGGCCGGCAGTGGCTACCGCCAGCCTGCGGGGGCAATCCGCCCGCCATGCTAATGACCCCTAATGTTGATGTTTCAACCCTCAGGCTATTTGAAGGGTCTCCTTAGGAACAGTATTCTGGGGAACGTGTATCCTATCGAAGAAAGCATGAGGCCCAATCAGAATGATGTGTATAGTGCGCGGTAGACCAATAAGTGATTCAATAATGTACTCTCCACGTGAGACCATTGTCTGTGGAAGACTATACCGCTGCCTCAAGAATGGTCACCATGTTGGGAGGAGGATCATGTGAATCAGTAGAGTCATTAAAGTGTGGAGGGGATGGACATGAGAACGACCTCTCTATTGAAAAGTACTACCCTGTTAATATGTATCACACCCCTACAATGTACCTATTCAATAGACTATAGGAGTATGATCTGTCCGGTCAGCCATTTAGATGAAGAAATATCTCTTATGAAGATAATCCGCCCTGAGTAAATCACTTCTATTTGCATAAGCATATGATATACCACAACCACATTGTGTTACGTATCAAATGTGCAACCGCTTATTATTGTTATGGCCTATCCCAAGTATAGAGTCAAAATTATTTACATATATATGATGAATCCGTGCACAGTATCCTTAGCAAGAATGCATTATGTCTTAGTGCAGGATTGTTGATCACAATTCCCCAGGCAACCCAAAAGGACATACAGAACCAAGGTCAAGCATACTTAGTTTGATATTGACAGGCAATAGGAATCATAAATATCATTCAGTCCCATCTCTGTGCCTTTCAGTGTATCAATCCATTTACAGTCTTGTTGGTTTAACTTCGTCGCCAGAGCACCTCCACCGCTGTCCATTTTCATCAGTTCCTGTACCTCTCATCCTATGTCGTCTGCGTTATGGTTCATGGCCATAAAGTGCTTCACCAAAGGAGCCCCTTCTAGTCTGCATCTTACACGATTTCTGCGCTGGCAGGTCTTTGTTTGCCCAACTGTGTTATTTGACCTACATACATTAGATTGCAAGGACACTATATGACACAGATCACGTTCTTTGTGTCACAACTGAAAAACAACTTTAATCTGTATTCTTTGGATGCTGTCCTCAGGACTTTTGTGTTTGTGGTTTTTGGGCTTGACTGACAGTTTTTTCACTTATAGAATCCTATGAGTTCAGATATGACCCACAATGCCTTGATGGAATTCTGGGACTGTGGTTCCCTATGTGCCTTAACCACATGGCCTATTATGTTTTTGTTACGTTTGAATGTAAATAGAGGGAGTTGGTTGCCAACTTCCTCCAGTAGATGTGAATGCCTCTTCACAACCTTCTTTATCTGATTACTCATAGATTGAAGGTGCTAACCATCCCAACCTGTTTACTGGTTACGTTTTTCTCTGTCTCTAGGTGTTAAGAGAGATCTCTTGGACTGTAGCATGCTCGTATAAGGGCCCTGGCAACCTCTCGTTTTGGGTAGCCTCATTCCAACAGTTTCCTTTTCAAGTCCTCCTCTCCTCTATAATCATCATCCTTATAGGAACAATATCTATGCATCCTCATGAACTTCCCATTTGGGAGAGTATCCCTGAGTGCCCGGGGATGGTGACTGCACTATCTGAGTAAGGAGTTGTTATCTGTCGGTTTGTGGATATAGCGTGGTGTATAGACTGCCCTCCCTATGTTTAACTAGAAAGTCCAAATAGTTAATAGATCATTCTGATTGGTTCTCTTGTTTTCTTCCGTAGGCTACACGGTCCCTAGATGACTGGTTCTGATGAAACCCTTCAAATAACCTAAGGGTCGAAACGTTGACATTCGGTCGCCTGGTCATAAAATGATGTGATTGCTGTGTAAATTAACTGTGATTGGAAACATAACTATACTCATATATAAAGACGACCAGGGATCATGTGTTTCAATGCTGCTGTTTAACTGTATATAATAACTTGTGCACCTCACCTTCACTGCATCGTCTGCACTTTGTGATATTGCACTATTCATGTAAGTTTATTTGCCTATGTGATGCCCAAAAATATATATATATATATAAAATAATTGTGCTTATGCTGCAGAGGCCTGTATCTTTTATTGATTATTATGATTAATTCGCTTGTTTCAGTCAAGGTACCTCTAATTAATTTTGTAACTGTACCACCAGAAAAAGAGTCCCAGGGACCAGTTGTGATTATCATTACAGTTATATCCTAGTCCCCGCGGGCATGTAATGTGATTACATTGGTGCTAGTGAAACACTAACATGTCAAATGTTTAACGGAAGATATGACCTTGTTCTTCTTTTTGGAAAGGGGAACTACAAGAAGGAAGAAACAAACATTGATTTTGAATTCTAAGAATGAGACAGGAACTATAAAAAAAAGTGGATACATACATGTTTGAGTTCTGCTCAGTGCAACAATGTATACGTTTGATAGAAACTATTTAAGTCGAAGAGGGAGATAGACTATTATTAAAATAGCATTTATTTGCTTCCATGCAAGACAAAAGTATTATTTGCTGGTAAATAACATTTGAATAGTATCTGTTGACTGTGTATCTTTTTTTCTTCTAAGAAATCATTCAATTGGGCATTGGCCATTGAGGGGAGTTGAATGGGACATCGCTCCTCTGCACTCCCTCTGTAAAATGTGGCTCTTCTTCCACAATAGGAGCCCATTTACAAATCTGAAGATATCTTTTCTGCAAGTAAAGCTATTTGTAGTAAACATGTACTATATTGAGAAGGAAACATCATCTGTCTCACCCTCACTTCTGGAAGCAAAGAGATTCTCCAAGAAAATACAAGGAGGTGGCTGCCAGAGGTACCCACCTGGGAGCTTGAATGATCAGAGAACAAAGAGATTCAACCAGGGGCGGCTACTCCCCGGCTGCATAGAACAGCCAGGCTGGAGAAACCCCATAATCCTGAGTGGAGAGTCTTTTCAGTCTGCTCAGGCCAATCCCTGTGCTGCTCTCATAACAGGAGAACTGTGCAGGGATTGCACAGGAAATCCGTCCAGGGGCTGCTGGAACCAAGAAGAGAAGAAAACGCTAGGTGTGGTGCACCACAAGTCCCCACATTGCACTCAGGAGGGTAACGTGACCCTGCCAAAAAATTTAATCTAAAAAATCGATAGTTGTGCTTTCAAACTTCAATGATTTATTGATAATTCCATGCACAATGTTTAATCTTCACAAGTGCTTCTTAACTTTTCTTCAGCTTGAATGATCAATTTCTTTTGGCATTCGATTGAGACATTATCATATTTAGATTTCTCAATGCATTTCGGGATCAACCCTTTATCAGGGGAGTCATTACTGTGAAAGGAATAAATAAAGTGCTATCAGAAGCTAAACACTTCCAGTTCCATATCTACATGCGAGTGAAAAATTAACCAACACAGAAAATTGTTGCCAAAATCTGTGAATAATGTGCAAAAAAACGTGCTGGAAGAGTGCTGACGTGCACCGAGGTGTAAACGACAATAGGCAAAGCAACCAGCCATGTAATCAGAACAAAGTTACACTAACTCGTGAATCTCAAAAGGAGATCGTTGCAGAGTAGTACACATAAAGTTAAGTGTATGAGCATAAACAGGACAAGTGCTACCTCGTTCGCATAATTCCAAATGTAAAATGAACATGCAGTTAGAAAACTTAAATGGAGAGTAAACACAAGCAGGAACCACGGCCACTCTCCAGAAGAGACTCCAACGCATACAAAACGCCTCTGCACGCCTCATCCTCAGACTCCCTCGCCACAGCCACATCACCACCCACCTGAGAGACCTGCACTGGCTCCCAGTCAACAAGAGGATCACCTTCAAGCTCCTCACCCACGTCCATAAAGCACTCCACAACGCCGGACCAGCATACCTCAACAAACGTCTATCTTTCTACACTTTGAACCGCCACCTTCGCTTCGCCAACCTCGCTCTCGCCACCGTCCCATCTGTCGAACAACCACTGGCGGCAGATCATTCTCCCACCTCGCCGCCAAGATGTGGAACACCCTCCCCGCCCACCTACGGCATACCCAAGACCTTCTGACCTTCAGGAGACTCCTCAAGACCTGGCTGTGCGACCAGTAGCTGCTCCCCCCGCCCACTAGCATCTTGGGACCCTCACAGGTGAGTAGCACGCTCTACAAATGTCGTGATTGATTGATTGAAGCATACCTAGTCAATGCCATTAGGTAAATATCGTGATGTAAATTGGCAGTCAGCCGAGTGCTAACTGGCTCTGCCGGCTCAATGCGGGTATACAAGTTACCAAATCTGAAATAACTAGAGCGGCCAAGGAAGAGCACAGGAGGCACAATGCGACGAGGGAGGGAGACGGAAGTGTAACGTAAATTCTTTATTTTGAAACCTTATTATTTATTAACATACACCCTGCACTCCCCCCTACTGCATTCCCTCCACCCACCCCACCACCCATTGTTTGTGGCGACCGCCACTGGACTCAACAGACCCAGGTACCAGGATTTGGAGGTGCTTGCACGGATGAAATATAGGGGATGAGAGAATGGCCAATCAGTTACTGGATAGGTAAACCAAATTGCAAGCTAAGTGGGCCTAGAAAGGAGCAACCTTAACTTGGAAAGAGATCACAGCATGGCTGAACCAGCCCTGAAATTAGACGCTCAGCAAAGGTGCTGTTGAAAAACAGAAAGTCCTCACTTATCACTGTAGAGCAACATATATGTGATAATATACTTTTAGCTTATGTTACTGTTAGGGGCAGAGGCTGGATGGCAGTAAAGGTCTATATGCAGCTCACACCTTTGGTCTTTGTTCACAAAGCTATTTGAGTCTCATTTCAGCATGTCAATAGCCTTCTAAATGAGTGCACAAGTTTTGGGATTCAGACTAGTGCTGCACATGTAAAAAGATTCTCTCACATGGAGCGTTACATATGAGATAAACGCATCCTGTGGATGGGGAGTGGGCGTTCCAAGGAGGGGTATCCTGAAAGTGTTTGTATATCCACAAATTTGCATAAAGACACGCATTTGCGGGAATTCACAATTCATCTTCAGACTCCTTCTCACCCTGAACAGTCAGAAATGTATGTCTGTCAAGAAAAGGAGGGGAAATGAGCACCCCCATCCCTCCTAAATCAATTGAAAGAAGGTGCAGGGAAAAGGATTCATCCGCAGGAAAAAATATATTCCCCATGAAGAGATAAAATAATGAAAAAAATAGCCAGTGTTTGCAACCTGCTGGTTTTTTAACTTGGAAAAATATGTGCATGTAACTTTTCGCATGTGAAAAAGGAAGTCTCAAGCTTTTTCATTATTACATCTGAAAAGCTGCAACTAACACAGGTTTCGAGTTGCAATCGTGAAATGTTTGGTGACTGCCAGACATACAAAAAAAGCCGCTATATTTTAAATACTTGTACCTGTTTTATATCATCACCAATATATGCTAATTGTCATAATCTCTAGATGATAATGCCTCATCATGTACTGCATAACTTGATTTAATCACCTAATATGTCCATTATTTTGCCCTTTCTTGCCGCAAAATTCAGCCAACAATGTTATATATATTGACCATGCATAATCAGAGTTCCTTCCTTCACAGTCTGCTGGGGAATTCTGCTTTGCACTCGGAAAGGCCACAGAGGTAACTTAACAACAGTTTACACATCAGGAGATCTCACAAACACAATACCCTGGCTATGATATTTTCTGTGTGCAGAATTGCCTAGGTCGGTGCTCAGCCGTGGGTCCCTTGCTCACTTTGCCACTGCAATCAAGCTTGCCGGGCTGATGATGGCTGGTTAGCCAGAAATCAGTCCCAGGATGCTTGTTCCCGGTCCAGGGAAGACATGGCTTGGCAGTTCGGGCTGGACTGTTCCCATGAGGCTCAGGGTCAGACTGATTTGCATATAGCCATGTCTGAACTGGGGTGGCAGAGTGGGCTAAATAACGGTGATGGATTAAACCCAGATCTTTTCACTGGGTGTGAGTGTTTGATTGATTCAGATGCTCCGTCCATCACCACCCCCTTTTGTAGTGCTATAGAGAGAGAGAGGCCACCGTCTTGATCTGTGCCCTGGCTGAGCTCACATAACACCTAAACACTCTGACCTCTAACACCCCAACAACTGATTTCTGTGAGCACTGCCTCACTTTTCATTGGTTTCTTTTCACAAACTGAAATGCCTTCAGCAAGCAAAATGCATGTGATATATGCAAAAACGGCCAAAACTACAGTTCAGTTTAAAAATAAGAAACTTAAAACCCCAAAATAAAGTTAGTTGAAGAGGAAAAACTTTAATTAGAATTAAAAAAATGGAAAGGATTTAAAAAAAACAGAAACACTAAACAGGAACGCATTGCAAAAAGGCATTCAACTTTACACTATGTGAAATGGAAAGAGGTGTCAAAATAATAAAGTACATACAGGTGTTTTGCATAAAGGCTAAGGAGTCAAGAAGTGCTATCTTGACAAAAAGCCATTAAATCTTCAGAGCTGGCTCCACAGACTCTAGTTCACTGTTTTAGTTGAAGGAGCCTTCCAACAAATATGCTTTCCGTCCCTACCAATGCAAATGGGTCTAATTGAATTGTCCACAGCAGGAAACAGGTGAAACTAAGCAAGTGGAATTCTTGCAGTCATGCATCAGCTCCTTCTTTCTCAGGACCTTTTGAATCACCCTCTTCCACTGACAGAGGCTTTGGACATGTGCAAGGTTTCATTGTCAGAACTGCACACTTGAGTCCTGTCATCGGGATGTTGGCGCCTCCAGCCCTGAAGAAACTGCAGGAGCGGAGGCTATGAGGCAGAGATAGAGACTCCTGTTATGATGCTGTCTAGTGGCATAGATCAGCTTGGATTGATGGAGGCTGGGTTGGGGGAAGGTATCTAAGTTATTAGACCTTGTTTTGTTGCATAAACTACTAATCTGGCACAGCTCTATGAAGTATGCTTTCCCACCCACAGATGACACGGGTGAAATTAGTCCGATGCACCAGCGCTAAATGTGAAGGAGAGTTTATTGTAGCCCCACAGAAGCCCATCCAATACATTGTTGAAGTGGAATCATTGCTTATGGGTTACTAACAATGAGATCTGGTGCACCGTTACTGTAAAAAACCTATTCCACTATTTACAATATCACACACATGCAAATGGTACTAAGAAGAATAGACATTTTTAACTAAAAGCATTTATTGCATCAGGGCAAACCTGTTTCTCAGCACATCTAAAATAACCGCTCGGAATATCATGAAAACAGAAAATAGGCAAGTTGCGAACAACAAGAATACAATGAACATTTCCAGCACAGCTAAAATGTCATTTAAAACCTGACACACTAAAACCAACTTTTATGCGCTATGCTAGGAGAACATGGAAAGTAGAACTTGCAATCTGGACTTTCTTAGGGTTAAGTAACATGTTGCAGGTCTTGTTGACAGCAAAAGCTATGGTTATCAGAGGGACTTGAAGGCAGTGTTCCCTGCGAGAGCAAAACACAAGCAGTGACAGCGTCTTTTCTCCTGGATTCGGCACGTTATCCACATCAGGTGTGATATAGCATCTTCGTAGTGCACTGGCAGCAGTCGAGCCCATCTCTGGCAGTATCTTGTGTGATATTCTCAGCGCAGGACCTCTCCTCTTACGTGGTCAAGTGCCAGTCCTTTTATACTATTTCTTATCAAGGATTGGAATTTCTGTCATAAGCTCAGGAATTTCTGACATAGACTGTTTTCATCAAGGTGTGTATCCCAGTCATATCCAGATGATTATATACGATAAATGGATGCCAATTCAGACTACACTGTTTTGACTATTCATCTGTTTTTGGTCTTATTTGACTTTGACATTGTGATAAAAAACACTTGTCCCAGACTGATGTTGCATCAGGTGTTTTATCTGGGTCATTGTATGAATGACTTTCACAGTTCTTGGAAAGATAAGGTCAGATTAAATCTGCGACAATGGCAGACATGATAAAGATACTGCAGAAATAGAGAAGATGGCACTAGGTTTGCCTAAAATAGAGTTGAGCCGACCCAAGATGAAGTCGGGCCTTATGTACTTTATGTCAGTTTAAACACTGTAGGTAAATGTTGTCTCTGCTTTTCTATGTGACAGCAGGTTTGTAATGTGCTTGCAGTTTTCAGTCTCTTCTTGGTTATTTTAACTATGTTTAGGCCAGAAACGATTCCCTATCTTCTGATTCCTGAGATGGGCACAGGGGCATACAACCTTAGAGCCACACTTCAAACACTAGTGTGATATAAACCACATCTTAGTTGGACTGCTCTGCATTGTATAAAATTGTGCAATCTGCAATGCATCAAAATCTTCCGCAAACTTATGGAAATAAACATCCACATCTTGGAAACATCCTTGTTAGAATTTGTGTGCATACCACTGTATTATAACTATTTAATGTTACAGGTGGCCAGATATCCACTGGTGGTTAATTTATTGTCAACAGCAGTCTCAGCCTTTCTCAGAGATGATTTAGAAGAGGTTTTGACTTTAAGGCACAACCTACTTTTAATCCTAACTGGGAATCAAAGAGAAGAGAGAGGGATAGAATGTAACACCTGTGCCCTGGCACTGTGTGTTTTTTTATAGTTTCTCAATGCTCCACACGCAGTAGCTACACTATCAGTTTTCATCATTTCTGATTAACCCCGGAGAGGACTGTGTCAGTGATTTCAAAGGGCTGATAAAGACGGCTGTGACATTCAGCAGATAGTGGATCTATGAAGAGCTTCCTGCCTGTCAGCCAAGGAGATCCACAAACTGGAGGTGTGTGTGGACTCTTTATTGTCGCTTGTCAAACAGTTAGTGCTGGTATTTCTTCTCAGAGTCATTAAGGAATGTCTTGTCACTTGGAGGGGACACAATTTGGACTTGCATTTCAAAATCAGTGCTCTTTTGTTTGTGTCACATGGTGGACCTGAGATGCATTCTCTGTTAACCCAGTTGGCTTAAATCTGATCCAGAGGACGCTCACACAGTGTGAGTGCTTCATTGACATTGATTGATGTGCTATCAGTGTGTCTGTTTACAGGGATTTTAGCTAGCGTTCTTATATTTAAATTTGTGTATTTCAAGGCAAATGTAATAAACAGGAGGTCAACTATTGTGTTTGTATTTAAGTGGAACAGATCTATGGACTGTGTAGATCAGTGAGAAGTATTTCACACATAAGCCACGGGAACATGAATTGGGGCATATTTACAACTAAATGTCGCGTGGAGCTGCGCCAAATTTGGCAGCGCCACGCTCCAACATTTTCAAAACGCAGGGATGCGCTGTATTTACAACAACCCCTGTAGCTGTTGCTAAGATTAGCTGACTTGCACCAATGCAGACACCCTTGCACCATAGTCCAAGGGTGCCTGCATTGCAGGGAATAATTGTGTATGTGTAGGAAGGTGTGCCTTCCTGCACATAAACAATCATTAATGGTGTGCTGCTCTTTCTATGTGTGCTGTAGAATGCAGCACACATAAAAAGCAAAAACGAGGAGAAATAAATGTATTTCTCCTTATTTTGACATTTTAACGCCTGCTCTTGCATGGCACTGCCTCATATTTGCACATCCTTGTAAATCTGAAGCAGGGACAAAAAGCAACGGGTGTTGCGGTGGAACGCCCACAGCAGCACCCATTGCACTCCCCTTTCACACCAAGTGATGCATATAAAGAGGCCATATTTACAAGGCAGCGTTAAGCCACAACTTTGTAAATATAGGGAAGGGCGTAGCACCACCAGAACGTCTCCAAAAGTGATGTTCTGGTGGTACTATCCCCTTGTAAAAATACCCCATACTGTCTTTATATTTACGGAGGGCACACCCACTGAGTATGTGTCTATCAGGTGTTGTGATATCCCGGGTGGCTCCTAAAGTAGGCGTGAGTTTTGGGGATGGCATTGAGTGTTTTTGCATACCCTTGCCAGGTCTCTGTATGTGTGACTGAAAGTTGAGCCCCATAAGAGTGTTTATTTGTAAGGCACCAAGTTGGTGTCAATTTCACAACAGGAATGTATGTTCTTCAACTAGAAATGTCTCTGTGAGTGTGACGAGTAGATGACGTGAGCAGCTTGGCTGAGTACTTCGAAGAGAGTAGTCCCTCCTCGAGACTTCATTTGAGATGACTGCCACTCTCTGGGTCAGTGGCATAACAATAGCCCCTGCAGCCCCCTCAGTGTAGGTTGGTCCCCGAGCTGCAGGGGTGGGGGGCCCTCTGGCACTGTGCACAGGTGGTGGGCCCCTGATCTGAGAGCTCCTGACTGGGTGCAGAGCATGGGGCCCCCCTCCATAATTTTTGCAGGCCCTCAGTTTCGTTATGCCACTGCTCTCGGTGTGTACCTTAAAGTGAGCAAAGTCCTTGCCTTAGGGGTCTTTTGATAATGTAGCCCTAAGGGCTTTAATACTTGAGAAAACATCCCTCCTTGGACTCCTGTGCAGGTCACATCTTACTAATGGCTGCTGCAGAGCTCTGCTTTATCGTTTAATTTCTCCGTTTTTGGAATGGCCACATATTGGTCTTTCTCCTGCTAGGCTTGTAGCGGGGGGGAGTGAAGGTTCTTCCGGTACACGATCCTTCTTGAAATCACTAATATCACACAGATGGTCTTCATGGCTGAAGGTGTAGCCAGGCAGCATATCAGGCCACCCAGCATGTTGTTGCTTTTAGACTCTGCACAGGACAGAAATTGGATAATATTTGTGGCTTCACGGAAGCTAATGCAGGGCACTTCATTGGTGCAGTGAGGATGTCATAAGTTCTAATGTAAGAAAGGAAAATAGATCTTTGCCTCATTGAATAGTAAACAACAGCCACAATTAAGGCAAAATGACCCTCCCCAAACTAGGGGGCTTTAGCGCCACTGCAGATGCAGAACCAATAATAGGCACACCCCTGGACCACTTTTAATTAGAGAAAAAAATCACTGTTTTCGAGGATCCACACATCTCCGTGGCATCTCTGCTGCACAACCAGTCTTGGGTGAGACCGTCCAAGTGCAGGCACCAGCAGTGCACTGCCATGCACAGTGTTTTGTAAATACAAGGCAACTTATAGAATACAAACTAATGCCTGCAGATCAGCAGAGTGGCAACGCAAGGGCTACTAGCATTACAATTCACTACAATGCATGCAGTGAGTCCTCTTGTAGTGCAGCAACTAGTGGTTATGGAGCTTGTCACCAAGACTACAGCTTCAGCAAGGCACAGCAGGAAACCCCAAGAGGATGCGAGAAGCCAGCCCTTCACGTAGGTTCCCTCAAGAACACCAGTAGAGTTAGACCTTTTCCAAAGGTAGGTTTTGCCTCCTTGTGTGGTTTCACACCAATTAATCACACCCCCTGGGTGCTGCAGTCCAGGGGTTGGCCTGACCATCAGGGATGTTTATTTGCTTCTCATTAACCCTCTGTTGGTTATCTGAAGTTGGAGGACACATGCAGGTGGGGGGTGGGAGGACCTGAATTCTGCATTTGTCCACTGCCCATTCAAACCTATGCAAAGTGGAGAGCACGGCAGTGACAGGACCCACCAGCATGGGAGGTGGACCCCACCCTTCACCTTCCTCTTATCTACTGCTGTCTCTCTCCATGTAGCACTGAGCTGCTGCTACTTCCAGATGCTCCCCTTCCCTGCGCCTGCTCCTGACTCCTCCTGCTTATAGCAGGAGTGAAAGACGGAACCGAGAGGCCTTTGAGAGGAAGACGAAGATGACAACTGATGTTATTTCTATGATTTCAATATGTTTTTCGAAATTCACATGACGATTTTTTTTCTGGCTTGGCTCGTTCTCTGGCTTTTACATACAACTAAGCCAGACTATTGGCTCAGCTCTGCTCTTCCTGTGAATTCTCTGGCTGGCCCAGCTCTAGTGACACAGTGACCTGCCTTGCTAATACAGATCTGGCTGCTATTTGTACAAGGCAGACGCATGTGCAGAGTTGCTCTGATTGATAATTGGTACTGGAACATGAAGATTTTATTACTTGATGTATTTATTTATTCGTTTAGTATTCTTATATGCTGAGCGCACATTCAGCCAAGGGGTTTTCATGGTGCTGTGGTAGACTGACAATTAGAACAGAGAGTTACAGGATAGAATATTTTAAAAATATTACTTAATGATAGTTTACTATTTTTAGGTCTCAACTACTAGACAGCACTGTCTGCTGTAAGATATATTGTTAGCTTACAGTGGGCTTGGAGTCTGCCAATTACTTAGCACAGTTTGCCTTTGTTGTCACTCTGATGTGCTTGATTCTTATTTATCAGCTTGTGTGGGCTTCCATTTTCTTGTGTTAGTCTAATCCCTACACAAGGGATGCATTACTTGTGTCCTTCTACTGCTTCCCTTTCCAAGCACTACTTTTTAGGTCTTGCCTAGACAGTGCATGTGCTAACTAGGTTGGCCATTGCTTACTATTGCTTGGCTTCAATGGCACTGTCATTTTCTTCTTTCTTGTTGGTTAGCTTTCATAGGGTTCTTTCCATTTCATGTGTTTGTTCCTCCCCTGAAGCATGGATGCACTACTTGTGTCCTTCCAATACTAATCTGTTTGGTGCTATTTTTTCTTTGTGTTCAAGCACTTTACCAGAGTGCAGCTTTTTCAGATTGTTTCCTTTAACACTTCTCCCCCTTCTGTGTTCCTCCCTCCCACGTCTGTGCTATTCGCTCCAGCAACCCACCTGCCACCCACTCTCCCTCCCCCATGTTGTTTGCCACCACTCGCCCTCCCATGTCTTTGTTGCTTACCCCTTCCTCCCTCTGTTGTTGTCTGTGCTGTTGCTGCCTTCCCTGGTCTTTCTTCCATTGTTTTTGAGCCACCCCTGACCTCGCTTCTTCATTTGTTGCTTGCCTTGAGTCCTCCTATACTCCTTCCATTGTTACTTGTCCCCAGTTATCCCACCCTCCCTCCATTTTTGCTTGCCCCAGCCCTCCCACTCTCTGTTATCTGTCAGCTTAAACCACACTCCCACACTCTTGTCCGTGTCCCTTATCACAGCCTCTCCCTCCCACCCCCCATTGTCCCTGTTGCCTCCCGACTTGCCCTTCCTCCATCCATGTTGCTGAAGGACTGGGTTTTAGAACCCAGCGGTGTCAGGGAAAATGCCCGATGCCTTCGAGGTCACCTGCCTTGGCAAACAGAGACACGGGACACTTCTTGATGACGTCAAAGACCAAAGTTTATTGGCTGCAACCAGGAACACAGGTCTACGAAGCACACACGGGTGGTTCGCTAGAGACTGCACAAATTCAATGAGCGGAGCATGGTCTTTTATGCCAAAAATCAAGCCTCAGGCAACATTCCAAATTAGCATTGGGCTCATACAAACTGACCAATAGAAATGTGACAATTCAAACGTCGCGTATGACGACAATCCCACTTTCCGTTGTCCAGCCCACCAGAAATGACCAAGCGCATTCCAATATTCTTGTTCGCTCAGGCCGGACAAACCCATCATAAAACCCTCAACCCAAATCAGTGATTATGTTGTAAAGGAAGGAACAGAAACAGATTGGAAGCAAGATAGAAAGGTGGGTGTAGTGTACCATAAACTTCGGCATGTCCTACTCTTTGATCTTTATCTGACCAGCTGCTTAACAAGGAACTGGCTCAGCAAGGTCAGCCTCGGGAAAGGAGTCAGTTCGGCCAGGTCACCCAGAAGTCAGCTAAGGTGTACGTGTCCCAAAGACTCGTTCGGCCGCAGTCATCGGCCTATGTGAGGGCAACCACACAAAATGGCTGCCGTACACAAAATGGAACCCGAAGGTTCAAACGAAATCCATGAATACATAGTGTTCTCATTGATCGATTAATGCGAAAACACTCGTACACACTACACTCGTGATTTGCGGTCTGCTGACACCAAAATCGTCTATTTCCGACGACCTTTATTGAACGGGTTCGGAACCACCAAACCAGACCCACAAACTCACGGAACTACATTGCCTGCTCCCCTCCCTCAGTGTTGCCTCCTCCCTAACCTCCCTCTGTGTTGCCTCTAACCTCCCACCCCACAATTAACAAAAAATCACTATGATGAGGTCAACACTGGTGGTGTCATAGCACTTATTTCCCACACTCTCCGTTGCAGTTGCGGCTGGCATGAATCCCGGTCCGGGGCACAGGGGTCATGTACCTTTTGCCTCTGGTCCTGGACTCCCGAGTCCCGTCTCCTGCTCTCTGCTCACAGGATATTAATATTAATGGGGCGACCCGGTGTCCCTCAGAACCTGGGTATTAATATTAAACAAAAACAAACTGTTCTGTCAGGCAATGTGTGCAATTCCTTAGGGTATTGTTTGTAAATACAGAGAAAAATTACTTTTCATAAAACAATGATTCCCAACGGAAATTAACTCACACAAGGAGAAAACACACACACAAAAAATCAGAATCAATAATGTATTCTAAACGAGTATCAAATACTTAAGGCGGTCAGTTACAAATTCAATTGTGTCAAGACACAATAAGTGACTGTGGTGAATAAAGTGACATATAGTGATTAAGTGATATAGATAGTGCACTATATACAAAACAAATACATGTGGAATAAATGAGGGGGGGGGGGAACTTGGGAGTAGGTTTTGTCCAGTATCTTTTTGCACATGGACTGCAAGATCCAAAAATAAATTAAAACTTGATCATGAGGGCTGTGTGGACATATATGGCATGTCGATGTTTCGAACCTAAGAGTAGAGCACTATTAGGGTGCATCAGGGCGGGTCTTCGTCAGGACAATGGAGGGCTGAGTGGACAGCCTACAAAATTAAAAATGCTACTTTTAGGTGTGTGTTTTAAACAGTTGTGTGTTCTAACTGTTTGACCATTAGTAAGGAGCTTACCAGTGGCGCAGACATCTCAGTGAATGAAATCTGCAAATAACAAGGGCCTATGTTAGAAACCTGAGATAAAATGTTGGAATTGACTAACCAACAACTGGTGAATTCGCTTACCAGAAAGCAGTATTTAGGTGGCGTGTCACGATTTAGCAACGCAGGTCTCCACCAACCAGCTGGAGACATTTTGCAGTAAAATGTAAACCCCAGCAGCCTGTCAGTCACTGCCATGATCTGCCCATCAGATTACATCCACCGCAGCTACGCCTTTTCCTTTTCAATGGTTTCTCAACAGTCCCCTCGCTGTTAGAGGCTGTGACCTGGGCGTGGCCCGGAAGCAAAACTCTCTGGTAGTTCCGGAGGAAGGGGCCCCTCGTGCTCTGAATGTAGAGCCTAATCATGGGGGTGCAATATGACTCCACGTAGCTAGCCGGCTGTAAATATTTTTCAGGGAAAGGGTAATAATGAATGCTTGGAACAGAATCCTAGCAGAAGTGTTTCAAAACACAAAGAGACAATACATTCTGTACTGAAAAAAGTCAGAAACGAAACAGAGGGAGAATTCCAATAGCACTCACTCGGGCCTCAGTACCACTGATGCACAAATCTCGATCCAGGCTAATTGCGCATCCTTAGTCGTCCCACATTTGACCTGCAAATTCACATGGTGCCACAATATCATATCCCGTCACTGGGTGAAGTACTGATAGCACACAATCACCACCAGGTGAGGTGGAAACCACTGCCCAGCCTTGGCTTCCAGCCCACGAGCCGAGGCTTTGCACTTATGAAATCCATTATAGATTTTGAAACCTCCCACAGACAGGAGAGGCGGCTTCATAAGCACTTTGGGCCGTTATTTGGGGATGAGAAGGAGTGACAACGCCAGGCATACAACCCAAGCCTCTTCACCAGGTCCCTCCCCTCTAGGGTCCCTCCGTGGCTGTGAGGGCCTCTGGGCTCTGCTTCCCCTCAGTAACCCGTCCCGCTCAGGTCGCACCTTCTTGGTCACGTGGTGAGGATATTTCTGAAGTTGACAGTTCTACCACATTATTATATCAAATAAATTCTTTGGTGGGCAAACTGCACAAAATCAAATTTTGGTCTGCGCACCTCAGAACAAGAGAAAACATGCACCCTTAGAACATTATGCCCATTCTGAATCCAAAATACCTCACCGCCTAGCATTGGCTTTTACGGGTGTGCATTTTGCTCTAGGAATTGCACACTCATGTAATCAGGGTGTAAGTGATCAAGGGTAATGTACAAGATCGGGTATGGTTTGTGCAGCTAATGCCAGCAAGGCATGGGCAGACTACATGGCATTCCCAGCGTGCCACGGAATTCTGCAACGGCTGGTGTGAAATAGATATAAATATGAAAGAATCTGTTCTCCTCACTTCATGCCCCCATTTCAACCTAATTCCTAATATGTAACTTTCTCTTCACATGACTTAAATAATCGGAAATGATGACCAAATCTGATTCACCTAACGCCTTAGCAGCGACTTCAACTAATCAACCAGAATGGTCGCCACTCCTGATTTCTTCTCTTCTGTCTAAATATTGATCATAAAGGACAACGTATGCACAAGACTCTATTAATTGGGAGAGGAGCAGATTCCAGAATAAGGCTTGAATCGGGAAGGACAGAGTCAGAGCAGATGAACAGTGTATTTAGAAACTATCCTCTATATGCTTTCCCAGCCACCATCCATCACCATCATTCGCAGATCTTTGACTATTGCAATCACCATTGGAAAGTTCTGAACCAAGGCATGGATTTTAACCCCAAAATATGCTGGGGGTCATTCATAACAGCAGTGGCCTTGGTAGCCAGGTATCAGATTTTTAACACAAGAAAATTGCTTCAAAACATCCTTTAATTACTGAACAAGAACTCAGAAAATGAAGCAAATTGACATGTTTGCAACTTTGCAACTACTTCGAGGCTGGCCTCTCCCGCTAGTGTCCCACTGGAGAAAGTTTTAAACTTTTACACAAAAATGCTGTACAGTCTCCCTGTACAAACCCCTATTTTATCCTGTTGAAAGGCCAGTTTGATTCCAGCCAAAAGCTGACATGTACTTCAATTGCTGACCCTATTGTGCATTGCTAGCAAGGGCACATCCCTGCTTATCACTTTCAAATTAGCACCTATCATGTAAGTAGCCTCAACCTATGGTCAGCTTTCAAAATCTCCCAGTCATGCAAAATCCTCCTGTGCTGCATGTCATAGGGGCCACTCCACTGCAGCTGGCTACCATCTGACCTTCGAGATATCTTCTGACTTTACATATTCAAGACATCCTAGAGTTCCACAACAGTTAATTTCTTGACAACCACCCTCTTTTTCCAGTAAGTTGAAAATGGAAAATATGTAAAATACTATGGCTTGTAGTAGTGTGCATTGTATGTCTTTTTGTGATCCTACTAACTACCCAATCTTCTAAAAAGACATTGCGTATGTTCTGCTATTTTTTTGCTATGTACAGCATTTCATGTACAAATCCTCCTGTTACTTTAATTCATACAAATGCATGTACAAACTATTAAGTGCCAAAACAATTAATTTTACTCTGTGTGCGATATTGGCATTATTACATAGATCTATATACTTGCAAAGCACAGCATCAACCTACATGCCTTCACATGTTCAGAAATTCCAAAAGTACAACACTTTTATTTATCAATTTATCTCTTCACCAACTCGTGAAATGGTATGCAGACTGCTCCACAAACGCGACGGATATCCCGTCTACCTTATTATAAGTGCATTATATCCAATGGCACTTGTAATATCCCCACTGGGATATCCGCCACGTTTATGATGGAGTAACCCGTCAGCCAAACTCTAAATCAGCCCATGTTTTTTGATTTCCCCAGATGAGCTGCTGAGTCAGACAGCACAGTGCAACTTCCTTCACGTGCACCCAGTCAGGACATAACTAGGACAAAGAGAGTCTTTGAAGTGAGGCACTTAATGCTGGATTCGCTGATGGGGGAAAATGTAATCCAGCTAAAGTACCTGCTGTTCGGCATATCAGAACCACTGCACCAAAACACATTCAGAATGTATGATACAACAAGTACAAACTTGGTCGAGCCTAAGAATAGCAGTGAAAATCAGAATTGAGCCAGTGCTGGATTAAACCCCGTAGAGGTGCCTAGGCAGTCAACATTTCGGGCCCCTTCGCAAATTATTTCCTAATGCCAAATGCATCGGCTTTTTTATTAACTGAGAGCGCCAGAAGATGAGCTTTTAAGAGGCAAACTGTTATGTGAATCTGGTGTCTCTGGTGTATGTACTTTACGTTGCATGTTGATCCGTTGTCGCCGGGCCCCTAAAAGGAGTGGGGCCCATAGGCCTGTGCCTACTTTGCCTATTTGGTCATCCGGAACTGCACTGGATCCAATCTTTATAATAGCTTCTTCTGACATTGTTGGAGATACTCCTTCATGTAAGTGAAAATAGTTGGGTATCTATAAATAAAGGAGAGTTACTAAACTGGAAGAGGGGCTGAATACCCTGCATTATTTCACCAGTCGTAATGCTGAGACATTTTCCCACTTCCCTTCTTCCACTCACAGGTGAAAACCAGACAGGGCATGATTGGTTACTCCACTAGGAAATTCTGGAGGATAAAATAATGGATTTTTTTGTTCCCACCACTTACTTAAAATTATTCTCAGCCTTGAGTCTCCCGCTAACAGCATAGATTTCCATCTGAAAGACAATGATATTGTTGTCCTCTAATTTGGATTGTAGTTCAATGAGGTGGTAATAGGTTAGCGGCCAAAACATCAGCTGACATCACGTTCGCCCAGCTGGGTTTTCCCGTGCCTAAAATAGAGTATGGGGGAAAGGTAGCGTTCCGGCCAACTCCTCCATTGGGACATCCTCTCAGTGGTCCAGATACCAATGGGAATGGTGTGGCACGGGCCATCCAATTTAGGGTGGACCAGCCAATGCCAATTCTACCAGCGGACCTTCTGTTCACAAGGCCCATTGAAACCACTGCAGTCTCAGAAAAGCCTTCAAATGTCCCTCAGACACAAGAAAAAACCTCCCAATATGAGGAGGGAGCAATAGGTATGTGTGTCCCGATTCTTTACCCCTCACAGCACATATGCAATGGCAACCAAGTCGCTTTGGAATGGTGGACCTTCCAGCATGTTTTCTATCCCCTGAAGTGGCTCCTGCTCACATGTGGAAGCCATTCTGGAGAAAACATTCAGCCAAAATGGTGGAGAACCCTACATTTGGCAGTCAGGCTGCTACTGATATGGTGCAGGTGATGTGTCTATAACAGCAGCAATTGGAAGTCGGGTCACCAAACTGTAAATATGGCACTCTGTATCCTGTGTTGCATTCAGCATTAGAGAGGACCTACAAGAGCTGCCAATAGAAGACATCAAAATAGGCAGTCTCCAGGATAGAGCTAGAAAAGTCTGCATGTGCTAGAGAAAACTCTACCCGCCTAAAAAAAAAGAAAAAAAAACTAAAACCAATACTAGAACTCAGTTGCAAAATGGGCAAAACTGCAACTCAAATTTCTTCAGGAATACAACCCTTCCTTTCTGACAAAACATTGAAACCGGTTGTTCAATCCAGACTATGGTTCCAATAACTCCTTGCTTACAGGCATACCAAAACTTCACCTTGCCTCAATGAAAGCTGCTCTCAGTTCACTTGCAAGACTAGTCCCTGCCACCAGGATAGTTGATCATAGTATCCCTCCTGTCCTGCTATCGTTGAACCGGAGCCCAATCAAAGTATGAAGTACTTTGTAATTGGCTTGCATTATTAAACAAATCTCTCCATAAAAGGGCACTACTCACAAAGCAAATAAATAACATGAGAATAGATATGCATTCGTGTGGAAGTAAAGAACTGTAGAATAATACTGGTGTAGGTCAGGTGACAGTTGTATTGTCAAGCCAGACCTAAAAATCCATGTAGGTTAATGACTGCCCTCCTCTCACCCGTGCTGCTGCCAGAGAAACTCAACATCAATTATCTAGTTATCTGCGATACTTTAACCCTTTGGATGCGTCGGACGGCATCACGGTGAGCGTGTGCGTCAGACGGCCTGGAGTCGTCCGAACTGCGCACGTGTAAAATGTTGCCGCATTGCGGGGGAAATCCGCCCGCATTCAAAGGGTTAATAGTATTCTAGTGTCATATGTGTGCCCCTGAAAGTTCAAGCTTACGCAGCTGAATACATAAATAAAATGACAACAGCTGCATGGACGGCAAGCACTTATTTGTAGAAGCGCACAAGTTCCACCAGGTACTCCTTGCTCCAAACGTGGGTGGGGCCATAGCCCCCTTTCTAGTGATGCTCACTTCATTGTCGGGCGACAGCTGTGCTGTAAGCCAGACCATAAACAGGAAATCTACTCTCTGATATTTACAGTTAAATCCAAGTGTCGACTTACTGTTGTTTTTTATTTACAAATTCTTCAAGGTATCTGCTTGAAAAGCTAAGCCAGGAGTAGGTTTCTGTGTGGAATCCCCGGAAAAGCCTGTTCTTTTCTGGCTGAGAATGCATTCCCTTTTGTAGAGAGTTCTTTCGGGAGAACTTTGCGTAGGGGGAACTCCCCATGAAAATGCACATCTCTTTTTCCTTCCTTTTCTCCAGGGGAAAATATTTTTCCCTTTGAAAAAACACCTTCCCAATTTGGAGGTGATCAATTTTACATTCCCACTAAACATTTCGGGGCTGAT
The DNA here is from genome assembly GCF_964263255.1 of Lissotriton vulgaris. NCBI lineage: Eukaryota > Metazoa > Chordata > Amphibia > Caudata > Salamandridae > Lissotriton > Lissotriton vulgaris. The sequence continues at coordinate 331,864,507 of NC_141687.1, forward strand.
TTACAAAGGCACGTAAAATTTGCATAAAAGAGTACTCCTGCAGTATTACTTCCTGTACCCATGACTGTTCTTTATCCATCGGCTTTGGGCACCATATCAAAGATAGGAGTATTATTTCAGAAATCGTGCAAGAGCTCTAGGAAGTAGACCTCACCCAGCATTCCAGTATAAGGCTCATATACCTTCCAAGGTTCTTCAATGTCAACTGGTCAGGAGTAGGATCGCTCAGGTAAGCGTGCCAAATATTCTGAGTGGATCAAGGCCCACATGCATCAATATCGGCATTTGCGAATTCTTATTTGCGAAAAATAGCGAATCGCAAATAGGAATTCGCAAAAGCCTATGCATCTTTTTTTTCGCAAATTTTATGCGAATCGGTAAAAATCGCAATTTTTACAGATTCGCATGAAATTTGCGATTTTTCAATTGCGAATTCGCAATTCCCATTCATTCCTATGGGCTAAAAGGCCCATAGGAATCAATGGGAATTGCGAATTCGCAATTGAAAAATCGCAATTCATGAATGCATTTCAAGGGTGGAGAGGGGGGTCCAACAACCCCCCCCCCCTGCACCCATGAAATGTACTTTTCAGTACAAGTTACATACACACATGTCCTTAGGACATGTGTGTCTGTAATTGCACAGTTTAAAAAAAGCAATTTAAAGCATATTTAAACAATTTCGCAAATTACCTCGAGGTTCAACCTCGTGGTAATTTGCCCTTCCAATTTCGAATATCGCAATTTTTTTAAAAATGATGCATTGCTTTTAAGGAATCGCAAATGTGCGATTCCTTAAGAGCAATCGCATTTTTGGAATTCGCTAAAAATAGCGAATTTTCCAAAAATGCATGATGCGTACTAAAAAGGTATTTAGGAATCGCAAACGGCCGATTTTACCGAATCGCACCGTTTGCGAATCCTAACTAGCTTGATGCATGTGCCCCCAAAAGTCTTATTTGTAGTTGATGTGTTTCACCGCTCTTTAAGGACTTTCAAAGTCTTTACTTAAATTATATACTGATAATTTAGCAAATTTGACATTGAATATTCACAGTTCTCATATCAGATGCACATTGAGGTTAAGGATGCATAGAGCAGCTCAGCTGGATTGCATTCACAGTTAGCTGTATCTACACACCCTGAGGGGGATTGAAAAATAAGCGCATCTTTAACAGATAATCTACTGTGATTGGAGAGTTTTGTTTAAGGAAACCATTCTCTGCCTCGTTAATAATTGGTTATAACTGGATGCCATGAGTCAGAGGCCTGGTATTGCAGTGTTAGAATACAATGCTACCAGGATCAGACTATAATTGGTGTGATAATTAGCTGTTATTCTGAATTCATCCATGTAAAATTGAACAGAACTTGTGCACTTAGGAGCAAACCGCACCAAAATCTTCAGACCGGGGACTTTTCATGTGTTAAATGTCAGCATGTGTGACCAGCCAAAATCTACATCTTGGGGATTGACTTCATCACACCCAATAATTACCGGGTGTAGTAAACTCTGACGAATGTATAACTGGGACCACTGTCACACAGATGTTTGCACAGGGACCACAATCTACTGGGACACTCGTAACGAGGGCCTAAGACGACTGCCCCAATCTTACACAGAGTCCAAGTAAATGATTGAAGTAAAACATATTAGAGGACGTTTCCCCATCCAAGTGTGCAGCGAGAGGGGCCTTCCTCTCAGACCCAAAGCTGGCAGGCATTGATTGGTTGACTTGTGCAATGCCGCACTTTTCTTTCTTTCATGCTCCTCGTGAGTCATTGTAAATACATGTCCATATAGTTTCACAATTAGCATTGTTTTTCAAACCTGGTGATTAATACATACACAATCTTTACTGTTATTGGTTTGAAGGTTGTTATTCCAGTCATGCCACTAGGAGTACAAAACATAACGTGAGATAAATCTGTTATCGCTGGTGTGTCTGGTCACTCTCCAAAAGTGCCCAAGTAGCTGTGGGTCTAAGAGGAGCCTGTCTTTATTCCCACTTCTGATTCAAGGCGCAGGACCTGCACAACGTCTGCTGGAGGCTGTCCATTCCCCCAGCTGCTGGGAGCTCAGGGACCCTAACCTCTGAGCATACCATTTGCTGCTGAAGGATTGGAGGGATAGTTTCTCATGCTTGTGCCTTAGCACAATAACAATAACCTTCAAATTCACATGCATTCACCTTTCCCAAAGTGAACACCTTGCTCAAGAATACTCTTCCCTCCTCTCACCAACACGCGTTTTAGAGCCATTAAGGTAAATGTAGCTATGAAAAGCGCCCCTCGCGATGTCACAGCTGTGCATGTGGCTAGTGATGCCTGTCAAAACAAAACACAATTTAAAGGTCTTTCAGCACACTAATCCTTATGCATAACACACCATAAAGATGTTTATCAGGCACCAACTCATTTTAATCCCAAATTCACTGACACAAACCATTAGTGAACTAAAAACGAAACTTTTATCAAACAATTCTCTACTAAGAAAATACAACCACACAAAACGTATTGATGGCAAATCCCAGAGCCATAAGAAAGGGGCCCAGATACATAAAGTACTCGAGTGCCATGCACATGGTTGAAGGCGCTATGTAAAAGCTGGTAACTTGAGAACATTACATCTCAAATGGAAATGCTTCTCTTGTTTTGTTGTTTTGTTGTTTTGAGGCACGTCACCTGGCTAGTGGTGTAGACAGGCTTGGTACGGACCCCGGAGTTACAGTTGTCAAAATAAGGATTTGGCCGTGAACGTATTAGAGAAAGAGTAAAATCCTTCTGACTACTTTGATTTTGACCTAAAAAGGCTGCACCTGTAATTTGGCCTTTCTAATGTCGCCCCTCCAGTCACGGGAGCCGGTGCCTCGCACTCTCCCACCTCCCAGGGATGACAGCGTTTCTGCCTCCCGAAGCTCTTCAGCTGCAGCCTTACACTCAGCAGCAAGTCAAGGTCGGGTTCTCTGCATGTGTGCATCACCAACAGTGTGCATTCATCGCTATGGTTACCACGCGAGCTTTCTTGCTATCGCTATGACGATAGGTGCGGAGCTCTCATCTCTCTGTGACACGCTTTCTGCTGGTACCTGATGGGCTGGAGGCGGCACTGTTACCAAGATCTGCCTTCCAACAGCACCGGCCTTCAATTCTTTCGGACAGTGGGTGCAGTGTCCTGAGGACATGTCATAGAATTCTCCCCGCCAAGAAGACTGTCCCCTACACTTACCCATGCCCATCATTCCCAGCATCACTATTCAGGTGGCTCTTCTAATACAAGCATTGGCAAGAACAGTTGGCACTGACAATGTGTTTTAGCCATGTTGTACACCAGCGAGGCTGTTGTTCTGCATGGGCTAAAAGTTAGTGGTGTAGAAGAGAGTGGCGTAGAGTGGAGTGTCAAAGAGTGGAGGGTTGTGGAGTGGTGTAGAGTGGTGTGGACTGTTGTGGAGTGTCTTTAGCTGGAGTGTTATGCAGTAGAGTGTTGTGGAGAAGAGTGCAGTGTCTTGGAGTTGAGTGGAGTTGAGTGGAGGGTCGTGGAGAACAGTGGAGTGTTGTAAAGTAGAGTGGAATGTTCTGGAGTAGAGTGTAATTGAGTAGAGTGGTGCAGAGTGGAGTTGTGTAGAGTAGCATAGAGTAAAGGGGAATAGAGTCGCTTATGGTATCATAGAGTGGAGTGACAGAGTGTCGTATAGCAGGGTAGCAGTGTGGAGCAGGGTGGAGTATTGTATCAGAGCAGAGTGAAGAAGAGGGAATTAGCATAGATTGGAGTAAAGTGCCAGGGAGTGTCGTAGAGTGTAGAATGTCCTGGAGAGAAGTGACATACAGTTGAGTAGAGTGGCGTGGAGAGCATTGTTGTATAGTAGAGTGTCATAGAGTGGAGTGTCATAGAGCAATGTGTCATAGAGTGGGTTGGAGGGCCGTAGACTGGAGGGCCATAGAGTGGAGGGTCATATAGTGTTATGGAGTGGAGTGGGGTAGTGTGGAGTGATGTAGAGTAGAGTAGAATGCTGCTGAGTGGGGTAGATTAGGGTGGCGTGGAGTAGAGTAGATTGGATTAAAGTGGCATAGTGTGGAGTAGAGCAGGGTAGGGTGAAGTAGAGTGGTATAGAGTGGAGTAGGGTAGAATAGAGTGACATATAGTGGAGTAGAGTGTCTTAGAGTGGAATGTCGTAGAGTGGAGGGACATAGAGTGTTTTAGGGTGCCACAGAGTGTAGTGTAATCAAGTGTTGTAGAGTGGAGGCGAGTAGAGTGTTGTAGAGTGAAGCGTCATACAATGGACTGGAGTGTCGTATAGTCGAATGGCATAGCGTGGAGTGAGATAGAGTAGGAAAGAGTGGAGTGTTTTGGAGTGGAGTGTCGAAGAGTGGTGTGTCGCAGAGTGGAATAGAGTAAAGTGACATAGAGTGGAGTGTGGTAGAGTGAAGTGGTGTCGAGTGGTGTTGAGTGGAGTGGCGTAGAGTGGCATAGTGGTATAGACTGACATGGAGGGGCATAGGGTGGAGGGGCATAAAGTGGAGGGCTGTGGAAGCAGAGTTAAGTATAGTGTTGTAGAGTGAAATGGATTAAAGTGGAGTATTGTAGAGTGTAGTGGAATATCTTAGAGTGGAGTGGGATAGAGTGATGAGGAATAGAGGGTCGTAGAGTGTATCATCATAGAGTGAAGAGGTATAGAGTGTAGTAGAATAGAGTGGAGTAGAGTACATTGGAGTGGCATAGCGTAGTAGCGTAGAGTGGAGTAAACGAAACATAACCAGTGTTGATAGGCCCTCAAACAATTCTCGTGTTGAGGGAAAAAAGGAATATGCTACTTACCAGTATGCATCTGTTCTTGGCATAGAGGGCTGCAGAGTGGTACATTATGAATAGATCGCCATATGGTGTTGGGCTCGGATGATTGCACTTTGTTTTTCTCTTGGAGAGTCTTTTGTATGTTGGTGACTCCTCCCTTAGTTGGTAGTGCGCATGGGCATCGGCTCCATCCTTAGATTGTTTTGCCATAGTAGGGTTAGATGGAGTAGTATAGTAGAATACAGATAAGAGTGCCCATGTAAGTGTATCTAAATAAGATAATGTTGGAACAGACACAGGTTTCCGGGGAGGTTGGGAGGGCATGTACCACTCTGCAGCCCTCTATGCCAAGAACAGATGCATACTGGTAAGTAGCATATTCCGTTCGAGGCATATGGGCTGCAGATGGTACATTATGAATAGACTATACAGCAGTTCTCTCCCTAGCGGTGGTCGCCCGTGTCTGTTGCAACTGTCTGAAACAATGTTTTTAATACTGCTTGTCCCACTCTAGCTTGTTGTGTTGCATGCACATCAACACAATAGTGTTTTGTGAAAGTGTGCGGTGTAACCCAGGTAGCCGCTTTGCATATGTCATCTAGTGGAATGTTTCCCAGAAATGCCATAGATGCTCCTAGTTTACGTGTAGAGTGAGCTCTAGGAGGAACAGTTAATGTTCTCTTTGCCTTTAAGTAGCATATTTGAATGCATTTTACAATCCATCTGGCAATGCCCGCTTTGGAGATGGGATTGCCTTTATGTGTGGGAGAAAACGCAACAAATAGCTGTTTTGTCTTTCTGAAAGTTTGTGTTCTCTCTATATAGTACAATATGGCCCTCCTAACATCCAGTGTATGTAGGGCTCTTTCCGCTACTGTTTGTGGTTTTGGAAAGAAAACCGGTAATTCCACTGACTGATTGATGTGGAATGCTGAGATAACCTTTGGTAAGAATTTTGGGTTTGTTCTAAGAACCACTTTATTTTGGTGTAGCTGCATAAATGGTTCTTGAATCGTAAAAGCCTGCAGTTCACTTACTCTTCTAAGTGACGTGATAGCTATGAGGAAGGCCACCTTCCATGTGAGGAATTGTATTTCACACCTATGCATAGGTTCAAAGGGTGGCCCCATTAGTCTGGTAAGCACTATGTTGAGATTCCAGACTGGGGAAGGTGGTCTTCTTGGTGGAATGACTCTTTTGAGTCCTTCCATGAAAGCTTTAATTGCTGGTACTTTAAACAGTGACAGGTGTTGCCTGTTTTGTAGGTATGCCGCTATGGCTGCTAGATGAACCCTAATAGAGGTATATGCTAGATTACATTGCTGTAAGTGTAATAAATAGCAAATGATTTGTTTAGTGGATGCGTCCAGAGGGTTGATGTGCTTACTGTTACAGTGTATAGCAAACCTCTTCCATTTTGCTGCATAGCATGCTCTCGTGGTAGGACGTCTTGCCTGTTTAATGATTTCCATGCATTCTGGTGGTAAATCTAAATACCCAAACTCTATGACCTCAGGAGCCAGATCGCTAGGTTCAGTTGTTTGGGATCTGGGTGCATTATTTCTCCATGGTTCTGTGTAAGATGCATGGGTAATAACCTTAGCTTTTGATGTGGTACTTGTGAGAGTTGTAGCAGCGTGGTGAACCACGGCTGTCTTGCCCACGTGGGTGCCACTAGTATCATTGTCATTGAGTGTTGCTGCAGTTTCCTCACCAGTAATGGAATTAGTGGTAGAGGAGGGAACGCGTAAGCAAATTTGTTGGACCAATTTATCCACAGTGCATTGCCCTGGGACCTTTGGTGTGGGTACCTGGATGCGAATTGTTCGCATTTTGCGTTCTGATGATTTGCAAACAGATCTATCTCTGGTTGCCCCCATTTTTGGAAGAATGGCTGTAGTATTTGGTCGTGCAGTTCCCATTCGTGAACTTGTTCTGACTGTCTGCTTAGGATGTCTGCTATTTGATTTTGAATTCCTGGTAGGTGCTCCACTAACAGGTAGATTTTTTGAGGAATGGCCCATCTCCATATGTCCTGTGCTAGTTTGGACAGTTGGAGAGAGTGTGTCCCCCCCTGTTTTTGAATATAATACATTGCAGTCATGTTGTCTGTTCTGATCAGGACTGCCTTGTTTGTTATTTGCATTTGGAAAGCTTTTAGTGCTAGAAATATTGCCAATAGTTCCAGGTAGTTGATGTGCAGTTTCTTTTGCTGCGCACTCCACTTCCCCTGTTCTGTGTATTTGTCCATATGCGCTCCCCATCCGGAGAGCGATGCGTCCGCTGTTATTATTACTTGTGGAATTGGCTCTAGGAACGACCGTCCCTTGGCAATGTTTTCTGTGTTCCACCACTTCAGAGAGCGATACGTCCGGTCGTTTACCAACACCAGATCTGTAATCTGACCTTGAGCCTGATTCCACTGTGTCGCTAGACACTCTTGTAGTGGGCGCATTTGTAGTCTGGCATGTGGTATTAGCAGTATGCAAGAGGACATCATGCCTAATAGTTGCATAAACACTCGTGCTGGTAGTGAGTGTTGTGGTTGAAATCTTTGTATTAACCCGACCATTGTCTGTACTCTGATTGGGTTGGGGTATGCTATTGCCTTTTCTGTGTCTACTGTAGCCCCCAGGTATTGCTGGATCTGGTTTGGTTGCAGGTGTGATTTTTTGTAGTTCACCGTAAACCCTAAGTGGTGCAGCAGTTGAATTGTCTTCTGTGTGTTGTGAAGACATTCCTCCTTTGATTTGGCCTTTATTAGCCAATCGTCCAAGTATGGGAAGACATGTATTTGTTGTCTTCTTAGGTGTGCTGCCACCACAGCTAGGCATTTTGTGAAAACTCTCGGTGCTGTTGTGACACCGAACGGAAGGACCTTGAACTGGTAGTGTTGTCCTTCTAACACAAACCTTAGGTATTTTCTGTGGGCTTTGTGAATTGGGATATGAAAGTAAGCGTCTTTTAGATCCAGTGTAGAAAGAAAGTCCCCTTTCTTCAGTAAAGGGAGTACTTGTTGTAGCGTGACCATGTGGAAATGTTCCGAATTTATGTAAGCATTGAGAGGTCTGAGGTCTAATATTGGTCGTAGGGACCCGTCCTTTTTGGGGATCAGGAAGTATAGAGAATATACTCCTGTCCCTTGTTGATCCTTTGGGACCTTCTCTATTGCATGCTTTTGTAGAAGTGCTAGCACTTCTTCTCTTAACAATGTCAGATGATCTTGGCTCATTGGACGCTGTTTGGGGGGGATGTTTGGTGGGGTAGCTGTGAGTTCTAGGCAATAACCATGTTGGATAATTTGTCTCACCCACTTGTCTGACGTGATGTTTTCCCAGACAGGTAGGAACTGTGATAGACGTCCCCCGACCGGTGTTATGTGGTCTGGGGGGAGATCTATGAAGTCACTGTTTTGGTGTTGAGGCGTTGCGGTTGTTATTATTTCCGCGGCCTCTACCCTTATTGTTGTTACCTCTGTAATTACCTCTTGAATTACCTCTGGGTGATGTTGGTGTGAAAGATGTGGATTGCTGATTTGTTCCTGTGTTTTTTGAGCCCCCTCTATAGGTGGATCTACGAAAGGAACCTCTGTGCGTTGGCTGTTGCAATGCTCCCATTGACTTAGCCGTTTCTGTATCTTTCTTCATCTTTTCTAATGTCTCGTCTGTACTTGAACCAAACAATGTCTTCTGATCAAATGGTCTGTTCAGTAGGGCTGTTTGAACTTCTTGTTTGAATCCTGAGATTCTAAGCCACGCGTGCCTTCTTAGCATGACACTAGTGTTAATAGACCTTGCTGCAGTGTCTGCTGCGTCTAATGCACACTTAATGGAAGTATTTGTTATTATTTTCCCTTCCTGTATTAATTGGTCTGCCTTCTTCTGATGTTCTTTTGGAAGATGTGTGAGAAGTTTTTCTAACTCATCATAATGTGCCCTGTCGTAACGTGCGAGTAGTGCTTGTGTATTAGCTATACGCCAGCTATTCGCTGCCTGTGATGCTACTCTTTTGCCTGATGCATCTATTAACTTTGACTCTTTATCTGGTGGAGGAGCCTCTCCTGTAGATAATGAATTTGCTCTTTTACGAGCGTTTGAGACCACCAGCGAGTCTAGAGGTACATGCCCTCTAATAAATATTGGGTCCTTTGGAGCCGCTTTGTATTTCTTATCGATTCTTGGGTTTAACACCCTGGGTCTCACTGGGTTTTCGAATATCTCTTCTGTATGAGTGAGAAGACCCTTTAGCATAGGAAGAGTACCTGATGTTCTCTGTGCACTAGGTAGAGTCTCTAACAAGAAATCCTCTATCTGAGGTTCTGTGTGCATATCTAGTTTGTGATATTTTGCTGCCCTATTAATGAGCTGCACAAAACCTGTGTTATCATCAGGTGGTGAAGGCTTTGAGGGGTATAGCTCTGGGTCGTTGTCCTCATCTGACCCTACATCGTAATTTTCCCATGGATCTTCCTCCTCTTGGATAGATTCATCATCCCCTTGAGGTTCTCCCTCCCCTATGTCACTGTCTACATCTGACTGAGGTGTAGATGGTCTTGGTGTGGAGGGTGTAGGAATATGTGGCCTATTGTGAGGAATAGGAGAAGAGGGTGTGTCTCTAGGACGAGGAGAAGCAGGAGGAGTTATGTTCGTCCCCATTGTTCTCTTTTTTGAAGGAAGAGGTTTATCTTCTGACTGTTCACTCTTTCTCTTCTTCGTGACCACTTTCCCAGTCTGTGGGTCAATAAACAAGATCTTTTGTTTGGGATCTGTTTGTTGCTCTTGAATCGGTACCGAGGGTCCTGGTTCCGAGAGCTGTTTTTGTTTTCTATCTTCTTTCGACACCGAATGTCTGCTCGATTCCGACTTTTTGGGTATCGAGTGTCTTTTGGGCGATACATCATATTTCTTTTTGGACATGGAGTGTTTCGATACCGAGCTCTCCTTTGTATGCAGCCTCGGTGTCGAAGTCGATAACGCCCTTTTCTCGGATCCGACGTGGTGGGATTCCGAGTGTTTCGGTTTCAGTTTCGGTTTCGTTGCCGGGCCCGAAGGCGGGGCGTCGGAAACTTTTTTCAGCGGTTTGACCGGGCCCGAGGGCGGGGTCGTTACCGCACGGGGTCGGTTTTTCGGTAAGGGGACGTCGTCACTCACGGTTTGTTGCTCGAAGAGTTCTTCAACCTCCGACTGGTCCCCTTCCGACCCCGACTGGTCCTCTTCTTCCTCTATTTGTTCGTCTCCGAACAGCTCCGGGATTGCCTCCGCCTGCATTCTGGAAGCCTCGTGTCTTCGAGCTCGACGATTTCTAATCGTTAGCTTGGAGGAGAATGCTGCGCAGGCTTCGCAGTCCCTGGATTCGTGTTCAGGCGATAGACAGAGGTTGCACACCTCGTGTAGGTCCTTGTGTGGGAACTTAGCACCACACGATGGACATTTCTTGAATGGAGTCCTTTCCATGGACTCCGGGCTTGACTGCGTCGAGAAAGGTCTCCTGTTCTTCGACGTAGATCCAAGTTTTTCTCTTCTATTTTGAATTTGTAACGCGTCGGAATGGAAAAGAACGCGTTCGCTAACAATACCGTCGAATTGGAAAGGGAATACGCGCCGAAAAATCACTTTCTTCTGAAGTTGATCTGGAGCGTCTCGATCTTCATCCGAACCCGATGGCGGAAAAAAACAATCTAAGGATGGAGCCGATGCCCATGCGCACTACCAACTAAGGGAGGAGTCACCAACATACAAAAGACTCTCCAAGAGAAAAACAAAGTGCAATCATCCGAGCCCAACACCAGATGGCGATCTATTCATAATGTACCATCTGCAGCCCATATGCCTCGAACATAACATTTTATTTTGTTGCCATCGTTTTACATTTTTCAAACATCTGGGTCAAAGGGGAAATCAAACTCTGCTCACTCCGTGCTGCTTTACATGTTTCACTTTTTAATGTGGATAGGGATTGACATTTTTCCTTTACATTCTGGCCACCAGAGGAGCAGTGGGCCTGACCCACCCAGATCTCATGTTCCTTTAACTGATAACATATCATGGGACTTACTAGCAGTTGTTAGGCTTGTTAGCCTTTCAAATTAGTGTTAAATGTATTATGAATTAGTTATGAACATACATTTCTGATCACTGGGCCAAAATTGAATCATCAGAATTAAGGGAAGGCCACGAGAACAGTATTAAAGCAATAAGGATAAGAAAGACAAGCGGACTAGCTCAGCCTGACTCAGAGAGTTCAGAGACACAGTTAATGAGATTCAATATTGTAATGGTGTGCAGATCACTGGTTAGTCAGTTTCCTGCTCGAGAGTTGAAAATAGGCAACCTCAGATCTTGCCTTATTTCTGGCCTTACTGCTGGCTACAATTCATGTTTTAGTCTTTTTACTGGGTGCATTGTATGTGACTCTTTATTCACTCCACTCCACCTAGCTCCGCCCTGCTCCTCTCGATGCTCCAAGGCTCCAGGCACCGAGTGGGTGACACAGGCTCATGGCTGCATGTGGGAGTGCAAGCATGAGGGCGTGCGGACGTCAAGGTCTCTACAACTGGATCCAAGCCCAGGTGCCAGCCAGCTCAGTCAAGACTGCGGGTCTAAAGCCAAGTTTGAGATGCACCTGAGCACCTATGTTTACAATGCGCTTAGCCCACAACCGCCAGTCACACTGGTGCCGTCTTCCCTCCTGGACTGTCCAAGAGCTGCTCACCTCCCTGTCCACATAATCTACCAATGGCTCCCCAGTGACAGAATATAACAAACCCCCTAAGGAGGCCACAACCGACAGCACCAGTACCAGTCAGGGGCACAAGCGCACCAGCCGCTTCCGCGGCATCTGCAAGCACACTGGTTACGGCTTGCTGCCTGGCAATCGGTGCACCAATCTGTGGAAGGTCAGAAGCACACGTCAGTCCCCCAACACATGCACCTCCAATCACCAAATAGTAGGCTGAGCCTCTTCTATGGACAGCTGTCACTCTGAACAAAGCTCAGCATAAATAGGTCTATCACCTAACATACAGACCACATATTAGTAGGCAGAGCGTTTTCTGCATACAGCGTTTGCCCTCAACCGTGCACATTTATAATATATTAATTCAGTGAAGTTTTAAAGGTACAAATACTTTTTTTAAACATATTTCTTTTCTGTTGCGTTATCCTTATTATGTAAGTGTTCAGCTTCTTGTAAAATGTCTATACAACAACAGAAGAGGAAGACGAATAAATAAGCATACTGCTACACGGAAAGTTAAACAGTATCCCAAAAAACATAGAGAAACTATTGAAAAGAAAAAAATATATTGGTAAGAGTACTCAAAGAATTAATTAAAAGAACCTAAGTTAGTGGTGAAGGTGTAAGTGAAAATGACAGAGCTTTCAGAAAGAAGTAGCCCAAAGTGAAACATCAGAAGCATCAGATGTTTTAAAAATGAATATAACTGTTGTTCTGCATGGCATAAGAAATTGAATGAACTTTGACAGAAGTTCCGTTGCACAAGTGAAGTATAGAATATTATTAAATCACTGCAGCAGGTGAACAGAAGAGCAGCTAGAATTAGACAGGAAGAGTTTGAAGATAGTATTGTAGGAAAAAGGACATTATTTATTCAGATCCTGAACAGCATGCAAACTTAAGACAGCTTAATGTCATCTCTCTAAAACAGTGTGGTCAAAAGAGCAGATTAATAAGAACAACTTTTGCAGCATTTTTGAGGGGGGAATGGAAACACACTACCAGTAGTTAGGCTTATTTTAATTAAACTGATCTTAAAATCAATAGTTTATTGTTTCAGTTGATACAGATGGCTGATCGTATGAGGTGAAACAAGGTACAGCAATACCAAAGGATAAATAAGCGCCTAGAAGTACTGATGAAATCATTTGGGATGACATTTTAAAGTGACGTCCACGTACTCCAGTGTATTAATGTCAGTGCTGCAGTAACTGTAACATAAGGCAAGAGTCGATTGAGACGCTTAGGTTATTCCTTAGAAAGTTTAACTGTGCCATTTTAAAATGGAAACTCAAAACTTTGCAAACTCTGGATCCTGTAGAGTAAGGGAACTATCCAATATACAAGGACATTCCTTGGCTTGCCTGTCTAAAGAGCTATGTGACGGTACTTTTCACTATATTCGAATGCTGTCTGGGCATCACACAACAATGCACAATCTAGCTATAAGGGTGTATTTTCTGAACAGTCCAGCTATGCTTTTAGAAGCTTTTTTTGTACGGCACTCTGTCTAAAGTTAGAAATATTTCAGAAGATATTCAATTTACATACTTCGTAAGGGAGGGAAAGAAACTTTGAGAAAGTCTGTGGGAAAGATGAGAATCTCGAGCGCAATCTCATGAATCTCTTGTGCGGCCATCCTAAACCAAAATGTATTGGTTCTGTCAGCACGGTGAGCTCGAATGAATGTTGCTCAACTTAGGTGCACCACTTTAGTTTGGAACTCTTATCTGTGAGGAGTATGCATGGGATGATTTGTATGACTTCCTTAGTGAACCTAACTCCAACATTGCTGGCATCAACTTTAGATACCAGTTGAATTGTGCTTGGTCAATCTAGAAAACATTTGTAGCAACAAAAATGATCCTCCTCCTGGTGAGGTCATTGACTGCTTTTGAAGGAAAGAATACCAAGCTCGAGGTGCTCCACATATTCACATGTGGGTAAAAGGTGTGCCAAAATTTGGACAGGATACTGAAATGTCAGTACTGTCATTCACTGAGCAGTATATAACATGCAAGATTCCCAATGAGAGTGAGAACAGAACCCTTAGGCAGCAAGTGTTGCAAATTCAGTCCCACAGGTGTGGCAAACGTCACAGATACAGAGCCTAAGGTAAATACAACATCAAGTAACAAAATTATTTTCCTAGGCCTGTTATCTATAAAGGAAGATTAAACAGTTTCATGTCTGCAGTCAAACATACAGTCACTAGCTGTGAGGGTACCGAGGATAACGAGGTAGGATATATTCCTATGACTCTATTGCCTCCGCTGGTATGGGGTCTACTCAATTCACCTAGAATAAACTAGATAGAGAAAGGATTAATGGCAAAAGATGGAGATGAGAAAAGAAACATGGGAAGAGACAAAAACTTCCTCTCACTCCACAGGGGGAAAAATAACAAGAGGACGTAAATAGAGGACGGAGGTTATGCGAAAGGGAAACAAAGACTGAAGATGGACTGTAGTGGAGTCCCAGACACAAGATAGAAGATATGGTGTGCTGATCCCAGTGGGTCAGTGGCAGAAAGAAACGTGGCAATTCTCACAAGAATAGGAAGCCCCACTGAAGGGAAGCTGTCAAGCCGCTATGCCTCCCAGAGCACAGAGTGTTCGAAGATGCAGTCGGCTCCAGCAATGCTTACCAGCAAGTCATGAAGAAGAACTGTTAGGTCAGTACAGCTGCTCTGAGGATTCTTTCAATGCAGATAAAGATCACATTGAATTCTCAATTTTAACTACTTTTTTGAAAATGTTGATTGTTGCGTTCTAACAAGAGGAAACAATAGGAGCCAAGTTTGCGAAGGGTAGCTCACAAGGCAATACGTCTGAATAGCCCACCTATATGGGAGTGCATTCAAATTGCATTATAAACAACACTGAATAGGACACCCTATTTAGGTAGAGACATTCTTTTTGTTATGTGTTTCCAGAGTAACACACAAAGCAGAGTAATTTCTTGATGGCCACGAAGAAGCCAGGTTTTCCACAAAACATGCGTTGGCTGCTTATTTTGACAATGGCTGCTAACAGCACTGTTATTTTCAACATTGGATGCCAATATTGTACCTTCTTACCTTGGATTACAAAACCTGAATGCTGCGCTATGTGTTCATACGCACAGATACCACTATTTAGTTGATGTTATGTCTTTTATTCATGCCTTCATATTAGTCATATGAAATGATGATTCATAGGGCAATGAATTATGTTTTTATGATACATTGTATCTCTAGGCTATGTTTATAGCCAATGAATTGAAGTGATGATTGAATCCTCCCTGAAACCTTTTCAGATGAGTTAAATTGCGACCAGAGGGTTATTTCTGGTCTTTTTCAGGTAGAGGGTAGCAGGTCCTGTACAGCTGATTAAAATGCCAATTATGTACTGTCTATACAGCATTTATTCCTGTTACATTAAACATTGAATGATTATTTTCTAATTCTCACATTATTGTATGTGTATTTTCAGTGCACTAAAGATCCTTATTTCACATCAACTACAAAAGACAGGGAGGTGCTACAGAAATGTCTTATCTTACATTTTAGAACCATGTGGGAAAAACAGTTTATGGGGATTTCTAAATTTTTAGAAGTTTTAAACTGTCAATATCAGTAGAAAAGTTTAAAGAAGAAGAAGAGGCAGAGGAAAGCAAGGTCAAAGCGGTTGAAGGGCTAGTGATATCATTATCATAATGAAATACTATTTGCTTCACAATATTATTTAATAATTGTGTTTTACTTAAGCCCTTTATCTGTACACACTGAAATTAGAGGTAGTGGTATGTATTTAATATAAACATTGACCACCATCTATAAAGTGGTTGCACAGTTAGTCAGCCATAGAGAGACACAGACACAAACACATGAGCACATATCACTCATACATATTCACATACACAGCTACAGACACATTCACTCAACACTTAACAACAGATACAGACACAGTCTCACAAGAGAAACATATAGACCCAGACATATACATATAACCTTAAAAAAATCACATATAAAAATAGACAGCAGCGGCCCATGCAGGTAAGAGCGTTGGGGCTGGATGTGGGGGAGGGGGAGGAGCGAATTTAGACTGACGACAAGGATGGAAAATTAATTATTTATTTAATTTTCCATCGTGGTCGTCTGTCGAATCCCCCAATCCGGCCCGTCGCTCTTACCTGCACGGGCAGCGCCTGAACGTAGATATACAGAAAAACACTTACAAAACTGTACTTGCACACACAGTCAGTAAAACACATATACACACATACAAATCTACACCCACACACAATCCCCCACACTCAGTCACAGTCCAACAACCCTCACAGAGAGCCCCATTCAGTCACACACACACACACACACACACACACCCACACACACACACACACACACCTGAGCACACATTACATTGCATACAGGCAAATACACAACTACATCCACTCTATCAGACACTCAGTGCCACATCCACACACATTCATTGACAGCCACACCCACTTTCACCTCTACAGTTTTTTTGCAGACACATAGAGGCACAGGCACACACACACTCCTCGAACCACACATGCAACCTCGACACACTCAGTCACACATATACACACATACACAACAACACACATACACACATGCAGATATGCACATACTCACAGATCCACAGACACTCACTTGCACACATGCACAGCTAGATCCACATACATACCCTCACACAAATACAACCACACCCTCTGTGACACACATCCAGCCATGCATTACTCACACATCAACATTCACTCACATACACACACACACCTAGACACCCACACACATACCCTCACATGGTCAGGCACATACACACTCACCCCCACACACTGTCTCACTTATGAAGAACCAGAGAGTCTCACACAAATACACATTCACTCATCCACAGCCATTTATTTGCACTCACACACCCACAAAAACACTCACACACATAATCTCAAACACTAAGTCAGACACATACACAAACCTCCATACACTCAGTCGCACTTTTACACACACATAAACAACCACAAACTCTTTCACACAGACATGTTGTTAGACGGGGACCCGGAGGGTCGGCCGAGTACAGGGGGAGAGGCCTCCGGTGAGGGCCGTCTCCGGCGATCGTACAGACAAGTAACTTCCCCCCAACAGATGGACACCACACAAGGATGAGTTCAACACACTTTATATACGAATCTTGAGGCAAGGTGATACGATACAGTGGGGTCAGGACGCGAGGATCCTCCCAATTCTAGTCTCTGTAGGGGAAAGGGGTAGCGGGACAGTCTTAGTACCGGTCCGGTACAGGTGCGGCAAGAGGGAAGCTCACAATCCTCGAGCTTGGGGGGTCCGCACAGATGGGCCGCGGCAGCGCCAGCAGGCTAGGTCGATGGTTCACAGCTAGGAGGGCCGCGGCAGCGCCAGCAGGCTACGAAGATGGAATGAGGTGATGAGGGCCGCGGCAGCGCCAGCAGGCTACGAAGATGGAATGAGGTGATGAGGGCCGCGGCAGCGCCAGCAGGCTACGAAGATGGTTCACAGCGAGGAGGGCCGCGGCAGCGCCAGCAGGCTACGAAGATGGTGCACGATGAGAAAGGCCGCGGCAGCGCCAGCAGGCCAAGACGATGGTTCACGTGGAAGAGGGCCGCGGCAGCGCCAGCAGGCTTCCGAGATGGTTCACAAGAAAGGGCCGCGGCAGCGCCAGCAGGCCTTCAAGGATGAGTTCCTCACAGTGTCTCTCGACTCCAAGATACAACTGCCTTCCTGCTCTGGAGCTGCCCCAGTTATAGGTCTGGTCTCCTTTGATGTCCGGACCCTTGAACTTGGAGGTCGGGAGGTCCGGGATGAGGGAGTCCAGACACCCAGCAGGGGGGTGGAGCCAGCGCCCGGGGAGGCCGGGGGCGATCGACACCTGGCGGAGGGGAGCCATTGACACTCCTACTCCCATTGACCTGCCAAGTGGTCTCTTCACCCCCTGGGTGGATGGTGGTGCCTCGATGTCGGGGCATGGCCAGGCCCAGGGTTGGGGTCGAGCCGAGGCCACGCGGCCTTGTTATATAGTGTTCAAAGATGGCGGCTGGGCCGGGGCAGGGGTGCTGACGGGGGCCCGGGCCAGCCGATACTGGGGTGTTCGGGGGCTGGAGTTCCGTTGTGGACGGATCGTGGGTTGCCCCAGCGGGTTGCCGGGATGGTTCTTGTCGGGGATACAGGGAGAGCAGGGGTCCGGTCCTCGTCATGCGGGGAGGGAGCGGGCCTTCTCCGAGGCCTGTTTAACACATGTACAGACAGATTTACAGACATTTCCCCTCGTATAAACACACACCCTTAATGTCACACAATCAGACACAGAAATCCAATTACATCCACATTCACATCCTCACACACTCAACCAGAAACATACACCTTCACCCCCCATTTTCATTCACACATATAGACATCCCCTCACACCTTTACTCAGACATGTACACACCGCACCATCAATGATACATATAAGCAACAATACACACTGTCACACAGACACCTAGCCACACATATTCTCAAACATCCACATACATTTCCTTGCACACAGACACACACATATACAGTGGAACATTTTATAACACAAACAAAAATAATAATATTCATGGTGTATAACACACTAACAAATAACATGTAGTTTTTTCTAATTTTGAAATAAAATAGGTGGTTCTAAAAAGAACCTTTTGTTCTAGGTAACATTTTTTTCAATTGAACAACAAAAAGGTTTAATGATGGAAAAGAGACTTTAAACATGGATATACTGAACTGCAACCAAGAAATAAATCACACTTATGGCCTGCCATAGCTTTCATGAATGCAGGCACGGACTGCTCCCCAAGGCTTACATTTTGTCACAGAGTGAGCAGTATGTTGTTACTTTCTGGAGCTGGCGAAAGGTGGATGATAAATTTGTGGTGGTGTTGCTTGGTACAAGGTCCCTTGCAGCTACAGGTGGTGAAGCCAACAATGCTGATGCCTGCATCTTGCTGGATCTCTGCTCTTGCAAACTGCATTGGGTGAATTCTCAAAAGGTCATACTTGAGGTGCCATGGGATTACTTTTTCCCTTTACATTGTGTTTGAGAGAGAGAGAGAGACGGTTCTTTTTTTCCACCATCCTTGTGGGATATAAAGAATTTCCAAACTATATAGATTGTTTTAAGTGATTGGTTCCTCCTCCTGTTCTCCCTCGTGGTGTTTCTCCTGAAGTCATTGGAGATTGATGTTCAAGTGCAAAAATAAAAACACCAGAAAAATTGTGACATAGCTTTACAAGAGACCTCTGAAACTATGTTAAAAACTCAGCGGAAGTTCAGTTATGGTTCCAAATTAAAACCACAAAATCAATTAAATATAGTTAGCTTCGCTCAGTGGCCAGGCAAACTATAACTAAGCTTAACTTGCCAACTTCAAGGATGTTAAGGTTTAGTTTCCTAACAATCACTTCACTTTAACTGTGATTTTTATTGCAATTTCAGAGGTTTTTTTAAACATACGGTATAGCATTATGAGGAGATGCAACCCAACTTCCCATTAATTATGTTTTTTCAGTGAGTATCTGGGATTTTTCTCTCACATTGTATTTATTTGGTTTAATCAGCACATACACAACAAAGAAACATTCCAGCGAGTGAACCTTTTGAGTAGATCATGCCAAAGTTTAGACAGAATCCCTTCACAAGGTTCTTATATATGTGCATAGTCGTACTACAGAAACAGCTAATAATAAGTTCACAAAATAATATACAAAATAGGAATGGTAGAATATGCATACCCAGAGCATCAGCAAAACATGTGAAAGATGATAGCTATACATTTTTAGCTCGGGTGTACATATTACATTGTCCAGGGTCAACTCGACTGGAGGTAGGGGTGGTAGCGACCCGCCGTGGTGGCCTAAACTTGGAATATGTGAAAGGCAAGAGTGCAGGGGTAGCAGGGGAGCTGTGGTAAACCCCTGACATATACCCCACCAGAGGGCCCCATATGTAATCAAGCCCCTTCCGATCATCTGTAAGCTTATCTGTCATCGCTCCATGGTTAGACCCTGCCACAAACATACAGGCCATTGTGGCATGGAGGGGGCCCAATGTTTTTTTTCCCATTCTGCTGCTAGTGCCATCTTGGCTGCCCCCAAGCACAATCACATTATGGGTCTTTCCCCCATCGTTTTAAGGTAGGGTCTCGAAGTCCCAGCAGGACAAATTCAGATGGCTGGGGCAAAGGGTATCCCAGAATCTCCCTAATCTGACCCAGGATCTGATTCCAGTATGGCTAGATCGAGGGGCAGTCCCAGCAGATATGTCTGAAGTCCCCCAAGATGCCGCACCACCATCAATATCTATCCGAGGTTACCAGGTAAAATTTGTGAAGCTTTGCTGGGTGGAGATACCAATCATAAAGAAGTTTATAATGGGCTTAGGTATGTATCTAAGTAGTTTAGTCCACTGATTTGTAGGGATAGAGGTGCCCAAAACCTTTTCCCAAAAGGTCCTGTTTCTTGGGCTAAGAGCAGTATTCGATGTATTAAGAAGAGGATAGAGAAATTAGATGATACCTTTACTTCCCCCTCCCTGGCAGACAAATTGTTCATTTGGGAGCAGATCCCTAATAGCCGCTTGTCTGTACTTGGTCTGCATTACCCAAAGGAACACTTGATTATAGTGAAATCTCTCTGTGTTGAGGAGATGAAGGTCCCTACTACGGTTAGAGAAGGAGGTACATCCCACCCATGAAACAGGTCTGAAATCGTAAGACAACCCCTCTCCCTCCACAGGTCAAAGGACCTGTAGGAGAGCTAGTGGAAATGCCTTATTGAAGTGTATGGGAGTATACGGGGAAGGGAAGGTGGTGAGACCATCCTGACGCAGTGGCATCACTAGGGGGGTGCGGGGGGTGCGGCCCGCACCGGGTGACACCATCAGATGGGGTGTCACCAATCTGGTGACGATGGGTAGATGTCACTTTTTGCTACTCCAGGCACGGTAGTGCACTGAAGTCCAGGCAGGAATTGTGTGACAATATCACGGTGGAATGAGGACGTCTGTAGGATAATATCGAGAGCAAGTGCAAATCAGGTCATATCAGCCTCTGAAACCTTCAACCTGAAAAGCATTTTGGCAATTGTGTCGGAGCGGTGATGACAGGCTGAGGGCCCTTTTCTCCCTCGAAATCTGTGTCCCAAATTCTGACAAGGGCATCCACACGAAACAGGGCAACTAGAATTGTGCAGCTATAGGCGGCCAAATTAAGCAGGAGGATTGGTTGAATTATGGAACTAGAAAAGTCCAATTATGTGGCACGTTATGTTTCAGTATTATTTTAGCACACACTGATAGTGTCTGAACTCTGAACAATTATTTAACCTTATTCCTACCAGTTTAAGACATGAGCGCATCAATTAGCCGCAAAAGGTGACAAGTTAACCATTGCAAAGGGTCAGCCACCCAGCGTGCCACCCTATGTGTCGCACTTTCCTTAATATCTATAGATCCTTTCCAGCTAAAAGCATTTTTTTATTCTATCAATAAGTCAGCAGAGTGTGAACTATGTGGCAATTGCAGTAAATCCATTTTATTTGGTAAAACGCAGAAGTTGTTGGATTCGGAAATTTCGGGTTACCTGCGCACGAAGCACTATCATCCTATGTTCATTTCGGGTTTTTCAGGCTCCTTAATCATATTGAGATTCATCGTGGGCCCTTTTTTTCCAAAATGTTGACAACTATTTTATGTTTTAGCTGGGAATCTCGTGTGATATCAGATTTGCCTTCATTTACTTATCGGGAGCCCCCATCCCACTACTTCCTTTAACCCCACTTTTAACTATTGATGCTTAGCACTTACCTGCTCTCTTCCTACTTGTTCACATATATATATTTGATGTATTTAAAAAGAGATTTGTGTACATTCCTTGCCTTAACAAACATTTCCCCTTCATATTTAACATAAGTTATTACCTTATGCTACAACTTTCCTCAGCTATTATCAGGGCCACTGGAATCATGCGGCATGGGAGGGCCAAATTATGTAGCACAGTTGAGTAAATTATGTGGCAAAAACGGCAAATTATGCGATTTAATGCAGCATATTTTTAAATGGTATTTCTTCATTAGTTTGTACTTTTTTACACATGTTAAAACTGTCTGGACTGTTGGATGCACATAATTAGTACCAGTTTAATACCCAAATACAGCAAGCAATAGAAAGATGACTAGTCAACCTTTGCAAAAGACCTTCCGCAGTGTGGCAACACGTGCTGCTGCGCTGTTAGGAACTGGTGAACCATTTGAGCTAGAAACAATTGTGTTTAGTTAAAATCTGCAGATTATGCAGCAGATGATGGATTATGTGGCAAATGCGGCAAATCTATAACTATGTGAAAATTGCCACGCTGCACAATCCCATAATTCCTGTGGTCCTGGCTATAATCCTCACCATTAATACTTATCCGTTCCATTTCTATTTGTATAGCCCGTTGTTATATTCTCCGTTTTCGTTAAATCAATCTTTTTGTGTTCCATGGTAATTGACCCAAAAAGAAGTCCCCCATCTCACATACGTTACATTGCTGCAAGTAAATATGTGCATGAAGCCTCATTGTCCTCCGACTATAAAAGTG
Organism: Lissotriton vulgaris; assembly: GCF_964263255.1. Lineage (NCBI taxonomy): Eukaryota > Metazoa > Chordata > Amphibia > Caudata > Salamandridae > Lissotriton > Lissotriton vulgaris. The sequence continues at coordinate 331,886,663 of NC_141687.1, forward strand.
CTTCGGCACTGACCTACGTCCTTTATCGAGCACACACTGCTTGACTGTGTGGTGAAGGAAATTCCTGTTGGGAAGCAGCCTGTCAAGCACAACCAAACTGGAGGAATACCAACTAAGCATGAAACACATGTACAAGAATATCCAGCACTGGCTATACCAACATTAGGCGGCAAACACTTGAGAGACTGTGAGTATCAACACTATTGAGGGCTACATTTACCATAATGCCTTGGGAGTTCCGGTGCAGGCAATATGCTCCCCTGCCCAACAGTTTAATTTGTGTTAGTTAATGAACCCATGGGATGTTTCTGTGTGCTTCCATGCGGTAAGTCGTGAGGGGGTGACACCATGAGTTACCCGCACCGGGTGACACCAACCCTAGTGACGCCACTGTCCTGACGGACGACCACATCCCATACTTTTAAAGTGGTTTTACTAGGACTGCTTAAATATACATATGGGGGTCTAGAGTCTCTAGGTTTCCAAAATAAGGTCCCATATTGTTCTCCCTGGAACCGCCCTGTCCATATGAAGCCAGTGCTTCTCTGACTCCCTCGGGGACCATTCAGTGATCTCAGTTGTACTGCTCTATAGTATGCTACAAAGTGTGCGCCCTCCCTCCCGCTTCAGAAGCCTGAATAATATATTGAATAAACATGCCCTACAATTCTGCCTGATGAATTTGATTATTTGGGATCGTAAAGAAATTAAGAATTGATTGTCTACTTCCACTGGGAGACCCTGAAAGAGATATAAAACCCTTGCTAGGATCATCAACTTGATCACATTAATCCTCCCCATCCATGTTAAATACAATGGAGTCCATCTCTTTAGGTCTAGTTGTAATTGGTGAAGGAGGAGTGGGAAATTGGTTTTACAGAGATTCTCAACCCGTGATGTGATCTTTATGCCTAGGTAGGTGATTTCTTTGTGTGCTACTTGAAAGAGTGTACTAGAAGCTAGCATTTCCATATCGCCCTCTGGAACCGTCAGATTGAGTAATGAGTAAAAAGGACTTGGTAAGGTTCACCTTAAAGCCAGCTACTGGTTCATACTCCTGGAGGTCTGTGTGTAAAGCTATGAGTGAATTCTGTTAAGATGTATATATCAGGAGTATGTTGTCCACAAATAGCAAAATTTTGTGTGGAATGATCCAAAGGGGATAACTTGGATGAGGGGAGAAATCCTTATTTTTGCTGCTAAGGGCTTGATGTTTAAAGCAAAAAGCAGAGGGGAGATAGGACACCCCTGACTGTGCCCCTTGCTAGGGAAAACAATTCAGAGATCATCCCATTGGCCACAACACTTGAGAGGGGTTAGCATAATTAGCCTGAATCATCGAGATATACTTATCCCTAAATCCAAAGTGGCGGAGAGTAGAAAAGAGAAAAGTCAAGTCAACCCTGTCAAAAACCTTTTCGGCGTCTAGTGCCTGTAGCACAGCAGGTATTTTCTTCTTCTGTACCTTCTCAATCATATGGACCACACGTCTTAGATTATCATGTGTTTGTCTCCCCTTTATAAATCCTGATTGGTCTAGATGTATCAGGTTCAGCAGAACGCCCTCCAGTCTAGTAGCTAGAATTTTAATATAGTGCTTCGCATCTAAATTTAACAAAGCGATTGGTCGGTATTAGGCACATAGGCTAGCGTCCTTTCTGGACTTGGCTGGAACAGTAATAAGTGCTTCTTCCATAGATGGCTTGACTGCATGTGTAAACGAAGTAAAGAGGGAGGTCACATGGGAGGTCAGACCTGCACCAAAGGTTTTGTAAAATTGGCCGTGAGCCCTTCTGGGGACTTGTGCTGTTTCATTTATTTATTTATGGGTTTTTATAGAGCGCAAACTTCCCCCGAAGGTATCAGAGCGCTTTACAATAGAACCAGTCACATTACATAAGGACTTCAGAGTACCTGAATTACATAAAAGATACCAAACAGATAAACTCTAAACTCACATAAGAATGGAAGTACGTACATATGTCTACTACAGATACTAGCAATTATAGTTCCATATACACAAGTTGCAAATTCACTCAAGATCACATTTTAAGAAAAGTTGAAGCGATTATGGATGGACAAAAATCTATTACATATTTACAGAGCATGATCTTCTGGCAATTGCTTGGGTTCTTGGGGTGCTTATTCAGCCAAGCTTTCAGGATGTTGTTGTGCTCAGGGGTAATGATCTTGGGCCTCGTATCCCAGAGCTGGTGATAGCCAGCTGATCTCCACACACACAGACAGCGGGTCGAGGTGGGGGGGCAGCTGAGTGTGGTGATCCACCGGGATGTTCAAGTCATAGACGGGCGTGGGCTCACCTTTGGCACAGAGTTGGTGCCTCCATGTCAGCCGTGGTAGTCTTCCTGCTACTAGTTGGCTGAGTACAGCGGGCCACCAGCAGCGACTGGGCCCAATGGCAGAAGACCAGCGGCACTCTCCCAAATACCAGACAGCTGTGTAAAACTGAGCAGCACCCACAGCAGACCGGGACCACACGTCGGACGTGCCTGGGCCGGGTCACAAAGCACACCACCTTCCCGCTGGAGTGGGCCCCACAGCCAAGGTGGGGGTCTCCCGAATCTCCCCTCCCTGTTGCTGCTGCACGATCTCCACTGTGTTACTCCGTTCCATGATCCTGGGCTCCAGGGGGTAGTTTGAGCAATCGTCTCCCTCAATACAACCTAAGACTGGCAGCTCGTAGAGCATCCCTGTAGGAAGGTACCTCCTGACTATGGTTGCCCCCAACTTTTTGCCCTGTGTTTTAGCTGGTTTTTGACATAGTCGACCTGGGACCCTGCCAATCAGGACCCCATGGCCTACTGCTCTCTCTGTAAAATGGATTCATTGTACCTTAGGTACATTTCCAATTGGTACTGGGCCACCTTATCAGACCCTGTAACTCAGGGCATAGGTGTACCCAGGGCCTACCAGGGGCTGAAGCATGTATTATGCCACCCCTGGCTGGCCTCCTAAATTTGACACAACTGGCTGCATGACAGCTGGGGCAAAGTCGTGTAATCACCCTTTGCTGTAGATATAGTATACCTATATCTAACCCTAAAATGGACACACAGATTCCTATCAGTCACTCCTATGGCAGGCCTTGACAATCCTGAAGGCAGAGTGCTTGGAATCGTGTGAGATGGTGCTCTGGCATGAGCTGAGCCTATCTGCAGCTTGCGGAACCAAGTCCTAATAGCTGTTCCATGATAACGCATACCATATACTCTTAAGTGCATTATAATCCTCGCAGTTAAATGCTATCTTTGGTATTGCTTTATCAAAACATGTCGAGTAAGGTGTCATACGAATTGGAATACTAACCCCTTGCCAATTCTGGCGACAGGGTTAGCATTCCACCCTTCTAGAGGGACACGACATGTATGTAACTGTGAACCCCGGTTAAAGTTAAACGAAGCCTCAGCTCCACAAAATGGATGCTGCCACCACAGACACGAGTCTGACCCCCTGCAGCTGGGAGTCCTTCCAGCGAGGGGAGCCTGGACAAAGGGTTTCCTGTCGAGGGCGGTGCTAGCACCGTCCCAGACAGGGTTTTGTGTATCCTGGGTAGGCAGGGCTTTACAGGAAGGTGACTGCTGAGTGGCACCCCGGTGCTCACTACGCATAGGCCGGTCAGAACCAGTTCCAGGGGCACACCAGCCCCTGGCCTGGGGGAAGTCCGGCATGGCAGAGGGGTGTAACCACCCCCCTCCTAGTCCCACCCATAGGCAGGACCTAGTCACCGGGTCAGCCCCCTTTTTTAGTATAAAGATGGGAGCGGGCCCCCTGTTCAAATCAGATCATCTTTGGAATCAAGACACGACTTTCTGCGAAAGGACATCAAGATTTCTTCTTCAAGATTCTCCCTTGTGGCTAAGGAGTAGTCACCCTGCATCAAGCGGGCACCATCCTAAGAACACTGCGGTCTGCTGCAAGTCCTTCCTCCGGAATCCGACTGCCCAGCACGACGAGACCCGGCTTCCCTGGCACCTCTGACCTCTACTCACCTCTACAGCAAAGCTGAGAACCGTGAGTGCGACGAGACCTCGAGGGACCGACGATCGCCAAGACTGCACGACTTCTTTGCAACAAGCCCACCGTGTGCTCCACTGGTGAGTGCTTTGGGGTCCGAGAAGCCCCAACCATGAGCAGCTCCAGCACCGAAGATCCGCCCTCCAGCATCTCCACGATCTGCGTGGGGCCCTTCTGCTTTTGCCTGCTCACCGCGCTGTGTGGCTACTAGCCGGCTGGCTTGTGGCCTTCTTCACGACGCCCGACGACATCACTGCTGCTGGTCTGGTTGCTCCAGACTGGCCCTTGCTTCCTTCTTCAAGAGAGGCACCCCGGACCCTCCTGGTCCACTCCAGACGCCATTTTGAGTCCACCGCGTGGGCTTGAATTTGCCAAGGCTTTGTTGCCCAATCCTGGGTCCAGCGACGCCGACAGCTTCATCCATCGTGGGACAGCTCGCTCCTCCATCCTGGTCGCCGACAACGCCTCCTGGTCCGTGAGATCTGCGAGCACAGCGTCACCCACTCACCTAGTCGAGGTGACTACCATCCGGTGCCCTCCTGGTGCCACCTGACTACTGGCTAGTAGTCTCGAACTTGGTCCCCTCTGCTTTCAGGTGTCATCTCTCTTCAAGATCCAGGCTTGGATCACTTCGAACTCTCTTCACTGGTCGCCTGCCAGCATCTTTCTTCCAGGCTCCTGGTCCGGCTACGAGGATTCCCGACGTCTTTTGAGACCTATGCAGCTGCAGCCCCTGGGCTAGGTAACTTCGGCATTTTGGTGCCCCAGCATAGCCTCACTATCCAAGGGTCAGAATCCACTTTCTTTTTCCTCCTACCAGGTCGGGTTCGCCCGAGAACACTAACTCTGTGAAATCTAGCTACCATAGACTTTGTCCCGCATCACGCGTGAGAGTGCACACTCTGCACCCGAGTCCCCTAGGCCTCCTGTAAGTAATCTGAAGGTTCTATAGTCAAGACCTAGCGATTCCAAAGCCTATTAGTACTGTACTTACCTGCTAGTAATTTCGCATTCCACTTTCAGAGTATATGGGTTTCCGTGCCCCTCGGGCATTTGTATATACTGTGCTAACTTAAGTATTTTCGTAAGAGTTTTGTTTTGTGCTTAGTACCCTGTCCTCATAAAGAGTACAGGGCTGTTGTGATTTTAATAAATACACTGTTTATTTTCATAACACTTGTGTGGTGTCCTTTCACTTGGTGTTCAAGGGGTATATGTGTGGTATAACAGCTGGCTTAACACGCCCTCTCGAGTCTTTAGCCTTAGACTGCTCGTATCCACGCTACTAGGATAGCTGGTCTATAAGGTTGACTTACAACCAATCATCAATAAGGGTTGCTGGACTGATACATAGTGTTCACTAGAATAGTGAGCACTGCATATCAGGCCACCTTCTCACATTGGTGAGCAGCGGTTGGGATTTGAGCTTGCTGTTGTTTTACCACACGTATCCTAAGAATATCTTGTTGAAAGATCACATAAGTACTTTTAGGTACATATAACTTAGCTTAGAATACTCTGAGTTCTACTGAACCAGCTGTTGCAGCTCCTCAAGGCTTAGCACACCTTGGCTGCAACTCTTAGCAAGGGATCAGTAGGCAAACACATAGTGTAGGTAGGTGCATCACTTACACCACACTAGAATCAGCATGTCAGACAAAGGAGGAAACTCTGAGTCTCCCCTTGTGTCAGTGGACCCTCCACAGGTCACTACTTCCAGATATGCTGCTCTTAGCTTCCAGGAGATGAGACAAGTGTGTACCTCCAGGAAACTAAAACAGGGGTCTAACCCCACAATCCCATTTCTGATTGGCCTCTTAGAGACTTATGATGCCAAGAGGGCTGGTAACCCAGACCCTTCTAATCCAGATGGGAGTATGCCCTCCTTACAGGGTCCCTTTGATAACCATGACCATCCCCTCCAGGAGGCAGATGATGCTGAGGAGGAGGATGAGGATGAGTTGTCAGGGGATGAGACAGACAAGGGACAGGTAGAAGTCAGCAGACTAACCAGGTCCAACTTAAGCAGGCATGAGAATGGTACTAGGGGAACCCTGGGACCCCTCTCAGGCCAGCTTAACATTGGGAATGGACGAGTTAGGTCTCTATCAAGAGGCTCTAGCAGATCCCTTCAAACCAATGGCTCTCAGGACTCTGCTCTGAGGAGGATGACCTCCCCTCAGAGGAGAGTGTATGAAGCTAAAGAAAGGGCAGCCAATCTGAGGATTGAAAGGGAAGAACTTGCCCTGGCCAAAGAGAGGCTTGCCTTTGCTAGAGAGCAACAGTTAAGTGGGGTAGTCCCCACTGGTGGCAGCAAAATACCTAGCAATAGGGAAAGGAGTTTTGATACAAAGCACCTGAATAAGATAGTGCCCCCCTTTAAGCAAGGGGATGACATCCACAAATGGATTACTGCTTTGGAGAGGGCCTGCACTGTGCAGGGTGTTCCCCAAAGTCAGTGGGCAGCTATCTTGTGGCTCTCCTTTGAAGGTAAAGGTAGAGATAAGCTCCTCACTACTAGAGTTGAGGATGCTAACAATTACCAAGTCCTGAAGAATACACTGGTTGATGGGTTTGGTTTAACCACTGAGCAGTACAGGATGCTGTTCAGAGACACCCAGAAAACTCAGTCTCAGGATTGGACTGACTTTGTTGATTGTGCCACTAAGGCTTTTGAAGGCTGGCTACTGGGTAGTAAGGTTACTGATTTTAAAGGATTGTACAATCTAATTATGAGGGAGCAAATCTTAAGTAATTGTCAGAACCAGTTATTACACCAGCACCTGATAGACTCTGATCTGACCTCTCCACAGGCATTGGGTAAGAGGGCAGACAAATGGGTCAGAACCAGGGTCAGGCCTAAGAACCAGGGTGGTGACCAAAAGAAGGAATCAACCAAGCCTCAAGAGAAGGGTGGGGATAAATCCACAGAGAAGACTTCCCAAGGGCCCCAAAACTCCAACAAGGGTGGTGGGTCCCAGAACACACCTTCAGAACAGAAGAAACCTTATTGCCATACCTGTAAACAGGTGGGCCATTACAAAAGTGATGCCAAGTGCCCTAAAAATAGCAATAAGGAAAACATACCCCCAAGTAATACTCCCAGACCTCCTGTTACCACTAGTGGTAATCCCCCAGGTGGTGGGAGTGCCCCCAAGAATGTGGTGGGCATTACTTTGGGAAACCAGGAGGACTATGGCCTAGCCAGGTCCCCTAACAACACTCTTGTCTGTGAGACTGGCTTGGGGTTTGCCAACTTCACTACTGGTTCCCACATTTTGGGAAAGTATAGACAAGAGCCCTTTATCAATGGTCAGAAAGTTGAGGCATACAGAGACACAGGGGCCAGTATCACCATGGTGATTGACCATCTGGTCCCCTCTGCTCAACTGACCCCTGGTTTCCTTTACCAGGTGACAGACGTTCATGGAGTGAAGAGAAGGCATCCCATGGCAGTAGTCGAGCTCAGTTGGGGTAATGTCACAGGGCCCATGAGAGTGGCAGTGACAGACACCTTACCTGTTGATTGCTTACTGGGGAATGACCTGGAAATCTCAGCATGGGCTGAGGTGGAGCAAGAAACTCACTCCAGAATGATAGGCCTACCCAGAAAGGTTAGTGGGGCAGTAATAGCTACAGCCCCAGTCCAAGCACCATTCCTCCCTGAAAAGGTTGGAAGAGCAGTGGTAGCCACTGCCCAGGCTCAGACAGACTTTCCTGAACAGGATAGGAGGGCTGTGACAGTCACAGCCCAAACACAAACTGAGTGCCCTCCTGAAAAGGTTGGCAGGGCTGTAATGGTCTCAGCCTCCACTCAAACAGATAGTGTTGTGAAGCCTGAAACAATGGATCACTCCACTCAGTGTGGAATTTTAGTTTGCGATCTGAACATCATCTGCGCCAGCTTGTCACCTATGTACTACACGCACGGCAGCCATTTTAGATATCATGGTTTCCCTGTCCACGATCGATCGCCAGCGCGCCCCTCTGACCCAGCAAGCATCCTCCGCGCACCCTGGCTCCCCCTCCCTCCTCCCTATGAGCATGACCCTTCTGCAAGACCCTGTCCTTGGGAGTCACGCCAGCGCCTGACCAACACCTCCTCTCCTCCCATGAATGCCCCTCTGTTGATAAAACCTCCCCTCTGCGCTGGATTGTTCACGCGGCATGAATACCACTCCATTGATGGCCCCTCACCCCGTGTCCGACTGTCCACACAGGTCCGAGGCCACTGCATAAGCCGGGAGATACCATTTACTGCCCCTTATTGTATGAGGTCGCTCTCCTTCAAAGGACCCTCTATTGATCCAGGCCTCCCCACCCCCTGTGATGTGATCAGGCGCACACATCCTAAGACTCGACGGAACACTCAGCTGCGTGATGACCCCCTCCTCTTATCAGCAGGTTGAGGACCTCTATTATGAAGGTATATGGGGGTGGGATTAACACGAGGATTACAGGGATGTCTTTTTCTTGCTTTACAAAGTTCTTATTGTAATAAAGGAAGGTCACATGCCATAAACCAGTGTATAAGAGGCCAGGCCTCCGAGAGGCTGTTAGAGCACCTCGAGACGATACCTTGTTGTCTGATCTGATGTGTTCTGCTCCGTCGGAATAAACTTCTGTTTCCTGCCTTCTGGTCTCCGGCGCCTGCCTCATTGCTTGGTAAACTTGAATGGTACAAGGGCGGTTAGCGCCGGGCAAATCTTGAGAAAGGTCCTAGCCCTACCTTTTTTTCTACAGTTGGCGTCCCAAAGCGTGGGGCCCATCAGCGACACGTGGATCCAGTGGGAGAGGTCCCGATGACAGAGTGAACGACTGCAACGATCGGGAAGAGCTCATGTCCGATAGACCCTCGTCTGACAGCCGATCATCCGACCTTCACTAGTTCTGAACAGACCTCTCTCGAGTGATCTACGGTCCTGACTGGGAACCATCAGGAGTGCCGCGAACATCACGAAGGAGAGAGGACGATCGGGCGCTGGATCCAGAGGACAGGAAACCGTCCATGCGGTCCGGGTAAGGTCGTGTAAACACGACGAATTGAGGAAAATTGTTTGTTTGGATAATACTAGTATTACGCTTTGTTGAAACCTCTGGAGATTCGCTGTCTGAAAACGGGGAAAAACAAACAGGCTCTCTCTTTGCAAACAGTGAAGGATAGGTAACGCAGACTTTTGTCCCCATTGTAATCCGTCGTGCCTATCTTCCTCCCCCACTGTTTCCCGAACTATCGTTCGTGGATTATTGTCTGGAGATTCTTTGTCTGCAAACAGGGAAGAACAAGGTCTCTCTTTGCAGGTAGAGAAAGAGTGGGTAACGATAACTTTTCGTGCCCACTTATTCTCCCCACTGAATTGTTTTGAATGACCGATTGTTCGGTATTGGTTCGTTTGAGGTATTCACCGCCGGCAAACAACGGAGAATAGAAATATTCTGTCTAGTCTTTGCCCGCCGTGATAAGATAGGTAGTGTAGACTTTTGTCCCCGGTGTAAACCGTCATGCCTATCTTCTCCCCACTGGTTGGTAGCCTGTTTAGCCCGGACCGCTTATTAGAGATGAACCATCCAGCTCCACTGGAGGGCACCCCTAATAAGGACATGTTCACTAAGTATGGACTAGTCGCTATAGCTTTCACTAGACTATGGCATAAATACACGAAAAAGAACCCTGAAAGTCAGTGGCCACTGATAGGTTCCTTTAGTGAAAATAAAATAAAAACATTAGAAATAGCGCTCCAGAAGAATAAGACCACGCCCACTATGCTCGACAGTATCGGCATGTGGCGCAAAGAAACGGAACAGCGAAAGAAAAGAGAAGAAGCAAAAATAGGGAAAGAATTACGAAAGGCAGCCCACCTAGCCGCAAAGCAACTAGAAGAGGAAATAAAAGAAAGAAAGGAAGCTACACAAAACCAAGAATCAGGGTCGACAGGCCAATGTCCTGTTAGGACCCCCTCTGCGCTCTACCCTGAACTACCCTCCAAACAACGGGCAAACGATGAGTTACTGTTAGGTCCCCCAATCATCTACATGCCCCCTCCATATGCTCCCAGCCAACAAACCCTGCAAGCCCCGAGTGTGAGTGAAAGTGACCCTAGTGCTAGTGCACCGGCCCTCACGGCCTCCGCACCAGCCACATTAACAACTTCGTCAGACGACCCCGAGGCTAGCAAACAATCATCAGCCAGGCTAAGTAGGTTAAGCAAAGATGAGCGGGATGGGATCAACGAAATAGCAAAGACATTGGTAGAACGAAGGGAGAGCGAAGAATACACAATGAGCATATATAATTCACATGCCGACAGCCACAGACGGCATTTCATTTTGCGATTCAGCTACCACACCCTGAACGCGTATGAAGATAGATATCAGAGTAAGGGTCCCGCTAAATTAACAACACTGTATAGGAAGATTGATGTTGGAGATGGGACTGAACGTGAGGCGACGGAGCTCTTCATGCAAATGCTTGAGGTCTTCCGCCACCTCGCGGAACAGAAACCAGAAGCCAAGGTTACGGTCCCTGAAACAACCTCGACAGAAGTAGCCAATACTATGATGCCTATCAGAGAAGCGGCTCCTTACTGGATCCCGCCACGGGGCCAGGGAACGAGCGATGATATTAATAATGAAAATGCAAAGGGGAGGGTTGTGTACAATTGGGTTTACCAACCATGGGACCGACAAGACATCCTAACCTTTAAGCAAACCCTGCCCGACTTAAGAAAGAACCCGACGGCATTTTATACCGAATTAGGCACAGCCTTGGGTTCGACAATAATGACTTTAGCAGATATTGACTTGTTCTTTGGGTTATGCCTGCCAGCTGATGTGTGGAAGCAAATCCGGAAGGTTGACCACACGGATCTGTTTGGACATACCTGGGACCAACTCGGTAAACTAGATAGACAGCGAGAGCCGGGGAGTAAACCACTGAAAGACATACTGGAACTCCCAGACAAACTGGTTCAGAAGTTAAAAACACTGGTCCCGGAAAGAAAAGTAGACTGGTCGATAGTCACGGCCTGTCGACAGAAACCCCAGGAAGATGTGTCGGAATACTTCTCCCGATTTGAGACAGTGTTCTCCGACTACAGTGGCCAAGACATGACCACCGCAACCGGACAGCACCTGTTTGTGCAAAATTATGTAAAGGGACTAACACAAGAAGTCTCCCAAAAACTGCAGACGAGTGAGAGTAGTTGGGGGGCCTCCAAACCCGCAGCTATCCTTTAGATGGCTCAGTATTACGAGCACCAAAAGAATGAGAATGATAGGGCGTCCGAGAAAAAGAAGAAAGATTTAAAGGAAAGGGTAATGATAGCCCAGATACAAGGTATAGCGCTAGGACGGGAACACCAAAGGGGGAACTACCAATCAACCACCCCCAGAGATCTCCCTCCTAAAGATCACACCCCAACATCCCACACTGGACGGAGAGACGTTAGCAATGACCAATGCGCCTTCTGCAAAGGGCTCGGCCATTGGAAATTCCAGTGTCCGGTTCTGCTAGAAATGAATAGAAATAGGGATTCCAGGGATGTGGCAGGTAGCCCGAGAAATAGAGTACAAGGACGAGGGAGCACCAACGACACCAGCAATGACAGATCAGGGAGACTGAACACGTTTGACCGTCCCCGACAGAACCAATATCAGCTGTCTGAAGGTGAACATGCCCCCGATTTTGCATAGGACTGCCAGGGGCAAGGGAGGGATCCAGTCGAGCTCTGTGTTGACCAGCAAGGTCCTTATGTCACCGCTAAGGTCTTGGGTACAGAGTCTCCATTCTTGGTAGACACTGGGGCGACACGTAGTGTGTTATCAAAACGACTGATTCCAAGGGCACCCTTGTCTGGCTCACACATAACGTCGATAGGTTTCGATGGGACGCCCTCCACTAACCCCCTGTTCGTACCTATTACCTTTGATCTAGAAAACAACACCGCTGACACGACATTTCTACTCTCCTCCAACTCCCCTGACGCCATTATGGGTATTGACTTACTGAAACATTTTCGAGCTACCATTAGGTGTTCCCCAGATGGAATACGAGTCATCCTGTACGACAACCCAGACATGCCCAGACCCCGTCCCCCATGACACATGTGCTCCATAACTGACGCCGACATGTCCTTGCTTGACACCCTGCCTCCGTACCTGTGGGCCAAGAATGACTCTGATGTGGGGCGAATGATGATTGATCCTATTCACATAACTGTACGACAGGACGCTATGCTCCCGAAACTCCCGCAATATCGGATATCGCCAGAGGGTGAGAAGGCACTGGTAGCGATCATTCAGTCTCTGGTAGATGCAGGAGTGGTTGAAGAGGTGGTTAGCAACGTCTGCAACAGCCCAATCCTACCTATTGTTAAGAAGCAAGGTGAAGGAGATGAGAAAGCGTACCGCTTCATCATCGACTTGCGAGAGATTAACAAAGTGGTTGTACCCCAATATCCTGTGGTCTCTGATATCACCACCATTCTGACCCTCATCCCGTCTACTGCCACCACCTTCTCTGTTATCGACCTTAAAAACGCGTTTTTCTCTATCCCCATTCATCCAGACAGCCGTTATCTCTTCGGCTTCACCTTAAAATCCCGTTCGTACCGATTTTGTAGAGCTCCCCAGGGGTACACTGAAAGTCCCAGCATTTACAGCCAGGCCCTCAAAAGACAGCTGGATGCCTTCCAGCTACCAGAGGGAGTGGTGTTGATCCAATATGTTGATGATATCCTTTTGGCGGCCGACACCACCCCGCTTGCAACGACAGCCACTGTCCAACTCCTACACTTTCTTGCAGAGAATGGCCATAAAGTCTCCAAAAAGAAGTTACAGTTCTGTCAGCCACAGGTGACTTACCTAGGCCATCTTCTGTCCAAAGAAGGGAGGAAACTTACACCCGACCGAATCCAAACCATCCTAGACACCCCCATCCCAAAAACACAAAAGCAGGTCGCTCTTTGGTTGGCCTAACCTCTTTTTGCAGACAGTGGTTGCCTAATTACAGCCTCATTGTGAAACCATTACTTGCCCTACTGACCAAAGATGTCCCCTCCCCGCTTCCCTGGACCACTGAGTGTCAAGCCTCCTTTAAGGAATTACGGGATGCACTCTGCTCAGCGCCCGTCCTCGGAACGCCGGATTACTCCAAACCCTTCTCCCTCTTCACCCACGAAAGGGAGGGATGCGCATTGTCTGTCCTAACTCAATCAATTGGTCCTAAGCAGCGCCCTTGTGCCTACTTCTCCGCCACTCTTGACCCTGTAGCCAGAGCTTTGCCTGCCTGCCTTCGAGCAGTAGCTGCCGCTGCTGTCTCTATCCGTCAGAGCGAGGGAATCGTACTTTCCAACTCCCTCACAGTGCTAGTACCCCATGCAGTCGACACCCTCTTGAATCAGACAAAGACCCAACACCTGACTAGCGCACGACTGACTCTGCTTGCACCCCACATCACACTAAAGAGATGCACGACTTTGAATCCTGCCACATTACTGCCCCTGCCTGAGAATGACCCCGACGTTCCTCCCATCCACGACTGTGTGACCCTCACGGACGAACAAACTAGGAGTAGGGTTGACCTCCGAGACACTGCCTTTCCTGACCCCGATGGAGAGCTATGGGTAGACGGCTCTTGCATCAAACTCCCAGATGGCACCACTTCAGCTGCCTATGCAGTAACGACAGCCCGAACAGTAGTTGAGACAGCCTGCATCACCCAACGATCTGCCCAGGCAGCAGAGCTGATAGCCCTCACCCGAGCATGCATCATAGCCGCGGGGACCACCACGAACGTATATACGGACAGCCAGTATGCCTTCGGAGTGGTCCACCATTTTGGGCTCCTGTGGAGGGAGAGGGGATTCCTGACGTCCCACGGCACCCCGATCCTCCACGGAGATCTAGTCTCCGCCCTGATTGAAGCAGTTCTCCTCCCCAAACGATTAGCGGTGATTAAATGTCAGGCACACAAAAGGGTGACAGACTTAGTTGGACAAGGGAATGCATTGGCCGACATCACTGCACGAACCACAGCCGAGAATAGGACGGTGACACGCATGTACATAACCAGGTCACAGGCAGAAAACATGGAGTGACACAAGGATAATGATCAGAGACATACAATCGGCCAGCACCCCTCACGAGCTGACTAAGTGGGCAAGGGTGGGTTTGAAGGATGAGGAGGGCTGTTGGCGAACGAAGGATGCAAGCAAATGGTTGCTGCCCGACTCATATCTGATCCCCATACTGACAATGGCTCACTCCCCCGCACACATAGGATCTGCACCCATGATCGAACTCATTTCCAAAGTCTGGCATAACGACAAAATCCCTGACTCAGCCAGACGTCTAGTTCAGCAGTGCCTTATCTGCCTGCAACACAACCCCGGGAAAGGAACTGTAGTGCCCCGGGGAGGGTTTGGGACCCCCAATCACCCCTTTGAGGTCCTTCAGATGGATTACATCCAACTAGAGAGATGCCAAAACCTGAAGTATGTACTAGTCATTGTATGTGCCTTCAGTAAATGGGTAGAAGCCTATCCAACCCGTGACAACACTGCCATGACTACTGCCAAAGTACTACTGAAGGAATTCTTCCCTCGCTATGGCCTTTGCCGAATTTTATGGAGCGACAATGGCCCCCACTTCATAGCTGAGGTTATCCAACTAATCCTAAAGGGGTTGGGGGTGAAGCAACGATTCCATGCGGTCTTCCACCCCCAATCCGCTGGTCTAGTGGAACGCCATAATGCCACACTGAAGCTGAAACTGGCAAAAATAGTGGCCACCACTGGACTTAACTGGCCAGATGCCCTCCCACTGGCCTTGTTATCGATGCGCTCCACTCCCACCAAGCACCATTTGACCCCCTACGAGGTCGTTTTCGGGCGGCCGATGAATCTCTGGACTGCTCCCAAACCGACCTCCATTCATGACGTCCCGGACGTCCTACTGTCTGATTATTTGTGCAAGTTAACTAAAACGTTGTCTGTCATCCATCAACAGGTGCAGCAGGCCATCCCCGATGCTTCCAGGGGCCCCGGCCACGACATCCAACCGGGAGATTTGGTATTGATACGAAATTTCCAGCGAACCAAGAGTCTGGAACCTCGGTGGACGGGCCCCTGGCAAGTGCTGATCACCACCCGAACGGCCCTCCAAGGTGGAGGGGAAGAAGCATTGGCTGCACGCGCATCATTGCCGGAAGGTCCCTGCAAACCTGGCCACGACAGAAAACGTCAGCACCCAAGAAGAGCTCCTGAGCAAAGACCGACCGATATTGGATTGTTATCCCGATACTGAGGCACTCGAACTTGCAAAATTCTCTGATCCCACTGTGCCATCCAGAGAAGGGTATTTCCTGCGTCGAAAGGAGGGAGTTTCGGCTAAGTAGGCCACGGACTAAGTTAAATCTCAGAACGGTGACCTACACACAATCAAGGGTCACCGGGAGAGAAGCTAAACGAAGTCTGTGGTTCTGCCCACTACCGAGCCCCTTGAAGGTGATGGAAGCGCCAAATAAGAAGATGATGGAAGCGCCAGATAAGAAGATGATGGAAGCAACGGGAAATACCCAGTATAGAAATCCAAAGACTGACAACCTGCACAAATCAAAGACAATTGCACTCTTCATTGTCTTCCTCTTCTGCCTCCTCCTCATGACCTCCTTCTGGATTCTGGAGGAAAGCACACCGGCTCATGAGACATTGCTACCTACTGCACAGCCAACACCCCTGAAAGAGCATCACCTGATCTCTCTGTCGCCTCAGCTCCGAGAAAGGCGCAGGGAATTCTGGAACAATTCCTTCGTGCAACTGTTGCACCAACACAACCTTGCTGCAAATGCTACGAACTGTTGGATCTGCGGGTTGCTCCCGCATGCCACTGGACACTCCATTCCCTTCATCCCTTCACCCTTCTCAGTTCACGGCTCTTGCCTCGCCTGGTTGATCCTCATGCAAGAGAGCCACAGGGACAACGCCACCTCCAGCCGGACAGTGTCACACTTCTACTCTGGGTTCTGGCTGAACAAAACAGGAAAGACCCCAGCTGCCCTGTGTCCTGCGCTCGCAGGCGCCACCTTCATCAAAGACATTCCAGCCAAAGAACGAGTTGAAGTACAGGTGCTCCACAATCCGGTCAGAACCACCTTCACTCATCTGCAAAAACAAACTACCGCCACTCTGACTGTGGCCCTGTCTGTTATCAATGTCACAGGTCTCGTGTGTCTCGAAGGCCAGGGAACGCAGCTGGTGGGTTACAGCGCCTGCCGAATCACCAGAACATTGGACTCAGCTGAACCCCCTTCTTTTGTTGCTTCTCCGAATATGTACTTTGTGTGTGGCACCAAGGCTTACACCTGGCTCCCGAGAGGTTGGAAGGGCACCTGTTATATTGCCTTCGTTCTTCCACCCACATATGTAGCCCCTGCCAACCACCACCGGCAGAGGCGTGCGGACGACCTTGGACAAGCCGACTCCACCGGAGCACAGTTCCTGGATGCAGCAAAGGGACTTGTTCCTCTGTGGGGCCCAATGGCAAACAGCCGTGCTATCCGACACCTGACCCAGGCAGTAGAAACAACGATCAACATCACGGCTGGCATCCTCGCCAACAACACCGCGGAGCTTCAGGCGGTCCGCCTCGTGACTCTCCAAAATCGTCTTGTCTTAGACGTGGTCCTAGCCGAACGAGGAGGAGCATGCCGCATCATCGGATCCAGCTGCTGCACCTACGTGCCAGACAACTCGCCTTCAGTCTACAAAGCCATCGAACACCTCCACAGACTTTCCTCGGAGGTTCACCAAGAACAGGAAGGTTGGTCGCTTGGGAACTGGTTTTGGGACACTTTGAAAAATTGGGGTTGGAAGTTGTTTTCCTTCGTGCTGGTACCTGTTGTGATATTATGTGGGTGTTGCCTAGGTATCCAATGTCTGCCACCTTTGTTTGGCCTTGTTGCTAACTGTATGTGCCCAAAGACTTTGGACTTCCGAAATGAGCACATGAGCCCCCTCTATGAAGTAGAAATACGTGGCCTTATGGGGATAAATTCAAACTGACAAGTTGGCGAGACATGTTAAAAGGGAGGACTGTGGAATTTTAGTTTGCGATCTGAACATCATCTGCGCCAGCTTGTCACCTATGTACTACACGCACGGCAGCCATTTTAGATATCATGGTTTCCCTGTCCACGATCGATCGCCAGCGCGCCCCTCTGACCCAGCAAGCATCCTCCGCGCACCCTGGCTCCCCCTCCCTCCTCCCTATGAGCATGACCCTTCTGCAAGACCCTGTCCTTGGGAGTCACGCCAGCGCCTGACCAACACCTCCTCTCCTCCCATGAATGCCCCTCTGTTGATAAAACCTCCCCTCTGCGCTGGATTGTTCACGCGGCATGAATACCACTCCATTGATGGCCCCTCACCCCGTGTCCGACTGTCCACACAGGTCCGAGGCCACTGCATAAGCCGGGAGATACCATTTACTGCCCCTTATTGTATGAGGTCGCTCTCCTTCAAAGGACCCTCTATTGATCCAGGCCTCCCCACCCCCTGTGATGTGATCAGGCGCACACATCCTAAGACTCGACGGAACACTCAGCTGCGTGATGACCCCCTCCTCTTATCAGCAGGTTGAGGACCTCTATTATGAAGGTATATGGGGGTGGGATTAACACGAGGATTACAGGGATGTCTTTTTCTTGCTTTACAAAGTTCTTATTGTAATAAAGGAAGGTCACATGCCATAAACCAGTGTATAAGAGGCCAGGCCTCCGAGAGGCTGTTAGAGCACCTCGAGACGATACCTTGTTGTCTGATCTGATGTGTTCTGCTCCGTCGGAATAAACTTCTGTTTCCTGCCTTCTGGTCTCCGGCGCCTGCCTCATTGCTTGGTAAACTTGAATGGTACAAGGGCGGTTAGCGCCGGGCAAATCTTGAGAAAGGTCCTAGCCCTACCTTTTTTTCTACATCAGACAGAAAGCATTGAGGAGGAAGAGAAATCTCTCTCCCACCAGACTCTAGGAAAGGATCAGCCTCCTCAGGGAACTGATCTGACCCCTTGTGAAGGAACTGCCCCAGAGGTAGTCAGGCCTAGCCTGGCAGAGCCCCTGATGTCAGTGGACCCTTCCAAGGTGGGACCCAGTCTGGAGCAGGTAACCTGCCCCTCTCTACCCTGCCTCAGTCAGCCCAGGGCTGAAGAGGTCAGGGAGGCCAGTGGTGGACCCCAAAGGGCCCCCTGTCCAAAAGAACTCCTTAATCAACAGATTAGGATCACTGAAGCTGGTAAACCTAGCCAAGTGAAAATAAATCAGACTCCTGAGGGATCCCCCTTAAAAGTAGTTAGGGACCTCCCACAGCTGGACACTGTTGGGCACAGCCAAACATGGGGCCTAAAAACCCCAGACCTGACCTGTCCCTCCAGTAAGCCAAACAGAGGGACTCAGCCTCCAGCTTTAGGTAGCCAGAGGCTGACCCTGAGAGCTCAGTGCATCTCAGCTAAAGAGAGAAAGGCACACATGATGGTTGGTGATTGGAGGAAGTTGAGCCCAAAGGTAGAGGAGCCTCACTTCAGTACTCCATCCCAGCATCAGCCTTCTTCTTTCCCAAGACACACCAAAGACAGAGATTCCCTATGGTGGAGACCCTCAGATACCCTTAGGGTGAGGGGTTGCTTAGTGGACCATGACACAGGGGGAAACCAAGCCAGAGCTGGTCCTTCCTTATATGGCCACTTAGGTAATAGAGGCTTACCTGGACAAGGATAGCCTTATCTCCTTTCGTTTGGGGGAAGGGGGGGTTGTGTAGGAAGGTACCTCCTGACTATGGTTGCCCCCAACTTTTTGCCCTGTGTTTTAGCTGGTTTTTGACATAGTCGACCTGGGACCCTGCCAATCAGGACCCCAGGCCTACTGCTCTCTCTGTAAAATGGATTCAATGTACCTTAGGTACATTTCCCATTGGTACTGGGCCACCTTATCAGACCCTGTAACTCAGGGCATAGGTGTACCCAGGGCCTACCAGGGGCTGAAGCATGTATTATGCCACCCCTGGCTGGCCTCCTAAATTTGACACAACTGGCTGCATGACAGCTGGGGCAAAGTCGTGTAATCACCCTTTGCTGTAGATATAGTATGCCTATATCTAACCCTAAAATGGACACACAGATTCCTATCAGTCACTCCTATGGCAGGCCTTGACAATCCTGAAGGCAGAGTGCTTGGAATCGTGTGAGATGGTGCTCTGGCATGAGCTGAGCCTATCTGCAGCTTGCGGAACCAAGTCCTAATAGCTGTTCCATGATAACGCATACCATATACTCTTAAGTGCATTATAATCCTCGCGGTTAAATGCTATCTTTGGTATTGCTTTATCAAAACATGTCGAGTAAGGTGTCATACGAATTGGAATACTAACCCCTCGCCAATTCTGGCGACGGGGTTAGCATTCCACCCTTCTAGAGGGACACGACATGTATGTAACTGTGAACCCCGGTTAAAGTTAAACGAAGCCTCAGCTCCACAAAATGGATGCTGCCACCACAGACACGAGTCTGACCCCCTGCAGCTGGGAGTCCTTCCAGCGAGGGGAGCCTGGACAAAGGGTTTCCTGTCGAGGGCGGTGCTAGCACCGTCCCAGACAGGGTTTTGTGTATCCTGGGTAGGCAGGGCTTTACAGGAAGGTGACTGCTGAGTGGCACCCCGGTGCTCACTACGCATAGGCCGGTCAGAACCAGTTCCAGGGGCACACCAGCCCCTGGCCTGAAGTCCGGCATGGCAGAGGGGTGTAACCACCCCCCTCCTAGTCCCACCCATAGGCAGGACCTAGTCACCGGGTCAGCCCCCTTTTTTAGTATAAAGATGGGAGCGGGCCCCCTGTTCAAATCAGATCATCTTTGGAATCAAGACACGACTTTCTGCGAAAGGACATCAAGATTTCTTCTTCAAGATTCTCCCTTGTGGCTAAGGAGTAGTCACCCTGCATCAAGCGGGCACCATCCTAAGAACACTGCGGTCTGCTGCAAGTCCTTCCTCCGGAATCCGACTGCCCAGCTCGACGAGACCCGGCTTCCCTGGCACCTCTGACCTCTACTCACCTCTACAGCCAAGCTGAGAACCGTGAGTGCGACGAGACCTCGAGGGACCGACGATCGCCAAGACTGCACGACTTCTTTGCAACAAGCCCACCGTGTGCTCCACTGGTGAGTGCTTTGGGGTCCGAGAAGCCCCAACCCTGAGCAGCTCCAGCACCGAAGATCCGCCCTCCAGCATCTCCACGATCTGCGTGGGGCCCTTCTGCTTTTGCCTGCTCACCGCGCTGTGTGGCTACTAGCCGGCTGGCTTGTGGCCTTCTTCACGACGCCCGACGACATCACTGCTGCTGGTCTGGTTGCTCCAGACTGGCCCTTGCTTCCTTCTTCAAGAGAGGCACCCCAGACCCTCCTGGTCCACTCCAGACACCATTTTGAGTCCACCGCGTGGGCTTGAATTTGCCAAGGCTTTGTTGCCCAATCCTGGGTCCAGCGACGCCGACAGCTTCATCCATCGTGGGACAGCTCGCTCCTCCATCCTGGTCGCCGACAACGCCTCCTGGTCCGTGAGATCTGCGAGCACAGCATCACCCACTCACCTAGTCGAGGTGACTACCATCCGGTGCCCTCCTGGTGCCACCTGACTACTGGCTAGTAGTCTCGAACTTGGTCCCCTCTGCTTTCAGGTGTCATCTCTCTTCAAGATCCAGGTTTGGATCACTTCGAACTCTCTTCACTGGTCGCCTGCCAGCATCTTTCTTCCAGGCTCCTGGTCCGGCTACGAGGATTCCCGACGTCTTTTGAGACCTATGCAGCTGCAGCCCCTGGGCTAGGTAACTTCGGCATTTCGGTGCCCCAGCATAGCCTCACTATCCAAGGGTCAGAATCCACTTTCGTTTTCCTCCTACCAGGTCGGGTTCGCCCGAGAACACTAACTCTGTGAAATCTAGCTACCATAGACTTTGTCCCGCATCACGCGTGAGAGTGCACACTCTGCACCCGAGTCCCCTAGGCCTCCTGTAAGTAATCTGAAGGTTCTATAGTCAAGACCTAGCGATTCCAAAGCCTATTAGTACTGTACTTACCTGCTAGTAATTTCGCATTCCACTTTCAGAGTATATGGTTTTCCGTGCCCCTCGGGCATTTGTATATACTGTGCTAACTTAAGTATTTTCGTAAGAGTTTTGTTTTGTGCTTAGTACCCTGTCCTCATAAAGAGTACAGGGCTGTTGTGATTTTAATAAATACACTGTTTATTTTCATAACACTTGTGTGGTGTCCTTTCACTTGGTGTTCAAGGGGTATATGTGTGGTATAACAGCTGGCTTAACACGCCCTCTCGAGTCTTTAGCCTTAGACTGCTCGTATCCACGCTACTAGGATAGCTAGTCTATAAGGTTGACTTACAACCAATCATCAATAAGGGTTGCTGGACTGATACATAGTGTTCACTAGAATAGTGAGCACTGCATATCAGGCCACCTTCTCACAATCCCTACAAGTTTAATTCCTCAAGTCAATTCAGCCACTTATAAAGTTCACTGCCACAAACTACTTCGGGTCCCCAACCTATCCAACACGACTCCGTCTCATTTCTTGTCGGAGTGGGCGGTGAACAAGACCATCCGAATGTGTTGAGATGGTGTCCCTTCCAAAAATAGTATCTGGGATTTTTGATGATATTATACATCCATATTCTAAGAAAGCAAGCCACGCTGTGCATTGCCTTTGGATTGACCACAGACCCTCTATCCAACCCTCCAGGAACAACTAGCCGTGCCCCATGGCCAGCCCCTGAAGCAGCCCTCAGTTCCGCAGTGCACACTGTACATGGTATTTGCCTTGCATATTTGTGTTCTGTGATTTTGTTTTGTTGTTTTCTTCAGGATTTCAAAAAAGGATATAATTATTTTCTTTTCAAAAGTGCAGCTCCCCTGGCAAATTTGTTTATCTGCGGGTTCAAATTGTAATACAGTAACTGCATGAGATTTTTTTTGTGGAGTGGGGCGGAATCATTTATCCAGCAGAGCAAAACAGCCCTCCCTAGATGCTCCACCAGCCTCCTTATGCCTGCTCTGCCATTTTTCTTAAGGCACAGGCTACAGTGCCTGCCCGGATTCACAAATCCTCTGAGAATGTGGGAATTCCACATTAGACCAAATGAAAAATGCTCCTTCTATCAATTGGATTTGTTTAATTTTCAAATGTATTATTTTCTGAGGAATTGAGGCTCAGGATTGCATCAGCTGTATGGAAATGGACACTGGGACAGTGCCATTTGGTACCAAAAAGAAGGAATACTTATTGTTATGTACATATCATGAGGCTTTGCACAATATTAACATGTCCTCCTTCTGGCACTGGCGATAGTCCTTAAGGCAGGAGCTGAGTTGGTCACACATTACCTTGAACAACAGGCTGGTCTCTGAGTGGCAAGAACTGGTCATTTAGCTGGGAATGGGGGCATTGGCCCTGGGCTTGTGGGCTAAGGGATGCAGGCTCTAGCTCAGTTCTACTGTATTGACTATCTTGGAGGAAGCAGATGCCATACCCCTCCTACCCATGTCCTGCTTCCTTCCTTCCCTTGAAATCTGTGGTTGGACTTACAACCCAAGCAGCATGAATTACCTCAGAAGCTAGAATGCTAATGAGCTAAACTCCTCCTGTGCCATCAAAAGAGAGATTGGCTGGTGCTCTTAAACGAGCACTGAACACTTTCCACTCACTTCCTGGCAGCCAAAGCACCTGAACAGGGCAGGTGATTCCTTAGGCAATATCTGACAGCATCTTCATGGCACCCTATACTGGTGACACCTAGGTCCTGCAAATGATCCACAAAAGTGTCCATAGTATTTTCATTCTATAAGTGACAATCTTTGCACCGTCGCTGCTCCCAAATGTACATATGTGACCAGGCTTTGTGACAAAATGTACTACATGGGTCTAGGGGCACTCACAAATGAGAGCAGCATTGGTGTATTAGCTGTCTGAATTTACGGCCCTGATCCTGAGACCACCTGCAACTCTAAAGCCCTGCTGGGAGCCCCTATGCAGCCCTGTGCAAATTGGGAACTCATTGAGGCCGGTGTTAAGCTCCCTCATTCGTTTATATATGTATTTCCTTGTTTATTTGTTTTCTTATAGTGCGGCGCACATCTATGTGAAAACAAAGTGCTTTACAATTGAGGGAATGATAAACACAAAAAAAGCTTTGATTTTACAAATTTGCATCATCAGACAATATACATAAAGGATGAACAAATTAAATAATGTTATGACGACTGTGTGTAGGAATCCATAGAAAATTACGGGGCATATTATCAAGGGGGTTTATCTCCGCTTTTTTTTGGCTTTAAAAGCCAAGAAAGCGGAGATAAAATTATCTCCCTATTACCTAGCTGTCGCTAACACCAGTTAGTGACAGCTAGTAGGAGATAGCGACCATCTTGGGCCCCACTTTGCATGTCAGAGAAATTTATCAATAATGACATGCAAAGTGGGCGTGCCAAGATGTTAGCGACTGGAAACAGTCGCTAACATCGCTATCTCCTATTACCAACTTTTGAAGATATTCGTGCTAAGCGCGAATATCTCCAAAAGCTAACACCTGCCCTGAGCAGTTCTTAGCCATGTTATCCAATGGGAGGTGGATAACATGGCTAAGAGCATTAGCTCGGTAATGCATGAATATCGCGGACTTTTCAGCGATATTCATGCATTGCGGCCGATTTTTATCGCATTTGCAATAAACCTTGGTAATACCAAGGTTTATCTGCGATAAAAATCGCCGCAAGTCGGCGATAAATTTTTGTCGCTAACCATGCAATAACGATAATTATCGCTATTGCTTGGTAATATGCCCCCTATATTTCTTAAATAGTCAGATAGATGGGCCTGTAGCCGCGGAGTCAGTTAAGTGGTCTCGTGCAAGGAGTAGAAATTCTTTCATGCCTCTTATGAAGGACTGGCCTAAGCTCTTTAGGAAGGTTATTCCACATTCTCAGTGCTGCCTTGGTTTAGTGATTTTATCTTATTAAATTTAAGTATTAAAAGCACCAATTCTTACTTGCTTCTGGAATTTATACCTTGCTTTCCTTGAAAGGCATTGCCTCTCCGCTGCTAGAAACAGGCAACCGGACGACCCAGAGCTTGAGTTTGCTTGTGTTAAAGGAATAAATATAGCTCTGTATACAGAACTGAGTCAAGGCGCTGTAAGCGCAGTAATTGTAATTGTAATTGTAAAAGTATTTATTAAGCGCGGTTGCTGCCCGCAGGCGTGTTCTGTTATACCCTGCTGAGTTGTAATTACATGTACTCCAGCCCTGCTACCTCTAGCTGCTCAGCCAGAGTGAGAGACGGTAATGGAATGTTGGTGTGCCTGTGATGCGTGGAATGCCTGGGTGTCTGAGTGGATGAGTGTTGGAAGTTAGAGATGGGCTGAGCAGCAGGGAGGCTGCTCCTGGTGGGGCTGGTACCACACCAATGCTGGCTGGATTCAAGACTGATGTAACTTGGACTGAAGACTGAATAAAGAAGACTTGAATATTTATCCTGGCTCCTGGTGTCTACCTTCATAGGACACAACATAATTTTGCGACAAGCGGACTTGGTCCTTAGAGACTCTTGGTACAGCACAGAAACAAAGGGATAACAAAGAAACTTCAAGAGAAACCAAGAGATCCCACAAGCAACTACATCTACAAAGAAAGTATTTCCAGGCAAGCCAGTGCCAGCCCCACCAGTGTCCTTACCAACGGACAGCCCCACTGACCGGTGTCCTCACCAACCAATACCACAGCCTGGTAATACTACAGCCACTTAAAGGATTACTGGATGGGTAGCTTCACTACAGCCAGTTGTTGGTGTTCCAGCCACATCATAATTTAATGGATTTACAAAGCTACAGTGAGTTGGAGGAGTAGTTGCACTACAGCCACATCAGCCAGTTGTTGGTGTTCTAGCCACATCACTCTACAGAGTCTACAGTGTATTTAAGAGAAAGGCACAATTCAGGAATTTTCGTCATAAAGATGGTAGAACAAACAGCATGCAGTTGCTGCACAGATGGATATTTTTTGGTGCTTAATTGACTTTTGTAGCGATTTAAAGTGCCTCCAAGACCACAGTGACTTCATAAAGAAATACACGCCTGTTATCCTGCCACATCACGCAATGATATGACGTAGGAATGGATGATAAGTAACCACACCATATTAAAGCAGTCTTCATGCTTTCTACAGAGAAGTACATTAACATTGAAGCAGTCTTCATGCTTTCTACAGAGGTGTACATTTAGTTGATGGGTACGTGGATCAAGAAGTTTGGGGCACTGCGATATGTGTCTGCATAGAGGAATAAGGTACTAGAGTTTATGTTGCTTTGTGGCAGTTAAACTCTCTTCAAGTCTTGCGTGGCTTGGCTGGTGCACTGTATTGAGGTGTTCCGTTTTTTGCCACTAGAGTGTGCACATAACAAATGAGAGGATATAATATGGGCCACATAGGATCCACTGAGCACTATGCAAGTTTTCATTTTTGGCAACCAAACCAACTAGTTGCTGTGCCCGGCCAAGAGATGTTAGACACTTTTTAGGTCGAAGCCTGCATTGCAGGGCATGCCCTGCTGCAGGCAGAGAGATATAGTGAGGAGAAGAATTCAGTACGGCGTGAAGCCACGCCCCTTTTTCCATTGGCAGGCCTCTGGAAACGGAGGCCTGCCATTGGAAAAAGCTCCTATTTAGCAGATTTGTCTGCTCTGGATCCCGCCTCTCGAGGACTCCATGACCTGCCTTACGGTAGCATGACAATATTTTTAGAAATATTGCCTTGGCAACCATGAGGCAGGTCAGGGAGTCCTGGAGGGGTGGGATTCAGTATCCTGTTCCCGCCCCTTTTTTTTATTTTGTGCGTGTGCTTTTCGTCATTGTTACATTGTGAATATGTGAATATGAGTATCTGCTGGGTGACGCCGTGTTCACTCTTCTGTCCTCTTAGATACAGACAGGCCAGTAAAACGTTGTGGCCGATATCACTACATCGTGTGGCTCTTGTACTGTTCATTCACCATGGTAAGTGAATCCGGCTTCATCCGCTTGCATACTGGAGGAAGGGACGTCGCGCCTGGTGGGAAGACCCGTGGGAGACTGCCGTAGACTTCGTGTTCTTTATTTTAAGGCCCAAGGAAGGCAGGTCTTGGTTTGTGGTTGTTAGGAGTCGCTGCAGGGTTTAGTTGCTTCAGGCTCCAGCGCAGGTTCGAGTACCAGTTCAAGGTGACTCCCGTTGTGTAACTGCTGCTGCGCATACTCTGGTCGATGCCACTGTTCCTCCTCAGAGGGTGTAGTCGCGGTCGCATTCCAAGCTTCCCGGGTCGTTTATGAAATGTTTTCGTTGTTGCAGACGGGGTTACTCGTGGGAGCAGTGCAGATTGATTTTTTTGTATTTCGTGAGAATGGTGGAAACATCTCTATGTTCTTATTCTCTAACGATTTGATTTGTTGTCCTGTTATAACATATTCCTACGATTTTGTTAATGAATGAACCAACCTACGAATTGGCAACATTTTAAATGAACTGTTAAAATAACTTCGTTAACATTAGCTTTTCTGTTACAACTATCTGTGGCTATTTCAGCCCAATCGTTGCTGAGACTATCGAAAAATTAGAAGTCCCGGCTTCAAGTTTATAGTAATCGTTAGCTTCAACGTTACAAAAGACCCTCAAATGCATTGGTTTGCACTGTTATTATCGTATGTATTTTCGCACAAAAGGAGGTTGCAATTATAGCGCTTCATCTTGTGGGTGCGTTGCCATTAAGCCTGCTGAGAGTAAAGCTGTTAAAACAGTTCTGATTTCATTTATACATAGATGACATCGTTCGTTTTTAACATCTACAGAAATTCAAGACGCCATCTTAACTTGTCCTTTCCTTCAGACGAATGAAGAGAATCAGTTCTAAGTTGGGATCCAGCTTCATCCACTGAGTCAATGGAGAACAGTGTCTCTAGGACACCGGGATTCACCTATATCTCATGAGCCGTGGATCCATCAACAGTAGGATATAATGTGTAAGTGATTACAGGTTTAGGATTAATGCTATTGCTGGGCGCCTCGAGTACAGCTGCTCTAGTAACACCCTTGTTTTGTGGCACCGAGTCAATCTCTTGGTTATTGACTTCCCTTCTATTGCTAAATTAAAAATGGGCAACAGTGCAAGATAAAGGACACTCCTTACGGGTGAGCATTGTGTATTTCCTCTCAACTAAGATGCAATAAATTAACACTGATCACTACCAAGTGGTGGACTACAAGACCCAGAGGGGTGGCCTGGCTTCTTTTGGGTTCTCTGACATGCATAGACTGGTTGTGCTTCGCCCCCTCTGTGCCTGGACATAGCCCTGGCGTATCCTTGAGGAAAGAAAGCACGCTATATTTCGTGGGGCTTTCACCGGTATCCACCTCCCAGCAAAAAGTGTCTCTGGGCTCTAGGGTTCTTCCCATGCCCTAAGGCAGCTTTAATTCAATTTCACAAAAGTTCTAAAGTCTTTTTTTGTTTTTGATGATAAGCTAATCAGCACCAACTCTGCTCCACCCCAAGGGGCACAAAGCCTGCACTGAGAGCTGCCTTTATGCTGGACCCAATCTCTTCTTGTGTAATCCCCAATCCAATTCCTCACCCAGATATGCCACCCCCTGCCGCACTCGCCACAACTTGTTGACTTCCTATTTGTTTTTTATCTTGATGTTTTGTTGGAATTAAAGTAGAATTACGGCTGGAATTTTTTTGTACGTGTTTTTTTCTTCTTTTTTCGTGTAACCTGTGCAATGTGCTTGTCGCTTTCAACACTACTTTTGTATGAGACTTACTGCTAGCATCTTGTGGGTGGCTATCTTCTAGCTTGATTGTGCTAGTGTGGAAACCAGATACCTGCACAGCGACCTGTTTAACTCCCTGTGGTTAGGTAATATTCAACAGCAGAAAATGTGGATCAGTTTAAACATAGTAGTGTGGTGCGCTTTCACATGTGCTCATTTTGTAATCTCCCATAGCGACACCCCAGGTTACGTGTGTTGTACCTCGGTAGGCTACAATTATTCATACACTGTTTTCTAAAATAGTTTTGTCCTGTCTGCTGTTGCAGGCAAGACATGCTCTCTCCTAATGATGTAAATATATAATTTACCGTCTTAATTTCTATGCAGGTAAGTACTTAATCAATAATAACTCAAATCGGAAAGAAAAAAACAGAGTCCGTGGTGTTAGAGTTCTTAGGGGTTTTATTCCTTAAAAAGGAATGGTCAAGACCTGGATATCATGTTCTTCCCACCACAGGGGTGGAAGAAGGGATAGAGCGCGCTGTATTTTATTGACAGTACATAGCTTATATACTTAATTTACATCATAGAAAGCAATGCAGTAGGCGTAACAGCTGAGAGAAGACAAGATAACAGTATCCACGTGTTACTAGTACGTAATCAGAAGGCGTGGACTAGGCGTGAACTAGAGGTGTGTGCTAGAAACGTCACAGGTAGGTGTCACAAAGGGGTGGTACTAAACAGAAATGTTGCAATGTCAGCAGAAATCGGAAGCTTGGATGCGCGCGCAGCTGCATGACGTGTGATTGACGTGAAACTGGAGGGTGCAGGGGACTTGACATTTACACTGACGGAAAGAGACAGAAGTCTGGCATGTCAGATCAACTTGTACTTCTATCATATCTGATATCTGATGTTTGGGAACCATATTATCTGAACGGAAAAGGTCTCTGGGGCAGAAGCTATTCTATACTGACTATGAATGCGTGTATAAGCGCCTGAGTGTCTGTATGAGAAGCGTGGGGGCATGGGCCTTCCAGGGGAGCATGGTAACAGAGGCTATGAATTACTTGCATGGAGACAGGTCGGCCCTTTGCTCTGCAGCTGAGGGGGATGTTTACTGGAACCAGTAGGCAGGAATGTATTTTCGAGGAGCGGAACAGATAATTCGAAGGTTGTAGTCAGTCTTGGCAGGCAGCAGGCTGAGCTGAGCGCGGTGGGCCGCGCTGGGAGTAAGTCAGAGTTCACGGGTACAGAGGCAGCCTGGGCTGAGGCTTTCAGAGTCAGAAGCCAGAAAAAAGGCTCGATGGCAGAAATTCAGGGCCTACTTTGCCAGAGCTGAAAAACGTGTAAGGTACACTACAAAAAGACGTTGGCATAGCATACTTAGGAACGGACTATTTAACCCATTCAGGGTGGGTCTGAAAGAGGACATGTTAACGTTGGACGCAAATGTATTTGCGTCTTCATAGCTGGCACAGGAGGGAAGTTACATGCACTTTAAGCTGGTACATGGAGTCGGTGGGGTACGCGCTAGGGAACACTATTTGACCATAAAATTTATATTTCCTCACTAACATGTTTTAAGAAATTAGAGCACGCATTTGCAATTCAATAGGTCTCACATTTGCAAAAGTTTGAGCTATTGGCATTGTAAATGGTAATGCCTTTTATCTGTTTTAAAAAACACGCATAAATAAAAGGCATTGTCATTCACAATGCCGATAGCTCAAACCCTTGTAAATGCGAGATCTATTGCATTGCAAATGCTTGTGGTCTTTTGTTGGTGGAGTCCGCTGAGACATCTAGTCTGCAGGCGTTAGTAAACCGCTGTGAGGATTTTAAAATACTGGGGCGTGAGTCTCAAACAGCGCGCGCAACCTTACCTGATGTTTCGTCGTGGGATGCTGCATGACGCGCTCATCTTCGAGGATTCTTTATGACGGATGTTCTTCACATGGGACGCTTTTGGAGCAACTACGCCCCGTAAGCCACCGTGCGCAGAGCAAAAAAGTGTGCCGCTATCTTCGGGTTGGTGGTGGCACATTGTATTTCAATGTGATCTTCTTTCCTTGTGCCAACCACGTTGCTCTGTGGGTGTCTCAATAAAGTAAACCACCTTGAGGTATTGTCGACTTAGAAATCTTCCTGGAGATCCTCCGTTTCAAGTATGTAGGGGATAATGTACTTTCAGCATGTTTCTTGCTATGTCCGGCATGCTGAGGTGAGCCATGGTGACTTTTGAATTTTGCTCCCAGCCGGTCTTTCTAACGAAGAAAAGTATCTTTCATTAATTATTTTTAAATTTTGGCAGTAAACTTTGTTTATATGCTGACACCGTACTGTGTTGAGTTGTCACTGAACTGTTACCATATTTTTGAGGTTTTTTTTTAATATTCAGAACGTCCTCCTTTAATCTTTTCCTTCAATGTGGTCTATAACGTATGACAAAGGGTTGGTATTGCTTACCTTTGTAATTGTTTACGCAATTTGGGTGTAAGTGTGTTGTAACCTTTGTACCCTTACGCAAGGGAAGTTCTTTTCCGGCAAAATTTGGGTGAGGAATCGTGTATAGGGGCATCTTTATTTGTTTTTGAGGGGCATGTTTAGATGTTTTGCCTAGAGTGTTGTGCACAAAGTCTAATGTATTTCTATTCTTTAGCACATTTGTTGTCATTATGGCACAGAGTTTCATTTTCCTATGGATTGGTGTACATTAGTTCTTGTGGTGGTCATCACAGTTGGACCCATACCCACAGTGTGGGTGTGAGTAACAGCCCTTTTCTCAGTTATGTTTTGTTACATGGGGGTATGCAACCTCCACAAGGGGGTTGGGAGCCTTTTTCTCATTTATGTTTAGTTACTCCCACATGGGGGTATGTAATCTCCACAAGGGGGTTGGGACATGAGTTAGTTCCCATACATACGCTGTACCTATATTAATCCTTACGCGGGGTTTGGATATGGGTTTTACCCCTATACAGTTGCGCGCAGTACAATTGTACATCCCTTCTCGGGCTTTTCTATGGGTGATGACCCATTTACCTTTTTGTTTCCCTTACTCTTGGGATTGAGGTTGTAGGGTATTCTATCTTTTGCGATACTCTACATTATGCTTTTTGGTATTTGTGTTGCGGAGTTTCGTTATCTTATGAAGAAAAAGAGATAATGTTATACCCTACTAAGTTGTATTTATATGTACTCCAGCCCTGCTGCCTCTAGCTGCTCAGCCAGAGTGAGAGGTGGTAATGGAATGTCGGTGTGCTCGTGATGCGTGGAATGCCTGGGTGTCTGAGTGGATGAGTGTTGGCAGTTAGAGATGGGCTGAGCAGCAGGGAGGCTGCTCCTGGTGGGGCTGGTACCACACCAGTGCTGGCTGGTTTAAAGATTGACGTAACTTGGACTGAAGACTGAATAAAGAAGACTTGAATATTTACCCTGGCTCCTGGTGTCTACCTTCATAGGACACAACATGTTTCATTTAAGAAAAAAAAAGCAGGTACTGAGCATTCAGACATATAGTAGATGTAAAAATAACTCTAAAGATGGGAACCTTCATTCCACCGTAAATTGTTTGAAAAGGAGCGGGCAGAGAAGGCTCTGATTGGCCGACCACAAGTTTCTCGCAGGAACATGGGAACAGATTATGTTGCACAGGTAACTCATTGTTACAAGTACATATAGAAAATGGATACACTTTTTAATTGAATTCTGGGAGCCAGTTGAGGGTTTATGGAGGCAGAGATAGCCGTTGTTTACACTGCTCAGCCAGTTACATATCAGTTGCTTTCAGACGTTGCATTTCAGGGGTTTAAAAAGGCCACACCTTTTATTCTTCAGATCCCACCAGATTGTAAAGGTCCGCTTCAATGACTTCCATTTCTATTTGGTACACACTGGGGCCTATTCGCAAACTCGTTGTAGAGTGTGCATCCTCATATATGAATTAATGATTAGCTCAAAACATCTAAAATCGGAATATTCTGTTAGAATTCATATTTAATTGGTACAAAAAGCTGTACCCTCTTTGCACGTTTACTACTAGGAAGTAGGCGTTTTAGGCCTGATTCACAAAGGTGAGTATGTAAAACAGTACTCCTTTCCTGTATTACTTCTTCTTGTACTCCTACTTTTGTGAATGGGCCTGATATGTTCACGTAATTTATGTGTCAGGTGATGCATTCTGTGCTACTAAATTCGAAGAGTATTTCTAAAGCTGTAGCTATTTTTTCCCCTGGGTTCATGCAGCACTGACGTGTGTCTGCCACCACAAAGCCACATTGCGGGCCACCCCTGTAAAGAGTTCCTTGTTGAGAAATATTTTTCAAGCGTGCTTTGCTTCGTGGATTTAGGATTGCAAAGGAGGGCGAGTTCTGGGCCCAGGAACTATTCATCTCCCCGAACAGGATTGTTGTTTGTCTCGAGACAAGAGAGATCTGAAGGACCACAAATGTCTCATAAATAACAGGGGCGCCGCCCATCTGCCAACACATTCTCTCACTGCACACAACACACATCCTCGTGCTCTGCACCGAGAGCTCTACACTACACAAAAACAGACCTACAGGCTTGGACAGTTTGTCTTAGCAGGTGAAAGGAGGGGGAGGGGCAGCTGGATCTCTGTATCACAAAATGACAGTCTGGGTTCCAGCGCCACCGGCGGAGTCATACTGAGAGACGTGCAAAGCGAGCCCTGGGCCAGCAGACTCGGCTCCGCATAATTCCGCTTTCATAAGGGAAGTGAAAGATTTCCGGTGTTCAGGGAAATGTGAGTCAAGCTTCTAGCCCCGAACTGGACGTCTGGACCCCTCCCAGAATGAGAGCTCTTCTACTCTTTCAGAGTTCAGATCAGGTAAATAAACACCACAGCGCCTGGCATCGCAGAGCCCAGCACGGGACGGGACTGCGGCTAAGAACCAGCAGGCCCTGGCTGTCAGGATGCACCGTCCACCCCTGCCCGGAGATTAATTTGTAAAAAATAATATGAAATGTCAGGGCTCACATCAGGAGGCCACTGATTGCACCACACATTGCCCCTGCTATGCAGCCAATGATTGTAACCAGGGATTTAAGTGGGATGAAGAAACTGGGGGGGTCTCTCAAAGGCGCGTGGCCAATGTAATTAAGGGTGTGGCATAAAAACATGTAAGCTAAAAATATGTGCTTAGAATAAGTATGCTGCTCGACTTGTACTTTGCTTTTTCTGTCATTGCATCCAGATATATGATACAACAAGTGGCATTATACCTACAACAAGTCAGGACTATTGGCTTTGTCAATGGTTGTTACTTGCATAAGATACATAAGTAGCAACAGTGGCTTGTATATAATATTGAAAAAGCTTCCACTTAAAGCCCTGGTGACACCACGACAATGTTGCCTCTCCTGAGTTTCAAAAGGGAATCCAGAGAGAAAAAGACTCTCTTTAAAGGATTTCCCTTCCCCTCCAACCCTCACCTGGCATGACGTAATGCCATAAAACGCTCACCTGGCATGACGTAATGCAGTAACTTCTCTACTAGTGAGAAGTGAGCAGTGGGAGCACGCGCACATCGAAGTCCCTGCTGTCACTGCAGTCCCCCCAAAAATGGACCACCTGTGCCAGGGCACAAAACAGAGCCCGGAGATACCCGTTTCAAGGCCCCCTTTAAAAGACTGCCAGTGCTCTGCACCAGTGAGACCCGGCCCACTTAAAGCCCTGATAGGAACAACACAACTACTAACCATTACACTGCTACAAGTGCGACAATTCAGACTATTTTAGGCCCACAATGTTATAACCGTTTTTAATGTAAATGAACTAATAATGAACTGTTGTTGTGGTCACCTCCAAATTACTCAGACATTGCCACTTTGTAGCAGACTGTCACAATTAAGTGCAGGTGCTGAGCACCAGAAATCATCCGCTCAAATTAAGCCCTGGCCCTGCCCCGCACTCCCAGATGCTGCATGGTCTCTAGTGTTACCTCAGATTTCTCGCTTCCTCAGAGGATTGATGCATCTGTTAAAATTGACTGTGAGGGCTATATTTAAACACCACGTCAAAGTTTCATTTTTGCTATCCTCTGATGGCAAGATTGCCACCCGCTGCTGGAAATGGAAAAAATTAGGGCCAGGTGTATGAATATCTGATTGCAAATTACTGTTCGAAAATTGTGGCCAATATCTTTGGAGCAGAAAATATTGTTAAGAGCCTGCCTATGTGCCAATAGGTCAGTTCTTAGAAATCTGAATTATAGTGGGTAGCAATCTGACATATGCCATGAATAATAATGAGGCAGGTCCCAAACTGTGACTCATTATGATTGGAGTCCATCACAGGGATGGCAACTGCCTTTCACTGAAGTAAAACGTTTTTTTTTAATGAAGCCTGTTTTCCTTGAGAAGCAGGACTTTTTCTCAAAAGAAAAGTTTACTATATTTTTGTTTGCTAAAGAGTTGAATCTTCAACCCACTATTTTTTACAAAGAGGAAGGACATTGTGAACTTGTTTTACTCCTAAATAGGGATTCATACGTAAGAAAAGCATTTTACAGTAGTTGCAAACAACGAATTGGAGAGTTTGAGACTAGAAAATAGTTTAGAACATGTAGCCCTTATTTGGGAACTCACTCTCTTTAGAGAGTTTTTGTGGGGAAAGGAGTCTGGATTTAGACAGGATGGTCTTGGCAGAAGAGAAAGGTTTATGGTTTAAAGAATGCATGCATTTAAAAAGAAGGGCACATGCATTTTAAATTAATGTGGAGCATGTTGATCTGATTTTGAAATAGTAATATTATTCAATGTGTAAAGCGCTCTAATACCCAACACAGATGTCCTGGCCCTAAAAAGCATCTGGCCCAGATTGTGCTGATGGTGCTGATGGATCAGCCAAAAAAGCCCAACAAGGCTCTAGAGCATCCTGGTTAGAAGGTACTCTTTGAGCAGCAAGAGGTTTGCCTCGCATCACAGAGTAAGGGGCAAGGTTTGGACCGAAATAAGAGAATGCACGCGGCACGCCCACCACAAAGGCTGCACTGTATTCGGAGAATAAATAGTAAGGCCACATTGGATGAACGAAGATTACGAGCAGGGTGATACGAAGTAACTTCAGCTGAAAGGACAGTGCCTTTTACAAACTAAATCGCGACAGAACCCACTGTTTGGTAGAGTTACACATCTACAAGCATTCAACTCATCCCAAAACTTCCAGAGGGGAATCCTGTCTTTTTTTTTAAAAGAACTCTCACAAATCAACTAGAATTTCTGTTATTGGGGTGCTGCATCATCTAGTCCTCACCCAGACAACTTTCATGTCTCAGCAGGCTCAGCCTTGTAACCAATCGAGCTCTTTTGAACTTTGATGGGGGGATCTGAGAATCTTTAATACTGCCTTATGCTCCCTTACCACAATTGTAATCCATTGCAGGGTGCCCAGGCAAGGTAAAAAATATAGGCAATGCTTGTGAAGAAAGTAAGTGCTCCTCTATATCTAAAGTCGAGTCTACATGTTTCAGCCACCTACCTGAGCCCGATAGGTCTTATGGCTTTCTTCCTAACCTAAAGTCAGATCCCATTCCACTTGAGAGGTGATTCCTCTTATCCGAT
This sequence comes from Lissotriton vulgaris, assembly GCF_964263255.1. Taxonomy (NCBI): domain Eukaryota; kingdom Metazoa; phylum Chordata; class Amphibia; order Caudata; family Salamandridae; genus Lissotriton; species Lissotriton vulgaris. Next base: position 331,922,125 of record NC_141687.1, read on the forward strand.
TCTACTAGTTTGGGTTTAATAACCCTTCAATCCCACAGATATTCATGCATGCCTAACTTGCAAACCATTAGGGTACATTGGGCCACTCATTCTCTGTGGTTTGGGAAGAGATTAGAAAAAAGACTGCATTAGTCTTGGTTATAATCACTCATTCCTGTCATGTCACCACTGAGAACTCTATTATAAAAAAGTTTGTGTTGTCTCACCAGGAACTACAGCCAACATAAACCTTTCTCACATTCAAGCAACTGTAAGTAGAAAACAGGCCTCAGCCACAAGGGACGTCCTAATTGTATGCACATCGTGTTCATGTGTGAAAAAGTTCTCACAAACCAACCTGGAAATTATATTCATACTTAGCAAACAAATGTCCAGAGTCCCATATGATTTTTAGAGGTGGGTGGAAACTGATGTCACACAATAAATTGGAAAGTAGTGGAAAATATCGAGATAAGATCCCTGCTTCTCTCTGCAGATGTTGTAAAACAGATAGTGAATCCCCTCACCCTACACCAACTTTGCCAAGGGGCAACGTCCATCCACAGACCTAGTTGGTCCTCTTAACCTCTGCATGTTAATGCGGCCTGTGAAGAAACGCTGTTATGAACTCCTGTGGGCCATAACTGTAAAGGCATGAATTTTATGTAATCTCTCTATGTCATTATGTCGCGATTTAAGCAAAACAAGAGTGTCATCAACAGAATATAAATTGTCATGTATATCGTCTGTGGTAAGGTTATGGTAGGGATTTTTTCAATTTCCTCTCTTTACTTGATGATCCTAAACTTTTTTACGACAAACCCTTTTAAAGGGGCTACAATCATCTTAATGATAAATTATGGTGGCCATCAAAAAATAAATTGCGTCGTAATCCAAATTTTTAAAGCAACCTCTTCTGAGGGTGAGTTCGCCCCAGTTTGGAATTCCCCAGGTACTCCTCATTTCTTGTTGGACAAGAAAAGCATCCCTCTTATTAAATCGGGCAATCATTGCTGGGGGCAGCTACAGGAGCGTTCTGGGGTAATTTTGCGGGAGGCGTTAAGTACAGAAACCAAGGGTACTCTGTCATGGTACAAGTACATGCAACTGGTTTCCTGGGGGTCTGGGCATGGATGAGGCAGTAGGGGGAGATGGGTTTTTGGTGACAGGTTACAAGAATGTAAGTCAATAAAGAAGGAATTCTCTATTAGGAGGAGAACATCCAAATATTTGGAAATCTTCTTTATGCCTCCTTTACTCCACAGTTAAATCTGCTCCGCTTAGGTAGAACTACCTTTTTACTTGGCACAGAATATGATCCACCCTCAAGAGACGCGTGCAATTCGTTGTAGGTCTTCCCCCCTTTTGAAATCGGCGTGGTAAGGAAAAGGCGAGCGATATTCATATGCTCGCGTCTTGCCCCAGATTGTGTGGTTTTTAGGAGGGAGTGTGGAGAGTGATCTCTGGTATTATGGGAGGTCAAATCCTAGTGTGACCCTTCTGATCCTATTTGGAATGAACTTTCAGCCTTAGCCAGAAGCACGTGCCCTTCTACTGCGGGCAAGGAAGGAGATCTACACAACTGGCTCAGGACCGCCCTGCCCATTCTTAGTAGTTGGTTGAAACCGGTGGACAGAGTTAGTTAGTAAACTGGAGCTGTACTGTAAGCAAAGTGGGAAGATGGGAGAGCTTTGGGCAGCCTACACTGCATGGAGAGGGAGTAATCCTGACTTCTTTGGTCCTGTGATTCAGCTTATCATGCTGATGCAAGGTGGGGTAGGAGGGTTTTTCTTCTCCGTTTCCCTTTTGCCTGGGAGGTTCAGCAGTGGAGATAAAAGGCAGTCAAAGGACACCTGTTGGTGAGGCTATTGTGTCTGTATGCAGATGAGGACAAAAAAACGCTTCTGACAGAGCTTTGGTAAGGCAAGGATGGATTAACACCCTCCAATCAGGGAAAAGTGCAGCGTGCAAAATTAACAATTAACACATTATTTAAAACATATCTTTTAAAAACATAAACATGTGAGCAATGGTCACAGAGAAGAGATTCCCAGTAATGAAACTCAAAAAACACTAAAACAGGCAGATTGTTCAAGCTCAGAATGCCAAGAACTCAACAGTGTTTGATTTTACATCTACGCAACTAATTTTCTTCTCCGGATGGCAAACCTGATATTTACACATAAACATGCACTTTAGCTTAATTTACATTGAAGTAAAAACCGTTAGACCTGGTGTTGCATCAGCATAATGGACCGCGGTTGTGGTCTGTAATTTCCGTTTCTTAGTGCCAGGACACTCCTGGAGTATCTGTGCACCCTACAAATATATCCATTCATTCATTCAGCCAATCACTCAGTGCACACATGCAGTGCTTTCTGGATGTGAACGTGTAGCCAGCCCTCTAAATAGATGGTCTGTACATCACCTCTCGAAAGAGAAAAATATCTAGGGGCTTCCATGATAAAAGGCATAATATGGAGGGCACAGAAGCCACTGCACGCCTACTTTACGTGATAAGGTAGTTTCTTCCACCACAGGATGGGTCCCTTCTATTGTACCATACAGGGTACTGCCAAGAAATTTCACAGAGCAACATACTTTCTCAGTATGGGGCGAGAACCATGCCCCCTAAGTCCAGTCATAAATAGAGGGGGACGCAAGTTTGCGGGGTGTGAGCGAGACCTCGCTCAGTCCCTCACTTTCCTCTCTAGAAACAAACTGCCTGCGAGCGCACAGTGCAGCTGTATCGGTAGAGTACCTTATGGCGCCAGCGCTGCTGGTTTGTCGGCATCATGGCTTGGGTCTGTCCTACGGAGCATAAGCCTCTTGTGATGCAAAACGTAGCAGGGCTGAGCCGCACAGAAAGCAGGCGTGGCGGCTGGAGGTACAGGGGCTCTGGCATGGCGCTCTCCCTCGCTCTGTGACTGCCGAGCAGGCAATGCGATTCTTTGGTAGGTTGTCTAGTGCTGGGGCGAGGAATTTGCCCCTCATTGGAAGGTGGTTTGCCCTGGACTGTGTAGGCAGCTTTCAGGGTTGCGGCCTCAGTGAGCTAGAAAACACAAGGGTTGACCCTACTATGTGATTCTTAGAGTTTATCCATTTGTTTCTCTTCCTTGAGTGACTTTACAACTTGTACATTTGCAATTGTTTCTATTTGTATTTCTTCCTTGTGTGACTTTACAACTTGTAGATTTGCAAATTGTTTTCCGGTTTGTACCTTTTATGTAACTCATGTAATCCTAAATCCTTATGTATCGCAACTGGTTCTTTTGTTAAGCGCTCTGACACCTTCGGGTAATGTTCGCGCTATAGAAAATCACATTAAATAAATAAATAAATAACTAAATAAAAAACGCTCAAGCTGGCATGCACAGGAATACCTGTACCTTGCCCAGCGCTGGTGTGAGTGAGTGAAAACAAATTCATGGCTGCAGTTGCTGAGTACTGAGTTTAAATGAAAGCAGGGTGAGACCTGAGGTTGGCAGAGTCCTAGAGCAACCGTTAAGTGCAATCTTTTATGGACCTGAAATTGGAAAACTGGGGCTTGCCAAACAAGCACTTGGAGAGCAATGGTAGGGCACAAAAGCAAGAAGTAAGAAGCAGGCCAGCATAGCAAAGCAAGGAGCAAGAATGCTGGTTTCTCCTGACAGCACAGCAGTCCTCTTGGTAATGGGCAGATGTAGAGCCAGTAGCATCTGGTTAGAAGTCCCACACAGAGCCCCTGTACTTATACTCTATAAAATAAGGGATGACTTCAAAGGAGCCATCAGAACTGCTCTCATATCCCTTTCAGTCCATCCCTGGCTCCAGACAATCAGTAGGGGCTAAATCAGCCTTTATGTGAGGACAGGACACAACCTATACAAATGTAAGTTTGAACCGCCTCTACTTCTCCCTGCCCAGCAAGACTGTCAGTATGTAGATTTATCCCCTGTCACACCCAGCGCTTCCTATGTTGTGGCTGTCTAGAGAGTATGCTCGCAGTGTAGCTGTCACCCAGTCCAGATGTGTATTGGAAACAGGCTGCAAATGGTTCTAAGCACAGATAAAGGCCCACTTCTAAAAGTGGCATTTCTAAAATAGTAGTGTAAATAAAGGGAATTGCCAATACTAGACTATGATTGTAGTAGGTTGCACAGCAGTGAAAAATGAAACTGGCTGTGCAAAACATAAACCTACATTTTATTTACACAACACCCTACCTATAGGGCTAGCTAGGTCCTACCTTAGGGGTGACCTATCTGTTATAAAAGGTGAGCTTGGGCTTGACAAGTAGTTTTAAATGCCAAGTGAAAGTGGCAGTAAACTGTGTAAACAGGCCCTGCAGTGGCAGGCCTGTGACAGGTTTGAAAGGCTCCTTCTGTGGTGGGCACAAGCAGTGCCCACTATAAGCATTTGAATTTCAGGCCCTGGGTATATAGTATAAGGGACTTACAAGTAAATCAAATATGCCAAACAGGTATAAAGCAATCATACCGTGTTTCGGGGGAGAACACATGCACTTCAGCACTGGTTAGCAATGGTAAAGTGCCCAGAGTCCTAACAGTAAAAAAAAAAGTCAGACAAATAGCAGAAGGAAAATTAAAAGTTTCACAATAACCCTGTAGAAAGGGACAGGTCCAACAACATGTATAATTTTAAATAGTGCCATGAAAGCCTAAATACTGCATATTTTCAGCTCTCGGAATATGGATGCATTTGCATTCCAAATTAAGACACCTCGGGCCAGATATATGAACACATTTTTCCATAGACACAGAATGGGTAAAACCCTATGATACATCTGGCCCTTAATTTCTTTATGGAAGACTGCAATTGATAAATGTATATCAAAATCAAAATATTTTATTATGGCATTTGTATAGTGCTAATTTCCCCTACGAAGGGCACTGGAGCTCTTTCCCACATGGGTAGAAAGCTACGCGCTGCAGTGTGTGTGGTTAGAACTGTGTTGTTTTTATTCTGATACTATATAGGAAGCGTTTTCATTTCATGCATGATGACCACCGAGGTGTTGCTATTGTGTTATGGGATGCAGTGCTTGAGGGTGTGATGTGTTGAGGATCTGTGAGAGATAGATACGCAAATTATAATTATAATCAGCACTACCTCTTTATCCTCAGGAGGATGCTGTGTGCCCATACACCAAAAAGGGGGCAATCTGTGAAGGCCCAGTAATCTGTACGGTATCATGTCACCAGGGGGAGATGCTGTCAGATGAGTAAAAGATACCAAAAATGCAAGCAGGGAATTGAACACATAAGTAGCCATGTACCATTTTTATTGATTTATTATTTAAAGGTGAGAATACTGCCTACTTCTGAGTAAATACACCCCATGAAGGAGGGGGAAGTGGAAGTGGAGCATGCAGGCTGGCAGCCTGAGCAGAAACTAAACAAACTTTAAAAGGGCCAGATTCAACCCTTTCCTGTTGGGGCAAAAGAAGACAAAATGTTGAGCAGGGGCTCATGCCACAATCGCCTCTCAAGCTCCTGAAGGCTCTCAAAGGCAGACGAGCAGCAGTCTGTCTGTCCTTAGCAGGGTCGTGGCTCAGACTGTAGCCAGACTGTCATTCTGCACATGAAAGGTGTTTGCTGCTCCCACAGAGCAAGACGGAATCGGCCTGCCTCCTGGTACCCTTACCCTGCCTTCCATATCCTCCAGGGGCCCATGTTCTTTTTAGTTTATTCCATGATTTCAGACCAGATAAAAGAAGTAAAAATATAAACGGAAAACAGCAGAGGGTGACGTCCTGCTCGCTGTAAGGGGGTCTAATCTGCCTAGAAACATAGACCCAGGGGCCTCGAAGCGCTGCTCTCCCAAGGTCAAAGGTCACGTTTGCTTCAGAGACTGAGAGCTAAGGAGACGCCGCTGCATTGAAGGTCAGCCTCTTAAAAATGAATATTGCTCTTCCGGTCCAGGAAGCAAGCACTTGAAACTGAAATAAACTCTGCAGATCAAGCAGGAGGCGTGTTTGATGCTGTGCAGAGGATTTCACGCATGCGCAGTCGAGGCACCAACGTGGGCACCACCACACTCGAGGGTGCAAAGATGCCACTGGAGTTACTGTGCCCTCGCCTCTGCGTATACCACATGTACCCACCACGGTAACACATTATATGCATACATAACATGGGAGGTTGCACCATATAGAGTCTCCGATCCATTTTGAGTCATGTTCCAGCGGGCTATGTTTGGTCCTTGATTCTCAAATGAACGGAACAATGGCCACAAAAAATGCTTCTTCCGGGTACATGCAGTATCTCCACATTTTGTGTAATGGTGTGAAATGTTTGTGTGGAGTACTGCACATGCATCATGGCATCTCCACTGGACAGTCTGATCAGAAGCTCAAGCACTTTAGATTTGTAGGCTACGCAGAGTCAGATGCTGAATCTGCCTGAAGGAGCAGTCTGCCATTCCTACCCTGTCTTTTGGTGCCCCTGGTGTAAGGGCTATTTAAGTCTAAAGTGGGAACGAAAAGTAAAACGCTCAAAGGGTTTTATTACTTTCTGTCGCTCTACTCCACAAACTTTCCCTTCGCCCCTAAGCAGCAGCCAGAAAGCCCTCAAATCGCCAAAGGCAGTACAAGGAGTGAACCGGGAGTTGTCTCTGGACCTCAAAGGATGCATGGTGTCATTTCTGATACACCTAGCCTCATTCCTTAGAATCGTGGGTGGTTCTAACTATCCTAACTTAATTGATATCTTGTGGGGCAATCTTAGACTGTAACCATGTATTTACCTGTTCAAATTTGTTCATGATCAAAGGTGAATTACCATGAGTCATGGGGTCTCTATCCAGTTCAGTAGAAGGCCAATCAATAGCAAATTTACAAGCAGGCTTCAAGTCACTAGTAATCACAATGTCGAACTTTGTATTCAAATAAATCCACAACACCTTTGAAATCTTTACAAAGCCATCAACTTGCTCACACCATTCAGCAGGTTTCTCCCTCATCGGAGGAAAGTCATTTGTGAACGCTGCCATATCACCCCTGCTCCAAGGCATATGCAAAAACCCTCCTCTTGGTACCTCTCACAATAAGTAAGCTTCAATTCCTGGTATATCTCCTCCTGGTGGAGGCATATCTCCCACCACCCTCCTAACATTCTTTTCTTTGACCATCTTTCTTCCCATTTATCAAGCATGCTCTTTGTGCGTATCCCTATAAATTGCTCTTCAATGACCCTTTTCTCTTCTAATTCCTGATCAGTGGAGGTCAACCTATGATGTCCCTGTAGCATTTTCATCTTACACAAATCCACATCATACTTTTGAGCCAATTCTGTCATTTTGTCATGTGCTCGCCTTGCTTTTTGAGTGACATCCTTCGCTACGAATGACAATTCACCCTGTTCATAAAGTTCTATCCTTTCCAGAGGCAAGCTTCCACTGATTATCTCATCCACTTCTGCTTTCAGATTCACCATGTCTAGCAATTTCACTTTCACTGCAGCTTTAATTGATCCCTGACTTGACGCACTACTGTGTCCTTCCTTTTCACCATTCTGCTTCCTTTGTCGACCTTCCAATTCTGTAATCTGCAAGACCTGCTGATCTCCAGAAACCCCCTGATCTGTACCTACTTCTGGCATCCTTCCCATGGGTCCTCAAACTGGAGCTTCCCACATTCTAAAATCTGAATACGAGTTTGCCAGTGACACTGATCGTATTTGTACTTGACCCAACACGCACCCTCGAAGAGTCTGCCGTTGCTGGCAATGGGGTACTACTAGCTTTTACAGGCACTAAAAATGGATCGTTTTCATTTATTGTCACATTTCCTCCTGGGTGGACCCTTTCTCTCAATCCTGACTGCTGTTGACTAGCATTTTCCCCTAGACTTGGATAATACAAAGAAACTAAATGTCCGATGGTTACCGGTACCTTAAGGGCTTCGGGCAATCTTATAGCAGTGTTGACACCACTTGACTCTGCACCTCCAAATACTGGTATTCCAGTCCTTTCTGCTCCGGTTGAAATCTTCCCCACATCATCACTGCATTTGCCAATTCTCGCCTTCCTCCTTCTGAATGTGGATTGTATGGTGCAGGACGCTCTGCTAGAAATCTGTCTAACAAGCTGTTGCTGGTTTCACTCCCATCATCTACATCTCTATTCCGAGCATCTTCCTCTTTTATTAATAGTGGGTACAGCCTCTCTCCCTCAATGGTGTCTACTCTCCACCTCTTCAACTTGATTCCATTATGCATCCTGATATGCTTTCATTGCCTTACTCATCCTTCCCTGACATCTTACCCAGTTCTTTGCCTGAGCTGATCGCATCCAAGCATCTAATGCCTCAAATTGGGTTGATCTAGGTGGAGGCCGTAATGAAGACATCACTCCCTCAACTGATACAATACCTCTAATCAAAATGAACCATAGCGTGGAAAAGCAAATCTCCCTCTGTTTCAGTAATCTTCTGCCAATTTTAATTCCCCTACATAGATCACATAACACCTTAAAACATTGCATGGTTAAACCAATTTTCTTCAACCAACAAGACTTCTCGCTTCAATTTTCCTGATAATCCCCAACCAATCCCAGTTCGGTGTAGGAAGGTGGATATCTCACTATATGGTTACCCCAACTTTTTGCGTAGTGTTTTGCTGGTTTGTATTTTAGTTGGCCTGGGATCCTGCTATTCAGGGCCCCAGGCTATCTGCTCTCCCAATAAAATGGACTCCATGTACTTTAGGTACATACCTGATTGGGTATTGGGTCACCTTTGTGAGCCCCTGTAAAGTGTACCATAGGTACCGAGGGCATAGGTGCATCCAAGGCCTACTAGGGGCTGCAGCATGTATTATGCCACCCCTGGCTGGCCATCAAAGTGACACCACAGGCTGATCACTCAGCTTGGGTAAAGTGGTGTAATCAGATAGATTAGATATAGTATATCTATATCTATATCTACCTTATATATAGACACATAGTAACCTATAAGTCACTCCTATGGCAGGCCTTAACAATCCTGGAGGCAGAGTGCTTGGTTTTATGTGAGAGGGTGCCCTAGCATGAGCTGAGCCCCTCTGCAGCTTTCGGAACCATCTCCTTATAGCTGTTCTATTATATAGCCATACCATATACTCTTAAGTGCATTTTAATCCTCGTGGTTAATGCTACCTTTGGTTTGGCTTTATCAAAATATGTTGTGTAAGGTGTCAAACACTTTGGAATACTACCCCCCCCCCCCCACCAGTAGCATTCCACCCTTCTAGAGGGAAAAGACATGCATGTTCCTGCTTTACCCTTTTAGTGTATTGGGGCAGGGTGGGTTGAATGGAAAGATGCTTCTCCAGACACTGCCTGGGGCAAACAAGGTGCTCCATGCATAGCCCGGTTCAAACCAGTTGCTGGGGCACGCCAGCCCCGCTCTGGTGTGAAACTGGACAAAGGGAAAGGGGTGTAACCACCCCCTTCCCAGGTCCACCCATAGGAGAGACCTAGCAGGTAATCCAGCCTATTTTTTTAGTATAAAGATGGGAGCTGTGTCCACAGACTTTAGATTATCCTGGAATGAAACTCTGATATGAAACTCTTGGACCTTCAACGTTCTATTCTGACTAGAAGACTGAAGACATCTCCCTTTTGGTCAAGGAGTGACCACCCTGTGCAAACAGGCACCACCAGTAACCTGCCGGTCTGCTTTGTTGATGCTCCTGCCGGAACCCGAAGACTCAGCGATACAGGAACTGGACTCTCAGACTTCCCTGACTCCGACGCACATCCACAGCAAAGCTGAGACCTGTGGCTAACACGAGAGACGGGGGACTGGACACCCTGGACATCCTGCATTTTGCTAACAGCTCAACTACCGAGGTACCCTTGCAGTTGTGCATTGGGGTATAAGAAGCCCCAGACCCGAGCACCATTTGCACTGAAGCTCAGCCCTCCAGACTCAACGAGTGCCGCGTGGGGCCCACTCTTGCATTTTAGCTTGACACATCTTCCCAGTTGCTAGCCCGCTGGCTAGTTAGCCCTCCAAAGACTTTCTTTTGAAACTAAACTGCTTTACTGCTTGCTCCAGCCTTGCTCCAGCTTCCCTGCAAAGGAGAAGCTCCCCAGACCTTGCTGGTCTGACTCAAAGCCAATCTTCACTTCCTGCTTGGATTACGTTTGCCAAGGCTTGTTGGGTCCAGTCCGGATACCGATACCGCAGTCCACTAGATCCTTTGTAGCACAGCTCAAATCCAGCTTCTGGTTGTCTTTGACGCCTCCTGGTTTTCTCTGCTGCAGAGACAATCTTCACCTCTTCACCTGAGATCATCGCGACATCGCATGATTCCTTCCTGGTTCCTTCCTGGTCACTGGCTAGTGACCCAGACTCTGTCCCCTCTGCTTTCAGGTTCTTCACTTCTTCGATCCACCCTTGGATCCACCCGGACACTCTTCCACTGGCCGCCTGCAGCACTTCTTTTGCAGATCTCCATTGAAAGCATTGACGAAACCCGACACGGAAAGACACCTATGCACCCGCTTCCGTGGGTGAGTTAACTCGAGTACTCCGGTGCTCCCGTGGGTATTGACTCTCCAAGTGTCCTAGTTCAAAGGGGTTTTGTCGTAGTCCATCCGGAAGTGCCCTTAAACAGTAACTTTGTAACTTCTTCGTTCTCCATTATAAGTCAATGGTAACTCGCGACTGTGTTTAGACACTGCACGCGTCTCCGGTGGGTCTCCTACTTCCTAACCTTTGGTTGTTTAGTGTAGCCCCAGCGATTCCCTAGGCCCTATGCCTATTCACTATTTCTGAAGTGGTTCTTATACCACTTACTTAGTATATGGTTTGTGAGGCCCCAATGGCAAAACTGTGTTTGTGCAGCTTATCATATGCTAATTGAGTAACTTGTGATGTACTTCGATCTCTGAACTCATAAAGAGTTCAGAGGGGTTGTGTTAGAAATAAAATACATATATATTTGATATTTACCTTGTGTGGTGTCCTTTCATTTGGTATTCAAGGGATTATAATTGGTAAAACAACTTGCTTCACATGCTCTCTGAAGTCTTAGCCTATGACTGCTGGTCCATGCTACCACTAGGATAGCTTGTCTATAAGGTTGACTTTACAACCACCATCAATAGGGGTCGTTTAGACTGGTGCAAGGTGCCCACTAGAATAGTGAACATCATATGCCAGGCTAACTTCTCACATGCGGCGTTACACCAACCAACCTATTGCAGTGCGTCACAATCCAACATCACCATTTCCTCCTCGCAACGGTTCACCCTCTCTCACAATCTCACAATCTCACTATCCACATTCACGCTTGCAATCATCAAAACAAGTAATTGTCTGCCTCTCTAAAAGATCAATAGAATTCAATCACTCAAGAACATCCATGTACCGTGACCGTCGACCTATGCTGGCCACTTGAATCAATGTAGTCCACGCCTGCGCACGAGTCTTTTCACACAATCTTAACAGGTCCACTCACACAAAGTTCCCTTCCTCAGGTGGGTTGTCGATAGCTCTTCACGACTTCCCAACAAACCAACGGTCAGACAATTACTACAATTCTGTGTTTCCTACACCACAAATATATCCGGGCATCTTAGGCTACTCTTGAGCCCGATAACCAAAACAAAACAAAACTCTTTGACTGCACAAGTCTGGCCTGAAACCACGTTCACTCAACTTCATTCCAACTCCGCAAGACATCACACAATCAGATCATCACTGCGATCTATCATACGACGCATCCCTATTAATACTCACTCCTTCATTCACCCCTGTTCTCGCCGCACCATCAATCTCCATCAGTCTCTGCCAAAATCTGTTGTTCTGCGTTCTCGATCACTGGCCTCTTTTTTTGGGCTCTATGGGTCTAAATCTTTCTAGAGTTTTCTAGATTCTCCCCTCACTTTAAGAGGCAATCATCCTACACCGCTATCAACTGAAGGAGTCGGGCTCCACATTCTAGACTTACTCTGGAACCCCTGGCAAATGTCTCTTTTTGTCTGCTTGGAAGTCTGCAGGGGAGGAAAAATATCATTAGCCAATTATTAATTTCAGCTCCAATGAACCATGACTCTGAAAAATCACAGACTCCCGAATCAGTTTAGTTAGTTTATTACCAAGCCAAGTACAGCTGGACATGCAAACACCTCAAGACGAGGGTGTAGAAATACATTGGAACTAATACAAAGCCAAACCTACAGGTGAAGTTAAGATGGTGCAGCATACGCAGAATAACTAATTCAAGAATCAGGACACCGAAGATTACCGCTCCGACATCCAAAATCTCCCTCATTAGAGGTTTGTAGGTACAAAGCATTAGTCTGTCCCTATACTATCGCTAATGTGACATCCCTACTTAGCTTTCCTAAGGCAAGTTCTATAAAGGTGTCAGCACATGAAGGCTTCCTAAGAAGACCATTCACTCTGAATGGGTCAAGTAGCATAAAGCTGTGGAACTAAGATGCTTTCTCCTCTCAAGGCAAGGTAGTAGTCTCTGGACTCTGTTTCTAACTCCAATACAAGAATCAAATGCAAGTTCCCATAAGGCTGTGCGGTATCAACCCATCCACGAAAGACACCTCCCCGTAGGTAACTTTCCAAGCGGCTATGATGTTCCCAGGCCTTGGCTCGATGACCTTGAGTCCCAGGCTCTCTCCGGTGAGAAAGAACATCATCCCACATTATCAGCATCTCCGTTCAATGTATCTTCTCCTCCCTAAGTCTAACTCCTAAAACAAAGTTTTTATTCTAACAGAGAGGCATTTCTCCACCTGCAACTGAAATGTGAGGAAGAACAAGTTTTGCATACACATGAATTCTACTAGCTGACCTAACTCGAGAGCTTCAGGGAGATACACGTTAGACCTACAGAATGCGGCCAAAATAAGAAACAACATGTAAATTCATAAAACACATGTATACATGAACATTGTTGCTGAGCACAATTAAATCAATGCGATACATAAGCATACAAATTATAACATGCATTAGTCACATATACAAATCTTCACATTAAGGTTTTCGTCTAATCATACGCTATTGCAATATTGATTTCTCCACGTTATATGGAAATAGATACCTGTCACTTCACCTTCCATGTTATTACAATACACAATCGTATGGCACAAATGTTAACACGATAAAGATTATATGTCGGTGCGGACTACCCATGATTATGATACACCCCTACAAATGCCAGAGCAGATTTGTGCTCTATCACAACTATGTGCCCATTTACCATGCTCTCAAACAACACAAACATTACTTTCCTCAGCTTGGATATATTTATGAGAACAACACTCTTATTACTAGGTTGTACCTTGAGCTTAATGTTAAAACTAATCTCTCCAGGCTACCAAAGAAGAGTAGTCACCTACAAACTCATTTCCAATCTAAAACTAAGGCATGAAATAACTACCTAAGGAAATTGGATTCGAGGCTAAAGGGAACTTATGAACTCCCTATTCCCACTGGTCTCAAAATGGTTCTCTACAAACAAAAGAGCCCACAGAAAGATTGCACATTCAGGATGGTGTGAGGACCATGGAAAATAGTAAAGCAAGGTCTGAAAGCTTTAGTCCGGACAGAAAGATTATTAGATGAAATCAATAAAGCAAGAACCACCCACAAACCACTGATCAAATAGAGGAAAGGAAGATGCCCTCCTGAACAAGTGGCTAAAACTCCAGTTGCATTTGTGAAAGACCTGAAGACCTTCCAGCAGAAAATGGTGAACGCCTCTGAACAAAAAGAAATTTTCTAAAGGGCAATATACCAGCAATTTTCTAAAAGGCAATATACCAGGCAACTGGGTATGACATTTTTCCTGAATATTTCAACCAACCAACAAAAACATACCTCAGACACACAATCATCCCGGCCCACCTATTAAAGATATTGAAACAGAAAAATCTGCAAGGAGAAACCTCTATGAAAGTGTATGTAAAGAGGAAAAGTTGAGATTTGGAATGGAGGATCTATCAAAGGGAAAAACCCCGAACCCAAACATGATACCCTAGAAAGTTTTCTAGCAAAGCCCAAGTGGCGGCAAAGTATTCTAAAACAACCTATATTAAGATTGCTGGCGAAACAGCATCATTGTGTCATTGTACAAGAAGGGCCACAAAAACGACCCTAAATCTTATATTCCAATCAGCCTAATAGACAAAATCCCCAAACTGCTACATGCTTCCATGGCTATAGGGCCATGAAAGACTGGATTCTAAATGGCAAAATACTAAATTTCAATTCATGGCAGATTTAGGGAAGATTTCGCTACCATTGACCAAATATTTACCCTACTCCACATCATACACAAATACATCACTGCAAAATAGATGCAGCTGTGTCTAGTGTATCAAGACTTTACAGCCACCTTAGATCTTATACTAAGTCATAATCTATGAAGAAAATTGTGCCATTTTGACTTAGACCCTCCTTTATTGTGCCTGATAAAAAGGCTGTACTCAACTACAATATCTCAAGTCAGGATAAACAGGCTGTAGTGTAGTTCCTATATTCCCAATAGGCTCTGCGCATTGGAATAATATATACTATAGTTTAGACGTAGGACTGAGGTCGACTAGGTCTCTATCGAATATATTAGACTTAATTGTGAGTGCCAGTTAGCTCAGAGGTCACTTGAAACTTTCTCGAATTCACAAGAAGGGATTAATTTCTGACAACCGCATAAACATGACAACTTTGTTACCCAAGAATAAGAAACGTATCTCTAGAGTTGCGGAAACAATAGATAGTTATTTCACTCAGTCAATCGTGCATGCTTCGTTTCACCAGAGGTGCAGAGAAAGAGAGAGACAGACGTTTTCAATAAAAAGTATTTATTGAACAGTCTTCTGTCTCATGCAGGAGAAATGAACTGCTACAATCGTAATACTGGTTGCAAAGTACAATGCGTACAGTACGAAGAGTATTATAAAATAATACTGTAAAAGCATGATATGGTTTCTAAGCCATAAAATACATAGAATACATACATTAATAAATAAAGACTAAAAGTACTCAACTGGTGCTTCTAAAATACGCCTACCCCAGTGTACCTAACCTAAGTATAGTACAAGGGAAGAAGTAAGTGAGGTGTAGCTTAGTTTCAGTATTCTTTGCCAAGAATCTCTCCAAGAATTCTCTATGGGTCTAATCAGCTCCGTACCTTGGTTTTAAATGAAGGAGGTCTTGTATCTCTCTCTCAGAACTCCATTTCCCAGCAACCCGCTCCAAACCACCGTGTGTTTGCCTGGGCAAGTGTGGGCATATTTATACCTTGAAGGTACCGAGATTAACGTAAGGTTGGACATAATAACGTCATCAAAGACTCAGTTCTTTGAAAACTCCATGATTTCTTGTATAAATTAATATTCAAGCAAGGGGAAGTCCCTGACTGCTGAAGGCGGGTTTTTCCAAGAAATCGTTGTGGATTTTCGGAACAAGTGGAAGTAGCCATGCCGTATTTGGACTGCATGGGCTAAGTCTAAATATGGTTATGATTTCTATGCCTTTATAAGGATAGGGTGATTTATACCTATATATGGGCATGAATCGTGAAAATTACACTAGGGTCCTAAATTCATATACAACACCCACTCCACTTTATTAAGTTCAACATTACTAAATTATAAGTATTTGAAACATATCTAAAGCATGTGTTTACAGTCCCACCCAATATACAAAAATTTGCATTTGAAAAGGCTGTTCACGAAATGAGCATAAACTGTACGAATTTGAGAAAAGTGTTTACATATATGATGTGTAGCATGAAATGATTAATGCTAACCTAATGAATCACGAAATTACATTTGTGAAATGGCTCTTAAGTACAGAAAAAAGGTCGATACCATCTCATAGCATAATATATAAACAGTTTTTTGGTTTTGAGGACAAGGCCAAATATTGTCTCTAGGAACTGTTTAACAAGAATTCTTGTTCTCTATGAATAGTTCTACTTTAAGCAGATTATTCTGTGGCAATTTTTTTTTATTTTGGATAAAGTTCAAATTGATTAATAGAAAAATAGAGTTCCCAATTGAGAATGTTTGTTTTGAAAAAGCGAAGGTCGGATTTCAGAGTTCATGGAATGCTGTGTGCACGATTCAAAAGTTATTCTTGGTGTCAGGAGAAAACATCAGATCGTCTAGGCTGGCAAAGAAACCGTCTACCATAGTAGGCGAAAGTGGAACTACTTCAGTTAGTAGATCAAATGTGCACAAATGAGAAGCATCGCCGTCAGCGTTAGTCGCATTAGCAATGTTCGCAGTAGGTGGTACCTGTGTGCCTGTTGTTCCACATATTTCACCCTCAGTTAGACTTGCCGGTGAGACCTCAATGAATGCCGTCATCAGGATTGGTAGCCTTTGGGGGCAACACGATGCATGAGTCGTTACCGGACCTAGCGAGGCGTCAACATCCGATGGCAGTACTGATGGAAGTGTAAGACAAATGTCCAACACGCATTCTTCTCCGCAAAGCAGTCATCCTAGAACAGGTAAGATGCAATCTTGCCAGATTGGTCTGAATGAAAGGAACCAGGTGGTATTCAGATCTCTTAAACGAGCCAAGCCAAGAATCTGTGTAATTCTGTCACGGTACCGCATGACTAGAAGAGCGTCTTCCATGGTAGCCTGGGTATCCTTGTTGACTGGACTTGCCATATCGTAGCAGAAGGAATAAAAATAGAATTCCTGCTATGACTCCCAAAATGAGAGGCAGGCCGCCGAACACAGAGTGCACGAAGTTTGGAAAAATGCAGAGGACTGCTTCAAAGGGTGCTAACAGTCCCGAAAAAATCGTCTTAAATACATGTGCAATTCCACTCATATCAGACATGTTTAAGATATGACCTAACATTTCTGCTAAATGTATTGGGCAGTTTGTTGATAATAGGGCATGTATCTCTGCAGAAGTCCTTGCGACTCGCAGATCATACGTTTCTCTGGACGAAGTCAGTGGCACCGTTTTTTGCAAAGGAATAGCTTTCATTCTGCTTAAAGTATCAATTCGTATAGAAGAGATATTCAGTGAAGGCCATAACGCCGACTCCCTGTCTGTCTTGCCTTTTGGAAACAATACTTGCATACAGCAAGTGACCCTGGCTGACACACTAACTAGATAGGCTTTTCCTGGCAACATGCCACAACAGCTGTGATCATTCAACATTATGTAGCTACCATTGTATAGCTGCCTAAAAACTGGATCTATCACTGCTTCTGGTGAACCGTGCAGGTGGCAAGAAAGGTTTTTTGAAGAACCCTCGCAGGCTCCGTGTAAATTAATACCTTGGCATAAAAGTTAAGCATGGGCGAATTTTGCGAATTCGCGATCCGCGAATTTGCGAATTCGCGATCCGCAAAATTCGTGAATTTGTGCGAATTTGCGGATTTTTTGTTTTTTGCGTGTTCGCTGGGTTTTTTGCGTGTTTGCGGGGTTTTTTGCGTGTTCGCGGGGCTTTTTGCGTCTTCGCGAGCCGCTTGCATAGCGAAGTTACCCATGCAGTCGTTTATGGGAGAGGGAGAGAGAGATAGATAGATAGATAGATAGATAGAGAGAGAGAGAAAGAGAGAAAGAGAGGGAAAGAGAGAGGGAGAGAGAGAACGAGAGAAAGAAAGAGAGGCCGGATCTCTGAAGGGCCAGATTCCTGAGTTGCCCCTACAGAACATACAGCTTTTTATTTTTAGCAAAATGCATATGAAAATGGTGCTGTAAAGGTCTCTTTTAGTTTAACCCCTCCTGACAACTCAAAATGGGTGTATTTGCCATCCTCTCCCTTCTTCCTGTTTTTTATATCTGTAAGTGCTTCCTGATGAGATTTAATTCCTTGGACAGGTGCCTCGTTGCCTACTTGTAACTATTCTCTGACGCTGCTTCAAGGGTCAGAGCAGGGTCAGAGAATAGTTGCAAGTAGGCAACGAGGCGCCAGGAAGCAATTAGCAGCAGGTGTCCAAGTTGAAGTTAATTTGTTTGTAACCCTTTTGTAAAAGGTTACAAAGAAATTAGGTTCAACTTTTGCACCTGCTGCTGTAACCCTTGCTTGGCTGAAAATTCGTCCCCGCTGATTCGCGGATTTTACCGCGATTTCGCGAGATTCGCGGATCGCGAAATCGCGGGAAATCTGCAAATTCGCCCGCGAAACGGATTTTACGCCCACCCTTAATAAAAGTGTACCACTTAGTGAGTTTTTACAATTTTTACCACTAAGAAATACTTCCTTGCACCCACTCTAACATTTGTATGTGTATGGTAAAATCCAGGTTGACTTAATGTACCCTTTACCCAACCTTTCATACAGGCCTTCTGGTATGTGTTTTAAGCAATACTGAAACTGGAAAATCGTCACTGGGATCGTGATGGTGCCATGTATTATCCATTCTACGACTGGTTTCTCAGAAACAGTTAATGGTAATCTTTCCAGTTTTTCTATGCTCAGCACCGCATAGTCTGCTCCTTTTTGTGCCAACGAGATTTGTTTATCTGTAAGGTTAAATACAGAAAACAATGACGTGGTGTTGATTAGACGCCATGTAACGTCCAGCCTAACAGCATTATAGAACGTAATTGAGACTGGCCATTTTGTAACATTAGCAAGTCCTGCTCTATTATGTCAATGGCAGAGGATACAAAGAATAAATTCTTGAGGACAGAGTCGTTCACCCATTGTCCACTACAGAGAGAGCTTTCTCTAAATGAATGCGA
The DNA here is from genome assembly GCF_964263255.1 of Lissotriton vulgaris. Taxonomy (NCBI): domain Eukaryota; kingdom Metazoa; phylum Chordata; class Amphibia; order Caudata; family Salamandridae; genus Lissotriton; species Lissotriton vulgaris. The sequence continues at coordinate 331,940,777 of NC_141687.1, forward strand.
GCAATTTCTCGTATTCTTTCTGCAGTTTACATTTGCAAGATTTTCCATGCTTCATTGTAAGCAGTGTATATACCGGCGTATATGAAACGTTTTTGACGCGGTTTACGAGGTCCAAGTAAAAAATCTCGTAAATCAACGCCTTCTTTAAGTAAAGTCAAGTATTGTTTCATTTCTGGAAGTGTGGATTTCCGTAGCCACTCAAGACATAGTTTTCCTACACTGTATGTTGTTACTATCCCTGGATGTTGTCTCTGGGAATATCTTGGATCTGGCCTATTCACCTTGAACCCTTATGTTTTGTTCATGAATCTATCTTGACAGTTATTCGTGTCTGTGGGCCAGATTAACCATTTTTTCCAATCAGGATTAGTTCTGTTCTGTTGTAAAATCTGTTTTACGTCTACCTCCTCATCTGCAGTGTTATTACTGTCAGGCGTGGGCTTAGGTATGGACGGTTTGTTTAAATCATTTATCTTAGCCAAGCCAAGACAAGATGTTTGTTGAACAGTGTCATTTAAAAACATTATTTGCTCTGGGATAATGCAGGCTCTGAATAAGGCTTCTGAACCTTGCACCTGCCAGTTTTTTGTGCCCCAGACAGTTTTTGTCTCAATGTTGTCTTTCCAAAAGTTAAAACCCAATGTAGACAACTGAGCATAAAAGTTTGCAGAATAAATTTGTTTAGTATTAGTCAACATGTTTTTCATTCCTGTCTTATTCATATTTTTGAAATAAAATGTTTCTGGATTTGTGACATTAAAACCTGAGAAGTATGGAAACTTTTCATAAAATGTTTTAGAGCTGCCCTTTGGCGGCATTGGACAATGTTCCCATTGATTGTAAGTAAAAACATTTCTAGGGTTTGCAGATTTGTGCAAATAATGGTGGCCATAATGATTAAAACAATACATTTGTTCATAATCTGATGAACCTTCTAAGTATTCATGTTCTGAGAATTTAGCTGCCATTTCTAAATCTGTCATCATGTTATTAACAGTTTCAAAGTCCCAATCATCATCAGAAAATGTGCTGGGTGAGACAAAGTCACTCAAAGAAACCTTAAATTGGTGTGGAATCTTCAACAGTTCCACCGGGCCATAAATGTCATAATCAGTTGTATCCCATGCTATACCACCAGGTATAGGAACGGCTGTGATGTTTACTGATGACAGGTCTCTTCGCTCACGATGAGATGATTTGTGAGGTTTCAGGAGCAAGTTGATGTTCTTACTTGCTGTGTCCATTGTACTGTATTTTCCATCTAATATTTGTCCCAAACAAAAAACAAAGTAGGAGAAAAGGTACACCTAACACAATCCAAAATTCAACCCATGGCGAAGCCAGATAAGTATTTTCAAGTTGATGAAAGAGTTCTGTAATTTTGTCTTTGAAAGTTTTATTTTCTGGCGTAGTTTCAGGTTCACTGGGATCCTCAGGAAATGTATCAAAGTTGATAAAATAACCAGAGGCAGTTCTGTCAATTGTTGGAATAGCATCAGGATTGTTTGGAATCGTTGGAGCTGCTTCTTTCTTTGTCATATTTGTATAGTCAGATGCTACATCATTGTAGACAGGAGTTTCTTGACGAACTGTTATTTGGGTCTCAAGAGGCACAAGTTCCATGGATTTGTTGCATAGTCCTTCTTCTCTCACTGCAGGTTTATCAAAGGTGATAAGTCTTTCAGTTTGAACCTCTTGGATTGTAGCAAGATTTGGTTGGCTGCTACATCTTGGGAGTCCACTGGGTCTACTACTTATTATCGGCCACATGACGTGGATTGACCAGGTCGATGGACATGACTCGGTGTTCCTTTTTACCAGCAAGGGGCGGTAGTACCACTGATCTTGTTCCGTAGATAGCTAAGACAGGTACTGCTTTTCTGTAAGAAATCCCAAATTCCTTCTTCACCGCGAACTTTTCCCTGACTAGATCCCCAATCTTTGGAATCCAGACAGGTCTTGCTGGGACAGGTGGTTTTTCTTCAGTGGTCGTTTGCTTCTGTATTGTGTTACTCAGACTTCTTCTTGTTTTATTTAAGTCCTGTAAAACAGCCAAACGATCTTTGATATCAAATGGTTTTTGTTCCACCACTGAAGTTTGACAATCAAGGTCTTCGATTATCATTCCAGTACCAAACAGTAATTCATATGGAGTGATTCCACCCAGAGAATTTCTTGGCAGATTGTTAAGACTACGTTGGACACTTATTAGATGTTTGACCCACCCATCACCCGAACCTAATACCCTGGCTGTTATAGATTGCTTTATGTCACGGTTTTTTCTTTTCACTACCGCATTTCCCTCAGGATGGAATGGACTTGAGTACCGCAATGCAACGTCCAAGCTGGTCATGGCCTCCTTGTAAGCTCGAGAGCTAAATGCAGGACCCTGGTCAGAATGTAGCGTGCCGATTGCGTATGTGCCAGCAAAGACTCGCAAATCTTTTATACCAGTTCAGGCGTCAGCCGAGCGCTGAGGCCACATCCAAATGAACCATGTGCAGGAATCCACTGCGACCATGATATATTTATAGTTGCCATCCCTTTGTAAGGGACCACAGTGGTCCAAGTAAACACACGCTAATGGTTTATCTGAAATCAGAAGGGGCGTCTGCGCAGGTCGTTTCACTGTAGAAACTTTCATCTTTTGGCAGATTTCACATTCTAGAACATAGTTTCTAGCTTATTTCCTCATGCGCGGCCACCAATATCTCTGTTTTAATAATGGTACTGTGGCGGAAACTCCTGCGTGTGTAGAGGCGAGTCCTTCATGTGCTGCTAAGATCAGTCCTAACCTATGTTCCATGTTTGGGATTACTCTATCCCCCACTCCAGGGATTCGAGCAAAAGGAACATTATTTGTATCAGTTATATATGAGTACTTTACTGGAAAGCCTTTCGGGAGTGTTTTACCACTGTCTTTCACTGAGGCAGTGACAGCTTGCATTATGTTGCTATCTATTTTTGTTTTTGAACGAGTGATTGTAGCTACAGAAGCTGTTTGTAGAGCTGCCTTTGCTGCTTCATCAGCCAATGAATTCCCTGCAACGTGAACGCCATCACGCTGATGACTCAGTGTATGAATCACGTGAGTCTTTTGTAATTCTTTCTGTAATAGAACTACTTGTTCCCAAAGCATTTTATGCTTGATTTTGCCACCTTTTGCGTCTTTGAAACCGTTTTGAATCCAGTTCTGCAGATATTCATTGTAAGACTGGACGCAGTAATACGAATCACACACTATGAGTGTGGGGAATTCGCGATCTGCATTTTCAAGCGCCATCTTGAAAGCTTGGAGTTCAGCTCGCTGAGCTGTACAGTCTCCGAGTGAGGAGTTTTTGTGACCATAGGTCTGAATTTACCTTCGTGCCAGCGACCTTTAACAATCGCACACGCAGCACTATAACCTTGTTTGCCCCCAATTGCGGGCTGTGCTGATCCGTCTGTATATATTATACATCCGTAATGTTCTAGAGGCAGAATCTCGGTCGGCAGAGGACATTCGTGTTCGTATGGTAGAAATTCTTGTGTTTTCAAGTAGGGGTCAAAGACGTATTCAACGTCTGTTGCAGCAAGAGAGTTAACCCATTGTATCCATCTCGGATGTAAAGCTTTTGAATTTGGAATGCTTGCTTTTGTCACTGCTCCTAGAGCAGGTACAGGTGTAACAATCATTATGCATTTACCCTGTGCCAGGGCTCTCTCTTTTGCTACTGCAGTTTGAACCACTGTCAGAATTTTTTCTGTAGAAGTGAATTTCATTTCAGCTTGTGTGTACAAGTGTGATTTGTATACTATTGGTACCTTTTCACCTTCATTAAAGGTTAGGTATGTGAATCCGCTTCTCCCTGGGATGATTCGGATCACAAGAATGCGCACGTTGTCTCGTGTCTGTAACTGTGTTTTTGCTAACATGTCTGTTTGGACTGAACGCAAATTTTTGGGTTTTCTATTTGAGTCCAATTAGTTGGTTTGAAATCAGGTTTGATTAGTTCGTAGAGAGGTTTAACCCTTTCTGCGTAATTCAGAACATAAGTTCTTCCAAAATTCAGGAAACCTAGAATTTACTAAGTTTTTCAGCGTTTTTGGAGGTTGGAGCAGCGCACATTTCTCTAGAAAGTTTGCTGCCAGGCTTTTGCCTTCACTTCATTACTCATAGTCTAAGAATAGGATGTTGAGGTGGGCAATTTGTGATTTCTTAAAATTAAATTTGTACCCTTCAGAAGCAAACACAAGCATTATGGTGTCCACTCTTTTCAAGTGTACTTCCAAATCATCGTCCATAAGATAGATGTCATGGACATAAGATAATGCCTCATCATCCAATGTCTGTAGCAACTCTGTTACGCTGGCTGAAAATAACCCTGGATTATTCTTGAATCCCTGGGGGAGACGGCAAAATTGTCGCTGTTTCCCCATAATTGAGAAAGCGGTCAAGTACCTGCTTTCTAGTGCAATGTTTTGACAGAAGAAACCATTTGAAATATCTAGTGTTGTTTTGTATTTTTTTCTGTACGATGTTATTCATCAGTGCTGCACTGTGTGCATTTTGTACTGAAAAAGTTTTGCAACAAGAGTTTAAATGTCTGTAGTCCAAAACTAGATGATATGTATTATCTGGTTTGGAGACAGGAAACAAAGGATTGTTCATAGGTGAGGTGCATGTTTCAATCACCCCTTGGTATTCAAGTTGATCTAAGATCTCCCTGACCTGTTTTTTAGCTTCTTGCTTAACTGGATACTGCCTTTGTGCAGTGGGTTGCTTTTTTAACTGCATTTTATGATGAGGAGAGACCTCATCTCATCCTACGTGATTTTTGTATAATGCTGGAGCCTGGGCTACAGCCCATTTTCTGGCATAGGTGTAGGTGTATTTTTTATGAATTGGAATGTGATTTGAGACGGCTGGCATAATTATCTCTTCGCCATGTGGGCACTCCCTGACAAATTCAGGTGGCCAGTCTTGTTCTGCTAGAAGAATGTCATAATCCTTAGATAGCTTCTCTCAAAATAGTGCCTTTATTTTCCTAGTTATGTCCCCCTCCATCCGGAGAGTTACTTCATATAACTTATGGGGCACACTAACCCTGGTGTCGGCAGTTTCAACTTGAATGCATTCATTCAAGTCCACTCTCTCCAGATGATCCTTCAGGATCTTGCGAGCTATGGTGACTTCTGCTGCACTGTCTACCATTGTCTGGGCCCACTCCCCGGTCTTGAGTCGTGTCCTCAAGATCCTCGGCATGTCTGATCTTTACACTTACTACATTCTTCTTTGTGAATTGAGATTTCTTATTTTTAGGAGCGTGATGTTCGTCTTTGGACTTCGCGTGTTCTTCCTTCTGTTCTGATCGTTCTCTTCTTTCGGATTTCTGCGAGGAAGTCTGAAAGGTACGAGAGGAACGTGCATCAGTATCTTGATATCTATCAGGTTTTCTCAAATTATCCCTATTTCTGAGGTTATACCTCTTTTCAGAGGGCTCCCGTTGGGGAGACCTACCGCTGGACTGGGAACGCTTCTCTTTAGTAAGTGTTTGTTTACTGTTCTCCCACTTCTTTTTAGGAGTAGTGAGATTATTTTTAATAAAAACCTTTTCAGGATTTTCTGTTAGTTCTGGTTTTACTGGTTTCCGCCCCACACTATCTCTTCCTAGTTCTTTGTAGGATTTTTCAATAATTCTTGCAAGTTCATATGACTGCTCTGTTATATCTGTTTCTTTTAGTTTTTGGTGGATTGCCACGGACGCTGCTTCACCTTCAATGTTAGCGAATAGTATAGCCGAGACCGGTTTGAAATCTTTTAGTAACTTCATACCTAGATTTAAGGCAGGTTCTGGTCCGTATTCATTTTGAATCTGTCTTAGGACGTCTGGTATTACCGCCATAGACGGAACACCATGTGTTTTTGTGTAGATTGAAGCAAAGACTGTACCCCAAGTGTCACAGTCCTCCACATGTGGTGCTATCCTCATTGGTAAAAAGATTGTCAGAATTCTGTGTTTCTCATGAGGTGTACTATCAGGAAATGCTGCCTCTATCTGAGTAATTTTTTTAGCTAACCAGAACGGAATTTGTTCCCTTTTTGCGGGTAATTTACCAATGACCGATTGTATAGTCTGTGGTGTGATTTTGTTTGTGTTCCCTTGGTGAGGGGTGTGTTGTGGAATCTTTACAGTAGGTTGGACTGTTAAGGTCCGCATGACATATTGAACCAATTGTCTATGTATTTTAATTAGCTGTTTTAGCTGGGCTAACAGTTCTGGACCTGTCATGTTTTCTATGTCAGGATGTGGTGTATAGCTGGCTAGTACCGGCCATGTTGCTCCTGGTCTACCTAGTGGACCGAGCCTGGTAATGTGATTTTGATGTTGTAGGGCGCCTTTAAACCAGAGCTGATGCTCTTAGTAAGTTAATGGAATTTCAATGTCCTCGTAAGGAACAAATTCCACTGGAGGTTCCTCTACTTTGTAGTAGTGGAACTCATGTGTTACTGCATTTGCTGCAGGAAACTGAATCCATGAGTAGAATACCTCTGTCTGCCGATATTCATGTGCCTCTATGACGAATATTTCTTTGCCACCTCTCGATGATACTCCATTATTTATGAGTTTGTAAGTTATTGTTTTTCTTACATTTGCCGGGATGATTATAGGACCATCGTCGTTTGGTTGGAGACTTGTGTCGTCTAAATCTGCTTGAGCAGCTCTAGCTAATTCTTTGTCACTATTCATTATTTTGTTGACTGAAAGTTTGCAGAACAAGTTTCAAGGAGACTAAGATTAGGTGCACAATATTTTAGAACACTTCAACTTTGACCAAACCAAAAACTAATACATAGGATTTTTGTCCTACTCAATTTTGGCGGGTATTTCCCTTTCACCCCCTCCGGACGTCTATTGGAGTATTTTATTGGGAAAAAAGGGGTCTGTGTGAAAAGCACGACTGAGTTACTCTAGTATCTAGCGTTAAATTATCGCCTTACCAAATGCTGGGCGCCATGTAGTGTAGTTCCTATATTCCCAATAGGCTCTGCACATTGTAATAATATATACTATAGACGTAGGACTGAGGTCGACTAGGTCTCTATCGAATATATTAGACTTAATTGTGAGTGTCAGCTAGCTCAGAGGTCACTAGAAACTTTCTCGAATTCACAAGAAGGGATTCCTTTCTGACAACCGCATAAACATGACAACTTTGTTTCCCAAGAATAAGAAATATATCTCTAGAGTCGCGCAAACAATAGATAGCTATTTCACTCAGTCAATCGTGCATGCTTCGTTTCACCAGAGGTGCAGAGAAAGAGAGAGACAGGCGTTTTCAATAAAAAGTATTTATTGAACAGTCTTCTATCTCATGCAGGAGAAATGAACTGCTACAATCGTAATACTGGTTGCAAAGTACAATGCGTACAGTACGAAGAGTATTATAAAATAATACTGTAAAAGCATGATATGTTTCTAACCCATAAAATACATAGAATACATACATTAATAAATAAAGACTAAAAGTACTCAACTGGTGCTTCTAAAATACGCCTACCCTGGTGTACCTAACCTAAGTCTAGTACAAGGGAAGAAGTAAGTGAGGTGTAGCTTAGTTTCAGTATTCTTTGCCAAGAATCTCTCCAAGAATTCTCTAAGGGTTTAATCAGCTCCGTACCTTGGTTTTAGAATGAAGGAGGTCTTGTATCTCTCTCTCAGAACTCGATTTCCCAGCAACTCGCAAGGGCAGCCTGGAATCACTGGAGCTGGATTTCTCGGCAGGAGAAAAGACAGCGTCTCTCAGTGCGTATGCTGGAGGGGTCGGCTTCCTTCGGCACTTGCTGTGGCGAGCTGTGTCGTGTAGGTAGATAGTCGAACTGCTCCAAACCACCGTGTGTTTGCCTGGGCAAGTGTGGGCATATTTATACCTTGAAGGTACCGAGATTGACGTAAGGTTGGACATAATAATGTCATCAAAGACTCCGTTCTTTGAAAACTCCATGATTTCTTGGATAAATTAATATTCAAGCAAGGGGAAGTCCCTAACTGCTGAAGGCGGGTTTTTCCAAGAAATCGTTGTGGATTTTCAGAACTAGTGGAAGTAGCCATGCCGTATTTGGACTGCATGGGCTAAGAGGGCTGGAGAAGTGTGGCTCACTGGTTAGAGCAGGCAGACCCTGAAGCAGAGGTCAGACCCGGGACCAGGATTAAATTCCCGACGCGGCAGGGTCTTGAGCTCAAATGTCCATGGACTCGATAATTATCGCTTCGGTGCCTGACCTAATCATGGGTTCACACTCTGCAACTCTGGGCATTAAGCTTGCTTAATCTCCACAACGGCCCCCCCGCGGCGGGATGCCTGGCTTTCACATTGGGGATGCCCTGTAGGGGCTATCTCACAGGGAAAAGCCAGGACGGGTTCCCAAGGCAAGCGCGGAGATACCCCTTCGGGGGTCAATTCTGGCGCTATATAAGAAACATAATAATAAGAAGAAGAAGTCTAAATATGGTTATGATTTCTATGCCTATATAAGGATAAGGTGATTTATACCTATATATGGGCATGAATCAGGAAAATTACACTAGGGTCCTAAATTCATATACAACAAGGCCTCCTAAGTAACATAAAAATTGTCACCTTAATTGGAGTAAAGAAGGGATGCTCGTGAACGCCACTTTTATACTCACTCGATACAAATGATCTCTACAGCGTAATTTTTTAAGGCAACCCAAGACGTACCAGTAATTGAAGGATTCAGGTTCCTGTGCTCTTATATGCTGATGATTCCATCTTGATTGCAAGAACCCCAATGAGCCTACAAGTGCAATTAACAGCCATGACCAAATACTGACAAGAACATGGGCTAAAAATAAATAAATACTCAGAAAACAAAAGCAAAGATTTTCCGAAGCTTTCATGATCAAAACCTCAAGACTAGAAAAAGTTAAAACCTTCATATATCTGGATCTTTCCATGGACAATAACCTCAAGCGGACAAAGCCTGGGTAGAGCACTTCAAACTCAGCCTTAAGCCTACATTTGCTACCTTTTGAGAGAAAGAAGCGCAGAGCCTTGCTTTTATTCTAACACCAGACAATCCTGGCCTAAGGATATAGTCAACAAAAATGATGAACTTGATCATCAGAAATTAGTTCAACAAACTATGAATGGAAAGGAAATTTAAAACTGTACAGAATCGTTGCCCACTAGGTCAAGCTAGCCTGTTTAATCCCTCACAATCTGTCTAGTCTTATCTAATACAGCAAAAGAAGGCTTTTTTTTAACTGGCTACAAGTGACATGCTAGCACTGAGAGTTCTAATAAAAAGAAACCACTCATCTTCAGATATCTGTTTTTGTGGTCAAACTGAAGGCCGGACCCACTGCCTGCTAAACTGCTCACTTTATGACCGGATCAGAATCTGCATCTTCAAAGGTCTACTTGAACATGAACAGCTGGACAACAATGAAGAACTCTTTCTTTTAAATCCTATGTGACATCACAGTGCTGCAGCCAGTACCACCGAGGTACTAGCCAGGACGTTTTAGACCCATACCAGTCAAGTCTCCAGTGGCATCTGCATGGACTGAGCAGATCAACAAGTGCGTTTCGGGTGTCCTTCATCAGGTGGTTAATTTGAATTCAATTTAGAATGCTGTGTGAAGAACTGTACTCAAATGAGTGAAAAATTACATCCATAGTCTCCAAAATATGGAGTGGTTGGGTGTCTTTTGTGCCCAGTCACTCATATGAGTAAAGTAGATCACAAAGCATTCTGGAATTGAGTTGCGTACAGCTGTGTGGAATCATTGCACTCAGATGTTTCATGTGATGTATTTAGCTGCCATGGTAACAGGAGATAGAATGGTGGGGAGTTGGAGACTGGCTTTTGAGGAGAGAGGCGCTAATGGGGTTGTGCTGTACATGTTGGTGGATGAAAAGAAGACTTGTTCTGATAACCGCGTCCGGAGTACTTCTTAACACTGGTGACAAGTTCATGTGAGAGGTAGGACACCCACCAGCACACTTCAGTACATCCTATTGAGTGAACCTATTATTGGCACTTTGTTGGTCGTCGTATCATAAGTAAAGCTTCTGCGGCTGTAATAGCGTATGCACAGTGCCCTGATTGAATATGGGAGTGTGTAAAGGCAAGAAATGTCCTTTAATAACAGTGGGCCGCAGCACGTATTTAGGAGCAGTGGAAGGCCGCAGTTCAGCACGCACTTTGGCAACATTTAAAACTCATGTGGCCAGAGAGACTTTCTTCATGCGCGAGGGTATGAGCCTACTATGGACGAATTCTAGGACCGGAGGCTCCGTATTATGCTTTCTCTTTCATTTATTGCTACACACAGCAGCCAATGAAATTTAGTATTGCATATTAAAAACTACATTTCCCATGATGCAAACAAACCATCACATCCTGTCATAGCCCATAAGAGCCAGTCAATACCAGATATCCTCCTCTTTCTTTGCTGCTCACGCAGCCAGTTAAGTGTTTTATTACTTCTTGTCTTAAGTATATGCTAATGTGATTATTTGCACGCCGCTTGAGTGGTTTATATTACGCGTTTATCGTGTTTTTGATTGCTGTGCTGTTGCCCTTTGTTTTTTCCCTTGCGATGAACCTGTGCTCCTATCCTCGGCCAGCCGCGACACCCGCTGTCATCGGGGGTGAGCACGAGCCTTGCCGATGCGTCCCTGCTGGGACGGTTGTGCCTGAATAGTACGAGCCTCGCGCTGCGATTTACATTGCCCCCGCGTCTCTCCTGCTAAGTTCGGGAAGTGGGTGCCGCTCTCTCCGCTGTGAGCGGAGTCTCCTTGCATGTTTTACCCACTCGGCGGGTCTTTAATACAGCGGCCGCTGCGGGCCGCATTCATTACCTGGCATCACTGGTACCGTCCCGCCAACGGCGGGGTCCATTTTGCATATTTTGAAGCGCGGAGGCCCCCCTCTTTGGCCAGAAGCGCTGAGAGCAATTTCTTTCACTTTTCCCCTAGGTTTTTTGATGTGCGTAACACAATTGGGCTGGTTTCTGGTATGATTGGGCTACGCACATCGCCACTGCCTGATTTCTAGTAGTTATCTTGCCATTCCAACTAGGATTCTCCCCTGAGCAGAACCCCTATGCCTGGCAGGCTGTAAAAATGCTGGGCCTGGAGGGAGCATACCTCCTGTGTATCTATTCCTGCTCTTTTTGCTCCACCTATGCCCTGAGGGCTTCAAGAACTTTGGCTACAGCTTTTGCTGAGGAGATAGGTGCCTGGTGATTTACCTTGTGCTGTGGGTTTGTTCCCCCATTATTCCCCTCAATATTTTGCCTCATGAGCAGATCTATTTATAAGTTTGGCACTACCATGGAGGATTGGGTTACCCATGAGGAGGATGACACAGTGTATGAAGAGGAAGTGGTTAATCCTACCATAGAAGATAATATTGTTGAGGCCCTGGAGGCCTCAATCCAGGACTCTGTCAACAAGGCCCTAGAGAAGACAGTTCCAGGAACTGTACAACAAGCGCTGGCAACTGCTTTAAAGCCTATCACTAAGCAGTTAGAAAAATTTGCTAAGCGCCATGGTTTCACTGCTCCTACAGTTCCTAAGAAGGACGGCGCAACCTCTGGTTCTCAAGCTGAGTCCTGGCTCCATTCCTATACCTTGTCCTCACTGCCTGCCCCCGACTCCAGTAAGTCTAAGGCTCCGGACACTGATAACGATACACCACATCTACTGACACCCCTGACAAGTCTCCTCCTAGGAAGAAGACCAAGAAGTCCAAGAATGGGGAGCCTTCACAACCTGTGTCCACCCCTTTACCTTCAATCCGGCCGACATTGTTCATCAGAGATCTTACCATTGGCTTCCAGCGCCAGAGGTTGCCGCATATTTGCATGACAACCTCCGCAAGAGTTTCAACAAGGAGGTGAGGAATAGACTCCGGTCAGAGTGTCCTAGGCCAGACATCTCCGATAAAGTCGCCGAAACCCCTGACATAGACTCTAGCATGTTGACATTTGTAAAAAAGTTCGCCAAAGACCCTAAGAAGAGCATTGATCGTGCCTGGCTGGGGTGCCACGACATGCTCCTGGACGTTGTGGGGCCCCTGGCAAAAATCTTGGAGATGGCCTTAGAGGTGCAGGAATCAGGTGATGCAATGGATCCGCATGTTTTGGCGGGTTGGACCAAGAGGGTGATATGCCTCTTGGGTAATGCTAATTGCACCATATCCACGGAGCGCCGGAAGTCCCTCCTTATGAGGATGGATTCCAACCTCACCGAGCTAGCAGCGGCAGAACCAGGTCCTTTGGCGGACTGTAACTTTTTCAGTGAGCGATTTGTAAAGGACGTGGCCAAGTATGTGGGCACCTTCATGACTCTCGATAAAGCCCAGTAAGGGATCAAGAAGGTCTTTCAGGCTGGTGTTTTAAACAGGGCCGGACGGGTCCAGGGACGCTCTTTTGGCCGCCAGTTTTCCTAAGGCTCCCAGAGAGGTGACTTTGGCCGAGGCAGAGGCGATTGGGACTCCACCAGTGGGGGAACATTCTACCCTGTAAAACACAAACAATTGAAGAAGGGTCTGAGGGAAATTTAAAGACCTGCCCAGTTCGTATCCCCCTAACTGTAATCCTAACAACAAAAGAACCGGGGGTCTATAACGGAGCTTCAAGTACTCCGAGCTGCTGCAAAACTCCTACATAAGTGAGTTAGGCGCTAATAGAGCTATATTTATTTATTTATTTATTTATTTATTTCGATTTATATAGCGCTATATAACCCCGGGGTCTCTAAGCGCTTGTCCAGTAAACACCACAGGAACCAAAAGAAACACTACAGGCGATTTATAACCCTCCCCAAGCTTTCTGGAACAGAACCGTCTTCAGCCTCTTCCGAAAGGTCAGCAAATTGGGTTCTTTGCGCAAGTCCACCGGTAGACTGTTCCAGACCCCTGGAAGGGTATTGGAGATGGCACGACCGCCCACTGTCGCCAATCTGAACCGGGGTTGCGTGAGCATAGTTGCTTCGGCAGATCTTAACACCCTGGACGGTGTGTATGGGGTCAGGCGGGTCTTGATGTAACTTGGTGCCTTACCATAAAGGGATTTATGTGCAATGCATAACCCTTTAAACAGCACCCTCTGCCTTACTGGGAGCCAATGTAACTCACGCATGAGTGGGGACACATGCGTGCTCCTGGGTTTCTTGTGAATGAGCCTGGCGGCATCATTCATCACCATCTGCAGTTTGTCCAGAAGTTTTTGAGGTAAGCCCAAATAGAGCGAGTTACCATAATCCAGTCTTGCCAGGATCATAGCAGAGACCGCCCTTCGCAGGGTAGAATGGGACAGTAATGGCGCGATCTTCCTAAGTTGACGCAACATGCCAACACAAGTTCCTACCACCGTGGTGACCTGTTTCCGCATGGAGAGCTTGTCATCCACATAAATGCCAAGGCTTTTTACAGCCACTGCCGGCTCCGGGGGCGGTCCAAGTTCCCTCGGCCAGAATCCATCATGCCATGGGTTGCCGGCGATGGTAACAGGTAGAACTTCCGTTTTCTCCGGATTGATTTTTAAAGAATTCAGTGACATCCAGTTAGCTGTCTGCTTCAAGATGGCTTGCAGATTAGCTGGTGCCCCATCATCCATTTGGATAATGATTTGGGTGTCATCGGCGTAGTTATATACCTGACAATCCATCTGATTCAGGAGTCCAATCAGTGGTTGAAGGTATATATTAAATAACAGGGGCGACAAAGCCGACCCCTGTGGCACTCCACAAGAGATTGGTGATGCCGTGGAGAGTAATTCTCCCAACTGAACTCTTTGTATTCTCCCTTGTAAGAAAGAAGCAAACCATATATAAGTCTCTATATCAGAATGTGTGCCAGGACAAACCTGTCGAAGGACCTACTGAGATTGTTGGTAAGACCCGTACAGAGATGTGTTGGATTCCCATCAAATAGGTATGTAGATCAAGTGTTCTCATTTGGTCATCCAAAAATGGGGTGGTATGTCTCTTGATCAATGAGACCCATCCATCGCCCTTACTCAATTGGGTCGCAACATCAATCGCTAAGGTACCCATGAACAAATGATAAAGATGGGATCGAGTGCAGTGCAAAAATCAAAAGATGTGTGAGTTGGAGGGAGGAGCCAAGATGGCGGACGGGACGGACGTGTGAGCGCCCGGCTCCCCGAGCCGTCCGACTTTACATTAAAATCCTGGACTGTATCCTTCCTACACCGCGCTCAGATGGGGACACGAATGCGCTGGTGACATTCACATTCATTTGCGGCCTCCGTCGGCCGTTTTTGATGGAAATTGGCGGACTTAGCTGACCACCGGGGCTCCCCCTGAACCCTGCGCCGAATGACGCCGCTGGACGCTGCTGTCCTTAACCGGTAGGACGGGCTGTGGAGACACCGATGCCTGGGATTGCTTGCTGATTGCCAGGGGACGGGGGGGCTCCCACTACGCACGGCCCCTGTGCTGATTGCTTCGTGCTCCTTAGTGTTGGGACGAAGGTTCTTTCTAACGAGCCGCCCCCCTCCCTCCAGGGTGGTTCCGAGGAGGAGATGATAATGGCGCCTGCCTCCCAGCATGAACGGACGGCTGCTCCCTTCTCCCCAGCTTGCGTGGACCTGCCTGCACTAGACCCGGAGGCTGCTCGTAATGTGCCACAGTGCAGAGCGGATCGGCAGGGGCTGCAGAGTGTTCTGACTTGTGGGGATATCCTTGATGCCCTTACAGACTTGCGGGCAACATGGCGGCGCAGTGCTCGAGAGCTGGGGAGAAAGATCGACGAGGCTACTTTTTCCACTCTGCGACCGAGGCTGCCTACCTCCCTGCTGCCCACGTGTGTTTCTACACTGGATACAATGTTGCAGCATGTACGAGCGGTAGATCGAGGTGTCCCTGGCTACAATGTTGCATGTCTCCCTACTGACGATGCCATTGTTACAAAGTCACCCCTCGCTCCGAGAATTGTGACTCTGCCTGAACAACTGCTGCCAGAGCTCCGTTTGTCGCCCTTCCAGTTGTTAGCCCCCTACGAGGATATTGCCTTTGGAGACTTTTCTCTGCGCTGTTGGGGTGTGTGTCATCCTGCACGGCAGGGGGGGTTCGCTTTTTTGTCCGCTGCAGCTGTTGGAGACGGGGACCACTCGTCTTCTTCACTTCCGCCCCTCCCATGTCGAGAGCGGCCATCTTGCTCCTTTGTTCTGCCTGCACAGTGTCCGCGGATATGGTCATGCCCGGAGAGATTTCGTCGTTCTGGCCAGGGTTGAAGGTGCCCCTCATCTCGATTTTGCTTGACCGGCTGGCGGAGACCCGGACTGTACTGTCCTTTGCTATGCTCAATTGTTGCAATTTTTGCCTTTTTCCCACTTGCGATTGCGATTATTATGTTCTTCTGTGTTTCTTGCTAATGGGGAGTCGGCTCTGTACGGGACCGGGGTTCTAAGTGTTAATGTTCTATTCATGGCTTGTTTTGCACCCGCTGCCATGCCGATATTGGGCTGATTCATAACAAAATGGCTTCCCGGGGGGACTGAATGGGGATTGGAACTGCTTGTGTGTATTGTTAGAGCACGTGACGAAATGACTTTTTCCATCTATGCGATTGTTGCAATTGATTACAGCACTGTTGCTTTTGGAGTAGGAGGTTTTAGTGTGTGGAAGCTGTGGATGGCCGGGGGTCCCGGGTGCTCTGATGCTACGTAGGCTCCTCCCCACCTTCTTCTTTTTGGGAGTTTAGATCAGAATAGTGCATTCTTTTCTCACCCCCTATATCATAGGTGTTCACGTTTTTCTTTTTCTTCCTCACTCTTCTCTTGCTCTTCTTTCTCTTCTATATTTCGGGTTTACTGGGCGACAGGCACTATGCTGGGGGGGGGGGGTAGGCCGTAGCCTCCGCATTGGTGTAGGGTGGGGGGGTAATTTAGTATCTTTATTGGTTCTATGGGCCTTTCTTTCTTTCTTTGTTTTCTTGCTTTTTCCTTGGTTGATTCTGGGTCCGGGCTTGGGGTTGGCTGAATGGGGACGGCGCTGTAGGGGTGCGTACTTACTGGTGTGAATATCCTGCTGTTGATTTGCATCGCCTCACTGCCTGAGATCTTAAATTTCCACGGTTGTTTTCCGAAATACTGCCGCTCTCCCGTGATGTGAAGTTAGTGTGCGGACTTGAATCTCCTTGGACTTATTCTTCACTGCCTTTTCCCCTGATAAAATTATAAAAACTTTAAAATTAACCTTCATTTCTCCTTCCCCCTGGTGTCATGGCTCTCCTCAGTGTAACATTCACAAATTGTCGCAATTTTTTGTCCATTGACGCTCGGGGGGCCACAATGTTTGTATTAGTGCTCAAAAGTATTGTGGCCGGCCTGATGGTTGTAGGCCCGTATTTGTTCTTTTTACATGCACGAATAAAGGTTTTCAAAAATTAAAAAAAAAAAAAAAAGATGTGTGAGTTAAAAACAAGGGGTAAAAGGATCAATAGGCGAAAAACTCTAAT
Organism: Lissotriton vulgaris; assembly: GCF_964263255.1. Lineage (NCBI taxonomy): Eukaryota > Metazoa > Chordata > Amphibia > Caudata > Salamandridae > Lissotriton > Lissotriton vulgaris. Next base: position 331,957,278 of record NC_141687.1, read on the forward strand.
GTAATTTGTCCTTTCCCTCAAACAAACAAGAACAATGCAGAGGAAGCAGTCTAAACATATAACTGCATTTACAAGGCCAACATGTTTCAGCCGGTAGGGACAAGATCCCATGGCTTTCTTCAGGACCAGAGTTCTAAGCATTAGCTACTGCATACATAAAGTGAACATAACGACAATCTGTAAAGGATATACATAAATAGTCCAAAATCGTGTTCCTCTGTACCAAACAGTGTCTCTTACGTCTGAATAGTACAGGGAGTGTACCTCCCACGAAGCTCGGGTCCTGCAATGAGACAACGTCGGACAGAGCGGGCCTCCTTTTTCCTGAGCTGGGTTCCAGGAGAGGTGAGGTACACTTTTTTTTTGTTGTCCTCATTAGCCACTTAGTCGTTCCAGGGGCGCTCCAGCCGCAAGACACAGTCGCCTCTGTACCATTAAGAAACCAGAAAATAGTTTCATAACCTCCAGAAAGGCAGGCCTGATGTCTCAGCAAAAAAGAGCCCCACACAAACTATCTCCATTCAAGCCCATTATTGGCTGATGGTCCAGTAGCATTATGGCGTGGGGTGCCTCCCATTGGACATGGAAAAAAATCCCGGGTACTCTAACTGTTCCGTTTCCACTCAATTAAGAAGTTCCAGAATCTCACAGTACGGGGGCTACGAGTTCTGGCTAAATATACTTTCGATGTTGCATAGAGTGAAGACAATCACTCTGCATGAGTCGGTGAATTAATGTTGACCCAATTTTTGCAGATTTGTGCGGGTCATTCTCAAATCGAGGGTAAACCTGTAGGTATGCATCCGCTTGTGTGTAAGCTTATGAAAGGTATTAGGGTAGCGAATCTGCCCAAACCTAAGTATACTTCCTTATGGGATGTCTCTCTAGTTCTTTCCCTGTTTAATCTTTGGCCCCAAAATGACATGTTGACAAGGAAACAACTTTTGGCCAAATTGGCTATGCTCTTATGTCTTGCGGTCATCGGACGTTAAACCTTTGAACATTACAGGTAGAGTATATACTCCGGAAGGAGTCTCCTTTAATATTACCTCCAGGACCATGACAATGTCTAGAAGTGTTGATTATCATGCTTTTCCGAGTAATGCTAAGCTTTGTGTAGGTATAGCACAGTTATTGATTGCTTTGCAGAAACCACACAGGCCTGCTACTGCGGCTACTACAGCCAGATGGTTGAAATATGTTATGCAAGAGGCGGGTATCGATACCCAAGTTTTTGGGGCTCACTCTGTTCGTGGCGCCATGGCCTCTAAGAGTTTTATGTTGGGATCTACTGTTCAGGACATTATGCATTCTACTGATTGGTCCTCAGAATCTACTTTCAAACAGTTTTATTATAAGCCGGTGGGTGATATTTCCTCTGTAGTGTTTCAGCAGCATTAAACTAGCATAATACGAAGCCTCCGGTCCTGTAATAGAATAAAAAATTAGCTAAATATCGCGCCAAGAATTTTCAATTCTATTAAGGACACGGAGGCGAGGATTATCCCACCCGGTTATATTACATGTATTGCAATAATTTTGCCCACCCATGGGTTTTATGGTCTGTTTAAGCAGAATTTACGGGCTCTATTACTCATTCTTCCAGGTTCTGAGAAGAAAATGGACTATATATGCTTCCTGTTGAGAAGAGGTTTCATTCCAGTTGGATGTTCTTCCACGTTGGAGGATGTTATTGTTGGACTTAAGTTATTTCATGGACTTACTATTCGAAGCAAAGAAAGAGGAGGATATCCGGTATTGATTGGCTCTTATGGGCTATGACAGGATGTGATGTGTTGTGTGCATCATGGGAAATGTAGTTTTTTGATATGCAATACTAAATTTCATTGGCTGCTGTGTATAGCAATAAATGAAAGAGAAAGCATAATCCTCGCCTCCGTGTCCTTAATAGAATTGAAAATTCTTAGTGTGATAGCTAGCTAATTTTTTAGTCTAGTGCATTTTGTCGCTGCCTGTCAACAAACACTTTCTCATGCAGGCTGCAGCTGCGGGCACCGTGGTGTGTTCCTCGTTGTCACACTGGAAGTGTAGCTTTCCAGAGGGCCCGGTCTTGGGATCGAGGGCAGTTAGCTGCATTAGTATTGCTTGGGCTGTATTGCTCCTCCTGTGTGGCATCGGCTCATCAGTCAATGCTGTGGGGGCAGGTTCAGCAGGACCAATCAATCCCTAGCTGCATGGCTTTTAGCTTATACTGATTCTAGTTGGTTGCTAATCAGCAACAACTAGACTGCTCTAATACATTCTGATGAGTTCTCAACAAATACACTGTCAAATATTGAAGTGTGGTGGCTTATAAAACAGGAAGCTGATTCTCTGGAGTTTCAATACGCACCAACTTTCCAATTAATATTTAGAGTACTGTTGTTTGTTCTCCTGTCAAGAACATGGAACACAGCTGTTATGTTAGACTGTTATTTTAACTTCTTGCTTATTTTTATTTAATTATTGAACAGTTTTTATTTTTCCTTGTTATTGCATTTTATTCTTTTAGGTTGCTATGTTTACTTGCTTTGTAGGTCATAGTGTTAACGCCTAGTATGTCACAGCCTCCCCAGTTTTTTTTCTGAGCCAAAGGATTTGCTTTTGCCTTGGACGAAGTGGAAGAAGCTTTTTGACTTGTATTTGATTGCCATAGAGGGTGACAAATTTTCTTCAGCACGGAGGCAAGGAGTTTGTTGAGCATTTTAGGGATTGATGGACTAAATGTATATAAAAACCTTGATCTGATCGTGACTGGGCATGCAGAAGGTCAACCTAGGGATGTCTTTGAAATGTCACTTTTGATGTTTGAACAGCATTTTGGTCTGCGCATTAACATTGTCATGGAAAGACATAAGTTATTTTCCAGGGTGCAAGCAAAAATTGAGAAGGTGACTGTAGTGGATAGCTTCTTGTGGAGGCATCCTCGTGCCGGAGACAGCGCGAGGATGTCTTGTGTTTTCCTTGCATTGTTCAAATTTGGTTCTACGATTGGGCTCTGAACGATGCATGACAGGATTCTGTCAATTAATCAGTTGGCAGAAATCCTGGTATGCAGCAGGAGCGCTCGGTCGTGGGTGCTGCATCGTACCGAAATAAACAATGTCTTACTTACCTTGATGCTTCATGAAATTACATTACTTCAGTAACCAATTATGTAACTTTCCTGAAGAGTTTGGTGTGCACATGCGAATTTGGTGATGTGGCTGATTCACGTATCAGAGACCGACTTGTTATGTTATGATATGTTAGTAATTTGTGTAAGCGCGACAGCTGCCCCAGCAAAGAGGCGTCCCAGGGCTGGTAGATCAAAAAATGCAGTGCAGATAGAAACTAGATGATACTAGAGTTCAAGAGAAACTTTTAATTAAAAATCTCACTTTAAAGGAGGCTATAGACATTGTAGACGGAATGGAACACACCTCTGGCTGGGTGAAGGAAATGAGAAATACACTTCTCACTACTGTTGAGTGAGTAACCAGTTCAGGATCAGGGAAGGAAACTAACGAGACCATAAGAAACATGAGGACTATAGAAAAACTTGCTCACAAAATCACTGGCACCAAAGCGCTGGTCCAAGGAAGGGTCACCAAATTTAAGTGCTACAAGTGTGGTAGTTTTAGCCATTTGTCTACTATATGAACGCAGAACAGTTTGTCAGAATTGTGGTAAGAATGAGCATTACGCCAGTGTGTGTAAAAACAACAAGGTACACGGGGTGTATGAAGATGAGGAAGAGGAACAAAGAGTTATTCTACAAGTGTCTCTTCCGACTGGCAGTGTAAATAATGTGGAAGGTGAAGTTGATAGTGGGCAAGTCGGAATGCCAGAATGTGGTATGACCATTGGTAGGAACGAATTCGTATTTCCTGCTTATTCTGGATCTACATTTATTCTTATTAGAGACAAGAATTGGGGGAAAATCTATAGGAAAGAAGGTTAAAATTGTTGCCACCTGATATCAAATAGGCCTGGGTGGTGAACTTCACTCCGTTCGCGGAGTTTGCAGAGTTTTCTGAAATCCACACTCCGCAGAGCTTGCGGAATGCAGAAAACTACGCTTAGAGATATGCAGCTGAGTTTTTTTGCCTGCTCGCGATCATGAACGGTAAGTTTGCAATAGCACGAGCTGCCGCTCAGGTAGAATTTATACCTGAGCAGAAGGAATACCAGCAGAAACTGCAGTTCGGTCTGCACTCCGCCACTCCCGGAACTTTTTTTTTTTTGTAACTTTGCGGAGTTCCGTGTTGCAAAACTCTGTGAACTATGCCCAGGCCTGATATCAAAGCAGGGAGTTATGGGTGAGCAATTATAGATTTGATCGGATACACTGCGATGAGTATTAACTTCAAGGGAAGAGAGATAGGGGGGAGTGGCTACCAGCCAAGTATGGAAGATGTGAGCTGAGCTAGCTTCATCCGAACGCCCTAAAAATAGGCTAAATATCCTGTATTAACAGTTCCCTATGACCCTATTTACCCTCACAAACACACCGGACTGCTATAGGGCAGTGAGCGACGGACGGTGGAGATCACCAAGGCTATAGATTGGAGAGGCCAGGCACTCATGGCGGCGGGGCCTAACACTGAGGAAGAAGCCTGCGGCCCACAGTGAAGGAGGAAGCCGGGCGGAGCTTGTTGCCGCGAGGTGACCTCTGAGACTCGCCCGCCGACGGAAGTCCTGCACCACACAGTGTTTACCGGAGGACAGTGCGCGGCCGCGACTGAGCCTCGCACACCCTGGAACGACCGGAGAGGGGGTCGGAGGAACCAAGTACCGAAGTGGCGGTGAGGCACTCGTATGCTGCGGTGAGCCGTGGTCCCAAAAGGGTACCAAGACCACAGGCGGCATCAGCGCGTCCCACACTGCACCAGCATGCCATCCGGAGCACCGCGATCGCAGAGGGGACACCCCGCTACGCCTCGCACAGACCTAACGAGTGCTGGCTAAGCAGAGTGGACCCCCATTGGAACCTGGCTGGAGCACTCCATGCATAACAGCGGCGGCCATCTTGTGAAGCGGGTACGGGAGCCATCTAGCGCCGCGGGGCTTGAAGAAACGCATTGGGACCACAACTAAATACGTCCCGGCCTGCCATTCCATATATGCCCACCAACTGGACACATGTTGATTATAGCGGAAATTAAAGACCCCCCCGCTGACAGTCGGAGCGAGTGCCGCGGTGAACGAGAGCACAGAGATCCCAGGTGGAACACGAACGGAGAGAGATCGCCGTACAGAGTCCGCCAGAAGGATAACTATCACAGGCTACATGCGCTTACACTGATGGCTGACTCCTCCTGAAGTCATTGCGAGGCCCTGCGACACCCTCGGCAACCGCAAAGGCTCTGAGGTATTACGCGCCCATAGGAGGGCGCAAAGTAGAACATCCTTACTGCCCCACTGCGATGGGGAGTTGCTAGAGGCGGCGTACAGGCAACGGTGAAGAGCTGGGGGACACCCCAAGGGAACTACAGGTGTATGCACTACCCAAGCGTAATAACGGACCGATTGCAGACCTTGAATCGGAGCTGAGCCCGAGGCACTGAAAGCAGGAGCGCACACAAAAGAGAGGCCGGCCAGAGGTGAGAGAGGAATCCGCACCCCGTCGGATACATTTGGGGCACGAGAACGGGGTGGACAATGGGGCGGAACAGACTCAGACAACCAGATCCAGTAACGCACACAACAGTGCACTCCTCCGGCTCTGATGACCCTCTAGCCTCCTCTAATAATGACATGATACCCCCGACAGACATGAACACGCAGGAGGCTAAGCTGCACCTGATCCTAACCAAAATCAGGGCCTCTAGGGAAGCACTTGAAACACGAATGGACACGATGTCGACGATCCTCTCTCTGCTCAAGGATGACCACAAAAAACTGGCAGAAAAGGTGACCGAACACAAACTTACCCTTGATGATCTGATTCCCCAACAGACAGAACACTCCACTAGACTCAAGGAATTGGAGCCCCAGTTCAGGGGCTTGCGGGATAGAGTGGACGATGAAGAAGGGCGTTCGCGTCGCAACAATATACACATTTTAGGCGTGCCGAAACGCAGTGAGGGGACAAACCCAACTCAGTTTATGGAGGACTGGCTGAAGACAATCATAGACCCTGCGGAACTAGCCCAGATGTACAGTGTAGAAAGGGCGCACAGGGTACCCCCGAGACCGCCTATACCGGGTCCCCCCGTTGCCTGATAGCACGCCTCCTACATTTCAAAGACAGGGACGCAATACTAAAAACTGCAAGAGAGAAGGCCCCAATCAAATATGACAACAGAAGGGTGTCAATATACCCGGATTTCACGCAGGTAGTGCAGAAAGCAAGGGAATCCTTCTGGGGCGTGAAACGCACACTGAGGGACCGCAACATGAAATATGCACTCTTCTTCCAAGCACGCCTTAAAATCATCCATGACCGCAAGACTTAATTCTTTGATACCCCTGAGGAGGCCTCCGAGTGGATAGAGGTAACACTTACACCACACCCGTCTCAAGAAAATAGATCGGAAGAACTGGAAGGACAACTGGCGGACCACCCGGAGACGCGCCAAGACCAACGAGGACCCACAGAGACTGAGGCCCAACAGGACGGAGGTCACACAGTGTCGGGTGCTGGGAACTCACTGGAAGTGGCACTGCTTACGGCCAATGCACTGGCAGCGCATGATGCCAATTATGATCTGGACATGAACAGTCAAGCCAGCTCGCAAACAGCAGCATCAGACACGGACACTAGTTTACAATTGTTCCCACGCATCACAGCACAGATGGCGGATGACTTCTGATCAGTGGCGCAGAAGATGCAGATTGGTAATCTAACCACGCACCTCATTGACTGATTGGAGGGAGGGAACAGGAACCAAGACACATGCTGATAGCAGGGTGTTAAGTAAGACTTTTGGTGGATATCTGTTAAGAGAGAATGACTGGGCTCACCCCCCTAGGCGAAGGCACAATTGCATTATGTTCATACCCCCGTTGGGTATTATGGTTTGGTCCTTCACTGTTTTCGGAGGGGGACCTTAAGGTTGGGGAGTTGCACACAAATGTAGCACTTACAATGTACAGCACAAAGACACACATTATGAGGACATGGGGAATGTCTCACAAGACGGATACTCAACGTCATGTCGACTCCTAACACATATAAGATCTGCCTCGAATGTGAGAGGGTTAGGCTCCGTATATAAAAGACATAGACTGCTAGCACAACTGAATAGACGGCAAATAACTATAGCGTATCTTCAAGAGACGCACTTGAATAGAGCAGAGGGAGCTAAATTGCTACGGAAATGGAGGGGGCAATTATACGCCACAGAATACTCAGCGTTCTCCAGTAGGGCGGCTATTTGGATCAAAAACACTGTCCCTTTTCAATTATTAGAGCAAAGGGTGGACAAGGACGGACGATTTGTGTTCGTACGAGGGATACTTGACGGATCACTTATAGTGTTGGACTGTATATACGCACCCAACTCGGAACAATCAAAGTTTTTTGCTGACATCAGCAGAGTGTTATCGGACTGGGCAGAACACGACTGGGAAATAGGTGGGGACTGCAATGCGGTCCTGGATCTGGCCCTCGACAGGCCACACCCCCCACTACACGCGACAGATAGCAGGAGACAAGCAGAGGCGCTGGCACAATGGGCAAACGGATGGGAATTAGATGATTCGTGGAGGATTAAACACACAAATAATAGGGAATACACATTCTACTCCCCGCCCCACAAGTTACACACCAGAATCGACCGCATATTCCGCTCTAAGGCGCTCACAGGGTCAATTACATCAGTGCTGCATATGGGTAAGACACTGTCGGACCACAATCCAGTGGAATTAACGTTACAATGGGGGAGGCTTCCAACTCCAATACTGACGTGGCGTTTACCACCAGGGCTGTTAGAGGTCGTAGTTTTCAGATCCACTTTACTAGAAGCCAGTACAAGGTACTTCGATGAAAATGAAAACACAGCCAGTTCCAGACAAATGGAATGGGACGCCTTCAAGGTGACCGTGCGTGGGGTAGCGATGGGAACAAAAGTGGGTGTTAAACACACGATAGACTGTCAGACTACACTAGCAGAATTACAAGGGGCAATTTGATGACAGACATAGGGTGCGTGCTTGTGAGTGGAGTGTGGCGGATGTGGGTTTTCCATAAAAGCCCAGTTTGGTCTCCCTAAGGAAGATCTAAATTCCTGCGTTCGAGACACATTATTCAAGTAAAGAGTAATGTGGTGGTGGTGGATGATGGAAGTGTGCGGTGTATGTCTCGTTTAGCGAGAAGCGGAGCAAGGTGTACATCTGATGGGGATTGCAGTTAGTGGCAATGAAGGGGACGATGTTGATGATGATCATAAGGGCATAGTGGATGTTTGCAGTAGACCATAGCAAAGTGGCATTCGCTGTAGCCCCCATCCTAACAAGAGACTGAGCATATGGATGACTATGTTTAACTGTCTATGTTACCATTAGCATTATGCATGGTTTGGCGCCCAATGTAAACTAACATGCATCATCGGTTTGCCCTGAGTTATGTTTTTTTAAGATACTGTGTACTCACCTCACTTTGACTTTTCTCATTCTTATGCTGGTACCTAAGTATTTTTCTCATATTTCTCTCATACCTGAGTTCTTTTCCTTTGCATCAGTGGGTACAGTTATTCTACCTCATGTTATTGTTACATTTGTTACCTTATGTTCTTTTCTGTGCATTTTGGCATTAGTTCAAGGTTACACGAATTGTCAAATCTTTTTATATGTGAAAAGGGGAAATGTGTTGTAACTTGCTTACTGCTGTGTGAAACCATGGCACTGAGACGTTCCATGTGATGTCATGAGCTGCCATGGTTACAGGAGATAGAACGGTGGGGAGTTGGAGACTCGCTGTTGAGGGGAGAGGAGCTGACGGGGCTGTACTGCACATGCTGGTGGATTAAGAAGACTTTAAATGGTAAAAGTGTCCAGGGAACCACCTAATGAAGGACACCTGAAATGCACTGAATAGAATATATAAATATGAACACACGAGGATAACTTAGCAATATCATGATTGTGATGTAACACGACTAGATAATGCTGGTCATAATCAGAAAGCACTGAAGAAATAAAATAATTCAAATTGAAAGAAAATCTTGGAATACAGTTTGTAGCAGGATTGGACAAATACCAGCGCATTTGAAGGATACTTATCAGCTGATGATATGTTGTTATGTACAGTAACGTATGCGCATGCCACTCTGGTTGTTGTCTGAGTCCAGCACTTTGAATACTTTTTGCAGGCATTTACCTTGCTGCCGACAAATTGTTGAAAAATTGGAAGGATATGGTTGGTAATACATCCTTGGGATGTGTAAATACTTGTCCTTTCCTTTGCATTCTGCCACTCAGGTATTGTATTTAGGCATGTGTATAGCTCTTACTTAATGTGGGGAGTGTATTTGAAAGAGCAGTGTCTTCGTTTTGAGCCTACATGCAAAGATTTTTGTATCACAAAGATATGCTCTTATCTTGTTTTAGGGCACATGGCTTAGCAGTGTGGTGGATGAGGTGCATGAGAGATAGATGGTCCTTTCATGGATTGTAGTGTGCTTGCATTGTGATTGGGCTGCAAGCCCCATTGTAATGTTTATTAGTTTGTAAGCTGAGTCCACATTTACATGCTAACAGTGGCAAGAGGTTGCCACTTTGAGTTGTTATGAATCTGAGGGAGGAGGCGGTATAGTGATCAATGCTGCCAGAATAGACATGGTTACAGCCTACCTTTCTGTGGTGGAAGGTTCTCATCTAGTTTAGGCATTTGTAAAGCGCACTGCTCACCCAGAGGGTTCACAATTAATTATCAGAACATGTAAGTAGTTTGAACCTGCAGGTGTGTCCTCTGCTGGAGTCCTCCAGTGACCAGCAGTGTGAAGCAGATCTCTTTAGGTACATCATGGCCGTCCAGTACCAAGTGGATAGTGATAGTGGACTGGATAATTACATCCAATCAAATTGGAGGAAACTAGATTGCATAGATGGATGTGGTGAGTCCTTGTAGCAACTCGATAGTTGGGGATAGTTGGGGGGGGGGGGACTATGTGCATCTAGATCAGATAGTGCATTTTGCAGATTTCATTTTTGGAAGAGAATACAATGCTCCAAGGTGCTAATCAGGCCTAGAGGTAATTTTCATTTCGCCAGCGTAATCTAGCACAATTTCCAACATTTCACAGAATGCTTTTTATGCGAAATTCCTGAAATTAGGTCATGTGGCATAGTCTCATGTCTGTTCGGGTAAAAATCCTATCCCTGGAGCACAGAAAGAATAGGATTGAACAGAACACAAGCGGCTTCTTTTCACAGCACTTGCGCTTTTAGTGCTTTTTTTAGCAAGTATTGTGCCCAAAATAGACGCAGGGAGCATTTCATGCTAAAATATAACACAAAATCACAGATTTACATTTGCAATTTTACATAATGTTTCCAAAAGTATGCATAATTACACAAAAGGATATTTCACAAATTTCACATACGTTTCATGCTAACCTATAGAATAACGACACATTTTGTTTGCACTACAACTGTAGGTTTAATGGTAATTTTCTACGGGAGAGACTGTGTGCTAATTAAAGTGGCTGGAACTTTGTTTGCCTTGCTGGAGATAGTCAGTGAAGGGTCTGTAATCCCAACTCTTACATGTTCCGTGGGGTGTAGGTGTAAGATAAGTATTGCTACACCATTCTGGAAAGTTGAAACTTACCTACCAGGAAGCAAGAGGGAGGCCCCTAGTTGTGGGCTGCTCTTAGCTCACTATTCTCACTATTTTTAGTTGCTTTCCTAGCAGACGTATCTTGCTCAAGCAGCCACTCAAACCAGGTCACTGTGAGTTTCTTTTGTAGTGTTTCTTTTAATGAATATTGCTCCCTGAATTTTTCTCATATATAAAAAGGGAAATTTGTTTTGATAGCTCACCTGCCACTGTTCTGGTTTTAACCTCTTCTGGACAAAAATTGTCTCCAAGGGCAAAAAGTCATTTATCTTATCCATCAAATTAAAACTTATTTTACTTATGTTTTTGCTATTTTACTTACATTATTTTCAATACCGCTTAAGTTCTGGATACTTATTCAACTATTAAGGTCCAGCCCAGACGAAGGCAACGTTTTCCCCCTGTTTATTTTATTCATTTTCAAATCAATGCAAAAAACATTACTTTATAATACACAATAAGTGCATGCTGTGTATAATATTGGCAGTTTGGGCTGGACTGTTCCCATGAGGCACAGGGTCAAGACTGATTTGCATATGGCCATGTTTGAACTGGGGTGGCTTGGTGAACAAAATAACGATGGATTAAACCCAGATCTGTGACTGGGGGTGAATGTTTTGCCATTGTGCAACATTCCGTCCATCATCTTGTGTGTTTTGCTGTTCACCCTATGTGGGAAGGGTATGACCAGACGTGGGTCCCGGGCTCACTAAGCCACTGGAGTCAAGCCATCCTGGCTGAAGACAGCTGATAGCCAAAAACCGGTCCTAGAGTGCTTATTTCCGGTCCAGGGAAGACATGGCTTGGCAGTTCGGGCTGGACTGTTCCCATGAGGCACAGGGTCAAGACTGATTTGCATATGGCCATGTCTGAACTGGGGTGGCTTGGTGAGCAAAATAACGATGGATTAAACCCAGATCTGTGACTGGGGGTGATTGTTTTGCCATTGTGCAACATTCCATCCATCATCTTGTGTGTTTTGCTTTTCACCCTATGTTGGAAGGGTATGCCCATCGTGGGTCCCGTGCTCACTAAGCCACTGGAGTCAAGCTATCCTGGCTGAAGATGGCTGATAGCCAGAAACCGGTCCTAGGATGCTTGTTTCCGGTCCAGGGAAGACATGGCTTGGCAGTTCGGGCTAGACTGTTCCCATGAGGCACAGCGTCAAGACTGATTTGCATATGGCCATGTCTGAACAGGGGTGGCTTGGTGAGCAAGATAACAATGGATTAAACCCAGATCTGTGACTGGGGGTGAATGTTTTGCCATTGTGCAACATTCAGTCCATCATCTTGTGTGTTTTGCTGTTCACCCTATGTGGGAAGGGAATGCCCAGACGTGGGTCCCGTGCTCACTAAGCCACTGGAGTCAAGCTAACCTGGCAGAAGACAGCTGATAGCCAGACACCGGTCCTAGGATGCTTGTTTCTGGTTAAGGGAAGACATGGCTTGGCAGTTCGGGCTGGACTGTTCTCATGAGACACAGGGTCAAGACTGATTTGCATATGGCCATGTCTGAACTGGGTGGCTTGGTGAGCAAAATAACAATGGATTAAACCCAGATCTGTGACTGGGGGTGAATATTTTGCCATTGTGCAACATTTCGCCCATCATCTTGTGTGCTTTGCTGTGTATAATATTACATCATACCTAACAGTACCCCTTGAATAACAACATTATACAGTATATTTGTGAAAAATGCCTGGATCAGTCATGTATTCTACATAAATTAATCATAATGTTAAGTGATAGTATATTTAGAAAATGCCCCTTTCTAATGTGGTTTGTTATTTGTTCTGTACCTGTTCAATAAAATAATACAACCAATGAAACTTTCAACCAAACTATAGTCAAAATCGGCTGGCTTTAATTATGTACTTAGGATAACCTACATCATAATATAATTTATCTTATAACTTGTGATGTGTTGATGTCACTCCAGTTATATTGTAACTCAGTGGCTCCCAAACTTTTTAGAACCATAACCCAAATTTTAGAACAACAAGCTTTCACGACTCACCAGGCTGTAATGAACACAAGTCGGGTGATTTTTTTAACATAATTAAATCATTGTGCATTCGTGCACTGTCATTTACAGACAGCACATTTTCCTTCGAAATGGCCACAATATTTGCACAGACATACCGTTTTACTTATAAAACTAAACTGCACATGAATGATAACGTGTGGAAATTGGGGTTTAGTGAATTTTTATCATTTGCACATCACCAAGTAAAAGTGTCTTATTTTGTTGCTATTAAAATCTTTGTTTCTATCACACTTCAAAATTACAAAAACGTGTTTAATTTTTGCGTTCCTAACTGCTGAATGTGTACTGTTCATTTACAGATATTTACATTTTGATGTGTTACAATAAAATAACATCCTTCAGCCTTCCTTTCACACATTGTACCTCAGCAAAACTGTCACATATTTTACTTTTCTTTGTCTGACTCCAAAGTGAGAGGAGTTTGTAAACAGAAATCCCCATATTATGAACAGATCGTTCAGAAGACATATGGCCTTAATATGAGTAGCCACGGTGGCAGTACAGGCAACGCCGCATCGGCGGTCAGATTGCCCCATTACGACTTGGGTGGTTGAGCCGCTTGGCACCATCGCACTCGCCAGGGATCAGAGATCACTGGTGGTGTTGCTGCGAACTTGAGGTCATAATATGCTTGACGGGGCTCCTGCGTCCCCGCCAAACATTTTACGAATTTCCTCTCCACCACGGTTTTAACGGCAGTGAGCCCACCATGAAAAAAGTGGTGAAGGAAAACAAAGGGGGCTCTGGGGCCAGGAGATGCATGCAGGTGTGGTTCTGTGAAAACGGGCCTTTTTACGTAAGGTTATGGTTCCGTCACGATCTTGGTGATGTCGGACCATATTTAGCGAATGTGGCTAATGTGGAGTGAATTCGTCACGTTAGCTAGCGAGTTCACCACGTATTTGGAGACTTCATCTTGAACATGGGTTTCATTTTGCTTAAGCCTCCATTTTGTCTTGCCATCACGCAGGCCGACGAGTGTGGTCGAATGAACGAAGTGGCCTGGCCTTCATGTGTTGGTATACATTAACAGGGTCTTTCTTGACTCCGAGGTGAATTGCAAGGATCTCATTCCTTCACCTGAAACTGACCCTGCTGAGTTAATTTCCCTGGTTTGATCGTTGTCTGAGATTGCCAATCATTGTTCAGGACATCGTTAACTTTTAGTCTCCTTACACATGCCTTATCTTGCTAACTATCAGACATTGTTTCCTTTCCTATGTTCTTTATTACATGCATTGTGCCTTTCAATTATGGGTTTGTCCTGCTTGTGGAGATTGGATTTGGGACATTCCCAATGATTAACTTTGGGTTGGGATGTTGCAAACTGAGTTTTTCGTCATGTGATACTTTGTTTGAGAATGTACCTCATTGGTCAGATTTTTGCGCAGTGGGAGTATGTTGTAAATGTGAATATTGTGTATAAAAGGAGATATCTTGCTCTACGAATTTGAGCAGTCTCCTGAAATACTTCCATGCTGTATTTCGAGGATCACTGTTGCTGGCTGCAGCTAATAAACTTGGTCTCTGACGCCACCCAGAAGTATTCCGTGTCTCTGTAAACCAAGACAGGTGAATCTGAAGACTTTGGGCGTGCCCCTGGCGCCGCTGGGTTATAAAAGCCCAGTTCTTCACAGGGGGGCACACTGTGTGCCCCTGTCTGCATGCACACCCAGTTCCTGCAGGGCATGGACTCGATAGTCCATGCCCTACAGGAACCTGCAAAGATCGTTCCCATTGCGGTCCCTCTTATGGCTCTCATATGAGCCTTTAAACAGGCACTGCTGTGGCCCAGCCGCCGCAGGACCACCCAACCTGTATTCCAGTCTGAATCCGGAGGGCAGCCTAATTATGGCTTTAGAGGTGAGAGAGTGGGGTGCTGGCATGAGGGCCCGCTCGTGCACCGCCAAAGTCATAATAATGCTTTTAGGCTAACGTCTGTCATTTGAGATGTCATGTCACTGACTATGTCATGAGTGATGTAACATGTGAGGTCATATAGTTAGCTCAGGCAACTATAACTGCTGAATTTCACTGGTTTTGTACAATCGAAATCTGAGCCTAACTATAATGTCCCTGTAACCTTTGGTTTTTCCAGTGAATTTCTAAGGTTTTTAAATTTTATTTCTTAACTAAAATATCCCTATAACTTTTGTTTTTTTCAGTGATTATGTATGTCTTTTTGAATTTTATTGCATAACTATAACGTCCCTGTAAACTTTGTTTTTTTAACTAGCTTTGTAAGGTTTTTTAAAATGTTATTTCCCAACTATAATCATTAACCTTTGACACCGAGTGTCTCAGTGTGTGTATGAGTTTATGAGTAGGTTTGTAAGTGGGTGTGAGAGATTATGAGTGGGGCTGTAAGTGGGTATAAGAGTGTCTTAGTGGGTCTATGAGTTGGGGGTGAGTCTCTGAGAGGGCCTGTGAGTAGGTGTGCAAGTCTCTGATATGATCTGTGAGTGGGCGAGAAAGAGTATGAGTGATTCTGTGAGTGGGTGCATGAGTGTCTGACTGTGTTTGTGAGTGGGTGTACGTGTCTGAGTTTGTCTGTGAGTGGGTGCATGAGTGAATGGGTCTGTGAGTGGCTTTGAGAGTGTCTGAGTTGTTCTGTGAGTGGGTGCATGAGTGCCAGAGTAGGTTCTGCTCATTTTCTGCTCCTTCTTTGCCTTTTTAGTTCTCACTTCGGACGTTTATTTTGCCTCTTTCTGCTCATTTCTGATCGTTATCTTGCCTCTCTCTGCTCATTTCTGACCTTTATTTTGCCTCTTCCTGCTCGTTTCGGACCTTTCTTTTGTCTCTTTCTGCTCGTTTCCGATCTCTATTTTGACTCTTTCTGCTTGTTTCTGACCTTTGGTTTGCCTCTTTCTGCTCGTTTCGGAGCTTTATTTTGTCTCTTTCTGATTGTTTCTGATCTCTGTTTTGCCTCTTTCTGCTCGTTATTGACCTTTATGTTGCCTTTATGTTAGTTTCTGATCTCTATTTTGCCTCTTTCTGACCTTTATTTGGCCTCTTTCTGCTCTTTTTGGATTTCTATTTTGTCTCTTTCTGCTCATTTATGACCTTTTTTTGCCTCTTTCGGCTTTCTTTTCCTGGGACTGGAGGCGGAGCCTGAAGGCCCTGTACTCCCAGCAATCTTCCCGTCTCCTGCAGGAGCAGACATTGCTCTCACAAACGAATGAAAACTCAGCTCTCAGCAAGTGGGAGCAGTTTTACAGCTCTCTCTTGCTGAGAGCAGAGTATGTGTTTGCTCTGACTTGGCGGGAGCTGCGAAAGCTCCCGCCTAGCCAGAGCAAACAGCTCTTTCCCAGGGGTGGGCACCCCAGAACATAACAGAAGCAAGCCTTGGGGGTGGCAGTCCCCATGGCCATTATTAGCTCCAGGAGGGGTGCTGCATGGCCCCCCACTTTTCATCTGCCCCGGCCAGCCCGAGGAGGTGGTGGTCCCTGGTGGTAAATATGGCCCGGCAGGGGGGAGTAGGGGGGCAGGCGCACAACCTCCCTCCCAGTATTTTAAGTGATTTGGCCCCGGGGAGAGAGTGGTCGCCAGGGATGGGGGTTCTGCGCAGGCCCCCATCCCTTTTTTATTTAGCCTCAGGGAGGTGGTGGTCCACAGAGATTGTAGTAAGCCCAAGAGGGGGTTTGTGCACCCCCCTCCATACATAAAATGAAAGCCCCGGGAAGTGGTGGTACCTGGGGCTCAGAAGAAGCCCAAGAGGAGGGTCTGCGTGGTCCTCCTCCATTATGTAAATAAAGCCCCAGGGAGGTGGTGGTCCCCGGAACTCTAAGGGCCTTAGAGGGGGTCCCATGCGCCACTCTCTTTTTTTTAAATGCCCCCGGGACCTAGCCCCATGGGAGCTCCTTTCAAAACTAGTATGAGAGAATGTGCTTATTTTTATTTTTTATTTTGCCGCAAATCCACGGGTCTACCTGTGATTTAGTGGCAAAATTGAAAAACAAAATGTTTTTAAACCCCACATCTAGGGGTTCAAGGTATTCCTACCCTGCACCCTTTTCTATTGTTGTAATGTTTTTTTGTGGGAATAGGCTGAAGCTGAGGTCCAAGATGGCTGCCGACACTGGTTGAAGTGCTGACAGCCAATTAGATTTCAGCAGGGGACTGTCGAATCCGGGGAGGATCTGCAACCCTAGATATACAAATTTGGTTTTCAGTTAATAGGTCTCTACTGAACGGATTAACACCAAACTACCAAAAGGCACTACTCTGGACCAACATCTAGCTTTCTGTCAAACGTATTGTAATTCGGTTCAGTGGTTCAGGCTGTAGTCGTGTTCAAAAACCCTATGGGAATTAACATGGAGAAAGCATGTTTCGGGACCCCCCTTTTTTCTTGGTCCCACTTCACAGTTCCCCCCAAAATCTTCCAGACACCAACTAAAGTGAGCATTGCATTAGTTTTAAAAATGTCATTAAAATGTGTCAAATGGCGCCACAGATATTGGCAAAACATAAAACCCTCTTCCTATTGAAACAATGGTCCTGACCATAACTACCTACTGGCGACCACCAGTAGGTGATATATATATATTATTTTAGAGTTTTCTATAGCGCGAACTTGAACCGATTAGGTTATCAGAGCGCTTTACATAGCACAAGTTTCGTTACATGTTAACACAGCAGTTTACATAGAATCAGTTACGTTGCACATTTCAATAACTTGAACCGAATAGGTTATCAAAGCGCTTTAAATAAGACAGCATTCAATGTCCAGTGCCCTCCTCCGCCGTGTAGCGGGGGACCACTTCAAGCCCTCCGAAGTCGTCGAGCTGTCGGGACTAGGCTCCTGGAATGTCCAGTGCCCTCCTCCACCGTGTAGTGGGGGACCTCTTCCAGCCCTTCGAAATCGTCGACCTGTCGGGACTAGGCTCCTGGAATTTCAGCTGTCCCTTTACAACTACTTTGTTTGAAGTCATGACGGAGTTCCTAGTGAACATAATACAACTAGAGATATAGTATTGCCATATAAGAAGGTAGACATTCTATCCAGAAAATGGTGTAAACACATGAGTGTAAACCCCGGCTATCCACCCGAGAGAGAGACTAGGCAAAGATGGCCGCCCCATATGAGGAGAAGAGACAGTAGTCCTCTTTTTATTATTGTGGCTTTGTGAGCAGGGAGGGCAGTTTCGTTTTCAAGCTAGCCCAGTTCCTGAGTTGCTGTGAGGGAGTCTTATCTTGCAGGGGCCTCGTGGGCATCTGAAGGCACAGGCGGTGATTTATTGCCTTTCTTTTTAGCACCCCACCATTTTGAACAAAGGGTTGTGTCAAAGTACAAGCGATGGTCAAGAGAAGTATCTTTTTTGTGTAGCAGCCCGTCCGTTAGTGCTCAGTTCCAGATGTATGACCTTTTTTGTGTAGCAGCCCGTCAGTTAGTTAGTGGGGGGGTGGGGGGGGGGGACCTCGTCCACTGCCGCCCCTGAATCTCTGCGGTTTCCTGGTGCATCAAACAGCGTCCCCGAGCCCCTCCACTGCCCTCAAGGCTGTGGGAATCCTCTGATGTGGGGCGGGGGGCAATCGTGAACTGTAGGCACCAGAGACCTGCTCCCAGGGTTCCGGTGGCAGCCGGTGGGGGGGGGACGCAGGGGGCCACCCGAGCAGAGGAGGAATCACCGCTCTTGCCTGCAGGGTGCTCTGAGCCCTTGTGCCGCAGCCCCTTCCGTTACACCCAACGGCGCTGTGTGTTTCCCTCTCGTCTCGCTGCTCGACTAGGGACTCCACTCCGATGTTTCCCAGGGCAGCGACTCCACCCTCCCTCCCTCTCACCTCCAGCCTCCGAGGGTCCGATGTAGCGAGGGTCCGATGTAGCGAGGGACAGGTTCAGCCGAGTGAGCTTCTCAGACAAGCAAGGTTCACCGCGGACCTGCGGCAGGCGCCCCACACACGGTTCGGGTGCACAGCGCCCGTCCGACTCGTCCCCGGTCTCCGCTCCTCCTCCCCGCTGCTCTACAGCCCGAGCTGGCAACGGGCGGCCGCCATGTTGGGTCCTCGGCGGGGATCAGGAGCACTCAGCAATCGCCGCTCCACCGGCACAAGCAGCGATCTGGGTAGCCCTGCAGGTGCCCCACACCCTCCGCCACAATTATGGAGCATGTACGTCGCGGGGGGCCTCCCAAGGACGCTGGGCTCCAGGCCGGAGCAGCGCGCTGGCCGGGAGCCGAGACGGTCCACGTCCTTCCCGTCTCGGCTCCTCCTTCTATATATATATATATATTTATATATATATATATATATATATTCAAAATTCCATCGTTCCTCTATTAATGAAGATTGACGATTTCAAGTACGTGCAAATTTATTAAACCATATTGAAAAATACAAAAACGGTAGAGGACGGCCTACGCGTTTCGGCTCCTATAGAGTCCTGGTGCCTAGAATGTTTTACATAAAGTGCTCAGTGTATTTTCCCTCATTTCTTCCTGATAGAAGAAAGACTAGGCTTTAAAAACAATCCTGATTAAAAGGGCTTTGTACATGTATTTACAAACAGTTTCAATTCAGGCTGTGGTAGGAGCATATAAATTCATATAACAGTGTGCAATTATTACAGCAGTTCTTTAAAGGAATTTCAAGATTTTTCCAGATATTAAATTATTTTTTGAAGCATTTAATTTGCAAATTGTTGTCATGTTATTATTATATGAACACATGTCATAAAAGGTAAAATACCTTGATGTTTTTATACACTAAGAACTAGAGCCCAGAGGTCCAATAATTAAAGTGACAAGTGTAATAGTTATAACATTGATTGGTTTGTTTAACAATGTAAAGTACTTTTTTCTTAGTGAGTACAGCACCTGCTCCTTCTATTTAATGGGCTACTCTTGGTGAAATAGAATTCAGAATATAAAGTGCAAATTTGCTCTTGTCCATACTCCAGAGATAAAAAAAAGTCTTAAGCCACAATCTTAAATCTTTCTGGAAATAACTTCCTCTACCCTAAGTATCAATTTTGGCAAAAAATGGGGACAAGTGGAAGAAAAAAGAGAAAGATGGGGGAGGGAGGGGTAGTAATATCATTTTCAATTCACAAATGCCTAATACATATCATATAGTGATCATCTATACAAGCAGTGATTTGTAAAGTAGAATGTAATATAATGATCACTTGATGTTTTGATTCATGAGATCATGTATTGCTCTGTTTTCATGATTAGACGGACAATGTTAAATCTACAGTTAATCTTTAAAAATATATATTTTTTAAAGTTTTGGAATGACAAAATGTTTCATTGGACAGATGACAACAGTTCAATCGGTTCAGTTGTTCACAACATGCTTTTTCTTAACAGCATTGATGATAACACTTGTTATTCAAACTGAACTTATAATAATATTGTGCTGGTATTTCTGAAAAGGTCAGTGAACTCTAATGGAGAGTCCCACCAATTAGGAAATCATTTTCAATCAGGACCAGGACTCTTGAAGGAGATAGCAATCAGTTGGTATTATTTCAGTACTTGTTCAGTTCTATTGATCAAGTCCTTCATCCTAATCAATCCAAAGTATCATTGCAGATGGATGTGAAGGTCTGCACCCAAATTGTGGCCAAATGGCTTCTCAGTGTCAATTGCTAGGATTAATCTAGATTCAGTTTTTCCTACATCTAAAGTTCTATCTCCACCTCTTTCTTTGGCTTTCACCATTTTAATCCCGCAGTATTTCAAATGGTGGCAATCACTCGAGTGAAACTCGAGAAAATGTTTAGCCATGGGGTAGGTGAAATCCTTATTCCTGATTGCGCGTAAGTGTTGTAGGACTCTCAAATTTAGTTTGTTGATGCTGCTTCCTATGAATTGTTTTTTACAGTAGCATTCTAGTAAATATACTACAAATTTCGATTCACATGTTATATGGCCTCGAATATATTCAGTCTGGCCATTAAGTAGTTGGTATGATGAGGCATTTATTCCATATTCACACGCTTTACATTTGTAGCATTTCCAAAATCCTGGTGTGTTCAACCAGGATGATGTTATTGATTTTGGAGTTTCAAGGTGTATTGTGTGAGAATGTCCCCTAAAAATTCAATTTTCCTGTATGTGATATTAGGGTGTGGAAACAGTGTCTTCTGCAGTGTTTCATCCAACATCAAAATACTCCAGTTTTTTCGAAAAATGTGTTTTAGATCAGTACTCTAGTTGTTGAAATCCATTATGAGTCGAACTGTGTCATTTTCGTTTTTGCATCTGTCCGCCACTACTCGTTTTGGTTGCAATATTTCTGTTCTTGCTTTGAGGGCGACTCTTGCTTTTGCTGTTTCAATTACATTTTGTGGGTAACCTCATTTTGAGAATCGGTCACTCATTTCATTAATTTGGGAGTTGATATCTGTTATTTCGGAGCAGTTTCGTTTTGCCCGTAATATTTCTCCATAAGGTTTGGACCATTTTAGATTTTTTGGGTGCCCACTGTTAGCGTGCAAAATGCTGTTGCATGAGGTCGGTTTCCTGTGCATTCTGGTGCATATCCTGTGGTTTTCGATGAACACTTCCACACCTAAGAAGATGATATTAGTGGAGCTTATTGTTGATGTGAAAGATAGATTGTTCTTATTGGTGTTTAATGACTCAAAAGTTTTGCCAAGGCTAATGCATTCATAAGGTCCCAACAACTTATAGTAGTAACATTTCCCAGCAATTATTCTGTATGAATCAAGGAAACAATATCAAAAAGTAGTGGTAACAAAGATCGAGCAGGAATGTGGGTAGAATGTCCATGGAGAGGGAGCGGTACCTACATGCAGACTCCACAATGCCCACACCAAGCACACGGATGGAACCCATATACCCAGCCACCACAGCTTGGCTTACCCTGGCAGCCAATGTCTGCTCCTCTTTTAGTGAGAGGGCAAAACCGAGGAAGGGAAAGGAGAAGGGACCAAAAGGTACAGTGGTAAACAACCTCCACAAGACTCAGATCAGGATCTCCAACCAGCAGAACCACACAGGAGTAGTGAATCTAAGCCAACAAACTTACTCTGATCTCCAAATGAAAGTGTTATTCATGTGCTTGGGCTTTGTACCCCCCGGATGTCGAGATATATTTCAATTGAGACAAGAACTAGCGGAATCCTTCCGCCAGATCGGTTTTTTTCTCACACAGCAACTCACATCCATGATTGAACAGGAAAAAATACTGGGTTGAGAAATAGACCTAATTACCAGTGGCGGCTGCCAACGAGTAGCATGGGTGAGTGGGGTAAAAATTTAATTAAAATGTGACTTACCTTGCTGCCGGACTGCTGCCTCACGTCAGCCTCTGAAGGAGGAAGCACAGGCTCCCCTAAGCCAATCACAATGCTGCAATGCAGCATTGTGATTGGTCTGAGTGCCGTGGATCGGCGCTCAGATGGAGACAGGGAGCCTGTACATGTTCCTCACAAGGCTGTGCATTAAAACCTGGGGGCAACATGCAAAGTGTGCATAGCTGTTTGGCCGGCCTAAGAGGGTCGGCAAAACCGTCATGCTGACTTACGTGCTTATCATTACTCCCCTTGCTGAATAGCCAAGCCTCACCCCACACCGTAAAGCTGCCTGACTTAAAGGGAAAATAAAATGCTAATAACATGTTATTATCATTTTATTCTCCCTTTTTCACTGCAAAAAATGCAGTGGGGCGGTGCTCCTCCACCTTAGAGGAGGAGCAGCTGCTGCTACTTTTAATCCGCCAACAAGTGCCATGCCCCCAAAGGCTTTCCCATTTGAAAAGCCGTCTCACAAGAAGTTGACAACCTAAAGATTTACAACACCCATATCTTTAACAATTTACATAACCTTGAACACCCAGTGATTGTAGAAATTGATGATATGGAGTCAGTTATAATAAAACCAGTTGATGAGGGCGGTACCACAGGGATTCTACCACAGGAAATGTACTGAACAAAGTGCCTTAGACTCCTACAAGATCCAAGGAACTATAGGTGACTTGAAAGAGACCCCATCAAGTATATACTCTAAGATATAACATGTATGGTAAATGAAGCCAATGACAAAGGTTGGGTAACTACCCACAAAGCATATTTCCTTGTCAAATGCAATACTAAAGTACCATACTTTTGTATTCTTGCAAAAATTCATAAGGGAATCATGCCCCCACCAGGAAGACCAATTGTTTCAGGCAATGGTTCCCTCCTTGATCTTCTGTCCAAGTTTACCGACCATTTTTTTTAGACCTTTGGTGAAGGGAAGAACACTTCTACACAAACACAGTATAGTGAGTGAATTTCTGCTTTTCCCTACAGGACAATGGGGAAATATTAGAAAGTGAAATATTGATTTGTGTGGGTGGTAGTCAAAAAGTAGCTTCTTGTGGGGATGCACACACGGAGAGTGAACCTCTACAGGTAAGTGTTTGCAGCTCGACCAGCTTACGTGAATCTTTTGGCGTTCAGAAAGCTGGGCGCTATTGAAAAGATGGAGGGCTCAATCGTAAGTGGTTATATTGGCAACATCACCAGCCCGTGAATTTTCACCCACCCACTGGGGTTTTATTGACTATAATTCAGGAATGTTGCAGAGTCCACTGGGACAACAAGATGCTTGCAACTACAAATACCAGAAAACATTGGGATTGCCGATGACTGCAAGCACACGCCCACTGAGGCGGACTTAATAAAGTTGTTGAAATAAGTTTGAGCACATCTGTGATGTTTCTTGAGTCATGCTCGTGATCAAGGATTTGCCATCCGAAACACGTTGAGCTGTTTGAAATTTGGAGAAAGCACGTAAGCTGGTCGTGCTGCAAACACTTACCTGCAGAGGTTCACTCTCCGTGTGTGCATCCCCACAAGAAGCTACTTTTTGAATTGATGTGAGCGGCCATTGCCCGGCTGCGGGGACGAACCACCGCTGTGAAAGCAGATCTTTTGGCGTTCAGAAAGCTGGGCGCTATTGAAAAGACGGAGGGCTAAATCGTGGAACAAAATATTGTACGCAGCCGCCCTTGCCGCGAGGACGCGCACCGACCCGATAGAACTGGGTACCACACGGCTTATGGATCTTCCCGCCGCACATGTTGGACATTGACAATTGGATTGTAAGTGTACCAGCGGACAGATGTCCATCCGGGGGCTTCGATATTTGCATAATACAGCTGTGAAAATAGTGCACCCATATGGGGTTTAAACACAGGCACACTGCAGTAACCAGAATGCTTTGCCCATCAGAGGGCGTGATCTTGCCATAAAGGAAGGTGTGTCCTAACAAGCACGAAGAAGTCAAGCCTTTGAAAAAGAAGCATGGCAGCTTCGAAACGTGTCGGCTGAAATTGACTGAAACCAACCAGGATTCTGTATAAGTAATCTGTCTGGGGGAGCACTTTTACCAATAAAAGGATTTATTCCCGTCAAGTGTCTGGGTGCTGACCGCCCTATGGGCATCTTGGAGCGAAATATTGTACACGGCCGCCCTTGCCGCCAGGACGCGCACCGAAACGATAGAACTGGGTACCACGCGGCTTATGGATCTTCCCGCCGCACATGTGGAACATTGACAATTGGATTGTAAGTGTACCAGCGGACAGAGGCCCGTCCGGGGGCTTCGATATTTGCATAATACAGCGGTGAAAATAGTGCACCCATATGGGGTTTAAACACAGGCACACTGCAGTAACCAGAATGCTTTGGCCATTAGAGGGCGTGATCTTGCCATAAAGAAAGGTGTGTCCTAACAAGCACGAAGAAGCAAGCCTTTGAAAAAAAAAGCATGGCAGCTTCGAAACGCCTCAGCTGAAATCGACTGAAACCAACCAGGATTCTGTATAAGCAATCTGTCTGGGGGAGCACCTATACCAATAAAAGAATGTATTCCCGTCAAGTGTCTGGGTGCTGTCCGCCCTATGGGCATCTTGTAGTGAAATATATATATATATATATATATATATATATATATATATATATATATATATATATTCAAAATTCCTCCATTCCTCTGTTAATGAAGGATCACCGCACCACGTTCAGATGATTTTATGTACGTGCAATTTTATTAAACGATAGTGAAAAATACAAAAACGGTAGAGGACGGTCTATGCGTTTCGGCTCCCAGCCTTCTACTGGACCATAGAGTCCTGGTGCCTAGAATGTCTTACATAAAGTGCTCAGTGCATTTTCCCTCATTTTTTTCTAATAGAAGAAAGGCTAGGCTTTAAAAACAATCCTGATTAAAAGGGCTTTGTACATGTATTTACAAACAGTTTCATTTCTGGCTGTGGTATGAGCATATACATTCATATAACAGTGTGCAATTATTGCAGTAGTTCCTTAAAGGAATTTCAAGATGTTTCCAGATATTACATTATTTTTTGACACATTTAATTTCCAAATAGTTGTCATGTTAATATTATAAGAACACATGTCATAAAAGGTAAAATACCTTGATGTTTTTATACACTAAGAACTGGAGCTAAGAGGTCCAATAATTAAAGTGACAAGTGTAATAGTTATAACATTGATTGGTTTGTTTAACAATGTAAAGCACGTTTTTCCTAGCGAGTACCGCACCTGCTCCTTTCCTATTTAATGGGCTACTCTTGGTGAAATAAAATTCAGAATATAAAGTGCAAATTTGGTCTTGTCCATACTCCAGAGATAAAAAAAAGTGTTGAGCCACAATGTTAAATCGTTCTGGAAATAACTTCCTCTTCCCTAACTATCAATTTTGGCAAAACAAATGGGGACAAGTGGAAGAAAAAAGAGAAGGACGGGAGAGGGAGGGGGAGTAATATAATTTTCAATTCACAAATGTCTAATACATATCATATAGTGATCATCTATACAAGCAGTGATTTGTAAAGTAGAATGTAATATAATGATCACTTGATGTTTTGATTCATGAGATCATGTATTGCTCTGTTTTCATAATTAGACGGACAATGTTAAATCTGCAGTTAATCTTTAAAAATATATATATTTTTTAAGTTCTGGAATGACAAAATGTTTCATTGGACAGATGACAACAGTTCAATCGGTTCAGTTGTTCACAACATGCTTTTTCTTAACAGCATTGATGATAACACTTGTTATTCAAACTGAACTTATAATAATATTGTGCTGGTATTTCTAAAAAGGTCAGTGAACTCTAATGGAGAGTCCCACCAATTAGGAAATCATTTTCAATCAGGACTGTAGGACCCTTGAAGGAGATAGCAATCAGTTGGTATGATTTCAGTACTTGTTCAGTTCTATTGATCAAGTCCTTCATCCTAATCAATCCAAAGTATCATTGCAGATGGATGTGAAGGTCTGCACCCAAATTGTGGCCAAATGGCTTCTCAGTGCCAATTGCTAGGATTGATCTAGCTTCAGTTTTTCTTAAATCCAAAGTCCTATCTCCATCTCTTTCTTTGGCTTTCACCATTTTAATCCCGCAGTATTTCAAATGGTGGCAATCACTCGAGTGAAACTTGAGAAAATGTTTAGCCATGGGGTAGGTGAAGTCCTTATTCCTGATTACGCGTAAGTGCTGTAGGACTCTCTATTTTAGTTTGTTGATGCTGCTTCCTATGAATTGTTTTTTACAGGAGCATTTTAGTAAATATACTACAAATTTGGATTCACATGTTATATGGTCTCGAATGTATTCAGTCTGGCCATTAAGTAGTTGGTATGATGAGGCATTTATTCCATATTCACACGCTTTACATTTGAAGCATTTCCAAAATCCTGTTGTGTTCAACCAAGATGATGTTATTGATTTTGGAGTTTTAAGGTATATTGTGTGAGAATGTCCCCTAAAAATGCAATTTTCCTGTATGTGATATTAGGGTGAGGGGACAGTGTCTTCTGCAGTGTTTTATCCATCATCAAAATACTCCAGTTTTTTCGAAAAAATGTGTTTTAGATCAGTACTCTAGTTGTTGAAATCCATTATGAGTCGAACTGTGTCATTTTCATTTATGCATCTGTCCGCCACTACTCGTTTTGGTTGCAATATTGCTATTCTTGCTTTTAGGGAAACTCTTGCTTTTGATGTTTTAATTACATTTTGTGGGTAACCTCATTTTAAGAATCGGTCACTCATTTCATTAATTTGGGAGTTGATATCTGGTATTTCTGAGCAGTTTCGTTTTGCCCGTAACATTTCTCCATAAGGTAGGGACCATTTTAGATTTTTTGGGTGCCCACTGTTAGCGTGCAAAATGCTGTTGCATGAGGTCGGTTTCCTGTGCATTCTGGTGCATATCCTGTGGTTTTCGATGAACACTTCCACACCTAAGAAGATGATATTAGTGGAGCTTATTGTTGATGTGAAAGATAGTTTGTTCTTATTGGTGTTTAATGACTCGAAAAAGTTTTGCCAAGGCTAATGCATTCATAAGGTCCCAACAACTTATAGTAGTAACATTTCCCAGCAATTATTCTGTATGAATCAAGGAAACAATATCAAAAAGTAGTGGTAACAAAGATCAAGCAGGAATGTGGGTAGAATGTCCATGGAGAGGGAGCGGTACCTACATGCAGACTCCACAATGCCCACACCAAGCACATGGATGGAACCCATATACCCAGCCACCACAGCTTGGCTTCCCCTGGCAACCAATGTCTGCTCCTCTTTTAGTGAGAGGGCAAAACCGAGGAAGGGAAAGGAGAAGGGACCAAAAGGTACAGTGGTAAACAACCTCCACAAGACTCAGATCTGGATCCCCAACCAGCTGAACCACACAGGAGCAGTGAATCTGAGCCAACAAACGTACTCTGATCTCCAAATGAAAATGCTATTCATGTGTTTGGGCTTTGTACCCACCGGATGTTGAGATATATTTCAATTGAGACACGAACTAGCGGAATTCTTCCGCCAGATCTGGTTTTTTCTCACACAGCAACTCACATCCATGATTGAACAGGAAAAAATACTGGGTTGAGAAATAGACCTAATTACAAGTGGCGGCTGCCAACGAGTAGCATGGGTGAGTGGGGTTAAAAATGTAATTAAAATGTGACTGCCGGACTGCTGCCTCACGTCAGCCTCTGAAGGAGGAAGCACAGGCTCCCCTAAGCCAATCACAATGCTGCAATGCAGCATTGTGATTGGTCTGAGTGCCGTGGATCGGCACTCAGATGGAGACAGGGAGCCTGTGCATGTTCCTCGGAAGGCTGTGTATTAAACCTGGTGGGCAACATGCAAAGTGCGCATAGCTGTTTGGCCGGCCTAAGAGGGCCGGCAAAACCGCCATGCTGACTTACATGCTTACCATTACTCCCCTTGCTGGATAGCCAAGCCTCACCCCACACCGTAAAGCTGCCTGCCTAAAAGGGAAAATAAAATGCTAATAACATGTTATTATCATTTTATTTTCCCTTTTCCACTGCAAAAAATGCAGTGGGGCGGTGCTCCTCCACCTTAGAGGAGGAGCAGCTGCTGCTACTTTTAATCCGCCAACAAGTGCCATGCCCCCAAAGGCTTTCCCATTTGAAAAGCCGTCTCACAAGAAGTTGACAACCTAAAGATTTACAACACCCATATCTTTAACAATTTACATAACCTTGAACACCCAGTGATTGTAGAAATTGATGATATGGAGTCAGTTATAATAAAACCAGTTGATGAGGGCGGTACCACAGGGATTTTACCACAGGAAATGTACTGAACAGAGTGCCTTAGACTCCTACAAGATCCAAGGAACTATAGGTGACTTGAAAGAGACCCCATCAAGTATATACTCTAAGATATAACATTTATGGTAAATGAAGCCAATGACAAAGGTTGGGTAACTACCCACAAAGCATATTTCCTTGTCAAATGCAATACTAAAGTACCATACTTTTGTATTCTTGCAAAAATTCATAAGGGAATCATGCCCCCACCAGGAAGAGCAATCGTTTCAGGCAATGGTTCCCTCCTTGATCTTCTGCTTTTCCCTACAGGACAATGGGGGAATATTAGAAAGTGAATTATTGATTTGTGTGGGTGGTAGTCCACCACAAGTAATAAGGTGACTATCTTGTCAGGTCCTGCTAAAGGTTTCAGTAATTGTGACCTAACTTCAAACTCTGGTAGCTGTGGCACAGAGCATACAGGCTTAGCTTGAAATATTTTAAGTGTTTATGAGTCCAAAACAATGAAAAAGTTTAAAGCACAACACTATAAAATTCTTGGTCTATTTATTAAGGTAGAGAATAATGTAATGAACAAAACAACCCCAATATATATACATATTAGAACTACAAATGCCCTTCCGCTTTCCAAAGTGAACAAGCACACGGGCACAAACTCCTCTTGATTTGCAGTGTAAAGATTTATTGAGCCTCACTCCTCCATGTCATTATATATAACAGTTACAGGGACATTATACTTAGGCTCAGATCTCCCTCGTACAAAACCAGTGAAATTCGCCAGTTATAGATACCTGAGCTAACTATAACTTATGCCCCCACAATGCACTGCTTATAACCTCACATATTACATCACTGATGACATGGTCAGTGACATCACTGATGACATCATCAAGTGGGTGTAAATGTTTTTAAGAGTTTATGGTGTTAAACATATATACTAATCTAATACAAAAGTTAAATTAGCATGCTAGGTGCACTACTACTGAGTGATACTAATTCTAACATATATTATGTGAGTTGCTGTGTGACTGTATGTATCCTTGTTTGCATGGTATGTAAGTGGCTGTATGGGTGTATAAGTGGGTGTGTGAGTAGCTGTGTGGGTGAGTGAGATGCTGTGTGAGTGGCAGTATTGGTGAGTGAGGGTGTGTGTCAATGACTGTATGGGTGAGTGAGTGAGTGTCAGACTGGCTGTATGAGTGAGTGACTCAGTGGGTATGTGGCTGTATGGGTGAGTGAGTGTCTGAGTGGATGTTTGGTTAAGTGGGTTGGTGTGTGAGTGGCTGGATTGGAGAGTAAGTGTCTGTGTGAATGGATGTATGGGTGATTGCTTGTGTGGATGTCTAAATGGGTAAGTAAGTGGTTGTGTGAGTGAGTGAGTACTTGTATGGGTGAGTGAGTGGCTGTACGTTTATTAATTTGTGGGTACCTTCAATTTTTCAGTGCATAATGTTGTTGGCCTTCCATCAGTATCAGCTGGGCTCACACTGCTTTTAGTAGCATGCTCTTTGATTGGGGTGTGTCAATTGAGCAGGATTTGGCTTTTTTCCCACAGGAGTGGAGGAACATCTGCTGTGGTTCGCCGACAGACTCTAAATACAGCTGAGGGGTATTGGCTTTTTGATTTTAGATTAGAACTTTTTGTCCCCTCCCCCTTGGATATTCAATTCTTCCAATTCCCTGTGATATGCCAGTCTGAACAACATTGAGGGAGAGGTTTATGTATTGGGAGGCACCCAGCATGTGAAATGTGGCATTTATGGTACCCATGTTGCACTCGTATCATCTCATGATTGGGAACAGGTCTACTGCAATAAGGAGTATTTCCACTACATTGATGCAAAGGTGGTTTGCTTCATCATCACTGTCTGTGCAAGATTTCCTGGCTCTACCCAGGGCTTGCTGGTGCTACGCAACAGTAGCTTATCACAATAGATGACAGGCCTTGCAACAAAGAGGGCCTGACTTGTATTATGTTTCAGACATGTAAACACTTATCATGTTGGAAACTGTGCATCAGATGACTAATTACATATTTCTCCTTTATGTTTTTCATGGGCTCAATGCATCCTAGTTGTGCCTGGCTTCTCTGTTGAAGTCAACATTGCCAGGGAAAGTCTGCTTCAATGATGCCCATCTTAGAACCAGGGGTCGAGTGGAGGGAACTTTTGAGCTCTTGAAGCATGGTTCAGGGCCCTGGACAGGAGCGGAGGGGCCCTCCTCTACACTCCTGGCAAGATCTGCAAGACTGTGGATCTGTGCTGTATGCTTCACATTCACTGTCCTGCGGAGGAACACCCGATTTATTCTGGATCATGATTATAAGTGGGAACCTGACAATGATGGGGCATGCTTCAGCACGATATCAGTGATGGGAAGGAACTCGATAACCTCAGGTGTGACCGGACTGAAAACATTTTTACCTGATGGCAAGTGTCTGCAATTGATGATTGATTGGGTGGTCAGTTCAATTCAATTCATGAAGCTTTATTCGGTACATGAAACATGACCATAAAAACACACAAAAAAACAGACAAACAAAATAACCAAAGTTTCATATTGACAATTAAAACAGATATCAGTAGAGATACAGTCCATATCATTTAAAAAAGCATATTTTTCCTTGCATAAATACATTTGTTTAAAAAGGAAGCAGTATAAAAACAAATGTCGGCGGGTGGTCAGTTAATTGGACATATATTTGCTAATGGTAAACAAAAAATATGAAATTATTTAGTTTGACAAAGTAATGTTGCGTGTTCACAAAAGTACTCTTGAGGTAAATTTTCTCATGACGATGCATGATGCAAAGATTCCTAGTTCATCTGTTAGGGATGCATTTGCAAAATGTTGGTATAGTCAATATATTTCGTGCCAATGCTCTTCTCTTCTAATTCCTTTCGAATGTCATGCCATCCTGTCATCTACTGGGACCCTAGTAAGTCATTGGTAGATAATTTAAGAAGGGTCACATATACTGGTTTTGGAGAGATCAGAAGTGCAAGTTGACAGCCCATTGCTGGAATGCCAATGCTTCCGTATGTGGATGACTTCCCCTCAGCCATGAAGTGATGCCACTGTACATGACTGTCATCAAAAGGACCTGACACATAGTGTCCCAAAGCCTGGATCCCTGATTGATATCATTCTACACTAGCCAATGAAATGTAGTGTACTGTATGTTTCTCAGCCTAATGTCTGTGGACAGGATGAGAGCAGCTAATCTAACAGGATAGAGATCCTGATTGCAGTGAGCACTGTTTCCATAGAACTGACCGTTCTGTCACTTATCTCAATTTTAATCCAATATAAACCAATGTAGTCAATAAAAACACGGAATAGTTTTAAACTTATGCAAATTGTGCTTCATGAATAAATCATATAAAACACATCATCTCATGTGTTGTATTAGACGCTTAACATGAAGATGAAAGAAACACACGAAGTACTGATATGTTTTTATAATTCAAAGAAAAATGTGTACAAGGAATTGCTGTCTGAACATTAACAAGTTATCAACTTGTCATATTTTTAATACGTAGCCCGATGCATTTCGGGACTCTGTGGTCCCTTCCTCAGGGGTGTGTTCTGTAATCAAACAAATGTCAAATTATACATACATAAATTGTCAACCATAAATATACATGGAGAGAGTCCTATCGCCCAACAAGTGTAGAAATAATCACATATAGATGCATGGTGTTGAATGAGCCCATCTCAATAGTTAAAAGGAAAGGTGCTTCACTTGCACAGAAGATAAACAGAGTGAAAAAGTTCAGTGAAAAGGAAGTGTAGTAACAAGAAACCAGTGTGAAGTTGTCGAAAGGAATAAAGTTGTCAAACAGGTGAAGAGTTGTCATAACCTACAAGTGAGTCACCGTAAATATGTGAGCCGGAAGACGGAATGAACTACGTAGTGGTTAATGGCGAGAAGGTTTACCTGTATTTAGGTAATCAAGGTATATCCTGTAATAAAAAGGAGGATACTTTACGAGGAATGAAAACGATATTGATATGCCAATTTGGAGTACAAAGAAATGCAAGTGATCATACCTCAAATTAACCAGTGCAGTCCTCAATGCATGAAATAAAAAAATAAAACCTCGAGAAAGCCTTGAGGTCCTGAAAAAATAAACAACGTATATGTGTGAGCAGCCACATGTGTTGTTGGAGACTACCGTTTGGGCTCCTTACGTAGGTAGACGGTCATTTGACACTGATATCTATGACTGACTCAAGGACACAACAGGTGTATTCATTTCATATCAATCATTTGTACAGTCACATTAAGGGCTCATGACATTTCCAGTTCATATCTGTCATGCCTAATATTTCTTTCCTCAAAGTGTGGATTTACACACGTGTCTGTACGCATTGTTGACATATCCATTGATGACGCGTCTTCTCTTTCTGGGGTTTGGGATGTTTACCTTGTATGCATTAAAGTCTGTTCAGGAACCAATACATTTATTGTGTGTTTTTTAAACATATTTGACTGTTACTGTATGTGCTTAAGAAATGTGTAGGGCCTGTTTATCAAACGGATTAATGTTGGTGTGAACTGTGATGTTCTGTCTTTAGGGTTTGTGCCAAAATATTATGAACGCATATTATGAAGGTGGTACCTACATACATTAGTTGGCTCACCAATATTTTTATTTTCTGAAAATAATATGTGCATTTGAGCACATTGTAGCGCTTTGAAGATTCACAGAAATTGAGGTAACATGCGTTTTGGATGAGAAAGTTCAGATCTGACACGAGCTGTTCTGAGAAAGGTTGCGGACAACGGTCCATGGGTGGATGGGAGATGTGTGGCCATCAGGTGGACACGGTAAATTGTCCCGCGGCTCACAGGAGGGCATCATTTTTTGAGTCTCCTGGAGGTTGGTTGATCCAGAGATGTTTTAAGAAATGGGCAAAATGGGCTCTGGCCGATTGCCCCCTCCTTTCAAGCTTTCGGGACAGCCCCAGACTGTCTAGAGTTTAACAATAACAAGTTTGCTTTCTTACTTTCTTTTTTTTCCTTGAGAAAGCCTGTAGTAAGTAGGAGTCTTCAAGTCAAGTAGTTAGCATTAGGATTTAATGCACAGCACAACAAAACACAGACCCAACGCCTGCTGACCAGTTCTCCAACTGACACAAGAGAACCTCTGGCAGAGCAAGCAGGCACGACAATTCTAGAATAGAAGCAGACCATAGAGAAAACAGAATACCATAGAGAAGACATGCAGGCAGATAAAAACAAAGCAGTAAGTTTACAACACATCTTCCCTCCTTCTATGAAAAGAGAACAAAACAGAATTAATTGCAAATATAATCATTTAAATAAGCAGGAGGTTTAGAATACATTGGAACATTAGGACAGGAAACGGGAAGGGAAACTTGAGGAGAAGGATCAATGATGGTGTCTCAAAAACCAGAATCGGAAACGTCTCCGCCACCATCACCAACCCTGTCAGAAGGAGAAGAAAAAGAGGTACATTCTTCCTGTGAGGGAGTAAGCATATAACCACTACCTCTCTCCTCACGAAAATCAGGGCAAAAGACATCCTTGCTCAAGAAAGATTCACTTTTCTGAAATAGAGCAACCCTCCGCAAGTTCCACTTTTCCCCATTGGCAAGTACAACATAATGTGGAAACACTTCTTTAACCAAAAAAGGGCCCTTAAACTTAGTCAAACCTCTCGAAACACCACCCGGTTTGACTTTCACTAAGTCCCCCTTTGAAATGTGACTTCTCGCACACACCCCAAAGTGATCCAGCTTCTTGACTTGTGTACTTTCATGATGTGTGCCCTTGAACAAACTTTTGATCCAAGATGGAATTAGCTTGGTACCAGGGACCCTTCCCCGCATGATCTCAAAAGGAGACCTATTCATACCGCCATGAACCGTAGTCCTATAAGCAAAAAGCGTATCCTGAATAAGCTCAAGGACATTGCCACCACAAGAAAGAGCAAGTTGAATGGTACCCTTAACCAATCTGTTAACCCTCTCGCAAAGACCGTTGCCTTGAGGGTTATACAGAGAGGTTCTATGGTGAGACACACCACAATGAGCCAAAAATGCACGCATATCATGAGAAGTCAATTGCGGACCATTGTCGGTGACAATAGCCTTAGGAAACCCCTCTCCCTGAAAAAGAGATTTCAAAAAAACAATTGTTGTTTCAGTCATAATATCCTTAACAAATTCCACAACAACCCACTTACTGTACACATCCACACAAACTATGGCAAAACGAAGGCTAATAGGCAACTCGGACAATGGCCCAATGAAATCCAGACAAATGGTACTCCAGGGAGTATTAGACCCTGAAATCTTGCCCAAGGCCTAACCAACGGCAACTTTCAACCTCTTCTCGCCGTTTTTGCAAAGGACACAGCGTTCAACCCACAATGACACCTGTGAGTCCATGCCAGGCCACCCAAAAAAAAAATTCAGTCTTTGCTGAGTCAAAGTCTGACCCAGATGGCCCTGGTGAGCAATAGAAATGAGCTTACCTCTAAGTTCAGATGGAGGGACAAACTTATCATTTCGCATAAGAATCACATCATCATGTGTGGACAATTCCTCTACAATCTTGACAAAAGGGCGAACAGAGACCTGCAAACAACTTTCTCTCTTGGGACCATGTTTAACCATATACATCACTTCCTTCAAGGTGACATCCTTTTGCATAGCATCGAGCCACTCCTGCTTAGAGAAAGTGCCCTCTCCGACAGAGGTCACATCATGCACCCAAGCAACACTCTCATCCAACAAATCCTCCTTCAAATCAACCTGAAGATCAGTGCAAGGTAACCTAGAGAAACAATCAGCCTGGATATTCCTCCACCCTTGAACATGCTGAATTTCAAAGTGAAATTCCTGCAATTTTGCGGCCAACCTTGCCAGCCTAGGCCAACCTCTGACAGCACCACCAGGAGCTAAAATACGAATCAGGGGCTTATGATCCGTTTTCAATACAAAGTTGATTCCCCAGAGATAAGTGCGGAAATAATGAGCACCCCACACAGCTGCCAGAGCCTCCTTCTCTATGACACTATAATTTACCTCCGAAGCAGAAAGAGTCCTAGAAGCGAAAGCTACAGGCCGTTCCTCACCACAATGTCTCTGAAGGAGAACAGCCCCTAATCCAAATGCACTTGCATCAACCATTAATGTAGGAACGCGCTTAGTGTCAAATGACACTAAAATCCCCGCTCTACAAATATCATCTTTGATATTGCAAAACGAAGATTCTTGTTCAGAACCCCAAACAAACTTACAACCCTTTTTGAGGAGAGCCCTCATAGGAATGGTCTTTTCAGAAAAATTCTTGACAAATTTCGAATAGTACTCTATGAGGCCCATAAAAGACCTAAGCTGGTCTTTATCATTAGGATGGGGGGGCAGATCTAATAGCCAACAACAAATCTTTCTTAGGTTTAATGCCAGCACCTGAAATTTCATGACCCAAATACTCTATATTTTCTACCAGAAAAACACACTTCTCCTTCCTTAAAGTAAGACCGGCATCATGAATCCTATGCAACACCTTTCTGAGAATCTGATTGTGCTCACAAACTGAACTTCCAAAAACCAAGATGTCGTCCTGAAAATAGACAACTTTCCCTACCCCCCTGAAGATCTCATCAACCATCCTTTGGAAGACACTAGATGCTGAAATGAGACCGAAGGGCAATCTAGTGAACTGAAAGATACCCTTGGTGGTAATAAAAGCAGGGAGGTGTTTGTAAGAGCCATCCAGCTTGATCTGATGGTATGCACTCTTGAGGTCAAGCTTAGAAAAGTACTTTGCGCCATCAAGAGTAGATACCAACTCACCAATGTTAGGGAGTGGGAAAGTATCAGCAATAACACACTTGTTTAAGGCTCTGAGGTCGACACAGAACCTCAATTTCCCATCAGATTTCTTGGAAATCACAACGGGAGAAACCCATTGTGAGCCCACCACAGGTTCAATGACACCATTTTGTAACATATCTTCTAGCAAACCCTTCACCTCCCCTCTGATAGCTAAGGGAATCCTCCTCTATTTGTGTTGAATGGGAATGGATGCATCTTTCAACCTTATCAGATGAGAATACTCCTTCAGTTCCCCCATTTCAACTTAAAACACATCACTGAAGTCTTTCAAAATTGCATCCACGGAATCATCCTCTAATACCATAACTTGTTCCGGTGCTCTAGGATTAATGATGATAGACAAGTCAAATTGATGTACCCAACCAAGGATGGGAGGACCATCCACAGACACATAGACCTTGCCCATAGTAGACCTATTTTTAAAGCAAATGTTAGATTCAAAATATCCCACAATGTCAATAGGTTCTCCTTGGAATCCTTAAGGAAAAATGTCACTTTTTAGTAAACATTTATCACTCCAAGACATCTTGAAAATGGAATTGGGAATGATTGTGTAGCGTGAACCAGTGTCCACCATGAGGGAAATATCACAACCATCTATTTTGAAATCAGCCTTTGGTCTATTCTGTCTCCGGTCATCAAGGCAAGTAACATCAGTATCATTAACAACTAACATTCTGCTCCTGAAGGAATTGTCGTCACTGTAGTCTTGAACAACCGCAATTTTCTGTTTCGCTTT
Organism: Lissotriton vulgaris; assembly: GCF_964263255.1. Classification (NCBI taxonomy): domain Eukaryota; kingdom Metazoa; phylum Chordata; class Amphibia; order Caudata; family Salamandridae; genus Lissotriton; species Lissotriton vulgaris. The sequence continues at coordinate 331,994,280 of NC_141687.1, forward strand.
AGCCTTGCACATTTTTGAGAAATGTCCAATGCGACCGCATTTCAAATATTCTTTATTAGCTGCAAAGCAAAACCTGGCCTCCGAACTATGAGAGTTACTGCCGCATCTTGTGCAAAACTTATTAGCGGATTGTGGCTTCTTCAAGTTTTGTTTAACTTTACTCTTCAGAACCGCAACAGACTCCTCTCCTGAATCTGAATCATGTCCATGTATTGTCTCTGAGGCCTCAGCAATTTCACGTTCCACACCCAACTTCCTAGAACTCTCAATAACTTTTATGCACTTCTCAATCTCTTCAATAACCTGAGCAAGTTCTATAGCTACTTTGAGGGTGGGATTCTTTGCAGACCACAATCTTTCTTGGATATTTCGGTTGTAGCACTGCACAATTAACTGATCACGTATGAGTTCCTCACACATGGCTCCGAACTTACACTTAATAGAAAGTTCTCTCAAACGTGTGACAAAGTCATCAATGGGTTCATGTTCTCCAACTGACACAAGAGAACCTCTGGCACAGCAAGCAGGCACGACAATTCTAGAATAGAAGCAGACCATAGAGAAAACAGAATACCATAGAGAAGACATGCAGGCAGATAAAAACAAAGCAGTAAGTTTACAACAAAGCCCTGCCCCTACGCGCGAGATAGTGATAGCTAAAGATTAATACCCTTAAGATTCTGGTTAGATTCAGCAAGCGCTTTCACAATTACAAGTTCATAGTCCAAGACCAACTGCCCAGGCTTTTGTATTCATGCAAGGTGTGCCACTTACTGGGCAGTAAAGACTGGCATTGTTGTATCCTTCGGAGACTGCATCGAGTATGTGTCAGACGTGAGATCACAGCCTGTTGCGTCCAGGCCCAGTCCCATGCAGCACAGACAGTGCAGTAAATAACAGCACCCATCAGCACCGTACACAGTAATGGTGCTGCCAGACTAGCCACACCACCCATTGTGGCTAGCTTGTTCATAATGCTAGTTTTTTTGTGTTTCTGGTGCAGTCCAACTTGAGTCCACTAGTGCCAAGGTACGGCCTGAGGTTGGGCCATGTGCCACTATGCAAAACTATGTGGTGCTGGAACAATTTTCTGATTGTGGGTGCTGCCAATAATATTATATCACTAAACTCATAGGGAGTGTGAAAAATCTAAGCGTCATACAAAAAACACATGTCTCCCTTATACAGGGCCGGACTGGCTACCGGGTGTTTTGGAATGTGCTGAGCTGGGGGCTGATTTCGTTGATGGGGACCTGCGTGTGCTGAACGAAATTCATTTTGCTATCTTTATTTCAAAGCACACGCAGGTCTCCATTAACAAAATTAGCCCCACACCACAGTGAAATCAGCTCGCCAGCATTCCAAAACGCCCGGTAGTCAGTCCGGCCCTGCCCATATATGCCTTTCTCTTTCAACAGGAGAGTGGTAAGGTGTGGTATGTAGCTTGTGGAGTGCTAGTGTGGTAGTGTACTATCATTTACAGACAGCACATTTTCCATTGAAATTACTAAATTTGCATAGACATACAGTTTTATTAGTACAACTATAAAGCACAAAATTGATAATATGTGTAAATTCAGGTATTAATGAACATTTATAATTTGTGCATCACCAAATAAAGGGTTTGGATTTTTTTTGTTCGGGTGATAGTCTTTTTTTCCCATTAAACTTCAGAATTAGAAAAAAAGGGCTTCATTTGTGCTTTCCTAAATGCTGATATTATTTGAATTGTGTGTATAGTTAATTTCCCGATATTTAATTGCTGTTGTGTGTCAGAAAAAAACTGACATGCTCCAGCCTTTCTTTTCATTTTCTGTACCCAAGCGTGATTGTCATCTAAATCACTTTTACAGAATCCTCTCACTTTGCAATCAGAGAAATAAAAGTATATTCCAGTTTTCCTAGGGGTGGGAGAAATATTTCGTTCCAACAGCAGACTTGGTGGAATTGTTTCTCACACGTGCACCAAAACGGTAAGTTGGTGAGCGAGATGTGGCATCCCTTAGTGCTATTTTCTGTCGCTAAATGACATCCTGTGAGGTTTTCCCAATGCGGGAGGTCACGACCGTCTGCAATTCGAAGGCAGACGCTCGAATATGAGAGTTACTGGAGCAGCAGCAAAATCAACTCAAGTAGCGCTACCCTCTGGCACACTACGCGATGCCATTCGTGCTGATTTTCTAGTGTGGAATGCACTCTCTGCGCTGAATCATAGCGCGAGCAGTCTGACATGCCTATTTTCACCAGTCGGCAGGACTCCGCGGAATCTCGCTGAGTTTTTTTGTAATACCACAGAGTAAAATTCCATTAGTTTTGCCACCCCCACAAATAAGCAACAGTTTCTCAGAAGGCATAGCCTGATATTTTACCTTTGTCTTTGAAGGCACAGTAGGTATGACAAGAGAAAAATAACTTAAAGACATCTTTATTGCTCATTCACTTTCTGAATTCCAGCATGATTATTTCTGGGGGTGCTGCTTCTGCAGGAAAACCATCCATCTGGAACGATTTTGGCCCGGTGTGATCACAGCCCACACTCACCTGACTCAGAGACCTGTTCCTCACAGGGCAGGGGCTGGAGTGCAGTAAACAAACAAGAATTGGCAAATCCAGTAGGTCTCAACTTTGGGGCCTATTGTCTTTGCTAATGGTTTTAGCAATATGTTACTGTATAAACATTGCATAATTTTACATAAGTAAAGATTTTGAATTTGTTCACATTTCAATTCCCTCTTCACTTTAGTGCGAATCTGTATAGTTATTTGAACTGATTTTACTAAGTATTGGCAAAGTCAAGAGGTGTTTTCTCTAAAAGGCTGAGTAATTGGGTTTACCAATGCTTGTATGGTACATGTGAGCAGAGTCGCCTAAGGCATCTAGATGAATTCTGGTTGTGGGAGGGCATGATTGAGACCTCTGGAGATAAGGCTGTACACAGTGTGAGACGGGAGCCATAACAATGTTCAGATTACATGTTCATCCAATCCTTGGCATGTCCCTGCGGTGCATATAGTGAGGGTCACATATGTACCAATTGAAAATTACGAAATATAATTATCCACTACAAAATTATTGTTGTTACTCATTTATATCAAACTGCTAACAAGTGCTCAGAAAGCTAAAGGGTCTGGCTTGTTTTAGGCATATGTTTGTTGTTGATTGATGTGTCTGGATGAAATAGAAGGAAAGTCTCAAAGAGGCACCTAAATGCTGGTCAGGCAGCGTGCAATGTAATGCACGACTTTAGTACACACATTTTAAGCCACGGTCTATTTAGCCCTTGCCTCTTTTTGAGATTCCCCCACCACCTTCTTCATCCCAAATAACGCTCTGTAGTCCACAATAGTTTTTTGCCTTCTGAGAACCACAAGCTGTCTCATAGGCGATAACTAAAAATTGTGCTTCTTCACATTTTTGGAGTCCTTGTAGTCAAATGTAAATCTTGTGGAGCCAAAACCAGGAGCACTGCTTTATTCCTCAGTGGCACCCATTCTGCAGCGTCCGGAGGGCAGGAGCATAGGTGGTGTTATGTGTCAGAGGTGCACTTCAGTGAAAGAAAGCTGAGAGCATGGCCTCCCCCACAGTGACACCCCAGGCTGTGACTGTAGGTCCCGGGACTCTTGAGGCCAGTGCCTCCCTTTAGAAGTGGAGCTTTAGTATTTGCTACCCGGCAAAGTTGATACAAAAGTCCTGCAAGGCATTTGTTCCCCGGTGAAGCAGATCCAAATATTGTACGCTTCTCTGGGAGTAAAGCACAAAGAGAGAAATGCAGGCGAGGGACAGCAACGTGGATTGTGGTGAAGTAAGAGCAATATGGAGGCCAAGGGCAGTATCAGGAGGACTGGGGTGGGTAAAGCAACAGAAGGGCATGGAAAAGCAAGAAAGCATGTGTTTCAATTCACAAAGCCAATGGCAAGCAATGGGCAGAATGATATCCTAGGTCAACTTTCTGAATGTCCGCAAGATGTCTTTAGCAAACCAGAAAGCTGTGCTATCTGGTAGGCTCATTAAACACAGATAAGGGGAGAGGGTCAACCGTATGTTATGTTATGTTATATGGATATTTATTGCGCGCACAATTACTCAAGAGTATCCTGGCGCGAAGCATAACCACAGAGAAGTCAAGAGCTGAACAGCAGAACAAAACAGCTTTAATAGGCTATATTAAAAAGATGGGTCTTAAGGAGCTTCTTAAAACAACCAAGGTCTCTGGTGTCCCTGAGAGTGAATGGGAGGGAATTCCAGAGGGCAGCGGCTTTGACCGAAAAAGATTGACCGCCCAATCTGGTTCGCCGGAAGCGGGGAACTACCATCCTTCGTTGGGAAGCCGACCTTAGGTGGCGACTTGGGACATGGAAAGTCACTCTTTTCCTGAGGTAGGCAGGACCAGTATCATGAAGGGCTCGATGCGTGAGTACCAGAGCCTTGAATTGGACTCTTTGGGCCACCGGCAGCCAGTGAAGAGTAGCCAATTGATGTCTTATGCTGTTTCATCTAGAGATACCCAGCAGGAGTCTTGCGGCCGCATTCTGGATAAGCTGAAGTTTATTTACCAGAAAGGAAGGGGAACCCAGATACAAAGCGTTGGCATAATCCAGGCGGGACAATATGAGGGCCCTAGCGACCGTTTCTTTAGCTGGCTGGGGTAAGAGAGGAAAAAATCTATTCAGAGATCTGAGGGTCCCGAAGCAGGCACCCGTCAATCGCTTGATCTGCTCTGCGAACCTCAAATCTTCGTTAAACCATATGCCCAGGTTCTTGGCTGGGCCATCTTCAGAGAGGGGACGGGGTGTCATATGGATACTTCGTTACATATATTGCGTTAAGTTAGCATGAGTGCATTACATGTTTAAACAGCCTTTTTTCCTTCGGCTTCAGTTTTGCACACGACACATACTTGTTGTTGTCGCCTTCACCCTAGAAGCGGTGAGGTGGTTTATTTGAGAATAATATGTTATTTTCTATGCTATCAGCTTTGCCTGGTACACTTGGTACAACTGTCTGCACACTGAGAGCTACACACTCTAAAATTAACCTAACACAAGGTTGCTGGGAGGCTTGATCCTCGCACCACATTAGACATAACACAAATAATGTTGATGCCAACATTTTGGGCTCTACGCGGGTTTAAGATAGAGTTACACGGAATGAACGAAAACACACTTGGTGCTGCGCATGAAGAGAGCTGGTAGCTGTTGATGTGAACTGCTCCTACTGACATTGAGAGGTATGGGGCCGCCCTGCTAAAGCCCAAATGAGACCTTCTTAGATATAATATAATATGCTAGATAGGGTGCGCGAAATATAGGTGATATAGATTTCTATAGAAATTGCATTATAACATGCTAGCACCTTTTGCTTACTATGGATTAGTGACTATGCTGCTGACTCTGATTTTTATAATCTGCATTTTGGTATTATACAAGATACTGCGTTTGAGAACTTTGCATTGAATAATAAATATTTCAAACTTGCACTTGTGTTCTTTGACTCTCAGTTTTGGTTTGAAATGATTATATAACGAAAGAGTGTTCATGTGTTCCACGACTCCTGAGGTATTCTAAAGATCATGTTCTGGTTTGTCTAAGACATGGATCATTCCATAATGATCCATGAGACACTGTAGCTAGCTAGGTAAGGAGATTTCTGACACTGAGATGAGTTTTTGGATCATCCTAACTCACTGAGGTTCTAGATCTCTATGCACAGTTCTGTGGGAGAACGGAAACCCTGCTACAGGGGAAAATCAGGGGGCCAAATTAGTTCAGTGAATTGGCTTGGAAATTGACCGTATAGTAAAATCTCTGATTTTCCCTCATTGCATTTGAGTTTGGCATGAGCTAACCAGGTGAAAACGGCTGCCAGGCATTTTTGTGCTACATCAGTTTCTAATGTCGAGTTGCCCCATGTAAACAGGAGCTGGGTGTCATCGGCGTAGGCCATAATTTTTGCACCCAGCTCCTCGGCCAGGTAGATCAGCGGGGTCATATAGATGTTAAAAAGAAGTGGGCTCAATGTCCCTGTGGGACCCCGGTCTGAACAAGCCTGGCCGAGGAAGAGTATGGGGGCATCCAGACTTGCTGATAGCGGGAGTCCAGGAAAGTTTCCAGCCAGGACCACACAGCCCCAGTGATGCCGATCTCAGTGAGGCGAGCCAGGAGGAGTTGGTGAGGAACCGTATCAAAGGCGGCAGAGAGGTCCAATAAAATTAGCGCCGCTCTGCCACCTTTGTCCGTGCACTCCCTAATGGCTTCCACCACCTCCACCAAAGCTGTCTCAGTGCTGAAGGATGACCTAAACCCGACTGGGCTGGATGTAGCGCAAATGGATAGTAAATTCTGAGTTGTTTTGAGAAGGGGGGCCCAAAATCCTTAGGGTGGCCCTGGGTTTTTCTGTGTAGTGTAGCCCTCAACCAGATGAGCTGAACAACCCTCCCAAGGATCGCGGTAGAAAATCAGCAGCAATAGCTGACACTGCCATAGCCAGAGATTTGAAGGCATTTTGCAATATCTACAACTCTACCACCCCGAACCCCCGACTCACAATTATACACACATAGAGGGGTGGAGAGACTCAAAGAAACCCCAAAACAACCCACACAACAAAACAAAAATAGTTGTTTTGAAAATACTGCCTTCACTCACGCACCGAAGTGTGTGACATGCTTCATCACGGGTCTGCTTAAAATACGCCCAGGTGTAGCCACACTCTGGACGGAGCATAGGGGAGGGGTTTAGACATTATAGACCACAGGACACAATACAAAAACCAAACAACATATACACATAAACAAACATGTGATCAGTGAGTGTCACCCTGTGACTGGAACTGAAGTGCAACACTTGCAGTTAATATGAAAGTGTTTAAAACTGGTTTAGGGATACCAAACAAGACTTTATTAATAGGTTCAGCAACCAGGATTAAAAGAAAAAGAAAGGATGGGTACTGTTTTCAAGAGAAAATGAACTTCTCAAAACAACCCTCCTAATACAGCTGTTGTCAACATGTTTCGATCGACTTACTGCGCCAAGAAGGTCACCCCGGTCTTCTTCAGGACGTGTGTTGCTACCAGTCCTGCTATTGGTCAAGCCGTAGTTCGGTCAAAGTACCAATTTACTGATCACACGGAATTCCAATTAAATCGACATGCGTAGAGGGGATCCCAACAACACGGGAAACATAAACGAGTTTATTCAAGATGTAAACTCGACATGGCGCCCTGCAGGTAGGTGTCCCAAGAACGCAACTGTTCCGAGGGAGAAACCTCGTACAACTGCCTGCTCTCGGATCGCCGCGTAGATGGTAGGCTGCCACCTAAAAAGGAGAGCCTGAAAGTGAGCAGTAGAAGGACACAAGTAATGAATCTATGCTTCAGGGGATGAATAAAGACAAGAGAAATAAAAGCCCACACAAGCTAACAAATAAGATGCTAGCAAAGTCAGAGTGACAATGAAGTCAACCAGCAATGGGAAGACTAGAAGTCCACCGGAAGCCTACAATAGGAGTAGCAACAGGCAGCACATGTGTTGTCTAGTATGCGAGTACTAAAAAGCACCCATCAATTGCACAGGTCCAAAAAGTGAAACACCCATCCGCAGTACCACATGCAACAGATTTGCTCAGGACGCTAGCCTTTCTGCTTCTCTGGCAGTGGCCAGCCAGACAGAGACTATTTCTTCCAGAGTTGGGCCCAGATTTAGGCTGGCCAAGAAAGAGAGTTGTCAATGATCCGCCCATAGTCAGCAAGGGTGTGAATGAGCAATAATTGGATAGTAAATTCTGAGTTGTTTTGAGAAGGGGGGCCCAAAATCCTTAGGGTGGTCGTGGGTTTTTCTGTATACTGTAGCCCTCAACCAGATGAGGTGAACAACCCCTCCTAAGGATCGCTGTAGCGGCCTGAGTGGAAAATCAGCAGCAATAGCTGACACTGCCATAGTCAGCGATTTGAAGGCATCTTGCAATATCCCCGAATGTAGGGTTTACACACACTGGGCACACTCTAGGATATCATTCAGGGCGTTTAGGAGCCTGATTATCTGGCCCAGCTCACCCTCCTGTCCTGTAGCAGCACCCATCAGATCTCGTCTCATGCCGGTCACATTGTTGACTGCACCCTCTATCTACTTCCCCACAGCAGATCCTCCACCTCCAGCTCTTTCCCAACCACCCTGCGACCATGACTTGATGGCAACAGTTGTTGACTCATGCAGCTGCACAGTGCAGGACAGAGGGGGGTGATAGGTTTTAGAGGTGGGGGGGCACAGAGGCTTTGTGTGTTCCATTTTTAAAGGATGGCATTGATTTCCCCAATTTGTAAGACTGCTGCAAATCAACAAGAATGAAAAGAAATACAATGTAATGATTATATGTGATTAGCCACCCAAACTAAGGGCCTCATTTAGAGTTTTGTGGATGGATCATTGTTCCTCTGCCATGGCGGGACATATCCAGCCATCTGGCCGGAGCTTAATTATGGCAAAGGATGCATCCTCAGTGGTCCTTCCATCCTTCATCAGCAGTTGCCTCATCAACAAACAAAACTCTATCAGGGTTGGTATTGTGGACATTTGTCTATCATCTTTAGAGTTGTCAGCCGGAGTGGTATTTCATTTTACCCAAAGAAATCAAGATTTATTGGGTGCCAGATAAAGATTGTGATTCTAATTTTTAGCCTGTTGTGAAGAGATTTTTCCTTTGATCCACAAATGTTTTGGAATATACAAAGAACTCTGGGTAACACATTAATCTATATGGTCTCAGTATTAGCCCAGTGGCCCATACTGAGTTTTTGCCACTGCTCAAAGTCAGAGGTTACAATTCTTATTAGATGTTTGACGTTTATTTTCAAAGTCTGTTCTTTGTCTTTGAGTTTTCTCCCTGGGACATGCAAGTTGTTTTGCCTCCATATGTGAGATCATGTGACACGTTTTTAAATTCTGAGCAGCTGCTGTAGAAAGAGAACTATTCTGCACCATGTGTCCTTTTTGCATAGCTTGAATGCAGGCTCCCGCTTAGATGCAAAGGAGGCCTTACCAAGCTATGGGCCTGTGTTTCTGCTAATGCAATGCTTTGTCCAGCATTCCGTCTATCATTTGTTCTTTTTGATTGTGTCACCCTAACTTGGCTGGGTATGGCAAGACATGGGTCCTGTTCCTGCTATGCCATTGGATTCAAGCTAGTCTGGCTGATGAGGGGTGATACCCAGAAACCGGTCCCATAATGCTTCTTTACGGTCTAGGGAGGACCTGGCTTGGCAGTTTGGGCTGGACTGTTCACATGGGGAGCAGGGCCAATACTGCTTTTCAAATGGTTGGGTTTAAATTTGGGTGGCATGGACCTCGCAAGTGGGGCAAAGTCTGGGGAGCCTGGAATGCCTTCAGGGGTGATATCTGCACCCCACCTGCTGTAGATCCTGACAAGGTGGAACCGGAGGACACCTAAACCCAGTCTTTACACTTGTATTCTGTTAACTTATTACTAGTGGAGGTCTATGTTCTCACTGTAAATATCGGCAGTCACTCAACGTACTCTGGTCGGTTTTTTGTAAAGTGTTATGTCTTATTGTTTTTTTTTTTTTTTAAACTTCTTGGATGCTGATGACGGAACCGCTCCGTCATCAGCTGCGGGTGCGCTGTGCTGATGACGGAGCGGTTCCGTCATGGCCCGCTCATAACGCCTGCGCGGCGCGAATTCCGCGCCTGCGCTGGACGTTCCATTAAGCGGGGCGGGCCATGACGGAACCGCTCCATCATGAGCACAGCTCAACCGAGGCTGGTGACGGAGCGGTTCCGTCACCAGCATGCGGCCGCCGCGCGGCCGCCCCACTACCTTAGCACTGCGGCGGAATAGCCGCCGCAGCGAAGTGAAGAACCTTTATTGACAATTATAATAATACAATAGCAAGCTCACAACCACTAGGGCCGGCCGTCGCCAATACAGACAAATGCATAAGATAATACAGTTACACAGCGCTTCAGCCGGCAACCCGGGGGTCCGGCGGCGATTAAGCTTACATGTCATATCTATGTATATTGAGACACAGGAGAAATCAAGGTTTTTCTTTTTTGTTTTATAAGAATGGGAACAAACAGAAAGAATAATAAAGAAAAAATATATATATAAAATAGCGAGGCAAGACAGGAATTATATACATGAGTGTCCCTTCCGGGAGGGGGAGAACCGCATCTGAAGATTCTTATGCATCAGTAGATGAAGCTGTGAGCAAAAGGGGGGGGAGAGGAGAGAGAGCAAACAATCAGTATACCGACTAAAATCAAGACCATAGAAGGAACATCAAGCTAAGGGGAATGCAGCACCTCCGGTGGATTCACAAAAGGGGGAGTACAGATCTCTCCACAATACTGATTCCACTGGTTCCATATTCTCCCCCACTTCTTGGGCCTACCCCGTGTGACATACACCGTTTTTTCTCAAAACATGCACCAGTCCTTGTTCTTCATCCAGACTGAGAGCCTGGGTGCCCCCGAGGACCCCCACAGCTGTGCAATATCTCTTTTGGCCACCATATTCCCTAAAGTGGCCCATTGTGTCTGAGCCACGTTATAATCGTTGGGTTCCCACACATTCAGCAGACACCTACGGGCCTCAGGCAACATCGAAACTCCCGCTTACTTCTTTCATGACATCATGCACACGGTTCCAAAAGGACACTATCTCGGGGCATTCCCATAGAACATGGAGGAAGGTACCCATCATTTATTTATTTATTTATTTAGAGAATTTGTAAAGCGCGAACTGACACCTTGCAGGCTTCCTGGCGCTGGAAAAATACTCTGTTAACGGTAGACCGGAAGAACAGTCAGGCTGGCAGTTTATTTGGGGAAGAGCCATGTCTTAATGCATCATTCCACACCCACGCTTACACAACCCATCACAGAGTAACCCATACGTAACAATCGGGGTCCTGTCACATATACACGGTGTAAGATTTTTAATTGCACCAGTCGAAGACGGGCCGGGATAGCGACCTCTTTAGGAGAGGATATTGCTGCCTGCCAATCTTCATCATCTAGCTCCAGTCCATCGCCGGTCCAGGCCTCCCGCAGTTGTAGAAGAAGGTCCATCCGGTCATTTATGAGTTTTTTTATATATGAGAGAGATAGTACTGTCCGGGACGTGGCCATCAAGCACTCTATCTTCCAGGGGTGAAGATTCCGGAATGAGGGTACCGGTCGGGAAGACCGAGACAATCGCATGCCGGATCTGCAGGTACCGGAAGTACTCCCTATCGCTAAGCGCATATTCAGTTTTTAATTCATCGAAAGTCTTTATCCTATCCTTAACCCAGAGATCCCCCACCTTGCTGATACCGATAAGGTCCCATTTCTCGAAGCCCTTGGTGGTCCATAAATTGCCTAGTTGCTCAGTGACGTAGAGCGGAGCCGCTCGAGTAACGACATCCGACCAGCCCATAGCTGCGTTTGCACTATACCAAATCTGCACCGCAACTCTGGTGGGTCCTGTTAACGTCCTGCCTGACTGCTTGGAATATAGCGCCCTGTTATAGTCCCCACCCGGGAGCAGCCATTTGTCCATGGCGAAGGCCGGGTTGGACACCGGGTCGTACATAGCGTGATTGACAGCGCAATGCCTCCGTCATACCAAGGCAGTGTTAACTTAGCCAAGGCAATACGGGGTCGTCCGCCCCACAGTAGCTTTCTCTGAAGGCTTTCGATCTCGTGGAAATAGCTGGTGGGCACAAGGTCAAGAGTGTTTTGGAGTGCGTACAAAAATCTGGGCAGGGACATCATTTTGAATAGAGCTGCCTTGCCAACAAGAGACAACGGCAACCTACACCAAGCTTTCATGTCGGATTTTAACCGGAGAAGCGGAGGGAGCAGATTACGCTGATACCGATCGTGGGGTCAAGCGAGATATGTATCCCCAAGTACTTGAAGCCGGAGTGCGAGATCTGTATCGGGCAGTTACGCAGCACGAGTGGTATCTCACCAGTAAGCGAGTAGACACACGACTTATTCCAATTGATCACCAGACCAGAGTTCTTACTGAAGGAGCTGAGGACATCAAACAGTACCCCCAGCGATTTCCGAGGGGAAGTGAGGTACAGGAGAATATCGTCCGCATACGATATGCGATCTTCAAAGTCGGGGTCCACCTGATACCTTTGAGCGATGGTTCCCACCGCAACCATGTGGCCAGGGGTTCCAAGGACAGTGCAAACAGCAACAGAGATAGGGGACAACCTTGTCACGTACCTCTCCCAAGAACGAAGGGCTCCGAGACCCTACCATTTACCACAACAACCTGAGCTAGCGGCTTCTCATAGAGAAGTTTGACCCAGCTAATGAACACCGGTCCGAAGCCAAACTTCGTAAGAGCCGCCCATAGGTATGGCCATTCCACTGTATCGAAGGCCATAGTGGCATCTAGAGAGACCAAAATGGCCGGCTCACGCAATGTCCCCGCCCTCGCAAGAACGCCGTGAAGGCGGCGTAAATTCAACGCAGTGTTGCGGGTTGGAATAAATCCAGACTGATCCGGATGTATCAGGTCTCCAATCACTTTAATTAATCGATTCGCTAACAATTTCGCCAGGATCTTAGGTTCGGCATTCAGAAGTGATATGGGTCTGTAAGAAGTACATAGATCACAGGATTTCCCCTCTTTATAAATTACGACTATGGACGCCAATCTCTGATCTCGGGGAAGCGAGCCCTTCTCATTTGACTCCAGAAACATCGAGCGAAGATACGGCGCCATTTTGTTGGGACACAGCTTGTACAAGTCGATGGGTATACCATTTGGGCCTGTGGCTTTTCCCGAGCGGATGGAGCGAATAGCGAGCGCTATTTCATCGGTGGAGAATTCCGCCTCCATAAGCTCTCTATCAGAGTCAGGTAACCTAGGCAGTGCGATATCTCTGAGCAGAAGATGTGAGTCCTCCTCCGGCCTATAGGAGACTGGCGCATACACCGTTTGGAAATGACATGCAAACCCTTCCACGATCTCCAGTGGATCAACCACACGCACACCATCCGCATGTTCAACAACGGCACCACTCGACTCAATCTTTCCTTCTTGTCCAACCATGCAATCAATTTCCCTGCTTTGTCACCCACATCATACAAACGGCCCTGTTGCTCGTGACTCATGGCTTTAGCAGCGTTTGTCACCAAGGCTTTATAGTCAGACTAATTTAAATTCAAGACATGCACCTTATCCTGCGTAAACCCGGACTCAAGGTCGGCCTCTAGGGCAGTGATTTCAGATTCTAGCTTCACAACCTCCTCATTATTACGTCTCTTAGCACAGGAAATCAGCGACAGCGTCTGGCCCCGAATAACAGTTTTGAAAGCCTCCCACAAGGATATAGACGAGGACACCAATCCCACATTTTCAGCAAAGTAATTGTCGATAGCCTTGACCACACCTGCCCGGGTTTCAGGGTTCCGGAGATGCCAAGGATTGATCGTGGCAACCCGACCCCCGGCTCCCAGTTGGGGATCTATGAGTAGCCATAGTGGGGAGTGATCCGAGATGCCTCTGGGCAAATGTCGGACCTCTCTCACCAATATGGCCTGTGCCGCAGGCATGAGGACGTAATCGAGCCTAGCGAGGCTCCCGTGTGCACCTGAATGGAAGGTGTATTGGGCTTACCCGGGGTGTAACATCCGCCAACAATCGACCAGCCCCAATGTATCCAGAAAGCCACCAAGGCAGGACTGCGATCGCGTAAGATCTCTGGGAGGGTTACGATCTTCCCTGCCACAGACAACAGAGTTGAAGTCTCCTCCCACAACCAAAATCCCTTCGGGGAGCTCCAGCACCTGTTTCCCCAGGTCGGCAAACGTCGTAGTCTGTAAACCCGGGGGAACGTACACTGAGAGGATGGAGATCGTCTTCCCCTCCCACCTACCAATAATGGCCGCGTATCGTCCCCTATCATCCAGGACCGTATCATCAACCTCCAAGGGGAGGGAATTTCTAACAAGAACACCAGTCCCTCTCGATCCAGAGGTGAACCCTGAGTGTGCAACCAACCGATAACCCCTCCGATTCATAGCGTGACATGTGTTCCCCACCAAGTGTGTTTCCTGCATTAGTACAACATCAGGGGAGTGGCGTTTCAAGTATTGCAGTACTATCCCCTGTTTTATCCTGTCCCCCAAGCCATTGACATTCCAACTTAAGACTCTCAACTCCCTACCCCCATCCCATGAGTACTGGCGGAATCCCCCGAACACCAAGAAGGACACAGAGATCGAGATGTACAACAATACGTAGCCTCTAAAACAACTCAAAAAAAGGAAAGAAACCGCCCCTCCCTCAGAAAGCCCCAAACACGCATCCCCCCTCCCTGCACCCCTGCGGTAATACAAAAAACCACCCCAACTTGCAGTGTGCCTGTCGCCCTGCCCCAAAAACTAATCTACAAGAAGAAAAAGGAACACCCCGAGAGGAGGAAAAGTCCCAATCCCCCCGCCGTCTCAGGGTTTGTATCGTGAAAGTGTCATTGACCCAAAATAAAACGAACCACCGCAGCTCGGTATGTGAGTTGCACACGCCAGTCTCCTCACTCCTCCTGTTCCGTCTGGCCACCCTCCGCACCTCTAGGTTGCTCCGTCCGGTCCCGTTGCATTGACAAAGTGTCCAGACAGTCACTAACCACCTCAGGCCGATCAAAAAATAGTACACGTTCATTATGTTCAATCCGTAGCCGGGCAGGGAAAAGCATTGCATACTTCAAACCCAAGTCTCTTAGTCTACGTTTCACCCCGGTAAATCCCGGTGTCTGTTTCTGTACCGATTGGGTGAAGTCTGGGTAGAAGCTGATAGACGCGTTCTCAAATTTCGTGGGGCCTTTGGTCCTCGAGGCCTGCAAGATGGCGTCCCTGTCCCTGAAATTAAAGATTCTAGCACGCCCGGTTTGCGTCTTCCGCCCGGAACTCTATGGGCACGCTCTACCGCAAAGAAGTTGCTGAGGCCCTTAGGAGCAAGATGTTTTAAGATCAAATCTTCCACCAGGATATCAGTCAATTGTTCAGCAGAAGTCTCCGGAACTCCGATAATGCGCACATTGTTGCGGCTATCAAAATCCGCGAGCCGGCGGGCATACTGTTCACTCGAGGTTCTTAAGTTCCGGACTTCAGTCTGGAAATCGGACACGTCGGTCGTAAGACTGGCAGTTTTAATGTCCAGCGACTTGACCCTCTCATTAGTTTTAGCCAAGTCTGTCCTGATCAAACTGACATCAACAGCCACTGTGTCGAACTTGGAGGCCAAAGTTTCATACTGCTGGCCCATGGATGATTTCATGCTCGCGATGGCGCCCATTATGTCTCGCAGAGTCAACTCCTCCGTTTCTGGGGGGCCACCTCCGAGGTCCTCTGGAGTTTTACCAGTCCCATTGGGGGAACCCTTTGGCCGCGTATATCGATCCATGATGTTGGATTGAGTGACACCACCCCGAGACGTTTTCTTGATCGTTCGTTTATCGCTTTCAGGTTTGCCGCCATGTTGAGCTGTGCGCCCCAAAGGGGCTTTTGGGACCTGGTGCGAATGGCTCCTCACGGAGAAAAACTGCGAAAAATCTAAATGCAGGGCGCCCTATAGGAGCAGTTGAGCAAGTTGTATCATGGACCGGCAAGAACAAAGAGCAGCCGTCTTTCAGTGGACGAGAGCAGGAAAATCGAAACCGAAAGTAGACCAGGGGCAGCAGTCTTCTTCCATCAGCCGTTGTTGTTCAACTGCCCCCCAGGTATTCCGGATGCTCGAGTCCCAGGCTGTCTCCCGGTGTAGGCCTTCAGGCGTCAGGATGGAGTATTTCAGGTTTCCGGCGTCCTAATCAATTTTTGAAAAGGTCAAGTAGATCAGGAGGGTTATATCTACAATAACCCGTCGTTCAAAACAGGATCCGTGACAGGATAGATGTAGGAGGCGGCGAGGGTCTCGGGAGCTCTCAGCTCACGCGACCATCTTGGATGCGCGCTAAGCTCCTCCCCATTATGTCTTATTGTTGTTAATAAAAAGATGTTTAAAAAAAAAAACTTGGGTTGCATGGTGAGCAAAAATACAATGAATTCAACCCAGATTTGTGACTGGGGTGAATGTTTGATTTGTTCACCATTCTGTCCATCATTTAGTCTTTTTGCTTAGGTGGACCAGGGAGGGGGGATGTTTCCCCTTTGCTGCACTAACCATTAATACTAACAAAATGTGATTTAATTTTGACCTTCCTAAATGCACAATATGCGGCGCAGTGTTCCCTGTATGTCTCTGTGAATTGAAGGGCATATTTATCATTCTATCAAGCAGCGCAGAAAATCATCTTGTTTCGCTGCACGGTAGGGAAAGGGCACTGTACTTAACATTGTACGGTGCATTCATGCCTTTCCAGAGGTGGTACCAATGGAATATATGTTGTTACTACGCAAACCATTACTTCACATGTTTTTAGTTTGCCGTTTTTACTTTGCAGGTTTCCACTATGCATGCTTTTATTTCGCATTTGCTTTGAAAAGTACTAAAAATGCTTTTTCAACGCATTTTATTACTACCCATGGCACTAAAACGCTTTTTTCCTCATAATAAGTATAATTTTTTTCAAATATTAATCAATCCCCTGTGTTGGGGTGACAAGGAAATATGGGTTTTGGGTGAGGGATTAATTTAAGAAATCAACAATTCATTTATTATTCGGTAATAAATAAAATTCCCGAATTACTTTCTTAAATACACACGAATTTCAATCTTTTTTCAAAATTAATTTGTCCATCATCGTTTAAATAATTTTTAAGTCTGATAATCAAACATTCTTTTTTCCTTTAAAAAACATTTATTCAGAGCTAAAAACGAACATTAAACGCATAAAACATATTTTTAACGATTGAATGTTGCTTAATGTTTTAAAAAAATATCTTTTCAAACTAAAGTGTACCAGCATATTGTCATTTTTATCAAATAAAGTCCTTCCACTATTTATACACATATTCATTAACCCCTTGCATGCTGCCGCGATTCTGCGCCTGTGCGGCAAAATCGCGAGTGGGCGTGTTCATGACGGCCCCCAGCAGTCATCAGCACACGAGCACCGTAGTGCATGACGGATGGGGGCCATCATCAGCATGCAAGGGGTTAACGATTTATATCACAACACTACCCTAACCCTCAAACCCTACACTACCCTACACTAAACACCACTACAATACCCTAAACCCTAAAACACTACTCCTAAAAGTCCTTCCCCCATTCCTGACCCTACACTCTAACACTACCCTGCATGATCCCTACACTACCCTAAAACACTACCCTACACTACACAAACACCACAACACTCCCCTACAACCTAAATCACTACCCCCCTGCACGACCTTTCCCCTTTAACCACACTCCTGTATGCTACCTACTCTCAAACACTACCCTTCACAACCCCCTAAACTACCATAAACACAATTACACTACTGTACACTACACTACACAAACACAACACTTCAACCTTAAGCACTACCCCCTGCATGACCCTGAAAACTTCACATCCCCAATTACCTCTCTCTCCTCGTGGTACCTCTCGTCTCGCGTGGTTCCTCTCTTCTCCGGCTTCCTTCCTCGCCTGGAAACGGATGCACCTTAAAAATAACGATGGCGATAGCGCATACAATTACAATGCATGCGTTGTAACAATGCTTGCGATGTAACAGCAAGCGTACTAAGGGTATGCGTTGTTAAATTGGAAGCGTAGTAACGCTTGCGAAGTGATGGCATGCGTACAAACAGCCTTGTACTAATGGCTGTTCACCGTGCCAATATTTTGCCTAGCGCCAACGCAGGCACCATGGGGCAAGGGCACCTGCGTTTGTAGCAGGATTGTTTCTGTGCAGGAAGGTGCTCCTTCCAGCACAAAAACAATCTCTGCTGCATTTTCTTTTTCTATTGGTGCTGCAGAATACAGCACACATAGAAAGGGGAAAAAGAAATAACATATTTCTCCTCGTTATGCCTCACCTGTCAGATTTAGTAGTTTTGGCGCACTCCCAGGTCTACCATTTATCGTAAATCTGGGAATGCATCAAAATGGGGAACATCCTTTACAACGCGGATGTTACACCGCAGTTCCCTTACGATGCAACTTTTACAACGCAAGTTGTAACAACGAATTGCGCTGGGGAGCGCTCCAGGATAGTAAATAGTTTAATTTACTATCCAACTCCTTCCCTACTGTCCACGGGGACTGGAGTTGGAATAGTAAATTAAACTATTCACTATCCAGCCCCCAACAATGCAAATCGTGGTAACGGCATGCGTTCTAAAACATGCGTCGTAAAGTACTGCAATGTAAAACATCGCGTTGTAACGACAAACATCCCATCAAAATCCATGGGTTTTGCGTGGGAACACCCGCACTCTACCCATGCAAGGCCTCTCTGGGGCAGAGTAACACAATACAGCGATTTGAGCTGCGTCGCGTTACTTTGGCCTTGTCAAGCCACGCAAGGTGGTCTTGCGTAGCCTGATAAATCGCATCTCCAGCGCTGCGCCTCGTCGCGTAGTGCAAAAGCAACACAACTCTTGATAATTATGGCCCTGAATCTTTGCATCTTTTTTTCACTTTTCACACTGAAATCTGTGTTATAACTGCTGTTTTTCTGCACAGCAGGATATTGGGAGTTTATAAAGGATCCATCCGGCCTGGTCCCGGAAGTGATGCCGTGTGCTAGTGCTACGACTGCCAGACAGAAGCTTCTCTGGGTAAGCTGGAGCCCCGCCTACCAAACACATCTCACCCAGGGAGGCTTAAGCAACAGAAGCATGGCTGAAAAAAATGACAAACACGTGGAGACGCAGCACGGTAGAAGAAACATTATGGCAGGAAACATATGGGACCACGCGTTAAGATGCATCGCAGATGGCCTTACATCGGGATGTATAATTTCATACTTTCTTACTTAGGCTTCATTTTTCCTTCATCAGCCTTGGCAAGATTTCCAGAAAGTTCTGCTCAACTGCCTTTAAAAACCTATATTTTTGCGTCACTGTGCAGCACAGGAATGTGAGGAACGCGTTTCCCGTCTGCTAAGGAAACCACAGCCCAGCAGCCGGTGCCAGGCTCGCGCTGGTGACTTGCTCTCTTGTTTAACAGGGATGCGAGTGATCTAGCGAGACAGGCGCGCTCTTGAAATTCAAGTTAGCCAGCTACAAGTGGTTTGCAGTGGATCCAGAGATGCTGTATGGTTTCGAAATTTAGGCTATAAATGTCTCATGGAGGGATGAAAGGTAAACCCTACTGATTAAAGAGAAAAACAGACTGAAATCAACTGTAGGAAGGACAGAGCTGGATAGCAAAATCATCTTGTTTGTTCCTAATCCAAAATGGATAGAAAAGTCCATAGTAGCCAAAATATATTTCTTGTAATAAGGTTATTTCTCTCGTGATCCAAGAAAGTTCTGCTAGTAAAGACAGCCAACACGTTTCGCCCCTTCTCAGCGCGCAGGTCTGGGGCTTTCTCCAGGTTGATTCTATAAACCCGTTTGTGAAATATACCAGAAAATACATAAATTATAGTATCAAAAGACAACTAATCAATGAATCGAAAAGAGAAAACCCTGGAAGAATAAAGAAAAGAACACCGATTGCATGGTGATGTCTGAAATCAAATTCAAAATACCCCTACCTAAGGGGAGCAAAGTTCGTGAAGTGCAGTTTGTTATTGACAATGTGAGGATCAAGGGATATATCGCGAGGCACCAATGTCATTAGTCACACATGAGTTATCATAACACAGGATCATTAAAAATGCATCTGAGGTCATAGCAATATAAATATCAAATAGGGAGAGCAGAACCAGATATGTAACGAGGTCAAAGTACACAGCTCAACATAAATTCACCAAGGAGGAGCAAAGTATCAGTAAGCATATCATATGTGATGTCAAGATACATTGATGTCAAGATACATTGATTAAACATAAATAATGATTACCAGTTCCAATTTGACAGCAATCAATCTGCTCGGTGCGGTTCATCAAGCTTGAAACATTATTTAAGCAAGGAAACAGATATAAGTCGTTGCAATAGTATGGTCCCAGGTGAACAGTTTTCATAGTACACTAATATTGACAGCATCATACAGTGCAAGGAACGTAGACACCATGAGAAACCAGGAGACACTTCCAAGGTGCAACTGGAATCCGCTGGGGTTTTATCCACAGCAGTTCAACATTTGTCTGAAACCCATATGATATCAAATATATCAGGTGCAAACCACCAGTGAATGATCCATTGTGGACTGTGCATGGAAAGGTCACAGCTTGGAATTATGCAGGCCCATCTCACCTGTCATCCTTCCGAGATCGATAAAATGAACACTGTTAAGTTGGATGTGAAAAACACAAAGAGTTAGAGCCTGAAAACGAGTTCACTCGGCATCCCCTCTTTTTGAAACCAGAGGCGCAAGCACTGCAGTGCGAGTTGCAAAAACAGCTCAAGATTGTGCCGCTCTATGAAGTGGGTGACGTTTTGTTGAAATATTCTCTCCCTGAGTCGGAGCTACTGAATTACTAACGGCTTTAAAAAAGGTTTACAGTTGTTACGGGAAGTCAATCCTCACAGTTATAGAAACCACTTAAACAGCATATGTTCTTGTATGCGGATTAAAATAGATTAAAACAGACTGCGAGTTAAATCCAAAATGAACAGCGTGAATCGCCACTTTGGAGAAAACGCGTTTTTAAACTTTGAATGAAAGCTACTTCAGCGAGGGAAAAATACCCCATTTCAAAAGTGACTGTATCTGAACTCGTAAGCGCGTGCTGCCACCTAGTGGCCATAAAGGTTTTAACAGCTCCTGCGCTTCTGAAGCAACGACGACAAAGGTTTGCAGTATGATTAATTATTATTACTGTCACATTTAGTTTAAAAAATGTGTTTTAACAACTGCTATGTGCCTAGTGCTTACATTATAATAAAAAATTAAGTGTCAGCTCCCAAGATATTTCGCAACTGGCACTACTCACTTGCCACCTTAAAAGTACACTTAAGTCTTATTTTTATTATTTTTAATATAGAATACATAGCTAAATGCTCCAAGAACATTTGCTAAAAAATAAAATAAATAAAAAATACGCACACAACACCAGCATGTGGCAGATTCTAATAAGAACATGCTGGTATTTACAAATAAGTGCCCGTGTGGAGCACCGGCAAACACAGGCACATATTAAGCACTGTACGTACTACACACCAGACATTGCAATCTAGACCCCTAGCACTGGGTCGGTGGGAGGGCCTCTGTGTATATACACGAGTGTGTAAAAATTAGCACTTGCAGCTCAGTAGGAGGAAAACACGCTATACAATTCGAGGAGAGGTTCCGGGGAAATGGACGAGATGGGCACATAGGTAAGGAATTAGTAAATTAAAATGCTGCCCGCATTGAACCATGTGTCTAATGGTTACACAGGTGCCAGTCGAGCCACCCAAAAAAAAGTCCTTCCATTCTTTTCTTTCCATCCACTGGCGGCCTTCGGCATATTGGACAGCAGCACCAAAGCGAGGATTGCACAGCGCATGGTGTGCAGGAATTCAAAACCTTACAAAGGGTTGGCACCTGTCGTGTAAAACCAAAGAATCAACACACCCCCCAGTAATTTGAAAATGGCCTCAAACTCTCGTTTTGCTAGAATTTTCCAACTCAATATCCATGTTTCATCTTGAAATTATCAACCAGGCTTTTTAAGTTGAATACTACGTGCAAGGCGAACACATTGTGCTTGTAAAAAAAGTGTTTTAAACTGCGCAATTGGAACACATAAGAAATAGAAATCAGCGTATTCTGTGCTAGATATTTGAAAAGAGTATTATGCATGAACATTTACTTTACATTGCATCATAAGACAAAATCATGACATAATTAGGAATCCCAATTAGGCTGCTACAAGTCAACGGCGTTTCAAACTTCATTCATGACTTGGAGTCATCATCAGGACTGGGGAACACAAAGATTGCCGCCTAACGGGGGATAAAGAGAGAGATACTCCTAACAATTAATAAATTATTGTACAAAAATATATGGGGTACGTGTCTGGAGGTACCGGAGGAGAATGCAAGGCACCTGGGGACAAGGAAAAGAGAAAAGGCTGCATTCACCACCACTAACAAAACCCAGAAGAAACAGCCTCCTATGTGGCAAGAAAAATTGGTCAATTCAATTACATTGAAGAAACTGCAAAAGCGTTTCTTTCAGGAGCTGGACCAGGGCCTGTGGTCACCAGGGAGGAGGGAAGGGGTCCACAAATGGTCCTTCGAGATGCGAAATCGAGCCAAAGATAAACGTTGTTCATGGGGCTGTAAAGAACAAATGGAAACAGCCCAGTCAGATATCAGTGGGAGAAAAAATGCAGTAAATCTGGATTAGACCGATAGCGACTCACCCAATGGTGAAGAGAACGGTCAAATATGGACAAGTGAGGGGTTTTAAATGAATGCCTACCAATCAGGAATGGATCTATAAGAAATAATGAACAGTGAAAGTTACGGGTGCATGCACTGTTAAAACTAGCTGGTTATTTTCAGGAAAAGCAGAAAATGTGATATGATTGTGAGGGGACTGGTGCAGAAAAATGTTCATTGAACTAGGGATGGCAAAAATCCTATGCAGGCCCCAGGTAGATGCAGATGTAAATATAAATAGAAGAGATAAGGAAGAGAGGGGTATGGTAGCATGGGAAAATGAGAAGCGTGACGGAAGGATGTAAAATATAATAAAGTGGAATAGAAGAGAGAGAGAGAGTAGTGAATGAAGAGTGTTAGAGTATTGAGGGGAAGAAAAAAGGTTGAAAAACAAATGAAGGCGAAGAAGAGAAAATTAAAAGAAACTGAGAAGAGCTAGAAAAGAATGTCGAAGATGTGCACGTGTGGGGGGTATGAGAAAGAAGGAACAGGTATGAAAGGAGAGGCTGGCTAAAAAGAGCGCGAGAGAAAAATGAATATCTAATAGAGAAAGAGGGACTATAAAGACAGACAGAGGGAGCAATGGTCAGGGGGCATAGAGGCATCTTTTGTTTAGCCATTTTAAAAAAATGGCTGTAAGGGGCACATGGGGCTCCTTCCACCCCCTTTCACAAAACAAGGAAGGAAGTTCTTTTTCTTGGTATAGCAAGTGAATGGTAGCAGTTGCATATAAAGGACGTGAGAGCACCAAGAAGGCAGGATGTGACACTAGAAGTTACAGCAGGGCTCCAAGTGACAGCAGCAGGACTCTCAGGATGCTGATGTAGAATATCACATATGGAGCATGGTGTCAGAATTTGCATATTTACTCCCTCATCCAGCTATGAATTCCTCTCAGAGAGTTAAGCCCCCGCTCCAGAGATCTGACTGTACCCAGCATGTCACTTATACCATAACTGGTCATGTTCTGTGAGCAGTGAAAGCTTGCACCAGCCTGCCATCCTGAATCTGATCTGCGGGGAAGCCGAAGATTGCACGAGCTGCTTCTTGGGTGAAACTTGCTTTGCTACCGCTGTGCTGTACCTGGTCTGAGGAAGCTTGCTCTGCCCCTACCTGAGTCGATGGCGTGCTGTGAAGGGGAAAGCTTGCCCTGCGGCTGCTCTGGCTCTACCTATCCTCCGACAGATAGTAGCTTACATTGTATCTGCCCAATATGTGCTTTGGATAGGGTTGTTTCTAGTGCTTTTGCTCCATGTTTTGAAAAAACAAATGATATATTGAATGCACTTACATAACATACCGTATGGACCAGGCACTGGTTCACAGTATTTGATGTGAGATACCAAGACCTTTAGTCCTGAGGAAGGTAGTGACCGCCGCAGAAAATCTGAACAGTAGAAACAAGGGACAGTACTTTCAATTGCTCGACGCTCCTGTTTTGGATCTAGCAGAAGACAGACACAAATAAACATGTTTAGCTCACCCACACACTATTTTAGCACAGCTCTGCATTTAACAAAGAGAGAACGTAAATACTGATTTGAGGGACAAACTCACCCAAACTAGGGGCCCATAACCTAGGAGACTGTACAACCTTGAAGAATAGTGCACTGGGAGGCTTCCTAGTGCTGGATGTGAACCCATTAAAGAGTCACACCACACTGGGTAGGCGAGGGTTCATCATCCTCTGTGAGTACATCTAAAATGTGATTCAGACGCAGACACTCGTGATCTGATCGACCTATTGCAGGGGGTGGATCTGATACAATGGGTGTGCGGTCCAACTCACAAGGCAGGACACACCCTGGACGGGATTTTTTCAAACCATCCCAGCCTGAATGTATCATCGATACAGCCGGTCCCCTGGTCTGATCACTCAGCAGTCCATTTTAAGGTCCTTCTAATCACCCCCATGAAACCTTCCAGTACTAGAAACGCCCCCAGACTGGTCAGGAAATGGAACACCATAAAGGGCGAAACGCTAGATGACGTATTAAAGAACTCCTTGAGACCCCTCTCTGACAATGTAGAGGAAGCAGCCGCCGCCTACACAAACTGGCTAGAAAGTGCCTGCCTACTTCTGGCTCCCCCCAAAATTACTTACTCCACACAGGCATATCCTGCCGCCCCTTGGTTTTCTGAACAAATCAGGGACCACAAAACACGGTGTAAAAAACTTGAGAGAATTTGGCGGACTAACTACAGTGAGACAGATAGAAAAATTCTCAATACAGAGCAAAGAGCCTACAAAGAAAGAATTTTACAGGCAAAAAGGGCCTTCCTCACGAAACGGATTAAAGAAGCCAACAACACCCCAAAGGAATTATTCCAAACAGTATCATCCCTGGCAGCCCCTAAAACCATTGAAATACCCCTCAGTCTTCCACTCTGTGAGAATCTCTCCACCTTTTTCCGGGAAGAAAGTGGAAAATATCTTTTTTTCCCTAGACAGTCTAGTTAGGACCCCTCCTGCTAGCGCTGGTCGGGAATCAGACAATAATCAGGAAAAACTCCTACATTTCCTGCCCATCAGTGAAAAGGAAGTAGTGAGCCGGCTACTGAAGACAAAATCAGGCTCCCCACACGACCCATGCCCAACTGCAATAGCCAAATTAGCTCCCGCCATCATTGCAACCGGACTTACTCCCCTTCTCAACCAGATGTTGGATAAAGGGGAATATCCTGCAAAGTGGAAACGAGCCTCCATCCTTCCGTTCCTAAAAAAACCCAACCTGGACATTGCCAAGATGAACAACTACCGGCCGATTGCACGATTACCCCTCCCTGCCAAAATCATGGAAGGCAACTTAAATGCGCAGCTAAGTGCCTTTTTGAAGACAGGAGAACATCTTGATCCTTCTCAACATGGTTTTCGTGCGGAACACAGCACGGAATTCGCCCTGATCAAATCCGTAGAAGACATCAGAAGAGTGATGGACGCAGGAGGCAGAGCCGCCCTGATCCTGTTGGACCTTTCCACGGCCTTCGACACGGTCCATCACAAGCTGTTGGTGGACCGGTTGAGGGCCAGTGGTATTCAAGGAAAGGCATTGAAGATCCTATAGGCCTTCCTCTCCAACAGAACTCAGTCAGTGGCCCTGGGAGACTTTGAATCGCATACTTTTGTTCTCCCCTGTGGAGTCCCCCAGGGGTCCTCACTCAGCCCCACCCTTTTTAATGTTTATGTAGCTACCCTAGCCCCGGTGATCCGATCGTTTGGTTTTAATCTCACAGCATACGCAGATGACGCACAGATAGTGGTGTCACTGCTACCGGGCGATACAGATAGCACAGCAGACAGGTTTAGAGGGTGCATGCGAGAGGTGGGCAGCTGGATGGCTCAAAACTGTCTCAAACTTAACTCCACAAAGACAGAAGTGTTGCTCTTTGGCTCCAGGGACAATTTTTGGTCCCCTAGATGGTGGCCGGATGAAATGGGACCCCTCCCCTCCCCAGTGGCAAAAGTTAAAAATCTTGGTATACTGGTGGACTCTTTGTCCTTTAAACCTCAGATCAATGCACTGTCCTCCTCTATGCACTACATCCTCAAAACAATCAGGAAAGTTTTTCCTTATCTGGAGAGGGAGCATAGGAAAACTGTTGTTATTGGTCTAGTCCACTCACGCTTGGACTATTGTAACAGCCTGATGTTAAACGCCCAGCAGGGCTTACTTAACAAATTCCAGATCCTGCAGAACGCAGCCGCCCGCCTGATCACCGACACCCCTAAATTTGCCTCGGTAGTTCAGGACTTGGTGAAACTCCACTGGCTGCCAGTCCGCAAAAGAATAGTTTTCAAAGCACTCTGCATGGTCTTCAAGTCCCTGCATGATATGGGCCCTAGGTGCATGAAACTGCTCTTCCACTGGCATAAACCAGCAAGAACCCTGAGATCTGGGGAGCTGGCACTGGTAACAGTCCCCAGAGTTAAGAAAGCACGCTGGGGAGGCAGGAGTTTTTCCCTCGGCGCGGCAGAGGCGTGGAACAGACTGCTACTCAATCTGAGACAATCTTCGGACCTGATGGCTTTCAGAAGAGCGCTTAAGACCTGGCTCTTTACTCATTAAGCTCTCAGACACCCACATACACTGGTACAATCAGGTTAGTGCCAGGACACCTCCGGGTAACAGAGCGCTCTATAAATGTGAAAATAAATAAATAAATAAATACATGAATGGACGGTAATTCCATGGGATGTATGATTCTTTCTTCCAGGACTGTTGTATTTCTTGTATGCTTATGTCTGTTCACAGAAAGCATACAACAGTCCTTTCATTTCTCTCACTCCTTTAGTGTGTTAGCCACCTGTATGGTACCTGTTCTGAACATGTGAGAGAACCGTGTGAGGTCTCTCTTGCTTCTGCGACCTGTCTTTTACTTATTCTGTGTGTTAGGGGAGGTTACACTGCTGCTGCCCATGCTGTACCTTTGTTTAAACTTGAAGATATTACATTTCCACTACACAAAAGATAAAACGACTAGCACTGCTCTTGCTTGTTTTAAGCCATGATGTGAATGACACAGTGAATCCTCACATAGATGGGCGAACAGTTTTCTTTTTGTTTGTGTGAAACAAGCAGTTTTTTCTTTTAATTGACTAAATTACTTTGTTAAACTGTAAAACATAGCTGGCAAGTAGGTTAAAGTGGTAACACCTTAGGTCAATTCTGGTTTTGTAGCCAACAGCACATTACATACTGTGGTATAGAGCCCATAATGTCAGCATTCAAAGAAACACTATAAGCCCCACAATGCAACATGTTTTGGGCTAAAAGCTGGAATGGTGGAGGGTATCATATGCAGGGCCACTGGAATTATGCAGAAGTGGAGTAACAAATTATGCAACAGAGTTCACAAATTTAGGCAGCTAGGAAAGGCAAATTATGCAGCATAATTCCCCAAACCCTGTAGCCTGTATTATTTCTTTCTTTCTTTTAAAAATATTAAAAGTATTTGGGGCAAAGTTGCACCACATCATTTCTAGTTTAATACTGGAGTACATCCACGAGCAACTGAAAAGTGACTAGTAAAACTTTGAAAAAGATCTGTCACTGCTAGGAATTCCAAGTACCAGTTTTTGTTCAATATATTTTAATCCGTTAGAAATGTTAAAAAAAGGTATTTTTTTAAGTGAGATCCTCAAATTATACAATATGTGGTCCATGATGTGACAAATCAGGGAAATTCATGATTATGAGGAAACTGCTGCAGAGACGCATAATTCCAGTAACCCTAGTAATATGTCATAATGCCAATTGTCAGCTTTCTTAAATGCAAAATAAAACGTAGTTCCTGATTTTCTGCCTTATTTTCCTAGTAGGCAATCAAGCGTTAAGTAGCCCAGTGGCTATCAAAGGCAGTTGTGATCATCTCACTGCTAATGGAGTAATTTTAACACTCCTTGGATAAACAAATGGGTCTTAAAAAGTTATTTACCAGAACAATGTGAGCAGCAGCAACTAAAGTATCTGAATTGGCAGTGAGAAAAGAAAAACAATGTGCTGGTAACCCTCTTTCTGAGCCCATACTGGGTCCAGAGGCTGAGGTGATTTAGGTGGAGCGCCTTAAACGAGTCCTGCTTTGAACCAATGCAACACTTGCTGTTGGTGCAACCCTGTAAGGGCCACCAGTGTATCCAGCTTTTCCTCCATCAATTCATCCTTTTACCCTTACATCCACCCAGTCCTCTATCTATTCCTTCTGCCTTTCACATCTATAGATTCACCCATCTGTTGACTTTTCCATTCATCCATCCTTCCTTTCATCCATCGGCTGACCTTTACTTTCTCCCATCCATCCATAAACCCTTCCTTTCATCTTGTACCCTTCTGTCCTCTCACCCATTATTTCCTCCATCCATTCTTTTACCCAACAACCCTTTCTTCCATGCTTTCACCATTCCCTGTTTGCCTCCTTTCACCGTTCCATCTATGTTTTTACCAATCTGTCCTTTCACCCTTCCATCCACCCTTTGACTCATGCTTCCACCATTGCTTCCTCTCATTTTTCATTTTTCCTTCCCCATTTTCCTTTTGCACTACAAGACCTATATGTACGTTATTTATGTTCCTGTTTTGATGTATGTTGAGCGGTCATCTTTCTCCCTATTGGGCGTGTGCATGTATGGGTGTGATTGGCTCCGTGGACACAGTGTTCATGAAATGTTGGGTTTTGCAAGAGCTGTGGGTTCCAATACAACTTGTGAATTCTATTTAGATAATTGAGGTACTGATGTGCTAGTGCTCCTCGTATGGAAAATAAACCTGTCACTCTCACAGTACATGTGTTGTCATTACCATACAACATTTTAGGTGACTAGTTCAGGGCATGCTAGAATACTGTATGTTGCTGCTTCCTCCTGCGGCCCGCAATTCATTGAAGCCTCAGATCCTAATCGCAGCCCGAGGACCACTTAACCTAAACGCAATATCCGCTCAACCTATGCCAAGCAGGAGGGATAGGTCACCTCATATAACATCAGAAAGACACGCGTTCATCAAGACTTAGGTGCCTTCTGCATTCATATCAAGCGGATTGTGGATATTACCTCCTCGTCAGTATCCCTCACACACCAAAAGGACTCTTGGTGTCATGCTTCATCATGGGGGTCTTCGCACCCCTCTATGGGTTACTTTCATAACCCCAACACTCACGCACATAACTTCCTCTGAGAAACCCTCACATACACCCCACATAGCTACCAAACTTGTGGTTCTGAAAACTCTGGGCCCTGCTATAATATGGTACCGAGGTCCAACACTCGTGTCACAAAATATCATTGTACCCTGACGAATTTGGTGTCGGCAGATCGGTAATGATTAGGACATTATCCCTATGCATTTGCATAGTGATTGAGTGATGCTATCACCCTTAAATCATGGTTTCGGTCTCGAACCCTCGGGTTCCATTTTGTGAACGGCATCCATCTTGTGGCTTGCCCTCATATAGTCAATTGATTAAGGCCGAGTTTGATCTGAAAAGACACGTCCACCTTAGCTGACTTCCCCATGACCTGGCCGAGCTGACTCCACTGCTTCGAGCCGAACCTGTTCAGGCAGTTCCTCGCCCAGTGGCCGAGTAAGATAGCATCAAGGCACAACATGCCATAAACCATTCACTACATACAAACCATGTTATCCACACACATACACCTGTCCATGTTTCTTGTTTATGGCCGGTTTTACGATGAGGAGGTGCCCGATTTTATTGGGGTTTCATCGATATCTGATGGTAGTTCTGGGCCGAGCTGGGTCATCTATCACAAACTGGACATCGAAAATGTGGGTTTGCCATCATGACTTTGCTTTTTTAGTGTTTTGAAAATATGTATATGACCGTGTTGTAAACTAAAGAATTCTTGCCTGCAGCTGTTATTTTTGTATAAAAAGAGAAGGCTGGTTCTGTAAAAACGAACAGTCTCCTGAGAATCTACAAACCGTGCTGTTGTACTTCTAGGACACTTGTTACTTGGTTGCAGCCAATAAAACTCGATCTTTGACTTCACCTAGAAGGCTCTATGTTTCTGTGGTCCGGAACAGGAAGATCTCAAGAGGTCTTCTGGTGTTTTCCCCTGGCACCACCGGGTTCCTAAAAACCCGGCACCTCAATTGGCGCCCAACTCGGGGCGGTATCAAGCGGTGACGGTCCAAGCCAGATGTTCGTGAGGAGCTTCGTGTGAAAATTCCAGAGGACGGCCAGCCACTTCAGCGACCCCTGTATATCGACGTGGTTCCGAAGGTCTTTGCTGCGAGGTTCCCCGCGTCCCGACGGCTACGAAGGACTGCTGCCCTGACTATCGCCCTGTTTTGGACCCAGTGATCCTTGGTAGAGCGAAACGATAGACGAGTCTTCTAGTGACGTCATCGATCATCAATACTTCAGTTAAGTATAAGTGGAGCGTCTCCCAGTCCTTAGTTCGATTCTTAGTTTTGGTATCCTTGAGATACACCTTGTTTGGAACTTGCAAGCGCCAAAACCAAGGGATTT
Source organism: Lissotriton vulgaris (assembly GCF_964263255.1). Classification (NCBI taxonomy): domain Eukaryota; kingdom Metazoa; phylum Chordata; class Amphibia; order Caudata; family Salamandridae; genus Lissotriton; species Lissotriton vulgaris. The sequence continues at coordinate 332,024,691 of NC_141687.1, forward strand.
GTGTATTCACGAAAATATCATATTCAATAATCCTTTGAAGTTTGAAGCTAGACTAGTGAGCAAAGATGCCTAGTCTTAGCAGACTTGGAAACTTGTTTTGTCTTGGTTGTAGTAAGGACTCCCGATTAGAGGATTTGTGTCTGGTTCCTCCAATTGGAACTCCAACATATGAGCTCTATATAAAGCATGGAGTAGGCCCCATCGCATATAATGAAGTGTGGATAAAATACACCAGAAAGGATGGTGTTTCAAAATGGCCCCAATATGGTAGCTTTGACACAGAAATCTTAGATAATCTCGAGGTCAAATTGTTCAAGAAAAAAGCCCGGCCGGCGATGTTTGACTCTTTTCGCCTATGGCTCAAAGAAGCCAAACAGAACAAAATGAAATTAGCAAAGAAAAATAAAAAAGGTATGTCAATGGTACAAGCTGCCGTTGCATACAGGGACAATGAGGAAGAGCAGGAGAGTGAACAAATGCTCAGAAGCAAGAAGTTAGCAGTAGATAAATGCTACCCAATGTTGCCACATGAAGGACAAGGTTCAAAAGGGACATCAGAGAAGGATCCATTAATGTCCCATTTGCTGAGTTCACCACCCCCATATGCACTAAATGCTACTGCACCCCCGAAGCGTTTTGTTATACCGCGCCCGGCGCACGAACTCCAGTTCTTACACAAGTACCAGTTCCTCTTCAGCTGGTTCCTACTTCTCCGGCGCAGCCCTCTCAAGGGACGCCGCCTTTGCTACATACTCCGTCTGGTTTTTCTGCGGCTTTGCCTACTGCTCCAACTGTTTATCATGATACTACTTCTGCCACTGCCTCGACTTCCTCTGCCGCTGCCTCGACTTCCTCTTTACATCAGTCTGCCTTTTCTGGCACATCTGCCTCTCCGCAAGCTTCTCCTTCTGTTCGACAGAGAGTGGCAAGTACTGTCACTGGTCTGTTTTCACCTTTCTTTGGGTCGCCTAAGACGACCTCTAACACAGGACGTAGACAGTTGCATAGTCAACTGCCTGATTATCAGGAAAGGGAAGTGCTGAATGAGTTAGCACGCAAATGGGTTACTGATACTGTAAAGTATGATGTTCAGTCTGTTATGGAAGTTTTCCGTCAGTGGGACGCACCCACTCAGAGATATGTATTCGAAGAGATGTGTGTATATCTTTGCGAAGATTTGGAGACGAATGATCCAAAACGCAAAATGCAGGAATTATTCCGTATGCGTTTCAAGTTTTTTCAAGGCATGATTGTAGGTGCCGATGTTGAACGAGCAATAGATTTGTTGTTATCTTATTGGAGTAAGGGCAACGTCTCTAGATCACTGTATGAGGATGACATGCCAGGTAGGAAAAAGGCGCGACAGTACCCCATGAGAGAGGTTCCTCCAGTTTGGAGGGAAGGTGATGCGAATGTGAATCCAGCCATTCTGCCGCATTTCCAGCGTGTATGGGTATATTTCCCCTGGAAAAGATCTGAAGTTTTAGCACTCAAGCAGCCATTGCCTGATCCTCGCAAAAATCCTGCAGGGTATTATAAGGAGCTATCACAGACTGCCAGCTCATGTATAATGAATTTAGCGGATGTAGACATGTTGTTTGGGAATGTTGTTCCACAGCCCTTATGGAGTAAGATTCGTCATGCAGATCATGATCCAGAGTTAGGTGACACGTGGGCTAATATTACTGCTGCTGATGCTAGACAAGTTGGTGGCTCTAAACCCGAGCCTTTAGTAGCTGAACTTCCTGGTAGAATTATCACATATATGAAAACTTTAATGCCTGAATTACGTGTGAATTGGGACAAGTTGTCTGCGTGTAAGCAAAAGAAAGATGAGAATGTGTCTGACTTTTTCACGAGATTTGAAGAGACTTTCGTCGATCATAGTGGTCAGGATATGGCTACCGAAGGTGGCCAAAGATTGTTTGTAGACAAGTTCGTGCATAATCTGCTCCCTGAACTATGTAATAAATTGAAATATTCAGAGAGTGCTTGGGCTGTTTCCACTTCAGCGCAGATTTTAGCCACAGCCCAGTACTACGAAAATAGGCGCAAAGACGAGCTAGGGAAGGCAGACAAAAAGACAAAAGATTTGAAAACTTAAGTCCTTCTCCAGCAAGCTTATCCAACTCGTAATAATAATCAGCCTGATTATCAGCAACCACAGCAATATTCGAGAAACTCACAAAGAAATGAGTCTTCTCAACAGCGTTTACCGTATGGTCCAAATCAGTGTGCGTATTGCAAGGAAGAGGGTCATTTCAAGAATAGTTGTCCAGCTTTATTGCGACGTTTAAATGGTGTTTCTGGTGCAAGAGGTAGAGGTGTTCAACAAGCTCCTAGGGGTAGGGGCCGTGGGAATTTCCCCCAGAATACTACTTCTTTTCCGCCTCACAATTCCATGAACATCTTTGATCAACAAAATAATGCGCCTTCTAGGACAGCTCAGTACTATGCTGATGATTACTATGTGGAAAACGAGAATGAGGGTAATAATTGCTAGGACAGCCATGGACAAAGAGAGGGAGTTGTTTCAGTTCCAGTAGATCAGAATAGACCTTATGTTGAGGTGATTACATCAGGAGTGTCAGAACCTTTTCTGCTGGATACTGGTGCTACAAAAAGTTCTATTATGCACTCAAAACTTCCTGGCGCACCTTTGTCTGGCGAAATGAATGTTTCAGTAGGTTTTTCTGGCGCCCCGGTTAGAAACCAGATTTCTAGTCCTATGCCCCTTTCTGTTGGCCCATATGAATTAGAAGCACCCCTCATTCTTACAACAGGTTGTGGCGAAAATTTGTTAGGTTTGGATTTGTTAAAGAGATTATATGCGACTTTGCACTGTTCTCCTTCGGGAGTACAACTTACCCTAGGTAAGAAAGTGATTTCCACAATGTATTTGTCAAAGGAGAATATTCCAACTGAATTGTCATCTCTTCCGGATATACTTTGGGCTACTGGTTCTAACGATGTGGGTCTTTTGGAGATAGCGCCATATGTCATAACATTGCGAGCCAATGTTAGGTTGCCACGTATTCCCCAATACAAGATCTCTAGCGAATGTGAAAAGGCATTGTTAGAGATCACTTACGATCTGATTGAGAAAGATGTCATTGAAGAGACAACAAGCAACATTTGTAACAGTCCCATTTTGCCTGTTTTAAAGCGTACTGATCCTTCACAGCCACCTGTGTACAGATTTGTGATTGATCTCAGAGAAGTGAACAAGATTGTTGTACCACAGTTTCCAGTTGTTCCTGATATCACTGCCCTGTTGACTATGGTTCCAGCTTCAGCCACTTGGTTCTCGGTGATTGACTTAAAAAACGCGTTCTTCAGCATCCCTATTGCTGAGGAGAGCAGAGATATTTTTGGCTTCAATTTAGGAGGTCGAAGCTTCCGCTTCAAACGCGCTCCTCAGGGCTACTGTGAAAGCCCATCTATATTCAGTCAAGCTATTGAATTCACAACTTGTTATGATTGTCCTACCCGACGGTGCAACTCTCATTCAGTACGTAGACAATTTGCTGGTCGCTGCAGATACTGAAGAGATTTGCAAGGAGGCCACATTGTCGTTGTTGCGTCATTTATGTGACATGAAGCACAAAGTCTCTCTTTCGAAATTGCAGTTTTGTCGACAAGAAGTGACCTACTTAGGTCACATCTTATCGAAGGAGGGAAGGAAACTGACCCCAGAGAGAATACAGGCAATTGCAAGATTGAGTGTCCCAAGGACACAGAGAGAAGTGCGGTCTTTCTTGGGCATTACATCATATTGCAGACAATGCATACCGAACTTCTCATTGTTGGCCAAACCTTTGCTGGCACTAATCTGTAAAGATACACCCAATCCTGTGCCTTGGTCTGAAGATTGTCAGAAAAGTTTTCACGAGTTGCATGATGCATTGTGTTCGGCTCCTGTGTTGGGCAACCCCGACTACAGTAAGCCTTTCACATTATACGTCCATGAGAAGGAAGGGTGCGCATTATCAGTCCTGACACAATCCTTTGGGGACAAACAGCGCCCATGCACGTATTTGCGGTGACTCTATACCCTGTAGCTAAAGCATTACCAAGTTGCTTGAGGGCCACTGCTGCAGCAGCTGTCTGTATTCGACAATCTGCTGGATTAGTAATGAATAATACACTGATCGTTATGGTCCCACATGTAGTAGAAATTTTGCTAAACAGAACGAGGACACAGCACTTAACTAGTGCTCGACTGTCAAGTTATGAGCTGACACTGTTAGCGAGTCACATACACATAAAGAGGTGCGATACACTCAACCCAGCCACGTTATTGCCTATTCCAACAGAGACAGATGAGGTCGAAAAACTTGATTGCTGTTTTAGGACAGAAGAAGAGACAAAAGGGAGAGTAGACTTACAGGACACTCCCCTTCCTGAATGTAATGATGCTTTATGGGTTGATGGTTCATGCTTCAAGTTGCCAAATGGTGATACGACTGCAGCATATGCTGTGACAACATTACACACGATTGTAGAAACTGCACGGATCCCGCACAATTCTGCGCAAGCAGCAGAGTTAATTGCACTTACAAGAGCATGTGTGTTGGCAAGAGGGAAACGAGTGAATGTATATACAGATAGCCTTTACGCCTTTGGCGTGGCTCACAGTTTTGGACGATTGTGGCATGAACCTGGGTTCCTGACGTCGCATGGTGCAAAAATACGACATGGTCAGCTAGTTAACGAGCTTCTCGAGTCACTGACCTTGCCACTACAAGTTGTGATTGTGAAATGCAGTGCACACAGAAAGATTCAAGATGATGTTGGGCGTGGGAATGCATTTGCAGATGAAGTTGCGAAAGAGACTGCAAGGAACACAATGAGTCGAATGTATATTGTAGGTCCTGCGAGATGGATCGCTGATGTGGGTATGTGTGAGGACACTATTGCAAGTGTGAAGTCTATACAGTCCGAGGTCACTGAGAAAGAGGTGAATGAATGGAGAGAAAGCAAGGGTAGATTGGATGCGAATGGTTGTTGGGTCGAATTGTCAGAGCGTCAGAGATGGCTGTTACCCAACGCATATGTACTTGCAGTGGTGACAATGGCTCATGGGATGGCTTACATCAGTGCGAAAGGAATCTGTAAGTTATTGGCCCCAGTATGGCAGAATAGTGGCATCCCAAAATGTGCAGAGAACTTGGTCAAGAACTGTATGGTATGTTTGAAGTACAATCCCGGTAGGGGAACTCCAACTCCAGCTGGTCATTTTGCGCCTCCAACGTATCCGTTCGAGGTTTTGCAGCTCGATTTCATCCACATGGTGAGGTGCAACAATCTGAAGTACATGCTTGTTGTTGTTTGCGCCTTCTCCAGGTGGGTGGAAGCGTATCCCCTTAAGGACAATACTGCCTTGTCCACAGCCAAAGCCCTGGTCAAGGAATTCTTCCCTAGGTTCGGTATGCCTAGAATTGTCTGGAGTGATAATGGAAGTGAATTCGTGGGACGAGTGATGAAGAGAGTGTGTGAGTGTCTAGGCATACACCAGAAGTTCCACGCTGCAAATCACCCCCAATCAGCTGGATTAGTAGAATGCTACAACGGCACATTAAAATTGAAATTAGCCAAGATCCAAGCCAGCACAGGTCTTAAATGGCCTGACGCCCTGCCTTTGGCACTCCTATCTACCAGAATGACTGTCCATTCTAGACTGGGACTTAGCCCGCACGAAATCGTGTTCGGTCGCCCAGCTAATATATGGGGAGTACCAAGGCCCAAGAAACTCAGCAAGATAGAGCACCCTGTACTGCTTGACTATTTGCACGAATTGACAACTAAATTGCGTGTTTTACACCAACAGGTCCACAGTTCCTCTCCACCAGTGTCTGATGATCCAGGCCACACGATCGAACCTGGCTCCTGGGTACTAGTGCGGAACTTCCAGCGAACCAAGAACGAGGAGCCTCGTTGGTGTGGACCCTTCCAAGTCCTACTTGCTACCCGCTCTGCAGTACGTGTCCACGGCAAGAAAAATTGGGTGCACGGCGCCCATTGCAAACGGGTCCCGCTGCCCCTTGCATATGACCGATGGGTCCAGGAGGGAATTGCAGACTCAGAAACTGAATCCGTGCCTCGTTTCGTGCCCTTCAGTGATGCACGTTTGAAAGGAACTGGTACAGAAAAGGAGAGTGACCATATTCTGCAAGGATTTGCGCCACCGTCAATGCAGTTGGACACTACAGAACCTGGAATCTTGCTTGAAGACCACACCATACCAGGGAAACAACGATATATTCTGAGGCCAAGGATAACGAACTAATAAAAGTAAACTAATAAGGTTTTTCTTTCCCCCAAGAACTATTTTTGATTGTACAGCTCTCTCGCCCAGGGAACTTGCTCATTTTTGATTTTCGAACTGCCATCCGGTTCTGCTGCTAGGGTCGCGGTTGCCACAGTCTTAGGAGGGCAGCTGGAGACGGTTAGGTCAACAGTTCTGGTTGGTCTAAGGGAATTACCCTGGACTGAACAGAAGCACTCCTGAGCAGAATCAATCTCCCACCGCAGGCAGCAACATAGAGGATGGAGTTTCCAAGGGTAGAGAGACCTGCTAGATCTACGAACTTTGAAAAGAAAATATGCATTGTGATGGCGAGAAAACAATTTTTAATAATATGCATTTTAATGTTGTGTAGCATAATGATGTTTTTGATTGGCTATACTCTATTCACATTTCGAGTTACCTTTGTACATAACACTCAGCCCACACCTCCTCCTACTGCTTCCCCGCATTCTTTTCACCCTCTACCCGAACACGAGTCTGCCATAAGATTAGAATTTGTAAATAATTCATTCGTCCAGCTCCTACACCAGCACCAATCTGTAATGAACACCACGAACTGTTGGGTATGTGGACTTATGCCACACACAACAGATAAGGGTATTCCATATTTTGTCCTGCCCTTTGGCTACCATGGTTCTCTGTGGGCACTTCGAGCAATGTTCCTGTTTGCCCTCAAACCATATGTTCCGGGGAAAAACTCAAGCAACAAGGCACTAGTGGCGGGAATTAGAAATATGAGCAGAGATGTCGACACATACAAAACGATTCCCAGAGATGAATTGATGCCTTACAGCCGATGGAATATAACACAATATGGAATTTCCTTGGCTGAGAGTCAGAAAGCAAAGAAATCCTCCCCAATCTGGATAGTACCCCACCAAGGTCACCTATGTCTGCAGGGAAATGGCAAAAACACTAGAGCTCAATTAGGGAAGAGTGTCTGTACTGAGACTTACGTTTTCTCATCTCAGACCTACCCTTCATTCTTAGCGGCTAAGGGTACCTACTTCGTCTGCCACGACAGAGCGTATACATGGTTGCCCCCTGACTTCTCGGGCACATGTTTTGTCTCGTTTCTGCTGCCACCCACTTACACGGCCGAGGCAGATTACCATCGGACAAGGAAAGTTAGGGGTGTCGTGAGTAAAGATGACACTGCGGAGCAGGAGTTTGGAGACTTCGCAATGGGTTTTCTGCCATTTTGGGGGCCTATGGTGAACAGCAGGAACATTCGCCAATTGACGAGGGTAGTTGAATCCGCCGTGACCGAAATGGCCGGTGCCCTTAGTAACTTGACTGCTGAGCTCCAGTCGGACCGACTTATGACTCTTCAAAATAGGATTGCCCTAGATGTCATACTTGAAGACCGTGGCGGGGTATGTAGAGTGATCCAATCCAGTTGCTGCATTTTCATCCCTGATAATGCCCCAACAGTGTACAGGGCCATCTCCAAACTGCACAAAATCTCTGATTCCATTCACGTGGATAAAGGGGAATGGTCCTTGCTAGGGTGGTTCTGGGAACTGATATCTGCCTGGGGATGGAAAATTCTGATATTCATTGGGATGATCTTAGCCATTCTGTTCCTGTTCTGCCTATGTGTGCAGTGCGCTCCTGCAATATGTGGCCTCTGTGCTACCTCATGTGTAAGGAAGCCTGTGTCAAGCGACGAATTGAGCAACAGGATGATGCTACAGCAGCATCTCCATGACTTCATGAATACAGATTTGGACTCAGATTAGCATGAGTTATTGCCTATATAAGGGCAAAAGGAGGGTCTGTGGTTCTGAAAACTCTGGGCCCTGCTATAATATGGCACCGAGGCCCAACACTCGTGTCACAAAATATCATTGTACCCTGACGAATTTGGTGTCGGCAGACCGGTAATGATTAGGACATTATCCCTATGCATTTGCGTCGTGATTGAGTGATGCTATCACCCTTAACCCTTTCGATGCTGATGACGAGCTCAGCTCATCATCACCCACGGGTGTCGTGTGCTGATGACGAGCTGAGCTCGTCATGGTGCCACTAAAATGGCAATTTCCAGCACAGGGGGGGGGGGGGAACGGCCAGCAGCCATGTGGTTAAATCATGGTTTCCGTCTCGAACCCTCGGGTTCCATTTTGTGAACGGCATCCATCTTGTGGCTTGCCCTCATATAGTCAATTGATTAAGGCCGAGTTTGATCTGAAAAGACACGTCCACCTTAGCTGACTTCCCCATGACCTGGCCGAGCTGACTCCACTGCCTCCATCCGAACCTGTTCAGGCAGTTCTTCGCCCAGTGGCCGAGTAAGATAGCATCAAGGCACAACATGCCATAAACCATTCACTACATACAAACCATTTTATCTACACACATACACCTGTCCATGTTTCTTGTTTATGGCCGGTTTTACGATGAGGAGGTGCCCGATTTTATTGGGGTTTCATCGATATCTGATGGTAGTTCTGGGCCGAGCTGGGTCATCTATCACAAACTGGACATCGAAAATGTGGGTTTGCCATCATGACTTTGCTTTTTTAGTGTTTTGAAAATATGTATATGACCGTGTTGTAAACTAAAGAATTCTTGCCTGCAGCTGTTATTTTTGTATAAAAAGAGAAGGCTGGTTCTGTAAAAACGAACAGTCTCCTGAGAATCTACAAACCGTGCTGTAGTACTTCTAGGACGCTTGTTACTTGGTTGCAGCCAATAAAACTCGATCTTTGACTTCACCTAGAAGACTCTGTGTTTCTGTGGTACGGAACAGGAAGAACTCAAGAGGTCTTCGGGTGTTTTCCCCTGGCACCACCGGGTTCCTAAAAACCCGGCACCTCAAACTAAGTGCTCCCGCGCAGTCGTAGGTCACAGTAACGCCGCATCCCGTAGAGGGGTGCGAAGACCCCCATGATGAAGCATGACACCAAGGGTCCTTTTGGTGTGTGAGGGGTATTTTACAAACACTGTGTGCTCCCCACCAACGTAGGGAACACAAAAAAAAAACCTCCTTTTTTTCACAGTTGGATTCTCTTTGTTTATACATATACGTTCAGGGAGAACGAATCCAGACGGTAACTCGCGCTCCCCTTTTTTGTTAAATTATATATTTAATGTATAACTGCATAACAATTAGCCTGTGCCTCTAGCCAGGCTACTCCGCGAAAAAGCGGGAGAGGAAACTGCGAACGCAGACTCATATATAAGTAGCAATTCCAGTTTAATGGTATTCATTTTTTTGACATTTGTGTCTGCATTTATCCATATTTATATTTTGCTAATTTTTTCTGCACTTATCTATTTTTATTATGTGTTTTCTTTATAAATGAAGCTGCAATGGTTATTTTTCCACATTTATTTAACTGATAAATGTATACTCGCATTTGAAAGTCCAAAATATTTCAACCTTATACAGTGCAATAAGTTTATCTGAAAACAATTGCATTGCTGAATAGCAAACATAACTGTAGATCTGCACTTAATTAAGCTGGATTAGGCAATCTATTGTCTTTTTTCATCCCCCCACCTCTCAATCTGTACACCTAGTGACCTGGCATTCATGATTCACTGTATAAAAAAGTCATCAAAAGAAAGCCTATTTTCCGTATTTTTCTGTAATTAAAAATAAATACAGATAGAAAAATAAATAGTTTTCTGTCTGTATTTATCTGTAAAAATCATTAAAAACGGAAAACTGGGAGCCCTATATATAAGGTGCAAAACAACATAAAATGCAGGGTGCTCTGCACAGAAATATTTTCACAAGGACATTCTGGAAGATTCAAAACACCGGTGCCTTGTTGCAGAAATGGTACAAGAAAATTCACCATTCTTAATCGAAGACAGGTAAGGTCGAATATATGCGGGGAGGAACTAATCCACAATAGATATGGCTCAACACCAGTGGTAGTGATCAGAGCGTTGTGTTGCACTACTGTCCTCATACTTTCCACCTGAGCCACCTTTGTGTTAAGCCTTCACTCTATAAACACATTTCTGGTGTTATCTTTCAAGCTTGCATTAATAAATTCTGGGGTGTGAAATATTCTGGCATACCCAATGCGGCAAAAGCTTGCTTTACATAGTTCAGCCACGGAACCTGATCATTTTTATAAAGGACAGTACAATCCTTCACAATTAGCCTTAAGAAGGCTGCCTCAGACAAATGCCAGATCTTACTTCAGAATAATAAGTGAGTCAAATTTATAGTATTCTTCACAACAATTAATCTCTAATTCATTATGACATATATAGGATGCTGTACTTTTTGGAACCACAATTAGTTTAACTAACTAAGAAACAATTTTCCATTCTTTGAATTCTCCCCAGATTTATATAACCCCAAGCTACTGCCCCATAGGTATCCACCGGCATACTTTTGCTTTTATATAGTTGTAACATTTACTTATCTTATTTATTTACCTAATTTGTATGCTAAGATAAAAAATGGCCTCATTTACTCTGACAACGACTGTGATCTCAGATTCAATAAATGATCCTGTCTCAAAAGGGAATCAAAAGTAACACCCAGTTAATTAAATGTTGTACCTCTTTTGGTTCCTCCTATAGTATGAACCCTGGATCTTGTGTTGTTAGAGACACAAATCATAGTAAAGGATTTTTTTTTTTAAAAAATTTTTTGGTTTTAGTACACATTACAGAAAGACAGTTGGCATAGGTAAATTTCAAGGTTACAATTATCAAACAATATTTGTACAATTGAATCATTTCTCTCTGAAATCCTTTTTCTATTATCATTATCATGCAAACCCCCCTCCTTCCAGATCCCTCAATCCCCTTCAGAGTCATTGTCTGAGCTATCATCGTCTGATTCGGTAACTGGGTCACAAATATCCCCTCTGTACATATTCCAGTTATACAGACTTTGGTCCATTTGCGAGGGCATTTCCTATTTATATACACAGCTCTTTCTGTAATCATTGTCGTATCCATGTCTCTACACCAAACACCCAAGGATGGTAGCTTTGCCACCCATAGTAAAGGATTTTAACAAGTTAACTTTCAAATCAAGATAACACTTGAAAGCATTGAAGGCATTTAATATGGTCTGTAAGTCATTTGCTGTTCTCGCAAGCAGAACTGCATCAACTTCATATAAGAGAACGGCAGTCCGCATCCCAACCTGTGTCAAGTCTTTACCCCATTCACAAGGTATCTTTCTAGACCATTTATATAAAATAAAAATAGGAAAGGGGCCAAAATACAGCCTTGCCTTACACCTGGGTGGGAGCTGATAAGATTGGGGAACAATCCTCACATAATCCCAATTTTTTTTTGCTGAATAATCCCAGTACAACCTCTTATGTATGTCCACCAATGCTATCTCCTCCCCCATATTTTCAATCCTAACCCATAACTTTGTGTGATTCACAGTATCAAATGCAATGGAGAGGTCCGTAAATCCCACATGTAAAGAACCTCCCCTGGCACAGACATACTTTCTTGTCAACATTAACAGATTAAATCCTCAAGCCAGGGTGAAAGCGCAAATGAAAATGTTAAAAACATATTTAACTCAGCCCATTGCTCAAGTCTAGATAACCAGAAACTGCCTAACTTTTCATGGTGGAATCGAGTAGCGAAATTGGGCGATAACAACTTGGCTGATTTTTGTCACCTTTCTTAAAAATGGGGACTAATATTGCCTTACTCCAAGATTTAGAGAGTTTCAAACCGATTGATGTTCCAATGACGATGGTAAGCAATGTAGCCCAGAACTCTCAATTCTGTTTGAAGATTTCCACTGGGACACAGTCAGAACCTGGGACTTTTCCAGGTGAACTCTTATTTAAAGCCTTTGTTACCTTACAAATTTCAACTGGGTCAATTAACATGAGAACACATTCCTGTCGAGTGTCAGGTTGATATTTTATGTCATGTATTTATCCAACAGCCCCCTCTGAATTAATACCCATTGAAAATGTGGAACACAAGAATCAACAGAGGTAAGATATGGAACTGTGGGGATTGCACTATCTGCAAAGAATGGGTGATTTACAGCTTCCCAAATTTTCTATTATCTCTTAGGTTTGCAGCTACCTCTAAATCTTACTATGCAACGCTTCTAATCTTCTGGCCCCACTGCTCCACAGCGGTTTCATATGCCTGTCTAGCTCATCAAATGGACTCCTTATTTTGAGGAGAGGCCTTCAGGAAAGATTTAAGCTGTCTATGTACAAAGGAACAAGCTGAGTTGAACCATTTAAAAAATGGAGCTTCAGTCATAAAATGCCTCAAAGTAACTATCACTGACACAGATTAATATGCCTTGCCAAAGCTATTCAGGATCGCAGTGGGATTTGCCTCCGGCGTCACACATGTCCTGAACTCTTCTTTATTAATAACCAAAGAGTCATTAAAAAAATGATTTGGGCCAATTTTATCCCATTTAATCCTTAAGCCTCCACTATTAAGATAACTCACAAGTGGTTCCTCTGGGAAGGACTCTTTCTTTTCACATCCAAACCTATTGTGAATGATAATGGATTATGGTCGCTAATACAATTAACTAACATTTCAAAATGTGACACTATAGGGCAAAAGGCAGGTGGAACCAAAATAAAGTCAAAAGTACTACCCTGACCATTTCCTGTTAAAGTAGGAATATGTATTTTATCCTCAAGTGCAAAATCATTAGCAAGTCAGGTTATACTTAACAACTGGCCCATTTAGCCCCTTGCCATAAGGGGTGTGTTTAAAGTGCATAGTGTCCTCGACTTATTAATCACTATGGGGTCGATTCCGATTCGGGAAAAACCGCTCCGAATAGCCGTTCGGAGCATTTTTCCCGTACGAATCGTACCCTACAATGTCCCCGGTACGTACGACGAAGTACGATTCGTACCAGGAGCTGGACTCCGTACGAAACGTACAGAGACCGTACAAAACAAATCCCTGTACGAATCTCCCTCGGAACCCGCTGTACGCGACATCTGTACGGTTCGCGGCTGGTTTTTCTGACCCAGCAAGTACGATTCATGTTGGGTACGCACCGTACGACCCTTTTTCTACGGGAGCTGAAAACAGTTGTAAAAGTAGAGTTCGCCCCGAAACAGGTACGGAACGCCCCCCCCCCCTCCGGGTAAGTTGCATACACCCCATGATCGCAGGGAGACGGTGCGTACCCCTGCGATCATGGGGTGTATGCACCGTACCCCTGCGATCATGGGATGTAGGGACCGTACCCCATGTTCGGTGGGTGTACGGTGCATACACCCTGAGATCACAGAAGTACCGCGATCATGGGGTGTACGAACAGTACGGTGTGTATGTGATTGTGTGCTTTTCTGTACGAATCACCCTTACCCGACGTGGACCGTACAAATCGCATCCTCATACCCCGGTCCAGATCGTACTCGTCGGGTCGTACGGCATGTTTACGATTCGTACGGAGAGGGCTCCGGATACGAATCGTACGGACGTTTTTTTTTCAGGATCGGAATCGACCCCTAATTCCACAAACCGGTTTTCACTAAAACAATATTTTGCGATGTTAAAATCTCCGGCTCAAATTATGGCAATATCACAATTTTCTTTATTATATAGATTTAAGATAATCTTGTGCAATGGGTCAAGTATTTAAGTAACACGATGATCAAAAAGATTATATTAAAAATGTACAAGTATTATAACTTGAAAACCCAAGGGAGATGTGCGAAGTATTTGATACCAGACTGAATTGCACACAACTTCAGCTTATAAGAAAGTAGGCCTCACATACACCACTATACCCCACTATTCCCAAGAGTCTCCTGAGGCGGAAGCCGGGAGTGTGCTTTATTTTTAAACATTGTGTGATACTGTGTAATCTTGCTTTTAAAAAAACCTCATTCTACTTGCCTGAACAGCGTGCTGTCACGCTGCAACGACCCCCTGTCTCCGAGGGCGAGCGCGTCATCGGACACGCCCACCTCCGCTGGCCACGCCCCCTTTTGGACGCATAAAGAGCGCGAAGCCACAAACGCGACTCCCACTATTCCCAAGAGTCTCCTGAGGCGGAAGCCGGGAGTGTGCTTTATTTTTAAACATTGTGTGATACTGTGTAATCTTGCTTTTAAAAAAACCTCATTCTACTTGCCTGAACAGCGTGCTGTCACGCTGCAACGACCCCCTGTCTCCGAGGGCGAGCGCGTCATCGGACACGCCCACCTCCGCTGGCCACGCCCCCTTTTGGACGCATAAAGAGCGCGAAGCCACAAACGCGACTCCCACTATTCCCAAGAGTCTCCTGAGGCGGAAGCCGGGAGTGTGCTTTATTTTTAAACATTGTGTGATACTGTGTAATCTTGCTTTTAAAAAAACCTCATTCTACTTGCCTGAACAGCGTGCTGTCACGCTGCAACGACCCCCTGTCTCCGAGGGCGAGCGCGTCATCGGACACGCCCACCTCCGCTGGCCACGCCCCCTTTTGGACGCATAAAGAGCGCGAAGCCACAAACGCGACTCCCACTATTCCCAAGAGTCTCCTGAGGCGGAAGCCGGGAGTGTGCTTTATTTTTAAACATTGTGTGATACTGTGTAATCTTGCTTTTAAAAAAACCTCATTCTACTTGCCTGAACAGCGTGCTGTCACGCTGCAACGACCCCCTGTCTCCGAGGGCGAGCGCGTCATCGGACACGCCCACCTCCGCTGGCCACGCCCCCTTTTGGACGCATAAAGAGCGCGAAGCCACAAACGCGACTCCCACTATTCCCAAGAGTCTCCTGAGGCGGAAGCCGGGAGTGTGCTTTATTTTTAAACATTGTGTGATACTGTGTAATCTTGCTTTTAAAAAAACCTC
Organism: Lissotriton vulgaris; assembly: GCF_964263255.1. Classification (NCBI taxonomy): domain Eukaryota; kingdom Metazoa; phylum Chordata; class Amphibia; order Caudata; family Salamandridae; genus Lissotriton; species Lissotriton vulgaris. The sequence goes on from NC_141687.1 coordinate 332,039,784, forward strand.
ATTCTACTTGCCTGAACAGCGTGCTGTCACGCTGCAACGACCCCCTGTCTCCGAGGGCGAGCGCGTCATCGGACACGCCCACCTCCGCTGGCCACGCCCCCTTTTGGACGCATAAAGAGCGCGAAGCCACAAACGCGACTCCCACTATTCCCAAGAGTCTCCTGAGGCGGAAGCCGGGAGTGTGCTTTATTTTTAAACATTGTGTGATACTGTGTAATCTTGCTTTTAAAAAAACCTCATTCTACTTGCCTGAACAGCGTGCTGTCACGCTGCAACGACCCCCTGTCTCCGAGGGCGAGCGCGTCATCGGACACGCCCACCTCCGCTGGCCACGCCCCCTTTTGGACGCATAAAGAGCGCGAAGCCACAAACGCGACTCCCACTATTCCCAAGAGTCTCCTGAGGCGGAAGCCGGGAGTGTGCTTTATTTTTAAACATTGTGTGATACTGTGTAATCTTGCTTTTAAAAAAACCTCATTCTACTTGCCTGAACAGCGTGCTGTCACGCTGCAACGACCCCCTGTCTCCGAGGGCGAGCGCGTCATCGGACACGCCCACCTCCGCTGGCCACGCCCCCTTTTGGACGCATAAAGAGCGCGAAGCCACAAACGCGACTCCCACTATTCCCAAGAGTCTCCTGAGGCGGAAGCCGGGAGTGTGCTTTATTTTTAAACATTGTGTGATACTGTGTAATCTTGCTTTTAAAAAAACCTCATTCTACTTGCCTGAACAGCGTGCTGTCACGCTGCAACGACCCCCTGTCTCCGAGGGCGAGCGCGTCATCGGACACGCCCACCTCCGCTGGCCACGCCCCCTTTTGGACGCATAAAGAGCGCGAAGCCACAAACGCGACTCCCACTATTCCCAAGAGTCTCCTGAGGCGGAAGCCGGGAGTGTGCTTTATTTTTAAACATTGTGTGATACTGTGTAATCTTGCTTTTAAAAAAACCTCATTCTACTTGCCTGAACAGCGTGCTGTCACGCTGCAACGACCCCCTGTCTCCGAGGGCGAGCGCGTCATCGGACACGCCCACCTCCGCTGGCCACGCCCCCTTTTGGACGCATAAAGAGCGCGAAGCCACAAACGCGACTCCCACTATTCCCAAGAGTCTCCTGAGGCGGAAGCCGGGAGTGTGCTTTATTTTTAAACATTGTGTGATACTGTGTAATCTTGCTTTTAAAAAAACCTCATTCTACTTGCCTGAACAGCGTGCTGTCACGCTGCAACGACCCCCTGTCTCCGAGGGCGAGCGCGTCATCGGACACGCCCACCTCCGCTGGCCACGCCCCCTTGACACCCTCCCTCTCAGGCATAAATTATGTGCCTAGCCAGGAAGCGCAGCGGACGAGCGCAGCGGGAGCGCCGTTTGCGCGCCGAAGGCGCGCCTAAGGCAAGCCCGTCTGCGCCCGTCCGCGCCAGTACACGCCAGGAGCCAGGAAAGAGGCCAGAAGGAAGGACGACCTATTCAGGTAATGCCCTTCGCAACCTCAACAGGCCCGTTCCATCTGTATGCTCACATACCCTAATGGGTGATTCCCGCCTCAATCACTGCCCTCACTGCCCTTTCAAATTCACTCCCCTCACCTTCAAGGCCCCCACCCAGATGACCATAAATATGGCAATGATCAATTGCAGATCTCTACCTAAACACGCCCATGAAATAAATATGCTTATCGAAGACCTTAATCTGGACATACTATTTCTCACAGAAACTTGGCTGGCACCTCACTCTGACGCTGACATTGTGCTAGCACTACCCCCAGGATTTAGCATTCAACATCTTGATCGGCCCAAAGGTAGAGGGGGTGGCATTGCCGTCATCTCTAAGGACTCCATACCCTGCCGTTTCCTAGACAGTCCCCTGGCAGACTGTGAAAACGTCCAATTCACCTTGCAGATTTCCCCCTGCTTTTCTCTCTCTGGACTCCTTATTTATCGTCCACCTGGTGCTATGGGAAAATTCATTGACTCCATTCTAGAATGCTCCTTAGCTAGATCCAGCACCCAGTCCAACTTCCTTATTCTAGGGGACTTTAATATCCATTTGGAAGATAGCAAAGATAATACAGCCGTAGAACTGATCCAAGATCTGGCCACTCACCAACTGCACTTACAGAATTTCCTCCCCACTCACAACAGAGGACACCTGCTCGACCCTATATTCTGCAACCTCCAGGACCTTGAGACCAGGTCCCCCACCCCAGTGCCATGGTCTGACCATCTTCTCACCTCTTTCAGCTGGCACATTCACTCCAAATCGCCGCAAACCCAAGCCCCCGGCAGGCCATCTAGACCCTGGGCAAAACTAGACGCTGCCAAATGGACACAACTCCTCGAGGAGTCAGTCCCCAACCTTAGCTCAACAATTGAACTCGCAGATAGGGAATTTTCCTCCTGGATCACCAACTCCTTAGACCTGGCCCTTCCAAAAAAATCTAACCGTAAACCAAGGAAAAAAGCAACTTCCCCATGGTTCACCCAGGAACTTCGCCTTCTGAAAAAAGCCTGCAAAAGAGCAGAAAGAGTCTGGAGAAGGGACTTCAAAACCACCGACAAAAACGACTATAGGCTGATCATCCTGAATTATAAAAAAGCTGTGAAAAACGCACAAACCGCTTTTTACAGCGAGAAAATCAGCCAGGCAGCAAACTCTTCAAGGGAGACGTTTCTCACCTTGAAAAAGCTTCTCAAACCCCCCAACTCCCCAGATGTACGAGACCCTACTATAGAACACTGCAACGAGTTAGCAAACTTTTTTGACTCTAAAATTCAAAATATACTTAAACAACTTCCGCCACTCCCCCCTTCAGACCCACTCTCCCTCCCCCCCTCCCATCAGCAAAGAAATGGCGTTGAACTTAGTAAATTTCAACCCATAAACGCGGAAACTCTGGGCTCTATACTACAAGCCCTCAAAAGCGGATCGCCCCACGACCCTGCCCCGCTGAGACATCTTAAACTTGTAGCCCCGAGCATTCTGCCTCTCATAATCGACCTCTTAAACACATCTTTTGACTCTGGAATAGTGCCCACCAACTGGAAAAAAGCGGTAGTGAAAGCACTCATAAAAAAACCCAACCTTGACCCGGATAATTTGGCCAACTACAGACCTATATCTCTCCTCCCGGGCATCAGTAAATTAGCGGAAAAATACATAAACTCCCAGCTCTCTCTCTATCTGGAGTCCAATGAATTACTAAAAACCTCGCAAACGGGCTTTCGCCCAGGCCAAGGGACAGAAACAGCTATGGTGGCGGTGGTCGAGGAAGCCAGGAAGATCATCGATGCAGGAGGATCAGTGGCAGTGATCCTCCTGGACCTCAGCGCAGCTTTCGACACCGTCAACCATAGCATTCTTGCCCAACGTCTAGCAGATCTTGCCATTAAAGGAACCGCCCTTGAGTGGCTAAAATCCTTCCTCCACAATCGCTCCTTTCAGGTAGCAGACGGAGACTGCATCTCCAAGGAAACCCCGATACGTTGCGGAGTGCCACAGGGCTCCTCTTTGAGCCCGACACTCTTCAACGTATATATGGCACCTCTAGAACAAATTGTCGTCCCCTATGGCATCAAACTACTGACCTACGCGGACGACACACAGTTGGTCGTTTCCCTAAGCCAGTCAGAACCTCCCTCCATAGATCTGTATTCCTGCCTGGAGGACATCGTCAGTTGGATGAGCAACTCCCATTTAAAGCTCAATGGGGAAAAAACGGAGCTTATGGTTTTAGGCAACCAGTCCCTTTTTCGCCCGGAATCTTTATGGCCGCCCAGCATGGGCCCACCTCCAACCCCCAAAACCGATATCAAAAGCCTAGGGATCTGGCTAGATAATAAACTCACTCTCAGCACCCAGGCCAAGAAAACTGCGGGAACTTGCTTTGGCTTGCTCCGGTCTATTCGCAAAATCCTCCCTATCCTTCCTTTCCAGTCCAGAAAACTGGTCATCCAGGGCCTCATACTGTCCAGATTGGACTACGGAAATGCCTTATACCTTGGATCCCCAAAAAAAGTCATCTCTAAACTCCAGGTGGTGCAAAATGCGGCGGCACGAATTCTTACTGGCACCAAAAAGCGCTGCTCTGCCAAGCCCGCACTCAATGAACTTCATTGGCTCCCGGTGGAACAAAGAGTGCACTTCAAGGCTATGTGCTTAACCCACAAAATCCTGCACGGAAAAGGTCCCCCGGTTCTGAAAAATCTCATAACTCCCCACACAACAACCAGAACCCTACGCTCTACTAATGCCCACCTGACTAAAATACCCAAAACCAAAAAATCACGTTTTGGAGATCGGCAATTCTCCTACCTGGCATCCAAGATGTGGAACACTCTTCCACCAGCCCTCCGGGCCCAACCCAATCTCATATCATTCCGTAAATCCCTGAAGACATGGCTGTTCCCCTGATCCATGCCACCCCCCGGCCCATCCTTTTGAGAACTTGGTGGATTATGTCAGCGCTGGGACGCTCCCGGGCAGCCATGCGCTCTACAAATCTCCTAAATAAATAAAATAAATAAATAAATACTGCCAAACCCCCTTTTGGGCTTCCTGATTGGAAGGGAATTGCAAGTTTGCAAAAAGTCCGAAAACCAGCTACGCAAAAACATTTCGCAACCAAGTCTGTTGGCAACAAATAACGTGACTGTCCTTTATCGTCCCCACCCGGTCTTCTTTTGATAATTTGGTGCAAACACCTCATATATTCCAAGAGAGCATTTTAAAAGTTCCCTCATAATTCTGTGCCCTCTTGTTGGCGACCCTAAAATGTTGCTCAGCCTTATCTTCAATTATTTTATATCAATACTGTGGCAGTCTGCGTGTTAGAAACAAACACCTGGGTACCCAGTCACGCGTTACCGTCCAAACCCTGTAACAGGAGAGAGCGGTTTGGGGTAGCGACACTGGACCGCAGATGAGTAGCCTCTCCTTGGCTTGTACGCGGGGTGGGTACTGCACCCCATAATAAGCTTGTGGGGAAAGGCCTATAGAAGTAACCCAAAAGGTGGGCATATATTCTATCTTGCTCAAATAATTAAGACGTTGTAATAATATTTTATCTAGCCATGGACTCTTGAAATTAACTACAAAGCAGTCACCAGTAGAACCTATAGGTGTGCGACCCAGTCGACCCTACAATTAGTCAGTATTTCATTAACTAGGTCATTGGGCCAATCAGCATTTTTGTTACACTAAAGTGCCACCTTATATTTCAAGGTCATCCTTTATTAGTGCTAATGATGGCACATTCCGCTAAATTCATTGCCAGCATCTCTACCTGTTTAAGCACACTTTGAGCTCTTCCTTCTTTTTGCTTTCTCTTTAACGAGGGCGAGTTCACTGATTCTGTGGCAGGAGCTGTCACACCCACAGTATTGTGTGCAAGGGAGGCTGGGCTAACACAAGGTCCGAGGTTAAATCCGGGGTTTCTTTAAGACGTAAGCCTTAAAGAAACCCCGGATCTAAAACATTTTGGGGTCACTTCCTTTGCCCCTTCCTCCTGAACTTCCCCTCCTTTATTTCTTACGTTTGGAACCATCTCAGGGGCTGTTGGACCCCAACCATGTCAGGGACATCTATTGGCCTTTGGGCTGTGTCACTTCTCTACTTCATAACACCAATCTCCGTTATTGAAAAGAACAGAAAACAAATAACAGAAACAATTCATCAAACAAAATGCAAAACAAAACTACAAATTCAATAGAGAACAAAAACTCCATTAAACTTCAAATAAAATCTCACTTGAGATGATAATCTTGCAAATACAAAAGGAAATCTTTTAGCTCTAGAACTGCGAGAAGGAAAACGAGATGCAAAATGAGAAGTAGCAACAGAAACGTTATCCGAATTTTTTAGATCTTAACTTCACATCAGCATCCCCTTCCCTACATTTTGCCAAACGAGACATGCTTCACACATCCCCGCCAGCAAGCATGACAACAATCTTCTTGACCTTTACAATGCGCCTAGGGCCAAAATATTTTGATTCCCCTTTTGGAGACCACACTGCCTTTTTACCATAAACTAAATCACCCACCTTCCATACATCTTTCTTCACTCTCATTTTCACATCAAACCTCCTCTTGCAGTTACTCTGGTAGTTCCTAATTCTCCAATTGTTGACAACACACCCCCTATCCTTCACACTTAACCACAAAGGATTAAGTTTAGAGCCAGCCATCCTGCTGTCATGGTTCCTCGATCCCCCCACTTTCCCCCCTTCTCTCCGCTTGTCCGTGTGCTTGTGTGGATGCTTCTATGGGTACAGGAATCCTCACTTCCGGTCTCGGCTGGTAGAGGTTCAGTCGACAACCGGAAGCGCAACCACGTCACCAGAGCTTCTGGGGAAGGTCGCTTATCAGGCGCGACTCCCCGGAGCTCGGCGCTTTGTGTACTTTCCACGGCGTGTTCCTTTGCCGAACGCCGTTTCATATATCCGGATCTGACCGCGCTAGGAGCTCTTGCCTTTCCGTGTGGGTAGCGCAGGAGCGCATCCACATTTCTTTTCAGACTGCTCTAGGAGTGCTTGACATTTGACCAGTTGCGGCGCTAGGAGCGCTAGACATTTAACCAGTTACAGCATCAGGAGCGCTTGGCAGGTACTTTTCTTACAGCACAGGAGCGCTTGGTTTTTTCTTTCTTTTTTTTTTTTTTTTTTTTTTTTATCCTCATCTGCCCGACACACATCCCTTAGATGCGGAAGAAACCAACCAACCATCTCACTGCTTTTGGGAGCAAGGCCCTGAAGATTGAGCCGCTTCACAACTCGGCAGAGAATTTTATGAGTTGATAGGAACAACCATACATCTTGTGACGATGCACAAGTTACTACTTGTGTAACGATATATCTGTAAGAGACATTAGTTAGTGATAGATTCCTTACCTTAGAATATCCCCAGGCGTCAGACTGGATCCGGAAATTTTTGCGTAGCAATACCCCTGCGCGCTGGTAGGCGTCGTCTGCGGCTCCGCGTCCGTCGTCGGCGTCGTGAGCGCCGGGATGACGTCATCGGAGTATATAGACGGCGCCCATGCGCGCTGACATCAGTTCTGATAACACAGCTTTTCCGCGCCAGATACGCAGAGCCATGATAGAACTAACACTGGTGCCATTGAAACTAGGGCCCTGAAAGGGGATGACCTTAACCCTAAATATCGGTTCGCAGAACGGGGAGGATGGGAGGGCGGTAAGGAATCTATCACTAACTAATGTCTCTTACAGATATATCGTTACACAAGTAGTAACTTGTGCATCTGAAAGAGACACGTTAGTGATAGATTCCTTACCTTAGAATAGATACCCCAGCAATACCAACCCCGGTGGTGGGTCTGCGAACCAATATCACACCAGAAAGTCCTGGAGGACGGAACGGCCAAAGAAGCCATCCCTCCGGACTTGACTGTCCAGGCAGTAGTGTCTTGCGAACGTGTGCAGCGAGGCCCACGTGGCTGCCTGACAGATGTCCTGTAGGGGGACACCGCGGCCCAGGGCAGTTGTCGTTGCCGTGGCCCGAGTGGAGTGAGCCCGCAGTCCAGCCGGGGGCTCCTTCCTCGCCATGGAGTAGCATGCTTGGATGCACAAGATGATCCACCTGGAGATGGTCCTCTTGTGTACAGCCTTTCCCTTCTTCGCGCCCACGTAACCAAGGGAAGAGTTGGTCATCCACCCGGAATTGGCGAGTGCGGTCTAGGTAGTAGGAGAGCGCACGTTTTGGATCCAGACGGTGGAGCCTCTCCTCCTCTTTCGAGGGATGCTGAGGCGGAAAGAAGGTGGGCAAGGTGATGGACTGCCCGATGTGGAAGGCCGTGACAACCTTGGGCAGAAAGGAAGGTCGTGTACGCAACACCACCTTATCAGGATGAACAGACAGGAAAGGCGGAGAAGAAGAAAGAGCCTGGAGCTCACTCACCCTCCTGGCAAAGGTGATGGCAACCAGGAAGGCCGTCTTCAGCGTAAGGAGACGAAGAGGACAGTTATGAAGTGGCTCAAAGGGAGCACACATCAGATAGGTGAGAACAAGATTCAAGTCCCACTGGGGCATCACGAAGGGAACAGGAGGGAACATGTGCGTGATGCCCTTCAGAAATCTACTCACTATAGGGGACTTGAACAAAGAAGGCTGATCTGGTAGCCTCAAGAAGGCTGAAAGAGCAGAAAGGTACCCTTTAAGAGTGCCCAGAGCAGAGCCCTGCTGGGCAAGGGAAAGAAGAAAGAGCAGCACTTCCGAAAGGGGTGCAGAGAGGGGATCCACAGCCTTTGCTGCGCACCATGCCACAAATCTATTCCACCGGCAGGCGTATACCGACTTTGTGGAGGGACGCCTGGCTGCCAGAATGATGTCACAGACTTCGGGAGGCAAGTCAAATGGCCTCAACTGCCGCCGCTCAATCTCCAAGCTTGTAGGTGGAGACTGGACAGGTTCGGGTGCAGGACCGTCCCCTGCTGCTGCGACAGAAGGTCCTCCCGAAGAGGCAGACGAATCGGGGGATCGACTGACATGCTGAGTAGCTCGGGATACCAGTATCTTCGAGCCCAGTCCGGAGCCACAAGGATAACTTGGGCCCGGTCGTGCCTGATCTTCTTCAGCACTCTGGGCAGAAGTGGTATAGGCGGAAAGGCGTACAACAGGCCGCAGCTCCACTCGCGACGAAAAGCGTCTCCGAGCGAGTGCCGCCTTGGAAACTTCAACGCGCAGAACTGCTGACATTGCGCGTTCTCTTCTGTGGCGAATAGATCTAACCAAGGCTCTCCCCACTGTCGAAAGAGACCTTGCGCCACGTCCGAGTTCAGACGCCATTCGTGATCCATCATGCACCGGCGGCTGAGTTCGTCCGCCCTGGCATTCAGAGAACCTGCCAGGTGTTGAACCACCAGAGTCACGCCCTGATGTTCCAGCCACTGCCAGAGGCGCAGAGCCTCCTGGCAAAGGGTCCACGACCCCACACCGCCCTGTTTGTTGCAGTACCACATGGCGGTGGTGTTGTCGGTGAACACTTGCACCACGCTCCCCCTGACAGAGGGGAGGAATGCCTTCAGTGCAAGACGAATCGCCCGCAGCTCCAGAAGGTTGATGTGGAGCCGGGACTCCGCCGGAGACCAGAGGCCTCTGATCTCCGCCTCTCCCATGTGGCCTCCCCAGCCCTGGAGGGACGCGTCCGTCACAACTACGTGCTCCGGCTGGGGTAGAGAGAGGGGTCTGCCACTGACCCAGTCGCGGTCCGTGAGCCACCACTGCAGTTGCTTCGCAGTGCCCTCCGAGATCAGGACATGATCGGACAGGTTGCCCTGATGCTGGGCCCACTGAAACTTCAGGTCCCACTGCAGAGCCCGCATCAGCCACCTGGCGTGACGCACCAGAAGGATGCAGGAGGCCATCAGTCCCAGAAGCCGCAGCGTCAACCTGACCGAGACCCGGGATAACGGCCCGAAGATAGGAATCAGAGCCCGAATATCCCGAACCCGCTGCTCGGGTGGGTAAACCCGAAACTGCGCCGAGTCGAGAACCGCTCCGATGAAGAGGAGCTTCTGAGAGGGACACAGGTGCGACTTCGGCACATTGATGGAGAACCCCAGCAAGTGCAGGAGGTCGGCCGTAGTCTGGAGGTGGCTGACGACTGTCTGGGGCGAGCCCGCCTTCAACAACCAGTCGTCGAGGTAGGGGAAGACTGATACCCCTTGCCTGCGCAGATGGGCTGCGACCACCGCCATCACCTTCGTGAACACCCGTGGGGCGCTGGTAAGGCCGAAGGGGAGCACGGTAAACTGAAAGTGCTCTTGGCCTACCGTGAACCGCAGGTAACGCCGGTGGGCCGGCAGGACGGGGATGTGGAAATAGGCGTCCTGCAAGTCCAACGCTACCATCCAGTCTCCCGGGTCCAGGGCAGCCAGGACCTGAGCCAAAGTGAGCATCTTGAACTTCTCCGTCCGGAGGAAGCCGTTGACGTTCCGCAGATCCAAGATAGGGCGTAGGCCCCCTTTGCCCTTCTTGGGTACCAGAAAGTAGTGGGAATAACAGCCACGTCCTACTTCTGGCCCAGGAACGCGCTCGATGGCCCTCTTGGCCAAGAGGGCCGAAACCTCCTCTTGCAGAAGTTGCAAGTGATCCCCCGACACACGGTGGTATTGAGGTGGCATGGATGGAGGGGAAGACTCGAAGGGGAGGGAGAAACCCTTTCGGACAATTTGCAGCACCCACCTGTCCGAAGTGACTGTATGCCAGTGGGAGAGGTGATGGCGAACCCTGCCTCCCACAGGCGTCACATGGGCCTGAAAGCTCGGACTAGGACGGTTTTGAGGCGGGGGCTGCTGAGGGAGGTGTGGACTGGCCTCGCCGCTGGCCCCGACCACCGCCACGGCGGTTCCCACGGCCGCCACCGCGTTGCTGAACATTCTGCGGCGCGTGGCTGACGGTCCGTGGTGGGGCGCCCCTTCCGTGGCCACGAAAGGAGCGAAAGGCACCCGATTGCTGGCGTGGGGCCGCAAGGCCCAAGGACTTGGCCGTGGCCCTGGAGTCCTTAAAACGTTCCAGCGCATGGTCTGCCTTGTCGCCGAAGAGGCGACGGCCATCAAACGGCATGTCCAGGAGAGTGGCCTGGACATCGGCCGAGAAATTGGCGGACCTCAACCAGGCGTGGCGTCGAACCGCCACCGTCGTTGCCATCGCCCTGCCCAGTGAGTCCGTGGTATCCAGCCCACACCGGATGGAAAAGCGTGCCGCATCTCGGCCGTCCGCAAGGGTTTGGCTGAGTTTAGCCCTGACCTCCTCAGGGCATTGTGGCAGCACCTCCGCAACCGTGTCCCACAGAGTGTGGGTGTAGCGGCCCAAGAGACAGTTGGTGTTCACTGACCGGAGCCCTAGGCTCACAGACGAGAAGACCTTCTTCCCGAACTGCTCATATCTCTTGGATTCCCTGTCGGGCGGGGCCGACGGGAATGCGGTCTGGGAGTTGGAGGCCTGGATGACCAGGCTCTCGGGGGTGGGGTGGGTGGACAAAAAGCAAGGGTCGCCCGGTGCCGGGCGGTAGCGTCTGGCCACGTTCCTATCCACAGGGGGACCTGTGGCGGGCTTGGACCAAGCGCCCAGCAGAACGTCACACAAGGCCTCATTAAACGGCAGAAGGGGCTCCGCGGAGCCGGACTGCTGTTTGAGTACCTCAGTGAGGAGATTAGTCCTCACGGCCGCGACGGGCAGCTCAAGGTTTAGGGCCTTAGCTGCCTTCGTCAACACTACACTGTAAGCAGAACCCGCCTCCGAAGCCACAGTCGGGGGCGACGTAAATCCAGCGTCTGGCGAGGTGTCAATACCACTGGCCTCCCCAAGCTCATATGTCCAGTCCTGATGAGACTGGCAATCACGTGCCAGAGGGTCCTCGGACCCCTCCCATTGCTCCTCGTCACCCGGCTCCTGGAGACCAGGATGAACAGCCAGGGCCTCCTCGTGGAGATAGAACTCTCCGAAGGCCGACGGAATCGGCGCCCAGCGGCGCCCCTCCGACACCTGAGCAGGACCGCAGGAAGCATTGGGGGCGGCAACCACATCGGCTGCCGGGGACGACACCTGAAGGGACGGCGCCGGCGAGGTCGTAGGGTCGACCGGCGGGGTCCCGGATCCGGAGCCGGATCCAGCGAGGTCGTGCGGCGCCGGGACCGAAGTCGCCAGCGGCGCCGGGGCCGAAGCACCCGACGTCGTCGGGGCCGAAGCGCCCGACCCGGAAGGACCTCCAGACGGAGCCGATCGGCCCGAAGGCGCCACGGGAACCGACTGAGGAGGGAGGGCCCTCATGGCCATGAGGTACCTCTCGACCTCCTCCTGCGACGCGCCGTGCCCAGGGACCCGAAGGTGTGGGGCAGGCGGCGACGCTTGCGACTCCCGCGGAGCCGCGTGGGCGGTGTCGCCCGAATCCCCGGTCGCATCGAGCGAGCGACGGGGCGGGTCGGAGGACCGATGGTGTCGCTCCGACCTCTCATGCCTCTTACCTGAGGACTTGGAACCAGACGATCGGTGTCCACTCCCGGAACGTCGATGACTCCGACCTCGCGACCTGTCCCTCGACCTCCCGTGGGACCAGGACCGGGACCTGGAGCGGCGCGGGGCCGACTGCCTCAGCTCGAGACGCTTGCGGGACCGCTCCCGCCTAGCCTTCGACGTCAGGGCCCGGCAGTCGGAGCAGGTTCGATCGTCGTGGTCGAGGCCTAAGCACTTCAGGCACCGGCGATGGGGGTCCGTGACCGACATGAGTCGGCCGCACTTCGAGCAAGGCTTGAACCCGGGCATCCCTGGCACCGATAGTCGAGAATCGACTAACTAGAGGATCAAAAAGATCAAAAAAGTTTTCAGTCAAAAAGTGACTGGGGGTAGAGCTTCTTCCGGATCTGCGCTAGCTGGCGCGGAAAAAAGAAGAACTGACGTCAGCGCGCATGGGCGCCGTCTATATACTCCGATGACGTCATCCCGGCGCTCACGACGCCGACGACGGACGCGGAGCCGCAGACGACGCCTACCAGCGCGCAGGGGTATTGCTACGCAAAAATTTCCGGATCCAGTCTGACGCCTGGGGATATTCTAAGGTAAGGAATCTATCACTAACGTGTCTCTTTCAGATGTCTCAAAACAACTTCGTGCCAAAATATTCAGTATATAAATGTCGAAATCTGGGCAGACCACAATACTGAACTATTGAGTGGGTGGGCTTAATCATCGGATATTGGGGGGGGGGGGGTGAAAAACCCCAAAGGGAACTCACTTCCATTCTGTCAAAAGCTTCCAAAATGTGAGATTTTGGGCTCTGCATGACCTTCTCAGATCTACCTTTGAGGTTTCATATAATGAGTTAAGCCATGCTGAGTGGGTGGGAGGGGTGGTGTCCACCCAGTGCATGCAAATCTGCCGTCTTGCCAGCAAAATGGCGTAAAACAGAAAGGATCGTGCTGCCCCAGTTATATTCTTGTCTAAACCAAGTATGACAAATGGTAAAGATAATGAGATGTCGGTTTTTATAATTGAGTCCAAAGTAACTTTGATCTCTGTTCAGTAAGTAGCTAAATGGGGGCAATCCCAGAACATATGAGTGTCAGATGCTGAGGGCAGTTGGCATTTGTTACAGCATTTCCCCTCTTGAAATTTGGATAGACGTAAGGGAGTGAGATATGCCCGATGTAAAGTAAATAGATGGTTTCGTCTAAGCCAAACGGGTTTTACCAATTTATACAAAAGGGTGAAAGATACTGACCAACTGTCCTCATCCATTGCCGCAATTTCCCTACCCCATTGTGGTAAATAAAATTACCGGACTATTTTTCTATACATTAAATGACAATAAGGATAGCTCAATCAAATGAGAGGCAGAGTCCGTGGTATCTGAGTCATACGGGCTTTAATTAAGTGGCTCGAGTCACTGGACATCGGGTTCCATCACCACTAAGGTTCAGGAAGGGATATTCAACATTTTATTAACATCACACATTATATATAGTAAAACCATATAATTGAAATGAATACAGTAGGCGTAACAGGTGAAAACAGAGAGATAAGAACACATGTGCGTAACAGAAGGCGTGTAAAGAGGCGTACACGTAGGCGTGCACTTGACGAGTCAGAGAAACGTCACAAGTGGGTGGATGCTTAGAGAAAGTTTGCAAAATCAGCAGAAACCTTTGGCACGTATGCGCGCGCAACTGAGCATGACGTGTAACTGGGGAGAGCTGGGGCTTTGACTTTAGCACTAGTAGAGGAGACTAATGTCTGGGATGTCAGAACGACCTGTACCTATAGCATATCTGGTATCTTGTGTTTAGAGGATGTAGTGTCTGAAGTGAAAGGTCTCTCGGGCAGAGGTAGTTCATCACTGAATGCTAGTGCGTGCATATGGATCTTCATGCAAAGTACGGGGGCCATGGGCCTACCATGGTAACGGGTGCAGTAGATTACTTGCATGGAGACAGGAAGGCAGGGCCCTTTGCTCTGTAGCCTGGAATATGTTTACCTATTTCACTAGACTGGACTGTGGTTTTGCGCAGGCTGAGCAGATAACTGTAGGCAAAATACCGTTTTGGCAGGCAGGCCAGGCCGAGCCGGGCACCGCTCATCTGGGCAGGATGTAAGGTAGAGGTCAGGGATGCATACCTAAACTGCAGCTTTCAGAGACAGAAGAGACTTGGAGTCTCAATTAAGGGCCTGGCTCGGCTGAGCCAGAAAAACATGGAGAAAACGTGTGCTTTATTCAAAAGTGCACCATGTAAAGACGTTGGCACCATAGGCCTAGAAGCCTAATTAACGGGGTTTTCTTGGAGAACTGTATAACTGACATGTTAACGTTGGACGCAAATGTATATGCGTCTTCCTGGCAGGCACGGTAAAGGAATTACATGACATACATGGGGCACGTGTGTATGGATGGGGTGCGAGTGGGGGACACATTGGCTACCTAAAAATTTCTATTTCCTCATTTCCTCCTTGGCCCCTACTTCACCCTTTAGGATATATCTATTCTCATGAGACCATCTATCTGTTCATATAACATCATTTGCTCATCTTTTTTCATTCGGGAACGGGAACGTGAACTTGGACGGGGAACACAAGCTGTGGCGCACAAGCCGCAAATCGCTGGCCCACATTGCAGACAGAGACAACAACTGAATAGAATAAGCAATACTATTCCTAGGAATGATAACACTTTCCATCCCCAGGCGGATATCACACTCCAGAGCCAACCGGACCAAGTCCAGGTGCCTGGATTCTGGTGTATCAGATGAGCAATCTCATGGAGCCTGGTTATGGCCTTATATACGGATGGCGCGTTATTAGGAATAAACACGCAACAACTGGATCCGATCACTCTACAAGCCCCGCCCCTATCGGCCAGGATGACGTCAAGGACAAGGCGATTTTGAAGAACAACAAGTCTCATAGCAGACTGCTCTTCGGTCAAGTTACCTAAAGCAGAAGTAGTCTCTGCTGCTCCAAGGTTCTGGTTAATTTGCGTATCAGTTTACTATTTTGAACAGGACCTACAAAGAAAAAGAATCCTTTATTGATATATTGTATATTGTTCCCACGTTGTCTCAGTCTGATCGACAATTGGGGACTTGATCTCCCTTCTATGTCTTACATGTACAAGGCGTGAATTTCGATGATAATCAGGCGGGGCTAGGAAAACAGGTGGTAATAGGAACGCGATATAACACGTCCCATCCCAATCAAGGGGCAGATGTACATAAGCTGTCTGACCACAAATGAAATAGGAATGGCGAGAGGCTTTGAAAGTAGACTTTCCTTTATCGCTGAATTCGACCACAGTATTACAATCACTGTGTCCTAGATGTACTGAACCATTCTTTCTGACGCATAATTCGCCTTTCACTGGTAAAACTGTTATAAACGGCAAGTCCGAATTAGTCTCGGACTGAACGTTCAGGATCATGAGATTGAGGGAAAAGTTACCTAATTCATACACTTCATTTTCTAGATCTGTCCCTATCCTTTGGGGAAGACCGTCTGCGTCGGGGAAACATGCTTTATTCATGACTGTATTCAGATTCCCCCATATCCAATTGCCTTGGGAAACTTTGGACTTACTGTCTAAGGAATACATTAAAGCAAACCACGCTCCACACGAACCATTATGTGTAAACGGCTTAGGGAAAGAGGGGCAGAGCTCCCTTGTATTTCTGGTAAGGTGGGAGTCGGCCACATACCCAGCAATTCGTGGCATTGCTGGTCTGGTGAGTATGGTGTAACATACGAATGAAAGTATTGTAGCGCATTGCTAGTCGATAGGATAGCTCGTGAGGGGGTAGGTCGCTGAAAGTGTGCTCTACGGAGTCATTAGAGAAAGTATGTACATGTGAACCAAGAGGAGGAAAGAAAACATGTAGCATCAAGCTTATGCATATAATCGAGATACTCAGAATAAACATAAAAATTAACGTAATGACACATCTGCTATGTAGGTTTTTGCAATATTTTTCTCTCTTTTCGATTCGCCTATCTCTCTGACTACTTGGGTCTATCTTATACATGTCAGAAACCTGTCTAACCGCTTCACCCGAGGGGGACTTAAACAATTAAACGCTGTCTGACTTACTAGACCTTAGCTTAGCTCGATACTCCTGTTGCAAAGTTTTTTTTAACAGGGGGAGTTTAGAGTCAGTGTCTGAAACGGGGCAGTCCTTGATAACAGTCTCTGGACACAGTCCATGAAATCTCTTTATGTGGCTGGAGTGGAGCCACCCTTTTCTGCCTTCTACTTTCACCGCGGTCCTCGTGGTCATCAACAGCAGTTTCGGCTGCTTCCACCTGGGCTCCAGAGGGCTTGTGCGATCAAAATTGCGGACGTAAACCAGGTCACCTGGAACGATTTCATGCGGTTTTACTTGGGTGTTGTCCGGGAAGGCAGCCGCGACCTGTGAACGACAAGATAGTAGTGCAGACATCAAGGAAGCCAGATAATCTGTCAACATGTTACTATCGGCATCGGTAATTTTTCGGGGCATCGGTGTACCCCACATATTGGGAGGTCTGCCGAAGACTACCTCATAGGGAGATAGTCCAGTTCTGGAATGAGCTACCATACGCATGTAAAAGAGGGCAACTGGCAGGGCTACCATCCAATCTACACCTTTTTCTGCACAGACCTTCGCTAACAGTGTTTTCAGAGTCTGATTGTGTCGCTCGACCAAGCCAGCTGCTTCGGGGTGTTGTACACAGTGAAATTTCCACTGGTAACCTAACAGGAGTGATACCTGTTTCATGAGTTCGGACGAGAATGGCTGTCCATTATCTGAGTACACGACACGGGGCAAGCCGTATCGTGGGAAGAATTCACGGACCAACTGTTTGGCAGTGGTCACGGCAGTGTAATCTGGGACTGGATACGCTTCTGTCCATCTGGAAAGGGCACATACAACTACGAGGACATACTTAAATCCTCTACATCGGTCCATCTGGATATAATCCATCTGGAGGACTTCAAAAGGATGGTCAGGAGGATGGAATCTACCTTGTTCCACGGGAATGCCTTTGCCTGGATTGAACTGACAACAGATCATGCAGGTACGCACTTTCTGTTTTGCTGCTGCACGTAAATGCTTGTTGGACCAGAGATTTTGTATACTGTCTAACATGGCTTTTTCTCCTAAGTATGCTGGACTATGTGCTGTATTTATGATAACTTGAACCATAGAGTCGGGGAGAAACCATGTGGCTCTTCCCTTCGTCATCCATCCCGGATCTGTCTGGATCCCTCCTTGTTCAGTCCATTTCTTGATTTCGTCTGGTGTGGCATGTGTCTGTATGTCGAGTACATCTAGAGTGGGATCCTTCACTGTCATACTATGTGTCTGTGATGATACTTCAGTCTTTATTGGATCAGTCGGGATGTCTGTTTGAGTCTGAGCTGTATGTTTAGCTGTTCGATCTGCCAGGTCGTTACCCTGGGAAATGGTGTCAGTAACTTTTGTATGTGCTTTGCACTTCATGATAGCAATGGATGCAGGTAAGTGTATTGCCTCTAACAGAGCTTGAATGAGGGGACCATGCTGTATCTTGGCGCCATGAGAAGTTAAAAAACCTCTTTCTTGCCAGAGAATACCGAAGTCGTGAACGACTCCGAATTCATACTGTGAATCTGTATATATGTTTACTTTCAGGTTCTTGGCTCGTATACAGGCTTGGGTCAGAGCAATGAGCTCTGCTGCTTGGGCTGACAATGTGTCAATACGATGTGTTTCTATGACTTCAGTTTCAGTGGTCACTGCATATGCGGCCACTAACTCTCCTGTGCTTGTTCTCATACATGAACCATCCACATAAAGTGTCAGGTCTGGGTCGGGCAATGCAATGTCTGTCAAGTCTTGTCTGGGTTTTGTTACAGTATTAATGACTTCCACACAGTCATGTGGTGTAGGGTCAATTGTGCTCGAGGGTAACAATGTGGCAGGGTTTAAAGTGTTGCAACGTCTGATCTCTTTGTGTGGCTGAAACAATGTCAGTTCATATTCTGTCAGTCTTGCTATGGTCAGGTGTTGTGTCTGGGTTCGGTTCAGAAGAACTTCCACGGAGTGTGGAACTTGTACTGTCAGGGGATGTCCTAACACTATTGAATCGCTTTGTCTGATTGCTAGAGCTGTTGCTGCAACTGATTTCAGGCACGCAGGCAGAGCCTGGGCCACTGGATCTAATGTACTAGAAAAATAAGCACAAGGCTTGTGTTTTCCTGCTTGATCTTGTGTGAGGACAGATAATGCTGTGCCATCGCGTTCAGTGACAAAAAGTGTAAAAGGTTTGCTGTAACATGGTGTCGCTAAAACAGGTGCTTGACATAGGGCTTTCTTCAATTCGTCAAAAGCTTGTGTATGTTCCTGAGTCCAAGGGAGGACAGTCGAAGTCGCTGCCTCCTGTGTTGTCAACTGTATGAGTGGTTTGGCTAGATATGCATACTGAGGAATCCATTGTCTGCAGTACGAGGTAAGGCCAATGAAGGCCCGTACCTCCTTTTGTGTCTTGGGTTGTGGCAGATGTGCAATTCACTGGATGCGGTCTGGTGTCAACTGTCTCCCCCACTTGGACAGCAAGTGCCCAAGGTATACCACTTGCTGGGCACAGAATTGTAGCTTCGAAGGGGACACTTTATGCCCCTTTTCGGCCAAGAAATACAAGACAGTCAGTGACGCGCGCTCGCAATCACGTTCGGTCCGTGCTGTTATTAACAGATCATCAACATATTGGAGTAGGGCAGTGTCAGTAGGCATGTGAATACTGTCTAGTTGTCTTTTCAGAGCTTGGCTGTAAATACTAGGACTTTCCGTGAACCCTTGAGGTGCAAGTGCAAATTTGAAACTTCGGCCATTTAAACAGAATCCGAAGAGGTACTGGCTCTCCGGATGAATGGGGACACTAAAGAAGGCGTTCTTGAGATTGATAACAGTGAAGAACGCTGCTTCTGAATAAATAGCAGTCAATAAGGAAGAAATGTCTGGCACCACTGGGTACTGGGGTATGATGCATTTATTTAATTCTCGAAGGTCGATCACCAATCTGTAGACTGGTGGTGCATTTGGGTCAGTTCGTTTAAGAATCGGAATGATTGGAGAATTACATACATTGGAGTCTGTTTCTACAACTACTCCTTGGGCAATCAGTTCGTCAATAATTTTCAGTAAGGCTGCTACAGCCTCAGGTGGCAATCTGTATTGTCTGATTCGGGGTAGTACAACTCCTTGTTTGAGAGTAACACGATATGGTGTAATGTGCATACAACCTACATCAGTTGGACCTTGTGCCCATAAATGCTGTGGTTCATTCTGTAATCTTGGATCAAAATCTCTCAACACATAATGTCCTTTAAAATCACGTAAAAACAATCTCACTCCTTCCGGAGAACAACATATTACTGCTCCTAGTGCTTTCAACGTTTTAATACCAAGCAGATTTTCTGGACATGCTTTCGTAAGTAACAAGTCTGTAGTACGGGACAATGGACCAACTTCTAGGGAAACTGGCTTTGACACTTCGTTAACAATAGGCTTTCCTGAAAAACCCAGGGAAACATTCTGTGAGCCTGAGAGGGGTGCCCCTGGAACCTCGTCATGACTGATGGTAGTTCTGCTCGCCCCTGTGTCAATCAAAAAATTTCTGTCTTTCCCTAATACCTGACTATGTACATAGGGACCCTCTTGATCTACAGGAACCTCGATAAGAGGCAAGCCAACCTCCCTCTCTAGGCTGTTTCATGAGTACTGCTGATAATCAGGGTAATCAGACTGTGCATACTGGTACATTTGTTGCATGACATGTTGGGTGGCAGCAATGGGTTGGGGTTGGGGTACAGCTACTGTCTGTTGTGCATTCTGTGGAGGTTGCGTGTTCTGTGGTATATGCTGTGGAACATGTTCTTGTCTAGGGGGACGCGGTCTTTCTTTCGTCCTGCCTGTAGCAATATTGTATTTCAGAACGGCACATTCGTTTATATAGTGACCTGGCTGCTTACAATAATTGCAATTCCCTTTAACGGGAGCTGCAGAATGACCTGGCGGTGCCGTACCTTCTTCTGACCGTCTGCTGGAACAGACTGAGCAACTAGTACTTTCATTTTCGTGTCTTTAATGCGTCTCTGTTCATGATCGTGTTCCTCTCTAATTCGGTTCTGGTGGTACTGTAACATTTGTAACATTTGGGAAGGGGTATTAGCTTGCCATGTACTCTCGACTTTCAGTACTCTATTTTTCACTTGTGGTAAGGAATTCTCTACTAATTTGGTAACAAAAAGATGTGGGTACGATTCACTACTTGTTTTCAGGCCGCTATTAATAATGAAACATTTCTCGAATCTGGAATAAAAATCACTAGTGTCTTCGTCTTGTTTCTGTTTGCAGGCTGAGATTGCATCCCAGTCTTCCTTTTTCGTAGTTAGTAATCTTGGCAAAACCTGGATTAACAACTCGGGTAATGCTTTGGCTTTCTCCCCGAGACCAGTACCTGGGACTCGTGTATTTTCTTCGTTTTCTAATACTGTCCAATCAATCTTTTTCTCTCCCACCTCCCATTCTTTTTCTTTAAGTTTTTCGTAAATACCAGCAGGCAACAATACTTTTAACATTTTAAGGATATCGGGATATGTATACTCCCCCATAAGGAGCATGTCTTTTAATTCACGGTGAAACCCTGCTGGATCTTTATCATGACAGGGCACTAATTTCTTAATTTCCAATAATTCCATTTTGGTCAAGGGTGTGTATACGAATACTCGTTCAAACTCACCGTCTGTTTTCCGGACGGGATGAACTTCTCGTAAGGGATTCTGTCTGTCTATGTAAAATGTTTTCCTTACTGGGGGTGGAACAGGAACGAAATGTGGAGTCAGGAAAGTTCTGGATTTGTGTCGTTGTTCTAGGATGACATTAATTAAATCGGTACCTAGGCCTCTCCATCTACCTAGGAGTAACTCGTCCAATATATTATATAGGGGACTGGATCAGAATGCTGACTCTCATATAGTGTAATGAGATGCTGGATCATGTACATACCAGCTAATCGCTGTTCGCCTGGGGAAAGACTCAAAAAAGTTTGCGCTACTGAATCATCTTTATATACGCTGCTATTTCCAGCCCATTGAACTGCTGACCGTGCTAGTTCCTGTTCATGCATGGTACTAAGTTCTCTGTAACCTGTTCGTTGTTTCAGTACTTTATCAGTGGCTTGAAATAAATGCTCAAGAGAACATTGTTCTGGTATGGGAGAAAGAAAACGTTTCTTGCTTTCAGGGCGTATGGGTCTGTTAAAAGGTCTTACTCTACCTACGTACGCTATTCTATCTGGGTCTTCTGTATCATCTATATCATCGTCCTCTGAGATTTCTTCCTCCGTTTTCTCGGCTTCCCTAGCCGCTTTTTCCTTTGCGTGTATGTCTAGGATTTCTTTACGAATCTTTCTGTACATGGATTCTATACAACTTTGTTTACTATGTTTACCATCAGCTATGTTGTCACTCCATTTTATCAGGACTTGCATCTCTTCTTTACTTTTACCTGGCCGATCTCGTTCCCTTATCAAACAATTTATCAAAAACTGTAAGATCATATTTCGTGTCTCCACCTTGTTGTGTACCATGGCCTCGTGAATACATTCTGGTCTCTCCCCCGTTCTAATAAAGTGATATATGTTATCTAAATGTTCTTTCATATTTGGTAAAATAGCCAAATAGTTTGTAACCCGTCGTAAACGTAATGAGTATAGTATCATCTGGTCTTCGCCTGGTACTGGATCATATCTGCAATCAGTAAGGTACTGTCTAAGGGCTGCGTATGTAGTTACTTTTGGTGTGCGTTGTAATGCTGCTTCTCTAAGTGTTATGCGTTTTACTTGAGGCGGGGTGACAGGAAGACCTCCTACTGCACCTCCTGAAGCTGAAGCGTGACCATCAACTGGCTGTGCTGTCACTACTGGTGTCATAGCTGGTAAAGTAGGTGTAGGTAATGTAGGCTGACTCTGGGTTGCAGGTGTAGAAAAAGGATTGCCAGGACCAGTGGCAGGAGAGATGGTGGGGGTAGTGACAATAGGGGGAATCGTGTCTTGAACAAGGGGTTGAATATTATTATTAGCAGGTGGCACGCGTACATTGGTATACTCTGGAGCCACGTCATCTAAATAGGAAGAAAGGAAAATGTCTGCTGCGGTCTGTTTATGACGGAGTTTAGTCGGGACCAATGGTGGTGGCAAGTTACGGGGTACTTCCGGGGTCGCCTTGGGCAGGCCCTCGGCGAGAACAGGATACAGACCTGTAATAAGGGCATTTCTTTGTCTGTCTAATTGTTCTATTCTGACTCGTTCACCTTCTTCTAGTAACTCTCTTTCTTTAGCTTTTTCAGATTCTTCTCTACTTCTCTCTGCTTTCCTGATTTCTTTCTCTGTTCGTCTATGCGCTTCTTTACGCCATAATTCTATGACATCTTTCTGGGATTGTCTGGCTTTCTTTTTCCATAATGCTTCTTCTACTCTCATGATGCAATCAGCATTCCATGTCCCTGAGACAGGCCATCTAAACTTTTCATCCAGATCCTTAGTATAGTCAACCCATAAGTCTAAATACAGTATGGCATCTAAGCCATGTTTCTGGTACATAAAATGTCCGGGAGTGTCCCTAGGCGGGACGGGAACTGCTTCTTCGAGTATCCCTTTCCTGGTTCCTATCTGACGTAGTTTCGAGAACAGTGGCATATTTAAACTGACTTGAACGTGAACACAATAAACACAGTAATGAATTGCAAACAGTCATTCATACCACGACATGAAACACATTAAAACATTTTCGAACAGATGGTACCTAGTACATGAAAACACAATTCTGAAAGTCTCGAGATTCTAGAATACTGAATTACTAGATGCACTGCTAGAACAGTACAGACATACCGGTCCCATAAAGAGACACGTCATACCGTATCCACCTAAGTGAACACGTCTGGACCAGGTCTGTGTACCCAAGCCCAGACCCGTCTTGACCGGGCACAAATTAATGAACCCGTCTAGATGCGTTCCCAACAACGGTACTCACCGGGAAGCAGAAACTGAAGGCCTCGGAAACTGGACTGGACTGGACTGCTACTGCGTCGGGCTGCCACTACGCATGCGCTTCGGAACAGGTGGGCCTCCCGATACCTCGGACCTTGCTCTCTCGGCTTGGGGCTCTGGTCGGGATCCTCCGCATTCCTCACCGCCTCGTCTGGATGCCGGGTCGCAGTCTCCGTCTCCTCCGTGGGCCTGAGGGAGATAGCAGGAAAACCCGCAGGTGTGCACTGGATCCGTCACGGCTGTAGAAGGGGTCAGGGGCCTGCGTTACATCGCCAGCGAGTGGGGAAGGGGAGGGGGTTCCCTATTCGGGCGCCAGATTTATGTGGAAAATAAAATTACCGGACTATTTTTCTATACATTAAATGACAATAAGGATAGCTCAATCAAATGAGAGGCAGAGTCCGTGGTATCTGAGTCATACGGGCTTTAATTAAGTGGCTCGAGTCACTGGACATCGGGTTCCATCACCACTAAGGTTCAGGAAGGGATATTCAACATTTTATTAACATCACACATTATATATAATATAACCATATAATTGAAATGAATACAGTAGGCGTAACAGGTGAAAAGAGAGAGATAAGAACACATGTGCGTAACAGAAGGCGTGTAAAGAGGCGTACACGTAGGCGTGCACTTGACGAGTCAGAGAAATGTCACAAGTGGGTGGATGCTTAGAGAAAGTTTGCAAAATCAGCAGAAACCTTTGACACGTATGCGCGCGCAACTGAGCATGACGTGTAACTGGGGAGAGCTGGGGCTTTGACTTTAGCACTAGTAGAGGAGACTAATGTCTGGGATGTCAGAACGACCTGTACCTATAGCATATCTGGTATCTTGTGTTTAGAGGATGTAGTGTCTGAAGTGAAAGGTCTCTCGGGCAGAGGTAGTTCATCACTGAATGCTAGTGCGTGCATATGGATCTTCATGCAAAGTACGGGGGCCATGGGCCTACCATGGTAACGGGTGCAGTAGATTACTTGCATGGAGACAGGAAGGCAGGGCCCTTTGCTCTGCAGCCGGGAATATGTTTACCTATTTCACTAGACTGGAATGTGGTTTTGCGCAGGCTGAGCAGATAACTGTAGGCAAAATACCGTTTTGGCAGGCAGGCCAGGCCGAGCCGGGCACCGCTCGTCTGGGCAGGATGTAAGGTAGAGGTCAGGGATGCATACCTAAACTGCAGCTTTCAGAGACAGAAGAGACTTGGAGTCTCAATTAAGGGCCTGGCTCAGCTGAGCCAGAAAAACATGGAGAAAACGTGTGCTTTATTCAAAAGTGCACCATGTAAAGACGTTGGCACCATAGGCCTAGAAGCCTAATTAACGGGGTTTTCTTGGAGAACTGTATAACTGACATGTTAACGTTGGACGCAAATGTATATGCGTCTTCCTGGCAGGCACGGAAAAGGAATTACATGACATACATGGGGCACGTGTGTATGGATGGGGTGCGAGTGGGGGACACATTGGCTACCTAAAAATTTCTATTTCCTCACCATAGCTGTTTTGGGAGGAGAAAATCCCCATCTATCTCCTCAGCCACCTCTTTACCCCCAATCTGTTTTTCAACTAGCTGTTGTTTTAGAGGACTAATTCTCCCGATATTAGGGACTTTCCTGATTAATTCTCTGACCCAGCTACTAATTTGTATGTATTTAAATCTTGACAATGTCAGCCCTACTTTTTCCCTAAGGTCTTCCCACGGTGTCAAGATACCTCCGCAAAGTAAATCACCCCATCTAGAAAGCCCAGCTGTTCTTAGGGGGGTTGCCAGAGAGTCCTGCAGGCATGGTGGAAGCCCGGGAGAGTCCCAAATTGGTGCGTGAATAGAATAATACGCCAACCCCACTTTACGCTTAATTTGTACCCATGTCTTCAATCAATCAATCAGTGACACTTATAGAGCGCGCTACATACCCGTAGGGTCTCAAGGCGCTGGGGGGGGGGGGGGGGGGGGGGGGAGGGAGCCGCTACTGCTCGAACAGCCAGGTCTTCAGCTTCTTCCTGAAGGAGAGGTGGTCTTGGGTCAGGCGCAGGTCGGGAGGGAGGGAGTTCCAGGTCTTGGCGGCCAGGTAGGAGAAGGACCTTCCTCCTGTAGTCGCTCTTCGGATGCGGGGGACGGCGGCGAGGGCGTGGTTGGCTGATCGGAGGTGGCGTTTGGGAGCGTAGAAGTTGACTCGGCTGTTGAGGTAGCTCGGGCCTTGGTCGTGTAGGGCTTTGTGTGCGTGGGTGAGGAGGCGGAAGGTGATTCTTTTGTTGACGGGGAGCCAGTGAAGGTCTCTCAGATGTCCGGAGATGTGGCTGGTTCGTGGGATGTCGAGGATGAGTCTGGCTGAGGCGTTCTGGATCCGCTGGAGTCTCTTCTGGAGCTTGGCGGTGGTACCGGCGTAGAGGGCGTTGCCGTAGTCCAGTCGGCTGGTGACGAGGGCCTGCGTGACGGTCTTCCTGGTCTCGGTGGGGATCCACCAGAAGATCTTCCGTAGCATGCGAAGGATGTTGAAGCATGCCGAGGAGACGTTGTTGACTTGCCTGGTCATGGAGAGGGAGGAGTCCAGGGTGAAGCCCAGGTTTCGTGCATGGTCTGTCGGTTTGGGTGCGGTGCCCAGGGCGGGAGGCCACCAGGAGTCGTCCCAGGCGGAGGGAGAGGAGCCCAGGATGAGGACCTCCGTCTTGTCCGAGTTCAGTTTCAGGCGGCTGGTCGTCATCCACTCGGCTACCTCTTTCATCCCTTCGTGTAGGTTGGCTCTGGCGGCGGCGGGGTCGTTGGTCAGGGAGAGGATCAGCTGGGTGTCGTCGGCGTAGGAGATTATGCTGAGGTTGTGTTTGCGTACGATGGCCGCGAGGGGGCTCATGTAGACGTTGAAGAGGGTGGGGCTCAGAGATGATCCTTGGGGGACGCCGCAGATGACTTCGGTGGCCTCTGACTTGTACGGTGGTAGGCGGACTCTCTGTGTTCTTCCGTCGAGGAAGGAGATGATCCATTCCAGCGCCTTGTCCTGGATTCCGACGTTGCTGAGGCGCCGTACTAGGGTGCGGTGGCAGACCGTGTCGAATGCCGCGGAGAGGTCTAGGAGGATGAGGGCCGCTGTTTCTCCGTTGTCCATCAGGGCTCGGATGTCATCGGTGGCGGCGATGAGGGCGGTCTCGGTGCTGTGGTTGGCTCGGAAGCCGGACTGTGAGGGGTCGAGGGATCCGTTCGTCTCGAGGAAAGCGGCCATCTGCTTGTTGACGGTTTTCTCGATGACTTTGGCTGGAAACGGGAGGAGCGAGATGGGGCGGTAATTCTTGAGGTCGTTGGGGTCCGCTGTTGGTTTCTTGAGTAGAGCGCTGAGTTCGGCGTGTTTCCAGCTCTCAGGGAAGGTGGCGGTGTCGAAGGATGTGTTGATGATGTCTCGCAGGTGGGGTGCGATGATAGCGTCGGCTAGTTAGTTCAATTGAGTTAGTAGAGTCTTCAACCTCACTTTCTTGAAAAACTTTTGTTCTCCAAACTTGAAAAGAAACCCATCTAATGGAAGGTTTGCCCCAACCAACATAGCTTTAAATAGCTTCCCATTTGAGGTAAGGTCTGGTGACTTCAAAAGCATTCTTGAATGGGAAAGCTGGAACGCCCAGGAATAATACTGTAGATCTGGGAGGGCCAGTCCACCTTTTTCTCTCCTCCTCCTCAATTTTTTCCAAGCCAACCTCGTGGATTTATATCCCCATATGAAAGAGTTTATTTCTTGTTGGCACTTAAGAAGTTGTTTAGGGTCAAATGCAATGGGAATTGTGTTAAAGATAAAGGTCAATTTCGGAAGGATGGACATCTTTACGATGTTGACCTCCCATAAATTGATAGTCTAAGCCCTACCCAGGATCTTAAAAGGGCCCTACACTCTTTGGCAACCAGGTCTAGGTTAGTTTTTACTAAGGCATCAATATCTTGTGTAATTTTGACTCCAAGATAACGTATTGAGTGAGTTGAGGGCGTCATCCCCACACCCGGATTGGCAATATTCCATGTCATCAACTCGGTCTTATCGGCGTTAATGTCATAGCCAGAAATACCTCCAAATTCTTTGGCTTTATCGACCACTATGGGGAAAGCATTTGCTGGATCACTGGTGTATATTACAATATCGTCGGCGTATAGCCCGACTTTCCTTTCCCACCCACCAAATTTAAATGGAGAAATTCTTGGGTCATCCCTAAAGGATTGTGCAAGTGGCTCGATGTATATATTAAATAGTAAGGGGGACAGGGGACACCCCTGTCTTGTCCCCCTAGTGATCAGAAATGGCACACACCATTCACCATGCTGCTTGCACTGGGGTTTTGATAAAGGAGTCCAATTGATCTTCGAAAATTTGGACCAAAAGCAAATTTCTTCATGGTTTCGGCTAAGTACGCCCAATTTACTCGATCAAACGCTTTGGTAGCGTCAAGGGTCATAATGGCCAAAGGAAGGGAGAAAGTAGAGGCAATATCCACTGCCCCGATCAAATCGTATGTAAGGTCCGAGAGTTGTCTACGCTTTATAAAACCCTTTTGGTCAGTGTGTATAATTGAGCCAACTTCACGTCCAAGTCTGTTTGCCAGCACTGCCGCAAAAATCTTATAGTCACTGTTTAGAAGTGAAATTGGCCTATATGAGCCGCATTTAGCTGGGTCTTTCCCGGGTTTCGGGATCAGGACAATAATCGCCTCGCCCCAAGATTTGGGGGGGGGGCCACACCATTTATTAAGAAGTCATTAAAAAGTCTTGTCAGCACCGAGACTATTTCGGGAGCTACGACCCGTAATAATTCGCCAGGAAGGCCATCCGGGCCAGTTGCCTTGCCCTTCTTCACCTTTTTGATACTTTCCCTCACTTCTTCCTCTGAAATAGGCCTATCCAGACGATCTCTTTGTTCAGGGCTAAGAGTGGGAAGAGTAATCTTCTCCAACCATCTAAGATTTGAGACGGGGTCCTCCAAGATTTCTTCCTTATATATTTTCTGGAAAAACTCAAAAAATGCTTCCCCAATATCTTTAACAGATGATCTTTCAATTGCCTCACCCTCTACCGTAATATGTTTTATAAGTTTTTTTGCCTGGTCCGATTTAATTTTCCAGGCGAGGACCTTACCTGCGGACTCACCATATTCAAAATTGGAGAGTTTACTTACTTCCCATTTTAGAGCGACCCTTTCCTGAAGAATATTTTCTAGCTTCTCTTTTAGATCTTTACGCTGTTCTTGTTCCATATTGGTCCCAATTCCGGAGCCAATATGTTGATCCAATAATGCAATGTCCCTTTCGATACTGTTGATCTTTGCTCTGTAGATTTTCCCTCGATAAGAGGCCCTATTAGTTATATAGCCTCTCAAATAAGCTTTGTAGGCCTCCCATACTATATTTAACTGGGTGGAATTAATATTTGTGTCCATGAAAAGTTTTGTTTCATGGATAAGGAGGTCTGTTTCATCTTCCTCTAAGAGAATAGTGCGGTCAAATGACCACAAGGCCTGAGAGGGTTGCTGGACCGATTGCAAACAAAAAAATATAGCGGAATGGTCCGATAAGTGTAAGGGCAAGTACGTTAAGTCCTTTAGGTGGTCTCTTAATGAATAACTAAAAAGGGCGTAGTCAATTCTTGATTTGTGGTTATATTTATGATTGTGATATGATACGCCAAGTACCCTACCAGCTCTCTCCCTCCATGGATCCGCCAATCCGAGTGTCGACATAACATCCCCCAATACCTGCCTGGATTTTTTAAAGGTTAATGCCCTTGAATTGGGGGATTTTCCAATTTTGGATTAAGTACCAAGTTAAAATCTCCCATCCAAATTATCGGACCTTGTGTTGATAATAACTGGTTCTGAATTTTGATCAAATATGAGGGGTCATCCTGATTGGGACCGTAATAACCAACCAAATTGTACGTACTATTATCTAGACTGACTCTAGCGTATAGCCATCTCCCACTTAAATCTTCCTCATATGCAAGAATCTGGGCTTTTATTTGCTTTTTAAAGATGATTAATATACCTCGAATATTTGCATTATGATTAGTGCAAATAAAACAGTCTACCCATCTGATTTTACTTAACATTTCCTTCACTTCGTGTTGGAGCAGGTGTGTTTCCTGGATGACTATGACCTGCGCCGGAAAGTCCTTCAGATATTGCAGTATTCTATATCTCCTACTCTTAACACGCAGGCCATTGACATTCCAGGACAAGAATATTAATCCCATCAGCCAGTGTCCAAACCCCTACCCCTAATCCAGCTCAATGAAGAGTTGCATCTCCCAGTGAGAATTGAATGGAATATAGATAAAAGTATAATTGATGGAAATTGTGTGTTTGAAACGGTGCCTGAACAGTGAGGATATTTTATGATTTTACCCCATCCCCCCTCCCCCCCCACCCTGGAAAACCCCCCATTGGTTTTTTCCTTTGTTACAGCGCAAGGAGCGCTTGGTATTTCCTTTGCTACAGCGCAAGGAGCGCATGGTACCTACCTTAATTGCAGTGCAGGAGCGCTTGATTTTTTGTTATATCCACTTCCTGGAGTGCTTGTGGATACCTTTCCTTTCGTTTTCCATGATGGCAGCAGGGCCGCTGTACATATGAGGAGGTAAGCTGTGTCCCATATGAGTGCTGTGCATTGTACTTGCAAGCTAGAGAATGGTGGTTAATCGGTGTTTCCTTGTCTCCCTGTTTATTTGGTGATCTGGGACTACTCACGAGAGGGACTTCCGCCACCACATATATACCCAGCATTCCTGCCCAGACCTTTTGGCTGCCATCCTCACTCGCATCCTATTCCTGGTCTTGTTACCTATCCAGAGCACGGTGGGGTGTGTGTGGGGGTGGTAGTTCGTGTCGTCTCTGCGAGGACCCACCACAAGAAGCAGGTACTTGTGGGGAGCTCCGGGACACCAACCCTTTAAACACTTAAAAGGAGAACAGCCCGAAATGTTGTTCGGTGTATTCCTATGCGCCCACAACTTTTCTCTAAGAACAGGTTTAAGTGAAACTCTCAACTCCAGAGCAGTTTGAGCAGAGGCTCTAACCAATCTGTACATACTTTCCACCAGACCATTTGCCTGGGGAGCATAAAGGGCACTCCTCTGATGAGTGATAGACAAATCATTCAAGAAATCAGAAAATTCCTGTGAAGTGAACTGCACTCCATTATCGGAAACTAAAATGTCAGGTATGCCCTCACAAGTGAAGGCATCCTTCAAAAATTCAATAACATTCTTAGAAGTGACAGAACTCATACAAGAAGCAGACACCCACTTAGAAGTATAATCTACTAACACAACTACAAATCTTTCACAAGGAGCTAAATTGTCAAAAGGACCGACTAAATCCACAGCAAGATTGGACCAAGGACGTACAGGTATTGCCACAGGAGAAAGAGGAGCAGTTATTATTTTCCTCGATTTATCATTCCCTGCACAAATGACACAATCTTTAACAACATCCTCAACTTGACGATCTACTTCAGGCCACCAGTACGCTTCTCTAACTCTAGCCTTTGTGAGGCTACACCCCAAATGCCCCTCATGAGCAAGGTTAATCACTTTTTCACGCATCAACAAAGGAGGAATAAGTCTGTCACCACGAAAAAGTTCACCCTGCACAATGTTTAACTCCTCCCTGACATTCCAATAACCTTTTGTACATTCAGGAACATCTTTCAAAACAGGCCAACCATTTTGTTACACTTAAAGGCATAGATATAACAGAAACAAATGTGGGATCACACTGCTTCACCTCCCAGCAGACCATGAGATCTGGAGACATACGTCTGCCACAGGCTCCTCTGTCCCTCATTGGAAGACTCTCTGTGATAGGCCTCAATGGAATCTGGGGTCAGACGTCTGTCAAAGACCCTCTGTCACTCTTTGTAGGCCTCTCTATGGTCGGCATCCATGGGATCTGGAGTCATACGTCTACCACAAGCCCGTCTGTCCCTCTTTAGAAGCCTCTCTATGGTAGGCCTCCATAGGATCTGGGGTCATATGTCTGCCACTGGCCCTGTGTCCCTCTTTGTAGGCCTCTCTATGGTAGGCCTCCGGATCTGGGGTCGTACTTCTACCCCAGGTCCTTCAGTCCTTCTT
Organism: Lissotriton vulgaris; assembly: GCF_964263255.1. Lineage (NCBI taxonomy): Eukaryota > Metazoa > Chordata > Amphibia > Caudata > Salamandridae > Lissotriton > Lissotriton vulgaris. The sequence continues at coordinate 332,070,949 of NC_141687.1, forward strand.
TGTAGGCCTCACTGTGGTAGACCTCCATAGGATCTGGGGTTGTACTTCTGCCACAGGCCCTTCTGTCCCTCTTTGTAGGCCTCTCTGTGGTAGGCCTCCATGGAATCCTGGGTCGTACTCCTGCCCCAGGCTCTTCTGTCATCTTTGTAGGCCTCTCTATGGTCGGCCACCATGGGCTCTGGAGTCATACGTCTGCCACAGGCCCTCTCTCCCTATTTGTAGGACTCTCTGTGGTAGGCCTCCATGGGATCTGGAGTCATACGTCTGCCACAGGCCCATCTGTCCCTCTTCATAGGACACTCAATGGTAGGCCTCCATAGGATCCGGGGTCGTACTTCTGCCACAGGTCCTTCTGTCCCTCTTTGTAGGCCTCTCTATGGTCGGCCACCATGGGCTCTGGAGTCATACGTCTGCCACAGGCCCATCTGTCCCTCTTTATAGGACACTCAATGGTAGGATCTGGGGTCATATGTCTGCCACAGGCCCTCTGTCTCTTTGTAGGACTCTCTGTGGTAGGCCTCCAGGTCTGGGGTTGTGCTTCTGCCCCAGGCCCTTCTGTCCCTCTTTGTAGGCCTCTCTATGGTAGGCCTCCATAGGATCCGGGGTCGTACTTCTGCCACAGGTTCTTCTGTCCCTCTTTGTAGGCCTCTCTATGGTCGGCCACCATGGGCTCTGGAGTCATACGTCTGCCACAGGCCCTCTTTCCCTCTTTGTAGGCCTCTCTGTGGTAGGCATCCATGGAATCCTGGGTCGTACTCCTGCCCCAGGCTCTTCTGTCATCTTTGTAGGCCTCTCTATGGTCGGCCACCATGGGCTCTGGAGTCATACGTCTGCCACAGGCCCTCTTTCCCTCTTTGTAGGACTCTCTGTGGTAGGCCTCCATGGAATCCTGGGTGGTACTTCTGCCCCAGGCTCTTCTGTCATCTTTGTAGGCCTCTCTATGGTTGGCCTCCATAAGTTCTGGGATCATACTGCTGCCCAAGACCCTCTGGCCCTCTTTGTAGGCCTCTCTAGCCAACACCCTTATGTCCCTCTTTGTAGGCATCTCTTTGGTATGCCTCCATTGGATCTGGGGTCATGCTTCTGCCCCAGGCTCTCTCTTTCCTTCTTTGTAGGTATCTCTGTGGTAGGCCTCCATGGGATCTGGGGTCATATTTCTGCCACAGGCCCTAGTATCCCTCTTTATAGGCCTCTCTACTGTAGGCCTCTATTAGGATCTGGGGTCATACTTCTTTCTCAGGCTCTTCTGTCCATCCTTGCAGGCCTCTCTAAGGGAGGCCTCCATGGGATCTGGGGTCATCAGGCCTTTCTGTCCATCCTTGCATTCCTCTCTATGGTAGGCCTCCGAGGGATCTGGGGTCATACTTCTGCCTCCGTGTTATATCTTGATATGGTGGCTTAGCAACATGCTCTGCATTCCTGCCCAGAAACCAGCATCTTTAGTGTTCTGGAGGATGCCAGGTAGAGGAGAGCTGGCAGTTGCTGACAGAGGACGTGTCTAGGGGTTGTTCCTGTACACTTCAATAAAGATTCTCTACAAAATATATTGTCTGCGCCTCTTAAAACTGGCGACGAGGATGGGATGTACTTTCCCAGAGGGCAGATTGATAGAGCAAAAAGAATGAGATGACAACCCCTGGATTGATGACTACATAACGGGCACTTAAGGGTACCAAATATAGTGCCGTGCACAGTATTGATGAGGAGCGTGCTGCTGGGCTGAAACATCAAAGGACCAGTACCACAGACATCTTTAAAGAAGAACTTCTTGTTGTTCACTTGTTGAAAGGCAGCGGAAATCATGTAAGCAGCACCTGTCCTCGTGTGGAACGGGTACGGGGTGTCACTGCTGTGTGAGAACTGCTGTGGGTGCCTGAACCATATTGATTAAGCGTGGTGTTAAAGAAGTGCCGACGCTGTAGGAGCAGCATCGGAGTGTGTGGAGGCAGTACTGTTAAGACTAATTGCCTAGTGAACACACCGTGTGAAAGGGACAGAACTTATAAGCAGAGAAACATTGTCTGGGGTGCAGAGAAGCCAGTGTTGGATTGCGTTGCGAGCTAGAAGGGCAGAGAAAGCGACTGTGCGAACTGTTTGTGTGCACACGAATCCCCGTCTGCACGTTTAAATTAAGCAGAGTGTACCGTGGATTTGACACTCTTGAGGTCAGAGGCGTACCGTGGCAAAAGTGGGACGGTGTTTTGATCAAGGGGATTGGGGTCAGTGTGAAGTTCTGAATGTTGCCGTTGGGACTGCGCTGTATTACTCTTGTTGTGGGACTGAAAAGTCCTATGCATGGGAATGGATGTGCACCCTTGACCCTATGCCTGGTAATGGAAGTGCACCCTTGACCTGAGTGCCCCAACTGTACTGATTTTTGCTGCTAAAGGTAAACCTTGATCATATGTGTGCTCCGTGACATATATCTGTCTCACAGATTACAGTCTTTTTGGACCTGGAGGGGTGCCTAAAGCCCTTCCCTCAAAGTGGTGAGAGGCTACTGCGTTCACCAGGAATTAAGCAGAATGAGTAACAGTGGCAGCATACCGTGTAGAGATCAATAGGAACAAACAGGTCGTTTTTAGGTTTCGCCTGGTCGAAGGCTGTGCACTGCGCAGCTTTTCGGCGCAGGCGAAATCTTATGTTAGAATTGAGTGGGCTTGGGATTACGCCCTCTGTTCCATTGGCTAGCTCCATAAATGGAGGCTAGCCATTGGAACAGAGATCTGTCCGTCATGGCCGGACCAGATTCGTGGGCGTTCCCGCGATTTCTTCCCTCCGCAACGTAATCACGGCCGTGGGCAGGGTTTATTTTTTTGGGGCGTCCAGGTTTGTGTTCGTCATTCCGCGGCCGACCGCCGCCCGAGGAAGTCCAGGTGAGTGCCTTCCTTGCCCCCTCCCGCTTCCGTTCCTTTCCCGCTTCCCCTCCCGCTGTCCGTGTGCCTGCCCGCCCCCTTCCGCTGTATCTTTCCCCTTGAGAATATGAACCCTGGGCCTGATGTATCGAATGAGTTTGCAATTCTGTGTATGTGAACAAACTACTGTATTCATACGAGCCCTAGTGTGATTTAGCTGTTAGATTGCTATCCTGCTGTGGTGAATGTCTCATGTTGGTAACCCTCGTTGCAAACAGGTTTAACAGTCCCTGCAGCGCACAGTTGCATTCTCAACCCCCCTCCCCACCCCTTGCCACTTTGTTTGCAAGCTTCAGGAGGTTTCCCTAAAATGTGGTGTAACAGTAGCAAAAGGCAGATAAACAAGGCAAAGTTGTTTCTCTGAAAGTCATCTGTAATGTCGGTCAAAACAATCGCTAAAAATGCACTGTTGGAGCTGAAAACCACTGTAAGTGCCGAACAAAATATATTTTTGTAACCAAAAGCAAAGCGCTATTGTCGTTTGTTTTTGAGAGGAAGCACGTGATACAGAAAAGAGTGAAAAGCAAGCGGATAATCCTAGCTGTGGCTTGTACCACAGTACAGGCTCAGGGGAATAAGCAGACAGAGGAAGGCTGTGGCATTACTTCTGTGATTCAGTGCGAAGTACCTTTCAAATTCACTCCACGTCCAAAGAACTTGCACTGCAATTGCGATAGAATACTACATGCGTCATAATTGAAGGTTCCCGGATATATCACTCACGCGCTGCCAGTCAAGTTTATTGCAACTTCCTGAGAACTGCTACTTTTCTCTTTTGCTTCACACTAGTACTGTTGTTTCAGCAATCAATCAATCAATCAATCAAAGACATTTATAGAGCGCACTACTTATCCGTAGGGTCTCAAGGCGCTGGGGGGAGGGGGGTGCCGCTACTGCTCGAACAGCCTGGTCTTCAGCTTCTTCCTAAAGGAGAGGTGGTCTTGGGTCAGGCGCAGGTCGGTCGGGAGGGAGTTCCAGGTCTTGGCGGCCAGGTAGTGTGAGAAGGTGGCCTGATATGCAGTGGTCACTATTCTAGTGAACACTATGTATCAGTCCAGCAACCCTTATTGATGATTGGTTGTAAGTCAACCTTATAGACCAGCTATCCTAGTAGCGTGGATACGAGCAGTCTAAGGCTAAAGACTCGAGAGGGCGTGTTAAGCCAGCTGTTATACCACATATACCCCTTGAACACCAAGTGAAAGGACACCACACAAGTGTTATGAAAATAAACAGTTATTTATTAAAGATCACAACAGCCCTGTACTCTTTATGAGGACAGGGTACTAAGCACAAACCAAAACTCTTACGAAAATACTTAAGTTAGCACAGTATATACAAATGCCCGAGGGGCACGGAAAACCATATACTAGAAAAGTGGAATGCGAAATTACTAGCAGGTAAGTACAGTACTAATAGGCTTTGGAATCGCTAGGACTTGACTATAGAATCGTTAGATTACTTCTAGGAGACCCAGGGGACTCGGGTGCAGTGTGTGCACTCTCACGCGAGATGCGGGACAAAGTCTATGGTAGCTAGAATTTGCAAAGTTAGTGTTCTCGGGCGAACCCGACCTGGTAGGGAGAAAACGAAAGTAGATTCTGACCCTTGGATAGTGAGGCTATGCTGGGGCACCGAAATGCCGAAGTTACCTAGCCCAGGGGCTGCAGCTGCATAGGACTCAAAAGACGTCGGGAATCCTCGTTGACGGACCAGGAGCCTGGAAGAAAGAAGTTGCTGGCAGGCGACCAGTGAAGAAAGTTCGGTGGATCCAAGCCTGGATCGATGGAAGATGACACCTGAAAGCAGAGGGGACCAAGTTCGAGACTACTAGCCAGTAGTCAGTGGGCACCAGGAGGGCACCGGATGGTAGCCACCTCGACAAGGCGTGTGGGTGACGCTGGGCTCGGAGATCTCACGGACCAGGAGGCGTTGTCGGCGACCAGGAAGGAGGATCGAGCTGTCCCACGAAGATAGAAGCTGTCGGCGTCGCTGGACCCAGGATTGGGCAACAAAGCCTTGGCAAATTCAAGCCCACGCGGTAGACCTAAAATGGCGTCTGGAGTGGACCAGGAGGGTCCGGGGTGCCTCTCTTCAAGAAGGAAGCAAGGGCCAGTCTGGAGCAACCAGACCAGCAGCAGTGATGTCGTCGGGCATCGTTCAGAAGGCCACAAGCCAGCCGGCTAGTAGCCAAACAACGCGGTGCACAGCAAACAGCAGAAGGGCCCCACGCAGATCGTGGAGATGCAGGGGGGCTGATCTTGGGTGCTGGAGCTGCGCAGGATCGGGGCTTCTCGGACCCCAAAGCACTCACCCGTGGAGGACACGGTGGGCTTGCAGTAAAGATGTCGTGCAGTCTTGGCGATCGTCGGTCCCTCGAGGTCTCGTCGCACTCACGGTTCTCAGCTTGGCTGTAGAGGTGAGTAGAGGTCAGAGGTGCCAGGGAAGCCGGGTCTCGTCGAGCTGGGTCGTCGGATTCGTGATGAAGGACTTGCAGCAGACCGCAGTGTTCTTTAGGATGGTGCCTGCGGATGCAGGGTGACTACTCCTTAGCCACAAGGGAGAATCTTGATGAAGAAATCGTGAAGTCCTTTCGCAGAAAGTCGTGTCTTGATTCCAAAGATGATCTAATTTTAACAGGGGGCCCGCTCCCATCTTTATACTAAAAAAGGGGGCTGACCCGGTGACTAGGTCCTGCCTATGGGTGGGACTAGGTGGGGGGTGGTTACACCCCTCAGCCATGCCGGACTTCCCCAGGCCAGGGGCTGGTGTGCCCCTGGAACTGGTTCAGACCGGCCTATGCGTAGTGAGCACCGGGCGGCCACTCAGCAGTCACCTTCCTGAAAAGCCCTGCCTACCCAGGATACACAAAACCATGTCTGGGACGGTGCTAGCACCGCCCCTGACAGGAAACCCTTTGTCCAGGCTCCCCTCGCTGGAAGGACTCCCAGCTGCAGGGGGTCAGACTCGTGTCTGTGGTGGCAGCATCCATTTTGTGGAGCTGAGGCTTCAGTTAACTTTAACCGGGGTTCACAGTTACATACATGTCGTGTCCCTCTAGAAGGGTGGAATGCTAACCCCGTGGCCAGAATTGGCGAGGGGTTAGTATTCCAATTCGTATGACACCTTACTCAACATGTTTTGATAAAGCAATACCAAAGTTAGCATTTAACCGCGAGGATTATAATGCACTTAAGAGTATATGGTATGCGATATCATGGAACAGGTATTAGGACTTGGTTCCGCAAGCTGCAGACAGGCTCAGCTCATGCCAGAGCACCATCTCACACGATTCCAAGCACTCTGCCTTCAGGATTGTCAAGGCCTGCCATAGGAGTGACTGATAGGAATCTGTGTGTCCATTTTAGGGTTAGGTATAGGTATACTACACCTACAGCAAAGCGTGTTTACACGACTTTGCCCCAGCTGTCATGCAGCCAGTTGTGTCAAATTTAAGAGGCCAGCCAGGGGTGGCATAATACATGCTGCAGCCCCTGGCAGCCCTGGGTACACCTATGCCCTGAGTTACAGGGTCTGATAAGGTGGCCCAGTACCAATTGGTAAATGCACCTAGGGTACATGTCGTAATTTAGAAAGGGAACAGCCAGGCTGTGGGTCTGATTGGCAGGCCCACAGCCAGAGAAAGTCGTAAACCAGTGAAACAAAAGCAAAAAATCTGGGTGATCATAGGATTGCAGACCCTACTCTCCTACATGACCCCCCCCCCAAACTTTGGGACAATAAGCTAACCTTGACCAGGTGGGTCTTCTTGTTCTAAGTGGAAATATCTGGAGAGCCCATCGGCATTGCCATGATCAGTACCAGGTCTATGTTCCACTGTAAAGTCCATCCCCTGTAGGGAAATGGACCACCTAAGCAGTTTGGGGTTTTCACCCTTCATCTGATTTAGCCACAAGAGGGGCTTATGGTCGGTCTGAATCTTGAAGTGAGTGCCAAACAAGTATGGCCTCAGCTTCTTCAGGGCCCAAACCACAGCAAAGGCCTCCCTCTCAATAGCTGACCAATTATTCTCTCTGGGGGTCAGCCTTCTGCTTATAAAAGCAATGGGCTGGTCTTGACCATCAAAATTCAGTTGAGAAAGAACAGCTCCCACACCCAACTCAGAAGCATCTGTTTGGACAATGAATGGTTTGGAGTAGTCTGGACTCTTAAGGATAGGTGCTGTGCACATGGCCTGCTTTAGGTCATTGAATGCTTTTTGACAGCCTGCTGTCCACTGAACCTTTTTTGGCATTTTCTTACTTGTCAGTTCATTTAATGGTGTCACAATTGAACCATAGTTCCTGACAAACTTCCTATAGTAACCAGTCAGGCCCAAGAAAGCTCGAACCTGAGTCTGGGTGGTTGGAGGAGTCCAGTCCCTGATTGACTGTATTTTGCTCTCCAGTGGCTGAACCTGGCCTCCACCTACAAGGTGGCCCAGGTATACAACCTGTGTCTGCCCTATCTGGCACTTGGTGGCCTTGATAGTGAGGCCTGCTGCTTGCAGAGCCTCTAACACTTTCCTCAGGTGGACAAGGTGATCCTCCCAGGTGGAGCTAAAGACAGCAATATCATCTAGATATGCTGCACAGAAGTCATCCAGCCCAGTAAGGACTTGATTCACCAACCTTTGGAAGGTGGCAGGTGCATTTTTCAGACCAAAGGGCATTACCACAAATTGATAATGCCCACCAGGGGTTGAAAATGCTGTCTTGGGCTTGGCATCCTCAGCTAACCTGATTTGCCAATACCCAGCTGTTAAGTCAAATGTGCTTAAGTAGTTGGCAGAAGCCAATCTATCTATCAGCTCATCTGCCCTTGGTATGGGGTGGGCATCAGTCTTAGTGACTGCATTGAGACCCCTGTAGTCTACGCAAAACCTCATCTCTCTCTTACCACCCTGGGTGTGAGGCTTTGGCACTAGAACTACTGGACTAGCCCAAGGGCTATCTGAGGGTTCAATGACTCCCAACTCCAACATTTTCTGCACTTCAGTTTTTATGCAGTCTCTAACATGATCAGGCTGCCGGTAGATTTTACTCTTAACTGGCAGACTGTCACCAGTGTCAACCTCATGGGTACACCAATTGGTCTGACTGGGTGTCAGAGAAAACATATGTCTGAAAGACTGAAGAACCTGTTTACAGTCTTTCTGTTGATGCTCAGAGAGGCTGCCACAAAAGACAACACCATCTACTGACCCATCATCAGGATTCTGAGTGAGCAGGTCTGGGAGAGGGTCACTCTCTTCCTCCTGTCCCTCATCTATGGCCATGAGCAAACTCATGTCCTTCCTGTCGACATATGCTTTGAGCCTGTTGACATGGAGCACCCTGTGGGGGCTCCTGGGAGTTCCAAGGTCCACCAGGTAGGTGACCTCTCCCTTTTGCTCAAGAATTGTGTGGGGCCCAGACCATTTGTCTTTGAGTGCTGCTGGGGCCACTGGCTCCAACACCCACACCTTCTGTCCAGGCTGATAAACAGTCAGGACAGCCTTTTGGTCATGCCAAGCTTTTTGAAGTTCTTGACTGGCCTTAAGGTTTTCTGATGCCTTCTCCATATACTCAGCCATCCTGGAGCGGAGACCAAGTACATAGTCCACTATGCTGGTTGCAGGCTTTTTGAGAGGTCTCTCCCATCCTTCCTTCACCAAACACAGGGGGCCTCTCACAGGATGCCCATACAAAAGTTCAAAAGGGCTGTAGCCAACCCCCTTTTGTGGGACCTCTCTGTAAGCAAACAGAAGGCAGGGAATCAGGACATCCCATCTACGCCTGAGCTTTTCAGGTAGTCCATGAATCATCCCTTTTAGGGTCCTGTTGAACCTTTCAACAAGCCCATTGGATTGTGGATGATAGGGTGTAGTGAATTTGTAATTGACACCACATTCCTTCCACATAGCAGTTAAGTAGCTTGACATGAAGTTTGCACATCTGTCAGAGACAACCTCCTTAGGGAAGCCCACTCTGGAGAACACTCCAACTAGGGCCCTTGCCACCACAGGTGCTGTGGTGGTCCTAAGTGGAATAGCTTCAGGATACCTGGTGGCATGATCCACTACCACCAGTATAAACTTGTGCCCTGATGCTGTCTGGGGTTCCATTGGACCAACAATGTCAATCCCCACTCTTTCAAAGGGCACCCCCACCACAGGCATTGGTATAAGGGGGGCCTTTGTTGTGCCACCTGACTTACCACTGGCTTGGCAAGTGACACAGGAGCGACAAAACTCCTTGGTATCCTCATTCATGTGAGGCCAGTGAAAGTGTGAGACAAGCCTGTCCCAAGTCTTTGTCTGGCCTAAGTGACCTGCTAAGGGAATCTCATGGGCCAAGGTAAGTAGGAAACCTCTCTGAGACAAGGGTACAACCAGCCTCCTGGTCATGCCAGGCTTGGGGTCTCTTGACTCAGTGTACAGGAGTCCATCTTCCCAGTATACCTTGTGGGTACCTGTGGCGTTCCCAGCAGCCTCAGCAGCAGCCTGCTGTCTGAGGGGTTCAAGAGAAGGGCAGCTTAACTGGTCCTTCCCCAGGTCTTCCCTTGAGGGTCCCCCTGAACCCAAGAATTCAACTTGATCAAGTTCAAACTCTCTGGGCTCAGTTTCCCTCAATTCCTGTAGGTCAGCCTCCTCTGAGACTTGATCCTCAACCTGGGGCAAGGGGGAAGGCACAGCCTTAACCCTACTGCTCTTCTTCTTGGGTGGTGTCTGGTCCATTGTTCCAGGATCCAGCACCTGTTCAGTGGGGCATTTCCTGACCTGTGACCTGGTCACAGCAAACACATGTGCTGGCAAGCCTAACATTTCCATGTGAGTCCTCTGCTCCACTTCTGACCATTGTGATGACTCCAAATCATTGCCCAACAAACAATCCACTGGGAGGTCTGAACTAACTACAACCTTCTTTTGGCCAGTTACCCCTCCCCAGGAGAAAGCTACAATTGCCATACTGTGATTGGTAGTGACATTGCTTGCATTGGTCACCAGGAATTCTGTACCTGGCATGATCTGTCCAGGGTCCACAAAGTTAGGTGTCACCATTGTGACACTGGCACAAGTGTCCCTATAGGCCTGAGCCATTTTTCCATTTATGAAAGGTGTCTGTCTGTACTTGCCCAAAGTATTGGGACTTATGTCAGGGGACATATCCATATCCCCTGTACTGACAAGGACAGCCTGAGTGAGTGTACCAACTAAGTTGTCACACCCCTCAGAACCCAGGGTTAACCCTACTAAACCCTTGGGAGGTGCACTACCACTGCTGGCTGTACTAGGGGGCACAGGTGCCTTAGGGGCTGCAGTGGCAGGAGTCTGCCCTCCTCCTTTCTTGGTGCACTCACTAAACCAGTGAGTTTTACTTTTGCAGTATTGGCACCACCTTTTAGATTGGCCTTCTTTCTTCTTTTGGGGAGCCTGACCCCCACCCTCTTTGGGTTGTTGGGGACCTGTCGAAGACTTCTGGTCATTTTGTTCCCCCTTAGAATCTTTACCCTTCTGGTCTGCTTTCTTCTGACCACCTTGATTCTGGCCCTGGTTCTGTTTAACTCTTGTTCTAACCCATCTGTCTGCCTTCTTTCCCAATTCTTGGGGAGAGGTCAGATCTGAGTCAACAAGATGCTGATGCAACAACTGGTTCTGACAATTGTTTAAAATGTGTTCTCTCATCATCAAATTATACAATCCTTTATAATCAGTAACCTTACTGCCCAGCAACCAGCCCTCAAAAGCCTTAGTGGCACAATCTACAAAGTCAGACCAATCTTGAGACTGAGTTTTCTGGGTATCCCTGAACAGCACCCTGTACTGCTCAGTGGTTAGGCCAAACCCTTCAACCAGTGTATTCTTCAAGACTTGGTAATTGTTAGCATCCTCTACCCTTGTGGTGAGGAGCTTGTCTCTTCCTTTGCCTTCAAAGGAGAGCCACAAGATAGCTGCCCACTGACTCTGGGGAACACCTTGCACAGTGCAGGCCCTCTCCAAAGCAGTAATCCATTTGTGGATGTCATCCCCTTGTTTAAAGGGGGGCACTATCTTCCCAAGGTGTTTTGTATCAAAACTCTTTTCCCTATTGCTAGGTACAATGCTGCCACCAGTGGGGACTACCCCACTTAACTGTTGCTCTCTAGCAAAGGCAAGCCTTTCTTTGGCCAGGGCAAGTTCTTCCCTTTCAATCCTCAGATTGGCTGCCCTTTCTTTAGCTTCATATACTCTCCTCTGAGGGGATGTCATCCCTCTTTGAGAAGAGTTGTGAGAGCCATTGGTTTGAAGGGATCTGCCAGAGCCTCTTGACAGAGATCTGGCTCGTCCATTCCCAATGTTAAGCTGACCTGATAGTGGCCCCAGGGGTCCCCCAGTACCACTGTCATGTTTGCTTAAGTTGGACCTGGTTAGTCTACTGACTTCTACCTGTCGCTTGTCTGCCTCATCTCCAGAGGGATCCTCATTCTCATCCTCCTCTACATCTTCATTCTCAGTTGAGAGGTGGATGAGGTCAGGGTCACCTCTGGTTCCCTCAAGGGGAGGCATACCTCCATCTGGATTAGAAGAGCTAAGAAGTTTCTCGGCTTTTCTGGCATCATAAGTCTCTAAGAGACCAATCAGAAAGGAAGTTGTGGGGTTAGACCCCTGCTTAATCTTCCTAGAGGTACACACCTGTCGTAACTCATGGAAGCTAAGCACAGTATATCTGGAAGGAAGGACCTGTGGAGGGTCCACTGATACAAGGGGAGACTCAGAGTTTCCTCCTTTGTCTGACATACTGTTTCTAGTGTGGTGTAAGTGATGCACCTACCTACACTATGTGTTCACCTACTGATCCCTTGCTAAGAGTTGCAGCCAAGGTGTGCTAGGCCTTGAGGAGCTGCAACAGCTGGTTCAGTAGAACTCAGAGTATTCTAAGCTTAGTTATATGTACTAACAGTACTTATGTGATCTTTCAACAAGATATTCTTAGGATACGTGTGGTAAAACAACAGCAAGCTCAAATCCCAACCGCTGCTCACCAATGTGAGAAGGTGGCCTGATATGCAGTGGTCACTATTCTAGTGAACACTATGTATCAGTCCAGCAACCCTTATTGATGATTGGTTGTAAGTCAACCTTATAGACCAGCTATCCTAGTAGCGTGGATACGAGCAGTCTAAGGCTAAAGACTCGAGAGGGCGTGTTAAGCCAGCTGTTATACCACATATACCCCTTGAACACCAAGTGAAAGGACACCACACAAGTGTTATGAAAATAAACAGTTATTTATTAAAGATCACAACAGCCCTGTACTCTTTATGAGGACAGGGTACTAAGCACAAACCAAAACTCTTACGAAAACACTTAAGTTAGCACAGTATATACAAATGCCCGAGGGGCACGGAAAACCATATACTAGAAAAGTGGAATGCGAAATTACTAGCAGGTAAGTACAGTACTAATAGGCTTTGGAATCGCTAGGACTTGACTATAGAATCGTTAGATTACTTCTAGGAGACCCAGGGGACTCGGGTGCAGTGTGTGCACTCTCACGCGAGATGCGGGACAAAGTCTATGGTAGCTAGAATTTGCAAAGTTAGTGTTCTCGGGCGAACCCGACCTGGTAGGGAGAAAACGAAAGTAGATTCTGACCCTTGGATAGTGAGGCTATGCTGGGGCACCGAAATGCCGAAGTTACCTAGCCCAGGGGCTGCAGCTGCATAGGACTCAAAAGACGTCAGGAATCCTCGTTGACGGACCAGGAGGCTGGAAGAAAGAAGTTGCTGGCAGGCGACCAGTGAAGAAAGTTCGGTGGATCCAAGCCTGGATCGATGGAAGATGACACCTGAAAGCAGAGGGGACCAAGTTCGAGACTACTAGCCAGTAGTCAGTGGGCACCAGGAGGGCACCGGATGGTAGCCACCTCGACAAGGCGTGTGGGTGACGCTGGGCTCGGAGATCTCACGGACCAGGAGGCGTTGTCGGCGACCAGGAAGGAGGATCGAGCTGTCCCACGAAGATAGAAGCTGTCGGCGTCGCTGGACCCAGGATTGGGCAACAAAGCCTTGGCAAATTCAAGCCCACGCGGTGGACCTAAAATGGCGCCTGGAGTGGACCAGGAGGGTCCGGGGTGCCTCTCTTCAAGAAGGAAGCAAGGGTCAGTCTGGAGCAACCAGACCAGCATCAGTGATGTCGTCGGGCGTCGTTCAGAAGGCCACAAGCCAGCCGGCTAGTAGCCAAACAACGCGGTGCACAGCAAACAGCAGAAGGGCCCCACGCAGATCGTGGAGATGCAGGGGGGCTGATCTTGGGTGCTGGAGCTGCGCAGGATCGGGGCTTCTCGGACCCCAAAGCACTCACCCGTGGAGGACACGGTGGGCTTGCAGTAAAGATGTCGTGCAGTCTTGGCGATAGTCGGTCCCTCGAGGTCTCGTCGCACTCACGGTTCTCAGCTTGGCTGTAGAGGTGAGTAGAGGTCAGAGGTGCCAGGGAAGCCGGGTCTCGTCGAGCTGGGTCGTCGGATTCGTGATGAAGGACTTGCAGCAGACCGCAGTGTTCTTTCGGATGGTGCCTGCGGATGCAGGGTGACTACTCCTTAGCCACAAGGGAGAATCTTGATGAAGAAATCGTGAAGTCCTTTCGCAGAAAGTCGTGTCTTGATTCCAAAGATGATCTAATTTTAACAGGGGGCCCGCTCCCATCTTTATACTAAAAAAGGGGGCTGACCCGGTGACTAGGTCCTGCCTATGGGTGGGACTAGGTGGGGGGTGGTTACACCCCTCAGCCATGCCGGACTTCCCCAGGCCAGGCTGGTGTGCCCCTGGAACTGGTTCAGACCGGCCTATGCGTAGTGAGCACCGGGGTGCCACTCAGCAGTCACCTTCCTGAAAAGCCCTGCCTACCCAGGATACACAAAACCATGTCTGGGACGGTGCTAGCACCGCCACTGACAGGAAACCCTTTGTCCAGGCTCCCCTCGCTGGAAGGACTCCCTGCTGCAGGGGGTCAGACTCGTGTCTGTGGTGGCAGCATCCATTTTGTGGAGCTGAGGCTTCAGTTAACTTTAACCGGGGTTCACAGTTACATACATGTCGTGTCCCTCTAGAAGGGTGGAATGCTAACCCCGTCGCCAGAATTGGCGAGGGGTTAGTATTCCAATTCGTATGACACCTTACTCGACATGTTTTGATAAAGCAATACCAAAGTTAGCATTTAACCGCGAGGATTATAATGCACTTAAGAGTATATGGTATGCGATATCATGGAACAGCTATTAGAACTTGGTTCCGCAAGCTGCAGACAGGCTCAGCTCATGCCAGAGCACCATCTCACACGATTCCAAGCACTCTGCCTTCAGGATTGTCAAGGCCTGCCATAGGAGTGACTGATAGGAATCTGTGTGTCCATTTTAGGGTTAGGTATAGGTATACTACACCTACAGCAAAGCGTGTTTACACGACTTTGCCCCAGCTGTCATGCAGCCAGTTGTGTCAAATTTAAGAGGCCAGCCAGGGGTGGCATAATACATGCTGCAGCCCCTGGCAGCCCTGGGTACACCTATGCCCTGAGTTACAGGGTCTGATAAGGTGGCCCAGTACCAATTGGTAAATGCACCTAGGGTACATGTCGTAATTTAGAAAGAGAACAGCCAGGCTGTGGGTCTGATTGGCAGGCCCACAGCCAGAGAAAGTCGTAAACCAGTGAAACAAAAGCAAAAAATCTGGGTGATCATAGGATTGCAGACCCTACTCTCCTACAGGTAGGAGAAGGACCTCCCTCCTGTAGTCGCTCTTCGGATGCAGGGGACGGCGGCGAGGGCGTGGTTGGCTGATCGGAGGTGGCGTTTGGGAGCGTAGAAGTTGATTCAGTTGTTGAGGTAGCTCGGGCCTTGGTCGTGTAGAGCTTTGTGTGCGTGGGTGAGGAGCCGGAAGGTGATTCTTTTGTTGGCGGGGAGCCAGTGCAGGTCTCTCAGGTGTCCGGAGATGTGGCTGGTTCGTGGGATGTCGAGGATGAGTCTGGCTGAGGCGTTCTGGATCCGCTGGAGTCTCTTCTGGAGCTTGGCGGTGGTACCGGCGTAGAGGGCGTTGCCGTAGTCCAGTCGACTGGTGACGAGGGCCTGGGTGACGGTCTTCCTGGTCTCGGTGGGGATCCACCAGAAGATCTTCCGTAGCATGCGTAGGATGTTGAAGCACGCCGAGGAGACGTTGTTGACTTGCCTGGACATGGAGAGGGAGGAGTCCAGGATGAAGCCCAGGTTGCGTGCGTGGTCTGTCGGTTTGGGTGCGGTGCCCAGGGCGGGAGGCCACCAGGAGTCGTCCCAGGCGGAGGGTGAGGAGCCCAGGATGAGGACCTCCGTCTTGTCTGAGTTCAGTTTCAGGCGCCTGGTCGTCATCCACTCGGCTACCTCTTTCATCCCTTCGTGCAGGTTGGCTCTGGCGGCGGCGGGGTCGTTGGTCAGGGAGAGGATCAGCTGGGTGTCGTCGGCGTAGGAGATTATGCTGAGGTTGTGTTGGCGTGCGATGGCCGCGAGGGGGCTCATGTAGACGTTGAAGAGGGTGGGGCTCAGCGAGGATCCTTGAGGGACGCCGCAGATGACTTCGGTGGCCTCTGACTTGTACGGTGGTAGGCGGACTCTCTGTGTTCTTCCGTCGAGGAAGGAGATGATCCATTCCAGAGCCTTCTCCTGGATTCCGACGTTGCTGAGGCGCTGTACTAGGGTGCGGTGGCAGACAGTGTCGAATGCCGCGGAGAGGTCTAGGAGGATGAGGGCCGCTGTTTCTCCGTTGTCCATCAGGGCTCGGATGTCATCGGTGGCGGCGATGAGGGCGGTCTCGGTGCTGTGGTTAGCTCGGAAGCCAGACTGTGAGGGGTCGAGGGATCCATTCGTCTCCAGGAAGGCGGCCAGCTGCTTGTTGACTGTCTTCTCAATGACTTTGGCTGGAAACGGGAGGAGCGAGATGGGGCGGTAATTCTTGAGTTCGGTGGGGTCCGCTGTAGGTTTCTTGAGTAGAGCGCTGAGTTTGGCGTGCTTCCAGCTCTCAGGGAAGGTGGCGGTGTCGAAGGATGTGTTGATGATGTCTCGCAGGTGGGGTGCGATGACAGCGCCGGCCTTGTTGAAGACGTGGTGAGGGCAGGGGTCGGTCGGAGATCCGGAGTGGATGGAGTTCATCGTGTGGATGGTGTCTTCGGTGCTGATCGGAGTCCAGGCGTGGAGGGTGGTGGTGGGGGGTGGTTGTTCGGTCGTGGTGTGCGTTGGTTGGTTGTTGAAGCTGTTGTGTATGTCCGCGATCTTGTTGTGGAAGTATGAGGCGAGGGAGTTGCAGAGGTCTTGCGATGGGGTGATGTCGTTGTTTCCTGCGCTGGGGTTGGATAGCTCTTTCACAATGTTGAAGAGTTCCTTGCAGTTGTGTGCGTTGTTGTCCAGCCGGTCCTTGAATGCAGTTTTCTTGGCGGCGCGGATCAGCTGGTGGTGCTTCCGGGTGGCAAGCTTGAAGGTGGTCTTGTTGTCCGGTGTTGGTTCCCTTCTCCAGACTTTCTCGAGGTCTCGGCAGTTCTTCTTGGAGCTCTTGAGTTCGTCGGTGAACCATGGGGCTTTCTTGCTGCCGGGTCTGCTGGGCGGGGTCCTCAGCGGGGCGAGCTCGTCCGCGCAGTTGCTGATCCACTTCGTGAGGTTGCTGGCGGCCTGGCTGGGGTTCACTGAGCTGGCAGGAGGGTGCTGGCTCAGGGAGGCGGCGAGCTGGTCGGCTGTGATCTTGTTCCAGCTTCTGCGGGCAGCCTGTTGCTGGTGGTGGTGGGTCGTCGTTCTTTTGAAGGTGAAGTGGACGCAGCTGTGGTCCGTCCATTGAAGCTCTGTGGCGTGGCTGAAGGCGTTGTCTGTGCTGGATGAGAAGACTGCGTCGAGTGTGTGTCCGGCGAGGTGGGTGGGGGTGGACACCAGCTGCTTGAGTCCAAGATTGGCGAGGTTGTCGAGCAGGGTGCTGGTATTGCGGTCATTGTTGTTCTCCAGGTGGAAGTTGAGGTCCCCCAGGAGGATGTAGTCAGTGGAGGGGAGGGCATGCGGGCTGACGAAGTCGGCGATGTCCTCGCTGAATTGGGTGCGTGGTCCCGGAGGTCGGTAGATCAGGGTGCCTCTGAGGGTGGTCTTCGGGTCGGTGTGGATCTGGAAATGCAGGTGTTCGGCGGTGGTCAGGGTGTTGTCGGTGCTGGTCGTGAGACGGATGGTGTTCCTGTGGATGATGGCGATGCCTCCTCCCATCTGGTTGGCGGTGCGATCCCTCCGGGTAATCTTGTAGCCCTCTGGGATGGCGATGGCGATGTCGGGAGCTGAAGAGGCGTTCATCCAGGTCTCCGTGAGGAAGGCAACGTCTGGAGCTGTGGTGTCGAGGAGGTTCCAGAGTTCGATGGCGTGTCTGTGGACGGAGCGGGTGTTGAGCAGGATGCACTTGAGGTGGGTGCTGCTGGTGTTCGACTTGGCGGGTGCTGGTGCGAGGCAGGTCCGGATGCAGGTGAACTTGCAGGCGTGGCAGCTGAAGGGTCCGTGGGTGCGTCGTGGTGTGGCCTGGTAGCATCCTGGGAGTCGACCGGCGTTGAGTGCGCTGAGGTTTGCGGCGGTGTACGTCAGGCGGGTCGGCCGGGTCTTCGGGGGCCAGGGGTCCTGGCGCTGGGCGCGGTCCGGTCACGGACGGGCGCAGACGGGCTTACCTTTGGCGCGCCTTTGGCGCACAATCGGCGAGCCCGCTGCGCGTGACCGCTGCGCGTTCGCACGGTCGCCATATATGGCGAAGTGCGCGGGGGCGGAGCAGCTGGGAGGCGGGAGCGGGGAGGGTACAGAAGGAAGAAAGGGGCGGGGTTTAGCGGCGGTGGCGGGAAGCGGGGAGCGGGGAGGGATGACGAAGGGGGCTAAAATACAGGAAATACAGAAAGAAATAAACAATAAACAGAACCAGGCAATACAGAGACTTGAACACACTTCTAAACCAACAAGTACAACAGGGGCAGGTTGGGCGGGGAGGGGGGGACGAGGGGGTTAACGCTGCAGGGAAAACAGAAGGCAAAACACGGCAAGTACAGGGAGGCAGGCAACAAGTACAATATACAGAAATACAGTGAGGAAAACTGCAATAAAGACGGGGGCTGGTCGCGGACCACGCCGCTAGAAGGCAGGGGGTGTGGTCACGCGGCGGAGCTCGGCAGCGAGGCAGAAGGCAGGGAGACACGCACGCAGCAGCTGGTGGCCGTGCGGCGCGGGGGTGTCCTAGAGCTAGGTCACACTCACCTGCGTCGCACGGTCGCCATATATGGCCAAGTGCGCGGGGGGAGGAGCAGCTGGGAGGCGGGAGCGGGGAGGGTACAGAAGGAAGAAAGGGGCGGGGTTTAGCGGCGGTGGCGGGAAGCGATGAGCAGGGAGGGATGACGAAGGGGGCTAAAATACAGGAAATACAGAAAGAAATAAACAATAAACAGAACCAGGCAATACAGAGACTTGAACACACTTCTAAACCAACAAGTACAACAGGGGCAGGTCGGGCGGGGAGGGGGGGACGAGGGGGTTAACGCTGCAGGGAAAACAGAAGGCAAAACACGGCAAGTACAGGGAGGCAGGCAACAAGTACAATATACAGAAATACAGTGAGGAAAACTGCAATAAAGACGGGGGCTGGTCGCGGACCACGCCGCTAGAAGGCAGGGGGCGTGGTCACGCGGCGGAGCTCGGCAGCGAGGCAGAAGGCAGGGAAACACGCACGCAGCAGCTGGTGGCCGTGCGGCGCGGGGGTGTCCTAGAGCTAGAGCTAGCAAGAGCTGATTAGTAAAATTTTTGCAGTTAGTCGTATTGTTAAAGATGTAACAAGAGCTTGACTGGAAACAAACGCCTGTCCGGTAAAAAGTTTTCACACAGCCACGCCACCCACATTGCCCCGAGACAGTCTTCTGAAGAAGTTAAAGTTCTCACCAAGAAAACAAGCCACGCCCAAACGGGGTTTTTAAAGCATACTGTGACAAATTGATTGGCTGTAAAAGACGTATTTCATAGGAGTTTTGAAGGGGGTTAATTGCATATTCCAATACTTTAGGGCCAGAGCCGGCATTTAGCTTAGGCGGCGCATGACTTGTTTCATTTCGCGGCCGCGCGGCTTTACTGTTACGTCCGCGCGGCCAGTGCTTGTTGGATTACTGTGGGGTCTTGTTATTCTACACTGTCGCCTTAGATGCCATATCCGCTGTACGGATTGAGTGCTCGTTGTTTTGAGCTGCGCCTCAAAGCTGCCTGGTGTCCCTCACACCTTGTGTGGTGAGCTCTAATCCTTCATTAATACACAGTCTGCATCTCCTGAGTGAGCATCTGCAAATCCGCCTGATGACCGTTTTCTTGTTCTGAAAAGCCGGAATCATAGCCTTTAAAAGAATCTGCGCTTTCACACCTCACTGGGCCAGCAGTCAGCGGCGGGGTCTGCGGCAAAGAGGTCAGCGAGAAGCAATTAGCGGGGTCCACCCCCCCCCCCCGAGACTTATTTTGTCGTATTGAGTTGCAAGTTAGCATGACAGGACGGAGAATAGCCCAGCCTAGGTTTTTTAACAGTTAGCACAGATTTGTCACTTCTGAAAACTGTGGCTGAGAATGAAGTCCCGGGAATCTGTGCTTTTGTGAAAAGTCCTGGCCATCGGTCAAACTGCGGCTTCCTCTCCAAGGACAGCAGCGCGGCATTTGTAACCTTTGGCTATAAAACGGAGTAGGGATGGAAGCGGCAAACCCCCTGCATGCAGTGAAACAAACAGAGGGGAGCATTTCTTTTAACTGACTGAAAGTGTGCTCGCAGTTAGGAAAAAAAAATAGAAATGGTTTCACCTGCGAATAGAATAACAAAATAATGTAGAATAGCATTGATATCACAACTACTCAATCTAAATAACAGACTATCGTGTACACAGCTAAAATTAATTTCATACTTCCCTAGACTGGTTCACCACTAAACTAGGGAGTGCTAGAGAGTGCAGAGTGACTAGGAAGTGCTAGAGAGTGCAGAGTGACTAGGGAGTGCTAGGGACTGCAGAGAGACTAGGGAGTGCTAGTGAGTGCAGAGTGACTTCTAGGGAGTGCAGAGTGACTGCAGAATGCTAGGGAGTGCAGAGTGACTGCCGAGATTAAGCTAATGGCATTGTAAATGACAATGCCATTTATTTATCTGTTTTCAAAACCAACACATAAATACAAATTTTGTCATTTACAATGCAAATAGCTCTAACTTTTCCAAAGGCAAAACCATTGCATTGTAAATGCTTGTTAATCTGTGTCACTGGAGTGAGGCATATAGTCCCACTCATTTTAAAAGTTCGGCTGCTGTGTTCTTAATTTTCTCTTGGCCTACATTTTTTGTTGTGAAATGCTGTGCAGCGCAGGAGTGGTGTAACTGCGCTGGGTGTATTTGTGCCTAGGAAGGGTACAATATGGGGATAAGGCAGTGCATTCACTGTGAATGCATGTACTGGGTGCATGTGTGTCTAGGAGTGATACAGTACTTGGAGGATGTGCAGTGTGTGCAGTGTGTGCTTGATAAACCCATGAGTGGACATGTGTGCATATGAGTGGTAAAGTCTATGAAGGGTACATTGTTGTGCAGTGCGTTCATGTTAAATGTTTATACTGGAAGTATATGATCTTATGTGAAGTACAATGAATGAAGGTTACAAGTGGTGTGCAGTGTGTGTAGGATGTATACATGCACTCAGTAAATGTGTGCCTGTAGATGGCGCAATTCATGGAGGGTCCAGGGTTCCACTTTGGGAGACCCAGGACTGCATGGTAAAGACACGAAGAGGAACAGAAATCTCCCCTAGACAGATTTGTGATTTGCTGCATTACTGTAAACTGGGTGGGGCACACACTAGAGAGGGGAGAGCCAGGCTTCCCCTACACACTTCAAAAGGTGTTCTTTGATTCAGTGAGAGGTCACAAGGAGGGGTCTGGGCACATCACACGAAGGCTATGGGGCTGATAAGAAAATCTTATACAGTAGGACTGGGTCCCTGGGCTAAACTTTTGATACATATATCACTGTGGCTGACATCCAGGTGTAAACTCCAGTCACTCTCATAGTCTGTGTTGTGGGTACCTATGGGCACAAAATCCGCTCCGCTCGCGAAAATTGCGAATTTTCAGCAATTTCGCAATCCGTGAAATTGCTGAAAAATTTGTGAATTTGCGAGCGGGCGGATTTTTTTTTTGGCCCCAGGATGCACAGTTAAGGCAGGTGCTCTAGTTTAAGCTAACTTTGAAACCCTTTTAGAATGGCGCCGGCAAGCTGCCAGAGTGCTTGCTGGCGCCATTCTAAAATGGTTACAAAGTTAGCTTCAACTCGGGCACCTGCCTTAACTCTGTAAGTGATTCCTGTGGGGCAAAAATTAAACCTCAACAGGAAGCACTTATAGAAATAAATAAAGCAGCTGCCCGAGTTAAAGTTCAAATTCAGTAACGTTTTAATCTGCCCAAAACATTAGTGAGCATGGTCAGGGCTGGGCAAGTGTGCTTTAACCCCATATCTGCTGTCGAAAATTAGCTGTAATACCCGAGGTCGGTCTTTGCATCCCTGAGTTTCTCAAGCGCAATCCCCTTTCCTGAGACCATGAGGCTGCTTTCTACTCACCTGCTGCCCTGCCCGCTCTCTGACCCTTTACACAAGAGGCATGTGAACACGGATAGAAGCCCCACACCACACACTAGCGGTATCACGCGTCTTCCCACCCGTAACCAACTATGATGGACAGCTCACTCAAAGGACCTCGGCGCCTTTTGACGCGGTGGCAAAGTTACAGGCACACATGGTCAGTGGACACAAATCTTCCGGCCCTTTATGCAGCTGCAGTGTAGGAAAAGCACTATACATTTACCCAACGAGGTAGCACTTACTGATTAGCCAGTAGAAAGTAATCCAACTGAGTAGATGGAAATCGCAAACAAATCCGCGATTTCGCAGGAAAATCTGCAAATTTGCTGACTTTTTTGCGATTTCACACAAATTCGCGGACCGAAGATATGCAAAATTCGCCCATACTTAGTCGTGGGGCTCGCTGCTGCTGTGACAGACTGCTTTCAAGGGAAAGAAAAGGGCAGAGGAGTGGGGACTTCAAAAGAAGCAGACTCCCAACATATATTTCAAAGACTATATTTTGTATCTGAAAATGAAATATGAAAAAGGGGAGCCGAAAAAAACGTTATAAATAAATAAATAAATGTCTGCCTGTGACCAGGACTGGGGAACAAGGCCAGTTAGTCTCACTGCTGGGTGGGGGCATATCACCCAGGGAATCTACCTGCTCTGGAGCCCCAGTGGCTGCCTGCTTGCTAAGACCAGTGTGCCCTGTGAGGAAGAGGAGAGTGTTGGAGGGTGCAAGATCCAATTTGGAGCAGATTCCCTGTGCGAAGTGTGAAGAGATGTCTGCTGCAATTATTGGGGCATTGCCCATGTGCAGACCGAAGTAGGGGGCCCTTGTATGCCAGAGGAAAGCCGAAGTGAATCGAGCTGCGTGCATTGCTGCCCCGAATGGGCCAGAGCCCAAGCATAGTGGGAGAGCAGATGCCCTGCGTGTCAGGAGGCACAGCAGTGAGAAGACTGCTGTAGCCCATGTGCACAATTCAATATGCCAGGAGGGTCGCTGCCTAGGACGTCACTGTGCCAATCAGGCTGCAGCCCATGTACTGTGAGGATATGGTGACCCCATCGGCGGACCAGCAAGTAGTGTGACCTGGTTGGAGTCATCGTTGAGAGGGTGGGTGAAGGATTAGCACCATGAGCTAGGTATCAAGCCCCACTTCATCCTTCCATCGCAGGAGGAATCTGAGGCTTACCCTGTGCGGAGGAGCTGTCGAGAACCTCCAGATGCTATGGAGGCATTACTGTGTCAAGATTCTCAACTGCGGAGTAAAATCTACGTGCGCTGTGTGCAGCAAACTCACCTGAATCTACTGCTGCCCCTCCAGCACCTGTGGAAGTTGCACGCTTAGTAACTCCGGTCACTCCGATCCTGTGAGGTGTGGGTAAGACTGATTTTGGGCCAGCTGGCCCCAGGAGGACTTGCTGTTTTTTAGCACTGAGGAGCTGGAACACTGCTGACTTTAAAAATAGAGTCATAGAAGACTCTTTGAGACTTGGGTGACTATTGGGCATTCTCTGGATGTTGCCAAAAGTGAATGAGGAATAACCACTATTGCTAAAGCAAGGAGGAAGTGGAACAGGGAACCACTAGAGCCTTGACCACTGGAGAATTGTCTAGTTGTTTGTGAACGTCATATTTTTTCTTTGTGTTGGTAGCAGTAGAAAATAAAATACTTCGCATTTTCATAAAGGTGAGTATTTGGCTGGAGAATCATTACTTGCTGCTGCTCCTGCTGCTGCTCCATGGCCCTCTGAAAGGGATTCTGACAATCAGATAGTAAAGGGGCATTGATAGGATCATACACATTACATTTTTTGTTTTCTTTAATGTAGCTGGAAAAATGGGTTATCGGGGAGATGAGCTGGCTATGTTAGAGGAATTCCATTCAATTTAACTTGCCAATATGCCAAGTTAGGTGATAAGTATAGCTGCAAGAGAAGAGTTGCAGAGCATCTTTAACGCACTATGGTTAGTATTAGTTACACAACAGAGGTGAGGAAGAGGGCAGATGTAAGATTTAGATGTGGATGCTATCTTCTGCATTATCCATGCTGTATTGAACAGATATTAATTATGACAGTTGGAAACATGTAACCAGGTGTAGTAAGGACTATTTTCCTTACCGGTAACACTTTTTTTGCCGCTGAAGATTCACCTGCTGTACACTCACCATTCCGACAGTCAAAATCACTTTGTCCGGTTATTCAAAACAATAAAAGCATGTTAAAATACCCATCACATAAAAACCAAGTTTGACACAAAATACATCTCTAAAAATACAAATGGTAATATATAAAATACACAATATAAAAGGGAGAATCAATTACACAGTAAAAAAGAGAGGAAGAGCATTATATACATTTCAAGTGATGCTATATAAAATACATATGGGACAAAAAAAGACATTTCATCATTAAAAGATAGATGTACATTTAAAAAAATCAAGTCCATAAGCCCACTCTCTCATTATTTCCTTTTATTTCCTTGCTCCGACTGCTACTACAAAAAACTAGTGATATTAAAATGTCCCAAGGGCTATTCATCAGCTGCAGGTATATTAGGGCAGCCTGACGTGCAGAAAGCCTTTGTCCTTTAAGATTGGAAAGATAAAACACTTGCAAATATGCAAATAGTGGTCGCAAAACAGGACAAAGTGCAAGGTATCTTGCCTCGAAAAACTGTTGAAGCGCAAGGTCCCAGATAGAGGATCTGAGACTTGCGCTTGCGGTAGTTTCTCGACCTTACCCCAGCCCAAAGGTTCAGCCAATAAAGAATGTAATAAGATGAACCTTAGTCTCATCAAGAGAAAACGGTGTTGAGGCTTAGTGATTACGTCCAAGTAAGTCTCCATAAGATGGATTTTTAAATCTGGTGAGCACGAACAGTAGGTTTCGATAATTCTGTGGCCTCTCTTTCTGAGGACGCTAAGCATAAGAATGAGGTCTTAGCCCAGACCAAATCTTTTTTGCATATTCTTTCTGGGTTATCTAATACCTCTGGGCAGCCTAGCAACTTTGCTGTGCTTTTCACGTAACTCAGCTATGGGATACTGCTAGCCCTGTCTAGTGTAATACAGTCACAAATGATCTCTTGATTTAGTGCTAATTCTGGGTTACACCAGATCGAGATCCATTTAAGAAAAGGGGACATTTTAATCAAATCAGCCACATAGCTAATGTCCACCTGTTCATGGATTATGTACAAAGGTGTGGAACGGGGGACTGAGAGCAAACTTCTTAAAAATTTGTTTTCCACAATTTGGAGCTTTGTAGTTTTTATAGCCCCAGATTTAAGAACGGAAGTTCTTAATGGCAATACTCTTAGATTTATATATATTTAACATTGCCTGCAAGGGTTTAGCACCCAGCCTCCGGGCAAAATCTGGTGACGCACCAGTAGATCTTGCCATGTCGTTTCTCTACGTTCTCCTTCACAGGGCCCATGAGCACCTGTCATTAAACATAACACTTAAATTCGAGAATGTAGTGACCCTAGTTATTTCATTACAGTCACAACCAAACAAGTTGGGTTTACTTGGCGTTGCTGCCATATTCATAGTGTGCGATTTGGAAAAATTTACATTTAGATCCAGAGAGCCCATTAAATTGGCAAAGGAGATTAACAAGTACTGAAGCCCCAGCGCAGTGCGTGCCAATAAGGCAGCTGTCATCAAGTTGTGGGTTCAGAATATTACAAGTTGTTCTTCGTAGAATGCTTTCGGTTTCAAGTGAGCATAGTTCTCTAAAATCCTTTGAAATATAGGGAGAGTTACTAAGGGAGATTAGTTGATCATTAAACATATGACATACTATATACATTTGTATTATGATAATTTACCACTCCAAGAAGGTGGACACACATCAGTAAGTTAAAACAAAAAACATAACAAGCATTGGAAATGCAATACGGCTCGCATTAGGAAAGTTTGAGCTATTGGTGTTATAAATGATTTTTTTTATTTATGTGTTTTTTTTTAAATAGCTAAATTAATAGCTTTGTCATATACAATGCCAATAGTTATAACTTTCACAAATGTGACACCTATAGCATTTGTAATGCAACATGTTTTGTATTTACGTGACTTAGATGTATTGATATTACAAATAACAATGGCTTTTAATTTTTTTTAAAAATTAATACTTAAATAATTTATTTAATTTGTAATGGAAATAGCTTAAACTTTTGTAAATAACATTTGTGAAGATTATGTTCAGTGTTTTTTATTGTGACGAAAATCCAAGAACAGAAGTGAAATATTAACATCTTTTTGTGATTTGTAATAAAGCGTGAAAGCTTGAAAACAGCTTGAAACATTGAAAGAACATATTTGAACCAGTGATGTTGTGGTTGCGCTGAGTGATGCTGTGGTTGCGCTGAGTGATGCTGTGGTTGCGCTGAGTGATGCTGTAGTTGCGCTGAGTGATGCTGTGGTGGTGCTGAGTGATGCTGTGGTTGCGCTGAGTGGTGTGTGCATCGGTGGAGCTGTTTGGTGGGTGCATTGGTGGAGCTTAGTTGGAGCATCGGTGGAGCTGTGTGGTGGGTGCATCAGTGGAGCTGTGTGGTGGGTGCATCGGTGGAGCTGTGTGGTCGGTGCATCGGTGGAGCTGTGTGGTGGGTGCCTCGGTGGAGCTGGGTGGTGGGTGCCTCGGTGGAGCTGTGTGGTGGGTGCCTCGGTGGAGCTGGGTGGTGGGTGCCTCCGTGGAGCTGTGTGGTGGGTGCATCGGTGGAGCTGTGTGGTGGGTGCATCGGTGGAGCTGTGTGGTGGGTGCCTCGGTGGAGCTGTGTGGTGGGTGCTTTTGTGGAGCTCTGTGGTGGGTGCATTTGTGGAGCTGTGTGGTGGGTGCATCTGTAGAGCTGTGTGGTGGGTGTATCTGTGGAGCTGTGTGGTGGGTGCCTCGGTGGAGCTGTGTGGTGGGTGCCTCGGTGGAGCTGTGTGGTGGGTGCCTCGGTGGAGCTGTGTGGTGGGTGCATCGGTGGAGCTGTGTGGTGGGTGCATCGGTGGAGCTGTGTGGTGGGTGCATCGGTGCATCTGTAGAGCTGTGTGGTGGGTGTATCTGTGGAGCTGTGTGGTGGGTGCCTCGGTGGAGCTGTGTGGTGGGTGCCTCGGTGGAGCTGTGTGGTGGGTGCATCGGTGGAGCTGTGTGGTGGGTGCATCGGTGGAGCTGTGTGGTGGGTGCATCGGTGGAGCTGTGTGGTGGGTGCATCGGTGGAGCTGGGTGGTGGGTGCATCGGTGGAGCTGGGTGGTGGGTGCATCAGTGGAGCTGTGTGGCGGCTGCATCGGTGGAGCTGTGTGGCGGCTGCATCGGTGGAGCTGTGTGGCGGCTGCATCGGTGGAGCTGTGTGGTGGGTGCATCAGTGGAGCTGTGTGGTGGGTGCATCGGTGGAGCTGTGTGGTGGGTGCATCGGTGGAGCTGTGTGGTGGGTGCATCGGTGGAGCTGTGTGGTGGGTGCATCGGTGGAGCTGTGTGGTGGGTGCATCGGTGGAGCTGTGTGGTGGGTGCATCAGTGGAGCTGTGTAGGTGGAACTGTGTGGTGGGTGCATCGGTGGAGCTGTGTAGGTGGAGATGTGTGGTGGGTGCATCGGTGGAGCTGTGTGGTGGGTGCATTGGTGGAGCTGTGTGGTGGGTGCATTGGTGGAGCTGTGTGGTGGGTGCAACAGTGGAGCTGTGTGGTGGGTGCAACAGTGGAGCTGTGTGGTGGGTGCCTCGGTGGAGCTCTGTGGTGGGTGCCTCAGTGGAGCTCTGTGGTGGGTGCCTCGGTGAAGCTGTTTGGTGGGTTCATCGGTGGAGCTTAGTGGGTGCATTGGTGGAGCTGTGTGGTGGGTGCATTGGTGGAGCTTAGTTGGAGCATCGGTGGAGCTGTGTGGTGGGTGCATCGGTGGAGCTGTGTGGTGGGTGCGTCAGTGGAGCTGGGTCGGTGGAGCTGTGTGGTGGGTGCATCGGTGGAGCTGTGTGGTGGGTGCCTCGGTGGAGCTGGGTGGTGGGTGCCTCGATGGAGCTGGGTGATGGGTGCATCGGTGGAGCTGTGTGGTGGGCGCATCTGTGGAGCTGTGTGGTGGGTGCATCTGTGGAGCTCTGTGGTGGGTGCA
The DNA here is from genome assembly GCF_964263255.1 of Lissotriton vulgaris. Lineage (NCBI taxonomy): Eukaryota > Metazoa > Chordata > Amphibia > Caudata > Salamandridae > Lissotriton > Lissotriton vulgaris. The sequence goes on from NC_141687.1 coordinate 332,098,566, forward strand.
TCTGTGGAGCTGTGTGGTGGGTGCATCTGTGGAGCTGTGTGGTGGGTGCATCTGTGGAGCTGTGTGGTGGGTGCATCTTTGGAGCTGTGTGGTGGGTGCATCGGTGGAGCTGTGTGGTGGGTGCATCGGTGGAGCTGTGTAGTTGGAGCTGTGTGGTGGGTGCCTTGGTGGAGCTTTATGGTGGGTGCCTCGGTGGAGCTGTGTGCATCAGTGGAGCTGTGTGGTGGGTGCATCGGTGGAGCTGTGTGGTGGGTGCATCGGTGAAGCTGTGTGGTGGGTGCATCGGTGGAGCTGTGTGGGGCTGCCTCGGTGGAGCTGGGTGGTGGGTGCATCGGTGGAGCTGTGTGGTGGGTGCATTGGTGGAGCTGTGTGGTGGGTGCATCGGTGGAGCTGTGTAGTTGGAGCTGTGTGGTGGGTGCCTTGGTGGAGCTTTATGGTGGGTGCCTCGGTGGAGCTGTGTGCATCAGTGGAGCTGTGTGGTGGGTGCATCGGTGGAGCTGTGTGGTGGGTGCATCGGTGAAGCTGTGTGGTGGATGCATCAGTGGAGCTGTTTGTTGGGTGCATCAGTGGAGCTGGGTGCATTGGTGGAGTTGGGTGCTGGGTGCATCTGTGGAGCTGGGTGCTGGATGCATCTGTGGAGCTGTGTGGTGGGTGCATCGGTGGAGCTGTGTGGTCGGTGCATCGGTGGAGCTGTGTGGTGGGTGCCTCGGTGGAGCTGGGTGGTGGGTGCCTCGGTGGAGCTGTGTGGTGGGTGCCTCGGTGGAGCTGGGTGGTGGGTGCCTCCGTGGAGCTGTGTGGTGGGTGCATCGGTGGAGCTGTGTGGTGGGTGCATCGGTGGAGCTGTGTGGTGGGTGCCTCGGTGGAGCTGTGTGGTGGGTGCTTTTGTGGAGCTCTGTGGTGGGTGCATTTGTGGAGCTGTGTGGTGGGTGCATCTGTAGAGCTGTGTGGTGGGTGTATCTGTGGAGCTGTGTGGTGGGTGCCTCGGTGGAGCTGTGTGGTGGGTGCCTCGGTGGAGCTGTGTGGTGGGTGCATCGGTGGAGCTGTGTGGTGGGTGCATCGGTGGAGCTGTGTGGTGGGTGCATCGGTGCATCTGTAGAGCTGTGTGGTGGGTGTATCTGTGGAGCTGTGTGGTGGGTGCCTCGGTGGAGCTGTGTGGTGGGTGCCTCGGTGGAGCTGTGTGGTGGGTGCATCGGTGGAGCTGTGTGGTGGGTGCATCGGTGGAGCTGTGTAGTGGGTGCATCGGTGGAGCTGTGTGGTGGGTGCATCGGTGGAGCTGGGTGGTGGGTGCATCGGTGGAGCTGGGTGGTGGGTGCATCGGTGGAGCTGTGTGGCGGCTGCATCGGTGGAGCTGTGTGGCGGCTGCATCGGTGGAGCTGTGTGGCGGCTGCATCGGTGGAGCTGTGTGGTGGGTGCATCAGTGGAGCTGTGTGGTGGGTGCATCGGTGGAGCTGTGTGGTGGGTGCATCGGTGGAGCTGTGTGGTGGGTGCATCGGTGGAGCTGTGTGGTGGGTGCATCGGTGGAGCTGTGTGGTGGGTGCATCGGTGGAGCTGTGTGGTGGGTGCATCAGTGGAGCTGTGTAGGTGGAACTGTGTGGTGGGTGCATCGGTGGAGCTGTGTAGGTGGAGATGTGTGGTGGGTGCATCGGTGGAGCTGTGTGGTGGGTGCATTGGTGGAGCTGTGTGGTGGGTGCATTGGTGGAGCTGTGTGGTGGGTGCAACAGTGGAGCTGTGTGGTGGGTGCAACAGTGGAGCTGTGTGGTGGGTGCCTCGGTGGAGCTCTGTGGTGCGTGCCTCAGTGGAGCTCTGTGGTGGGTGCCTCGGTGAAGCTGTTTGGTGGGTTCATCGGTGGAGCTTAGTGGGTGCATTGGTGGAGCTGTGTGGTGGGTGCATTGGTGGAGCTTAGTTGGAGCATCGGTGGAGCTGTGTGGTGGGTGCATCGGTGGAGCTGTGTGGTGGGTGCGTCAGTGGAGCTGGGTCGGTGGAGCTGTGTGGTGGGTGCATCGGTGGAGCTGTGTGGTGGGTGCCTCGGTGGAGCTGGGTGGTGGGTGCCTCGGTGGAGCTGGGTGATGGGTGCATCGGTGGAGCTGTGTGGTGGGCGCATCTGTGGAGCTGTGTGGTGGGTGCATCTGTGGAGCTCTGTGGTGGGTGCATCTGTGGAGCTGTGTGGTGGGTGCATCTGTGGAGCTGTGTGGTGGGTGCATCTGTGGAGCTGTGTGGTGGGTGCATCTTTGGAGCTGTGTGGTGGGTGCATCGGTGGAGCTGTGTGGTGGGTGCATCGGTGGAGCTGTGTAGTTGGAGCTGTGTGGTGGGTGCCTTGGTGGAGCTTTATGGTGGGTGCCTCGGTGGAGCTGTGTGCATCAGTGGAGCTGTGTGGTGGGTGCATCGGTGGAGCTGTGTGGTGGGTGCATCGGTGAAGCTGTGTGGTGGGTGCATCGGTGGAGCTGTGTGGGGCTGCCTCGGTGGAGCTGGGTGGTGGGTGCATCGGTGGAGCTGTGTGGTGGGTGCATTGGTGGAGCTGTGTGGTGGGTGCATCGGTGGAGCTGTGTAGTTGGAGCTGTGTGGTGGGTGCCTTGGTGGAGCTTTATGGTGGGTGCCTCGGTGGAGCTGTGTGCATCAGTGGAGCTGTGTGGTGGGTGCATCGGTGGAGCTGTGTGGTGGGTGCATCGGTGAAGCTGTGTGGTGGATGCATCAGTGGAGCTGTTTGTTGGGTGCATCAGTGGAGCTGGGTGCATTGGTGGAGTAGGGTGGTGGGTGCATCTGTGGAGCTGGGTGCTGGGTGCATCTGTGGAGCTGTGTGGTGGGTGCACCTGTGGAGCTGGGTGGTGGGTGCATCTGTGGAGCTGGGTGGTGGGTGCATCGGTGGAGCTGTGTGGTGGGCGCATCTGTGGAGCTGTGTGGTGGGGTGCATCTGTGGAGCTCTGTGGTGGGTGCATCTGTGGAGCTGTGTGGTGGGTGCATCTGTGGAGCTGTGTGGTGGGTGCATCTGTGGAGCTGTGTGGTGGGTGCATCTTTGGAGCTGTGTGGTGGGTGCATCGGTGGAGCTGTGTGGTGGGTGCATCGGTGGAGCTGTGTAGTTGGAGCTGTGTGGTGGGTGCCTTGGTGGAGCTTTATGGTGGGTGCCTCGGTGGAGCTGTGTGCATCAGTGGAGCTGTGTGGTGGGTGCATCGGTGGAGCTGTGTGGTGGGTGCATCGGTGAAGCTGTGTGGTGGGTGCATCGGTGGAGCTGTGTGGGGCTGCCTCGGTGGAGCTGGGTGGTGGGTGCATCGGTGGAGCTGTGTGGTGGGTGCATTGGTGGAGCTGTGTGGTGGGTGCATCGGTGGAGCTGTGTAGTTGGAGCTGTGTGGTGGGTGCCTTGGTGGAGCTTTATGGTGGGTGCCTCGGTGGAGCTGTGTGCATCAGTGGAGCTGTGTGGTGGGTGCATCGGTGGAGCTGTGTGGTGGGTGCATCGGTGAAGCTGTGTGGTGGATGCATCAGTGGAGCTGTGTGGGGGTGCCTCAGTGGAGCTGGGTGGTGGGTGCATCGGTGGAGCTGTGTCGGTGGAGCTGTGTGGTGGGTGCATCGGTGGAGCTGTGTGGTGGCTGCATCGGTGGAGCTGTGTGGCGGCTGCATCTGTCGGGCTGTGTGGCGGCTGCATCAGTGGAGCTGTGTGGTGGGTGCATTGGTGGAGCTGAGTGGTGGGTGCATCGGTGGAGCTGTGTGGTGGGTGCATCGCTGGAGCTGTGTGGTGGGTGCATCGGTGGAGCTGTGTGGTGGGTGCATCGGTGGAGCTGTGTGGTGGGCGCATCGGTGGAGCTGTGTAGGTGGAGCTGTGTGGTGGGTGGATCGGTGGAGCTGTGTGGTGGGTGCATCGGTGGAGCTGTGTAGTTGGAGATGTGTGGTGGGTGCATCGGTGGAGCTGTGTGGTGGGTGTATTGGTGGAGCTGTGTGGTGGGTGCATCTGTGGAGCTGTGTGGTGGGTGCATCTGTGGAGCTGTGTGGTGGGTGCATCTGTGGAGCTGTGTGGTGGGTGCATCTGTAGAGCTGTGTGGTGGGTGCCTCTGTGGAGCTGTGTGGTGGGTGCCTCGGTGGAGCTGTGTGGTGGATGCCTCGGTGGAGCTGTGTGCTGGGTGCATCGGTGGAGCTGTGTGCTGGGTGCATCGGTGGAGCTGTGTGGTGGGTGCATCTGTGGAGCTGTGTGGTGGGTGCATCTGTGGAGCTGTGTGGTGGGTGCCTCTGTGGAGCTGTGTGGTGGGTGCCTCGGTGGAGCTGTGTGGTGGGTGCCTCAGTGGAGCTGTGTGCTGGGTGAATCGGTGGAGCTGTGTGGTGGGTGCATCGGTGGAGCTGTGTGGTGGGCGCATCGGTGGAGCTGTGTAGGTGGAGCTGTGTGGTGGGTGGATCGGTGGAGCTGTGTGGTGGGTGCATCGGTGGAGCTGTGTAGTTGGAGATGTGTGGTGGGTGCATCGGTGGAGCTGTGTGGTGGGTGTATTGGTGGAGCTGTGTGGTGGGTGCATCTGTGGAGCTGTGTGGTGGGTGCATCTGTGGAGCTGTGTGGTGGGTGCATCTGTGGAGCTGTGTGGTGGGTGCATCTGTAGAGCTGTGTGGTGGGTGCCTCTGTGGAGCTGTGTGGTGGGTGCCTCGGTGGAGCTGTGTGGTGGATGCCTCGGTGGAGCTGTGTGCTGGGTGCATCGGTGGAGCTGTGTGCTGGGTGCATCGGTGGAGCTGTGTGGTGGGTGCATCTGTGGAGCTGTGTGGTGGGTGCATCTGTGGAGCTGTGTGGTGGGTGCCTCTGTGGAGCTGTGTGGTGGGTGCCTCGGTGGAGCTGTGTGGTGGGTGCCTCAGTGGAGCTGTGTGCTGGGTGAATCGGTGGAGCTGTGTCGATGGAGCTGTGTGGTGGTTGCATCAGTGGAGCTATGCGGTGGGTGCATCGGTGGAGCTGTGTCAGTGGAGCTGTGTGGTGGGTGCATCGGTGGAGCTGGGTGGTGGGTGCATCAGTGGAGCTGGGTGCATTGGTGGAGCTGGGTGCTGGGTGCATCGGTGGAGCTGGGTGCTGGGTGCATCTGTGGTGCTGGGTGCATCTGTGGAGCTGGGTGGTGGGTGCCTCTGTGGAGCTGTGTGGTGGCTGCCTCTGTGGAGCTGTGTGGTGGCTGCCTCGGTGGAGCTGTGTGGTGGCTGCCTCGGTGGAGCTGTGTGGTGGGTGCCTCGGTGGAGCTGTGTGGTGGGTGCCTCGGTGGAGCTGTGTGGTGGTGCATCAGTGGAGCTGTGTGGTGGGTGCATCGGTGGAGCTGTGTGGTGGGTGCATCGGTGGAGCTGTGTGGTGGGTGCATCGGTGGAGCTGTGTGGTGGGTGCCTCGGTGGAGCTGTGTGGTGGGTGCATCGGTGGAGCTGTGTGGTGGGTGCATCGGTGGAGCTGTGTGGTGGGTGCATCGGTGGAGCTGTGTGGCGGGTGCATCGGTGGAGCTGTGTGGTGGGTGCCTCTGTAGAGCTGTGTGGTGGGTGCCTCTGTGGAGCTGTGTAGTGGTTGCCTCGGTGGAGCTGTGTGTTGGGTGCATAGGTGGAGCTGTGTGGTGGGTGCATAGGTGGAGCTGTGTGGTCGGTGCATCAGTGGAGCTGTGTGGTGGGCGCCTCGGTGGAGTTGTGTGGTGGGTGCCTCGGTGGAGCTGTGTGGTGGGTGCCTCGTGGAGCTGTGTGGTGGGTGCATCGGTTGAGCTGTGTGGTGGGTGCATCGGTGGAGCTGTGTGGTGGGTGCATTGGTGGAGCTGTGTGGTGGGTGCATCGGTGGAGCTGTGTGGTGGGTGCCTCGGTGGAGCTGTGTGGTGGGTGCCTCGGTGAAGCTGTGTGCTGGGGGCATCTGTGGAGCTCTGTGGTGGGTGCATCAGTGGAGCTGTGTCGGTGGAGCTGTGTGGTGGTTGCATCAGTGGAGCTGTGTGGTGGGTGCATCGGTGGAGCTGTGTCGGTGGAGCTGTGTGGTGGTTGCATCAGTGGAGCTGTGTGGTGGTTGCATCAGTGGAGCTGTGTGGTGGTTGCATCGGTGGAGCTGTGTGGTGGGTGCCTCGGTGGAGCTGTGTGGTGGGTGCCTCAGTGGAGCTGTGTGGTGGGTGCCTCGGTGGAGCTGTGTGGTGGGTGCCTCAGTGGAGCTGTGTGGTGGGTGCATCGGTGGAGCTGTGTGGTGGGTGCATCGGTGGAGCTGTGTGGTGGGTGCATATGTGGATCTGTGTGGTGGCTGCATCGGTGGATCTGTATGGTCGGTGCCTCGGTGGAGCTGTGTGGTGGGTGCATCGGTGGAGCTGTGTGGTGGGTGCATCGGTGGAGCTGTGTGGTGGGTGCATTGGTGGAGCTGTGTCGGTGGAGCTGTGTGGTGGCTGTATCTGTGGAGCTGTGTGGTGGCTGCATCGGTGGAGCTGTGTGGTGGGTTCCTCGGTGGAGCTGTGTGGTGGGTGCATCGGTGGAGCTGCGTGGTGGGTGCATCAGTGGAGCTGTGTAGGTTGAGCTGTGTGGTGGGTGGCACTTTTTATAAATCATTAGTAAAAGAGATCAATGAATTTCAACTAAAACCCATTAATAGCAGAAGAGGAGAAAGCTCTAGTAACGGGATGCAGGATGAATGTATTCCTTTGAAGCAAATCGCCAGCATGTGAAAGGTGTAAAATAGCAAACAGCATAAAACGAAAATGCCAGCAAAAGACTTTATAAAATTCTGTGTGGCCCTGATAAAATAATTAGAGCGTTTAAATATATCATGACCAACAACGGTTATCGTTTCAAGAGCAGCGTGCGAGATAGTTAGGCTGCAATATAAACAAGCCCTCGGCATTGCTGTGGTGGGAAAGGGGTGGGAGAGGCAAGAAGGGAAGAATAGGGGCCGGGAGCAGCAGCCTTTGATGTCCTGGCTGGGCGGCCGTGCTGTGAATAATTAGGGGAGGAGAAATGCCGGCGGGGGAGGCTTGAGATGCCTGAGGAGGCTGGTGGCTTTGATGTGCACGCGCTTCGGGCACTACAACAAATCGCCGAGTTAGGTTAACTCTGTTTAAGCTACAATATAGCTCGCCAGCTATGTGCATGCGCATAAGCAGGCGAGCCCTAAAAAGTGCATCAAACTCCAATTCTTTTTAAGAAGGAGATGCAATTAGCTATCAGGTCGTCCTATAGAGAATACGTTCTTTTAAAATAGCGACAGAGAGGGCAAAGTAAATATAGACAAGTAGTTGGAGAAAAAAGGGAGGAGAAGTAATGGACAAGCAACACAGAGAACAAAGGGGGTGAGGGGAAAGTAGCACATAAGGGAGAGAGAGCAAGAGGAACAAGTTACCTTTGGTAACACAATTTCTAGTGGATACTGTAACTGCAGATTTAAAATATCCCCCTAGTGCAAGATTAAATCTGTAGAATTTTGTAGAAATGCTCCCACATGCTACTAGGAGGCATTGTGCAGCCTTGCAGGGGTTCCAGACCACCCAGGATGCGGCAAAGCAGAGCAGCATTTAAGATCCACCTATGAGCAATGAACTCAGTTTCTTATCTTTTCCCTTTCCGCGCTCTCAGAGGCTGAGTGTGAACAATTGTTGCCAAGAGTGTGCTGAATAGTAATAAATCTTTTTAGATGATAATGAGGCCACAGTACAGGAAGTTGGGAGGGCAGTGATAAATCTGCAGTTAGATAGAGAATCCACCAGAAAATGCATTTTCAAAGGTAAGTAACTTGTTCTTCTGGTGGATATTTGTAACAGAAGATTCCTTACTTTAAAATATATATCAAAGTCGCAACTCTATAGGTCGAGGGTCATAGCATGGATTCAACCAAAATGTTTTGCAGAACTGTGCTTGCAAAGTAACCTTTTCACCAGACCTGGTCATCAAGGCAGTAGTGCTCAATGACAGCAATGCCCATGTTGTAGCCTGGCAGATATCAAAGACATGCAACCTTTGCATCAATGCCGTGGTAGTAGCTTTTGTCCTGGGAGAATGGCCCTTAGGTCTTCCAGGGGCCACTTCTTGGCCAATGCACAGCAGATCTTATTGCAGAGGACAATCGACCTCAACAACGTCCTCTTCTACACTGCCTTTCCTTTCTGTACTCCAGAGAACTCCATAGAAAGTGGATTGCTTGTTCACGTCATGCACTTCAGTATGAGCAGACTAAAAGCCTGTTTGGGGTCCAACCTGTGGAGCCTCTCCTCCTCTCTTGAGGGAAAAGGCTTAGCAATGGATGCTGGTAAAGTGACAGTGTGCCCAATGTGAAAGGGAGTCATCATTTTTGGCAATAAAGCTGTCGGGCCTCAGAACCAGTTTTGGGAAAAAAGATGTGCAGTACGTTTGCACCAACAGTGCCTGCAGTTCATGCATACAATGAGAAGAAGTGATCGCAATGAGAACAGTTTTCACTCAGGAGACACAGCGAGCAGCTAGATATATGCCTAAATGTCAAGCCCAAGTTAAAGTCCCGCTCTCTCATCACAAACTATTTGGGCGGCAGCATGTGTGCCAACCCGTTAATAAATCTCATCACAATAGGTGACTTAAAAAAGAAAAGTTGGTCTGACAAACATAGTAAGGCTGTAAGACATGATAACCTTTTACAGTGTTCACTACAAGGCCTTGCTGGCCAAACAACAAAACAAACAAATGAACATACAGCAGCTTAGTTTATCAATGCCACGAGCACCACACACTGGTTACAAACCTGCCCAGCATAGATTTTGTGGATGGGCACCTGCTACTGAAGATAACACCTACCACCTCCGACATCAGGCAAAGGTCGTCAGCTGTCACTGTTCAAACTCCACGGTATACTTTGGACAGATTCAGTTGAAAGATACTGCCCTGCTCTTGGGATAGGAGGTACGCAGATGCTCATGCTCCGAAACTCCAGGTACCACACTCTTTTGGCCCAAATTTGGAGCCAGCAAGAAGAATTGGGTAGGGTGGGTTCTTCTTGATCTTGTCCAGAGCTCAGGGATAGAGAGGTAGTGGCGGGAAAGCGTACACAACTCCTTTGTTGTATTCTAGACTGAATTCATCTCCTAACAGGTGTCTTAATGGAAAGTCCAAAGTGCACAACTATCGACATTGCATATTCCTGATGGTGTCGAAAAGATCTAGCCAAGGTTCTGCCCACTGGCGGACGGTGGTCTGCACCATCTCAGGATGTAGATGGTGCTTGTAATCTGCCCAATGATGCCTACTTAGTTCGTTTGCTCTGGCATTCATGGACTCCGCCAGGTGATTGTCAACTAGGAAGATGCTTTGGCATTCCAACAACCTCCAGAGGAGCAGAGCTTCCTTGCCACAGAGCACCCTGCTTGTTGCAGTGCCACATGGAAGGGGTGGTATCCATCGGAACCTGCACCAGCCTTCCCTTAATTAATGACAGGAAGGCCTTCAGGGCCGGAGGAATGGCCTCCAGTTATAGAATGTTGATATAGAGCTGGTCCTGCACTGGAAACCAAAGGCCAGACACCTATATCTCCTCCTGGTGACCACCCTATTCCAGCAGCAATACATCCATCACCACGGTGAAGTCTCAGTGGGTAAGGGAAACTGGCCTGCCCCAAGACAGAGTGCGATTGGTTAACCACCATTGCACATTTTGAGCCGTCTCCCCCACCTAGACCACGTCAGAAAGAAAAATAGGATGCACAAAGCCAGGAGAGTGAGAAGCCTCAGAGCCCCCTTATCTGTATACAGGACAACGCTGGAAACATTGGGATCTTATCCTGAATGATATCCTAGTGCTGAAAGCAGAAAAGCCCTGAACTCCACCATGTCCACAATGACCCAAATGAACAGAAGACTTTGTGATGGATTCAGATAGATTTCAGCTGGTTGATGGTAAAACCTAATGATACCAACAATGCTGCCATTGTTTGGGAATGCTTGGTTATGCCCATACATGGGAAACATGCCCACTGGGTCACTGGAACAAAGCTATTCCTGGCTGATGAACCCTAACTTGGAATAAACATGTCCTGAGTTGTTTGTATTCCGGTTCAGGAAAGACCGGACCTGGCAGTTCAGGCTGGGCTGTTCCCAATAATACTGGGTCACAACTAATTTGGCTGTGTCAGAACTGAGGTGGCATGGTGCGCAGGAGATGATGGACTGGAATGCGACCGGAGTGATTTCCAGTGCCTGAGATTAATTCAAGCATTCCATTTATCACTTTTCTGTATACCTTAGTGTGTTGCCTATGTGGGATGGGGATGCTTAGATATGGGCCCTATACTGAGTCACTGGAATCAAGCTATACTTAGCTGAAGAGCCCTCACTCGAACCAGCCCGGTGTTGCTTGTGTTCCGGTTCAGGGAGGGCCTGGCTGTTCGGACTAGACTGTTCCCATTGGAGCAGGGTCAAGACTGATTTGCATATGGCTAGGTCCAAACTCAGGTGGAATGGTGTGCAGAATAATAATGGACTGGGATGCAGCCCGATTACCAGTCACTAAGATTAATTTAACATTCCATCCATCACTTTTTGTATACTTCATTGTTCTAAGATGGGCTGTGACTTGACTACAGTGAGCCTGCCTGCAACAGCTGTATGCCATCCCCCTAGAATAGCCCCTGTACTTCTATAATTGGTGAGGATATCGGCTCGCAGGGGCCAGTAGCTCTAATGAGTGTGCCATAGTTGTATTGTCCGTGAGGATTTCTAAAGCAGAGTCCCTCTTCTGCCCCAAGAGCCAAGTCTTGGAAGCAGTCCCGTAACCAGGACCAATACAAGACCCAGGCTGCGATTTAAGAGTAGGACCTATGCAAAGGCAATGACTACTTCTTGTGTTCGGCGACATAAAACTTCACCACCCGGTTTCGAATCACCTTCAGGTGCACAAGGGTACTCTGTTCACACAACTTTGAGTTGTGTTCTGAAGCTAGACACCAAAGACACACCTAGTGTGTGCCTATGACCAAAATCTGCTTCTATAAGTCGCACCATGGTTGGAATCTTGGCGTTTTTATTAGGAACATTATTCCTTACCACGCTGTTTAGGACAAAGTTTGCTCAGAACTTTGGGTGTTTTCCAACATTTCCAGAGTCCAGATCCGTATAAGAAGGTTCAGAAAGAAAGGAATTGACGTCAGCGCACAGGGGTGATACTTATGTGCAGCTCTGCACGTGGGAGCACTGCTACAAAATCTCGGGATCCAGTCTGGCACATGGGGAATATTCCAAGGTGAGGAATCTGCCATTTGTTGTATCTATCAGAAATCATTTGCTAAAATGGAAATAGTACTTCCCTGATGTGGAAGGATACAAACCATTGAACCAAAAACTCCAGTTCATGAACAAACACAAGAAGAGGAGGGCCAGCCATCTTCCAAGATGCAAGCCAATGAGATTGACAAGCAAGCCTCCCACTAGTAAACAATGCACGAACCCATTTTTGCCATTGGCCAGAATGGGTCTCTGACAGCAGACTGCTAAAAGCGGTCTATTGGCAAGAACTAAAATAAGGAGAACAAGGACAATTATTAATGAAGATGTGGAGACCATCTTTTGTTTAATAAAACACTAGGAATTCTAAATGCATTAATTAGCCTTTAGGGATGGGTATCAAAAGGCAGTGAATACAAGATGCTTGAGCACTCTGATGCTTTTATATTCCGCCTGGCCTTCGTGAACCATAGAGTAGAGCTACCAGAATACAGAAAAGACTGTTAGATCTTCAAGGGAACTTGAACAACCTAATATATTACTAGTCTATATTGGGCAGTAGCAACAGTGTTATCTTAGACAAAGCATAAACACGTAGACTATATCGTGGACCTATTGGCCACCAAGGAGGCGCAGTCCTTACGGGGAGCCTGTATACTTTCCTTGTTGTTAAGATCATAGTTTTGCATATCTTTTAACATTGAAATGGCATATATAAATATATATTTTGGGGATGAGGGAAAAGTTCTTCATACTTTGGCAGCTATTAGATCAACATACCTTGGAAATTATCTGCATAACAGCACATGCCCTACTGCAAACTCAGCCAGCACTGAGGAATCTGTACATGAAGAGCCACCAAGGATTAAATGCATAGTCATACAGGGATCCATCTCATCTTTACAGAAGATAAGAGACATCTCTTGCTAATATCTTGAGAGAAAATATGTTTCCCCATAGGCACAGTCAAATGTGTTTTATATTTTTGTATGGCAATATCTGCATAAGTAGATATGGAAGAAAACATGTAAACAATAACTATTTAACGGCCCAAAGGGCACTTAGCATAGCTAAAATTGAACAAAATAGATGCACAGTTGGACGTGCACTAATCATCCTGTGGTTGCACAGAAAGGTGTTTTTTTTATTATTAGAGAACATTGATGAACATGTAATAAGAAAATCAGGATCTGTGGGTGGACATTGGGGAATGAGTGCCTAACTGTACCTGAAACAAGCATCTGCAATGCAATAGGTATCGCATTTAGGTGAGTTTGAGCTTTTGGCATTGTAAATAGCAATGCCTTTTATTTAGGTTTTGGTTTTTAAAACACAATTAAAAGGCAGTCATTTACACTGCCAATAGCTTAAATTCTCGGAAATGCAAAACCTATTACATTCCAAATGCTTGAAGGCATCGCTGAGTTGCCCCCTTCTCTCTCCCATGGCCCCCCGAAGAGCTTCCCGTTTGCTACAAGTTAAATAAACAAACCAGTGGTCCCAACTGCGCATGAGAGACCCTCCTGCAGTAAGAGAAACTCTTTAAAGAAAATAGTGCTTACAGACTAAAGAAGACGTACCGCGTAACAACCGAAGTCAAAGGACCAGCCCTCATTGGAGGTTACAAATGAAGACAAGGCAGTACTAAAGAGGGAGTAAAAAGCCTAATAACAAATCATAAGCCAGCATTTACGACGGACGACACAAGTCAATGACAAATATGGGCAGAGAGTAGGCGGGGCTTCAAGTACAGACTCCAATACAGTATGGCTCGCAGAGTAGAGCATGCGCTGCCCAGACTCAACCTAAAGTACGAGTTACATATCTTCGGTAACGATGTATCTGGTAGAGACGATTCTAGCCGCAGATTCCTTCACGTAGAATTAACCCCAGGCGTGAGACTGGATCCGGAATTCTTTTTGCCACAGCATCCCTGAACGCCGGGGGGTCGCGGGACGGGGGGGAGGGCAGAGGAACGGCACCACGCGACTCCGTCCCTGCGTCGTCCGCGCACGTGATGCCAGCGAGGCCAACCTGGCGCGCCTACGTCAGTTTTCTTTGGAGAACTTTTCCGCGCCACAACGTGGAGCCATCAGACAAAACTGTGAGAGTATAGGAGAACAGTGTGCGAAAAGAAAACAGGAATGGTGGGGAACAACACCATAAGGAGCAGTGCCAAACACTGCAGTACCCTAGGCAGGGAAACGAATAAAGAACAGAGCATAGCCCTGAACAGCTTCCGTGCCAGCACAAAGATAGACCCCCCCCCCCCGAACACATGAGAAGGGTCATGAAAACATATAACAGGAAACAAATAACAGGACCACAACCCCAACCAATTACAATGAAGAGTAACCAGTGTGGGACAAACAAGGCACAACAAGACTCCCAGACAGCCCCCAACACAGAATGTGACAACCCCTGTAAGCAACAAGGGCAGAGGCCCAACCAAAAGACCCCAACCTAGAGGACAGCAGAGGGGCCAGGACCCTTAGCAATTGAAAGGAGGCAAAACAAGGAGGGAGGGGGGGGGAGGGAGTGTAGGCCCCAACCTGAGGAAACTAGAACACAAAGGCATAGAAGTACCTATAAACCGATCCTCCCGAGCGCCAAAAGGGGAGGCGGGAACAAACAAACAGGACGAACATCCTGCAAGCAAAGAGCGACAGAATGCACGCACTGAAGACATAGCCACCCACAGGGAGGCGAATGCAGAAGACCAAACCAAAGGGTCCTTGCAGAACGGGGAGGAAGGGCGGGCCGGGAAGGAAACTGTGGCTAGAATCGTCTCTACCAGATACATCAATACCGAAGGTAAGTAACTCGTACCTCTGATAAAGACTACTAGCCGCAGATTCCTTCACGCAGAACAGATACCCTAGCCATACCCAAGGGAACCCCACCAGCCTGGTCACAACAGAGGGTACCACAGGGGCCGAGCCCCAAAGACAGGACGAGGAGCCCTGTCCCTCAGGCAAGGGGAACCCCTGCAAGCAAAATACCACCAACCCCGAAGGGGATGCGGGAAAGGAGAAGAGAAGAGGTAGCTCGTCTTCACTCAGCAGAGGAAACCAGGAAAGGCGAAAGGAGGCCAAAGCACCCCACACCCATACAAGGCAACAAAACCTCCGCCCAAGGCCAAGGCAAGGAAGAGGAGCACCGAAGGAGAAGAGCAACCTAGAGACTCCAAGAAGAAGAGGCAGAGCGAAGGCAAGCCTCCCCCCACCGGACACACACCCAGTGAAGAGGGTGGCCGAGCCTAACACAGCCAAAAGGCAAAGATCAGACAGAATGGCGCCGTCAGCAATAAGCAGGCGGAAGCTGAAAAGGGGCAGCTCAAGGTCACCCAGGAAGAACCATCTAGCGCCCCACAGGGAGAGACTGCACCTGAAACAGAACAATAACTCATGGACCATCTCATCCCACAGGGAGGAGAGGTAGAACTGAGTGCAAGGCCCACTGGAAGGAGCGGACAAGGCAAGGATGACTGTCCCACCAAATCGCCAGGAAGGCACAATGGTGCAGAAAAACAGTAGGTCAGCACTAGCAAGTGCAGCCAGATGCCGAAAGCACAGCGGAAGGATGCACTCAGAGCAAGCCAGACGCCAACCGAAGACCGAGAGCAAGAAGGCGAGAAGGGTCCGGACACGCTCAAGGGAGAAGTCCGCACCCACAGCCTAAAAAGAAGTGGAACCAGGCAGAGCCAAAAGGCCAGGCCGCAGACAACAGTCCAGGCCAGGCCAACAGAGAATTGACCCCAGAGAAGGACACCCCGGGGCGCAACTCAAGCCATCCCAAGCCATCAGCAAGAGGATTGCAACTGCAACATACCTTAACGCCACGGAGAACATAGGCCCGAAGGCGATCACAATTCCTCAGCGCATAACAGAGCTATACAACAGCTACCACTGCCCCACATAGGGCATGTTACATCCCAAAACATGGGAACTTCTTGGGAACAAACGTCCGTAGCAGAGGACAACAGAAAATACTTGCGGAAAAACCTGCAGAAGGCTTGTCAAGCAGCCAAAGAGAAAAAGACAGCAGGCCTAGTCTCAGGGCCAACATGGTGTAGAAAACCCAAAGCAAAAAACAAACAGTGAGGAAGAAGGGCCGGCCAGCAGCCAACAGAACCACAGTCCCAACAAGGAGGACCTGAGTGGCCATGAAGCACACAGAACACACAACTAGGGCGACCCGCCCCAACGGAAGAACACCTCCAAGAACCAGATTAACCCACAAGTCACTGAGGGAGAGAAGACGGAGGAGGAGGACTAAGCCCCGCCAAGAACCTCTGAATGGCCGAGTCCGCAGGGGCGTGGAACAAAAGAGAACCATCGAAAGGATGGTCCACCAGCCGTTCCAGAACGTTCTCCGGGAACACACTGTCTCAAAGCCAGGCATGGCGATGAAGGGCAACGGAAGAAGCCATGGCATGACCCAGCACCTGCGAGATGTCTAGAGCGTAGCGAGAATAAATGCTGCCAGCTCCCAGCCATCCAACACATGATGCCTCAAATCAACACAGGATCCCTCCTGAGAAGCGGCAGACATAAGGGACTCCCCCAAGTCTCACAAACAAGAAGTGGCACTAGCCAAAACACACAGCGTGTAAGGGCCCTCAGAGCTGCACTAGTTGAGGCAAACATATTGCGCCCCCAGAAGACCAGCCAGCAGGCCTCCCATGATGGGGGAGACAACAGCGACAGCAGAGGGAAAGGCATTCTGCAAAAGGGGGCCTCTGGTAGAGAGGTGGAAGGAAAGACATGCCAGATCACGCGGCGATGGATGGTGCCGGTGCAGAAGGTGTTGGGGCACCGGGTCCCCCGTAGCGGGCCAGCCCCATGTCCCCAAGAGAGAAGAATGGAGTGAACCCTCGAAGGGAAGCAGCAGCTCCCTACCACCAGAGCCCTGATGGAGAACCTCCAGAAGATGATCCGCGTGGAAATGGTTAGATGGATCACCCATGCGCAAAATTCCCACAGCCGTGGAAACAGCGTGATCGAAGGCCGCACCCGCCTTCGTAGGGCCCCGCGGAGGGAAATGCAGCTCCTCGGTAGGCGACGGCTGCAAGTTAAGGCAGCCATCCCCCAAGCCAACCGGAGGAAGGAAGGGCCAGGTCCGGAAAGAAGGAAGAGGGACCAAGGAGTGGGGAACCTGCGGCTCCTCCGGCAAAGACCGCGGGCGTGGCGAGGAGCCGTCCTTAGACGACGCCGGGGAAAAAGCCACAACGTGTCGGCCCGTCTCTGGTGAGGATGACACCAGCAAGCGTTGAACCTCTGGAGAAGAGGCGTCCGAGGAAGAGTCAACGGTCTGACGTCGTCCTGGCACCACAGAGTCCGCAATCTGAGGCAGGACTTCGTCGTCCGATGCCATGAGGGACGTGGGAATGACCTCCGCCACAGTGCTCGGTGCAGGAGATTGGGGCTGGTCCGGCGAAGGAGCAGCGCCGGAAAGGCGCTGACCTGACCCACGTCGAGGCAGCTCCCTGCGTGGAGGGACGAGAGGGACCCGGGGAGGGACGAGGTGTTCCCCGCCAGCCTCGCGCCGCCAGGGCCAGCAGCCACCGGCACCGTAGCAGCATCACCTCAGCATCGGACAAGACTGCCGCCTGTCCAGAGGACGAAGAGGGGCTCGGGGGTGCGTCCTGAGCCCTGACAACCTCCTGCAACACCACAGGGACTCCAGAAGAGGCGCCGTGGTCCGAAGGAGGGATCCCTGAAAGGCCGCAACCCAACGGCACCACATCCTCCGAACCTAGATCCGAGCCAGTTGGCGCCGGAGCCGCTAGCGAAGCCACGGAGGACCCCGCACACTGCAAGGGATCCGCTGGCGTCCCAGGAGGGGAAAGAGGAGGAGAAGTCAGCGAGGCCTGCCAAGCCACCGCATATGTCTCCATTTGGGCTCTAGTCGACCCCACACGGGAAACGGTGGATAGGGGAACGACACGCGGGCCGCACCACACGCTGAGAGCCCCCAACAGAACCAACCCTCGGGGACAAACTGCGACACTTACCGACAGGTGAGCGACACTCTTGTGACCTGAGAGAGGGACGATGTCATTGAGGGAAGTAGCGGGTTAGTGAACCCTCCGCAGGGGCCGGGCGGGGTAATGACACCGACCTGGACATGCGAGCTGAGAGAAGTTTCATCCGGCGCTCCAGCCGGAACTTCGGCTTCATCTGCTGGCATGCCTCACAATCAGTGGGGTCGTGGTGTTCCCCCAAACACCACATGCAGATGGGGTGAGGATCTGTCGCTGACATCAGACGTCCACAAGACGAGCCCGAAGGCATTCGCACACTGTGCCCATACACACGCAATAGCGTAAAGAGAAAGGCCTAAACAGGCCCAGAGCACGGTAAGGATCCGCGTTGCACCTGGAAAAGGAAAAAACTGACGTAGGCTTGCAGGGGTGGGACTTATGTGACCTCGCTGACGTCACGTGTGCGAACGACGCCGGGGTGGAGTCACGTGGTGCCATCCCCCCCCGGCGCGCAGGGGGGTTTCCAGATCCAGTCTCACGCCGGTGGATAATTCTAAATGAAGGAATCTGTGAATAGTAGTCTCTATCAGATAAATTAATGAGTAGCTGCACTAGGCAGATTCTGTATAGTTGAACATAGATGGATAAACATCAAGTTCCATAACTGTAAATGGAGTAATCTATGCATAGGTGGATATAAAAATGACCTGCAAATTTGAAATACCATGGTTTGTGCACGGGAGGACATTTGCAATTTGTGGATGATTCTACATAGCTAAACATGGCAGAATCTGTGCATATGTGGACATAACCAGATCTGTGCATATCTGGGTATGGTTCAGCAGGCTCCCGTCCTTAAAGGCGATGCCCCCCCACCACCTTTTTCAAAACATGAAGAATGTCTGTTAGGCTGAGCAAAGGTCAGCCTGACAGACACTCTTCATGTTCAGGTCTGGCAGCCAGGTGTCATACTTGTGCTAAATGCACAGGCACCTGGCTGCATAACTGAACTTTGCTGGCCTGAAGAGGTCACAGCCCTGTGGATATGACCCCCTCAGCCTAGTAATGTGCTTGGTGTGGCCTGCCCACCACCCTCCCCCACTCCAATTTTCAGCACTACTGGTATGGTATAATCTGTACAGCTGGAAATTGATTATTTTGTGCATAGCTAGACATGGGGGAATTCTGTATAGGAGGATGAAGAATGTATACATAGACATGAAGGAATAGGTGCACACTGTGACATGGAGGAATCTGTGTATAGTTGGGCATGGAGAAACATGTTCATAGTAGCGCATTAATGACATTGCATATATGCATGGCTGAACATGTTTACATCTGTGTATAACTGTACATGGAAGAATATGTGTTAACTGGACATTGCGGAATCAGTTCATAACTCTACAAGGAGGACTGTGTATGGCAGGACATGGATGAATCTGTGCATCACTGGACGTGAAGGAGCCACTCCAATGCTGGACATGTAAGGATCTGTGCAAAACTGCACTTAGTGGACAACGAGAAATCTGTACATAGATGTGCACTAATGCATGTTTGCACAGTTGGACATGGGGGAATATTTGCGAAGCTCGTCATTGAGGGAACTGTGCAGAAAACAATGGCTAGATGTGGAATCAATCTTTGCATAGTCGTAGATGCATTTAACAGATATCAATTATGAGAACAAACAAGTGGCAGTAACCAGATTGATCAAAACGTACTCTGCAACAGGTTGATGTTCTAATATGCAGGGTGTGGTACCCACTGGGGGGATTATGAGGAATTTTAACATTTAGCATACTGTATACATTGTTGTTAGTTGTATTTGATGAAAGGAGCAGTTGCAAATAGTAAATATGGAAGCCATCTTTTACTTATTCTATGCTATACATTGAAAGTATAAATTCTTAGAGCATTAGGGTGGCTATAAGGGTCATGTGGAAAGTGTGCTGACCTTATGAAAATACTATATAAATTCTATTTTTTTCATATAACCAATTTTTTTTGATTTTTGAAAGGAAAAACAAAAATGACAACACAGCACTAGTATACATTTCCAAATTGATACATTGCTGGACCTTTATCACCAGGTGGACACGGATATAAGAAGCGACCCACACCCATCTACTGTAAAAAGGGGAAAACCTCTTCATTCCACTTGGCCCAGCCAATTTGCCCCAGATCTTTCTGTGTTTGGCCGAACACCCCTGGGTGCCATACAATGGCTTTTCCTGCGCTGCAAACCAATCTACGTTTTTGCACCATTGTACTATGTTCGGAGGGGTTTGCATTCTTCCAGGCCGCTGCGATGTCTCACTTGGCCACCATGATGGCAGTAACTAGGAAGAGCTAGTCTGCCCTGGATCCATCTAAGCCATCCATGACCCCCAGGAGTAGGTTCACAGGCTTGCGTGGTATCCCCCAACCGAAGGTGCCCGTAAGTTCAGATTCCAACGCCTCCCGGTATGGGGTAAGACACGGACATGCCCACACCATGAGATAGAAGTCGGCCGGTTCTGACCAACAAGGCGGACATGCTGACGTGGTTCTTAGGCCTACTCTGTGGAAACTACCAGGGGTGAGATATGCACCACGAAGAGAGTCTGGCTGAGGTAGTGATAGTTTTTGGGGCCATCTAAGCGTCCCGCCAGTCTTCGTCCTCCAATGGTCCCAACTAGGCCTCCCACTGGTGTCTGAGCAGGTCAAGCGTTGTTGGACTCTTGTTGGTTAGGGAGCGATATATCCTTGAAACCCTCACTTCTCTAAATTCCCCATCATGATCTGTGCTTCAATCGGGCTGAATTTGGGAAGTGGTGTGCCTGCTTGTATATGTGAGTTAAGGGCATGGCATAGCTGTAAGTATTTATAGAACTGAGAGCAATGGAGGATGTAAGGAGTCTATAGATCTTGGAATGATCGTAGGTGATCCCCACGCACACATCACCCAGTTGCGAGATGCCAATGAGGTCCCACCTCCTGAAACCATCTAAGACCCCAACCTCTTTAAGCCAGGCTTCCTGCCATAGGGGTGTCTGTTGTGCCAACTTGTTGTCCCAGCTGCTGTAACGTAAGGCGGAGTGCCAGGCCAGCAGGACCGATCGGGTCACTGTCGGAAGGGCAGAGAGCACTGGGCATCCGTATAGCATTGCCTGAATTTGTGGGAGTCTCCGCTCCTCCATCTCGATCATATAGGCTGGGTCGGACCAGCCACCATTAAACCAATCATGTAGGATGAGTAGTTGAGTCGCTAAATAGTATAGGTAGAGGTTAGTCATACCCATGCCTATGAAGGGCAGTATCTGGCAGTGACCGAGGGCCATTTGAAGTCTTGAGTAGCCCCTAAGGAATCTCGTGGTCATACCGTTAGTTCTTTGAACCAACTCCATGGAAGGTGGAATGGGGTATTTTGGAGAATGTATAAAAATCTGAGCAATATCATCATTTTAAATAAGGCTATCCTCCCAAGAGGGTTGAGTGGAAGGGTTTGCCAGCTTCTAAGGTTCTCCTTGGCTATCTTGACCAACGGGGCGATGTTGAGTGACCATGCCAAATCTGGAAGCAACCCAATCCAGATCCCTAAGTACTCAAATGATTGCAGTGTTATGGGGATGTTTGACTGCCAGTCAAAGCATTCTCTTGAGATGTGAAGGGGCACTAAGGTCGATTTGGTGGGATTCAGACGTAATCCCAATGCCCGCTCGAAAGCACGTAGAAGTTGGAAGCATCTGGGTCTAAACTGCCCTGCGTTTAGTAAGAAGAGAAAGACATCATCCGCATAAAGGGCGATCTTGTCTGTGAGGGAACCCCTCCATTTCCAACCTTGAACCTGCCATCTGACTGAATGAGGCATGCCAGAGGCTCCATCACTAGGGAAAAGAGGAGGAGCAAGAGAGGGGATACCTGTGTCGTCTTCCTGCTTACGGGGATCAACTCTGAAATCACCCCGTTTATAAGAACTCGCTCCCTGGGTTTGGAATAGAGGACCTGAACGAGGCGGCGAAAATGACAGCCTAGTCCTGCTGCAATCAGCATGCTATCTAGAGACTGCCAATCGACTGTGTTGAAGGCTTTTTCAAAGTCCACAAGCAGGAGGGCCACATAAGGGGTGAGTGTGCGACGATTCTCTAGGGCTAGGTGGAGGTGCCGCAGGCAGTGCTGTGTAATGCGTGCAGCATGAAGCTGCATTGGTAAGGTTGGACAAGTTTACAGAGGAATGCTCACAGTCGTTGGGCTAATATTGTAGCATATATTTTAATCTCTGTGTTAATGAGGGAGATAGGATGGCAGTCCATAAAGAAGGGTGAAGGAGGTTATGTTTTAGGGATGATAACCCGTCGCCATATCCATTTCGGAAAGAAAGGTACCCAATTGCACTACCTCAGCAAACAGATCGTGGAGGTGGGGAACCAAAACTTCTCAGTATGTGGCATAGTATTCTTGTGTAAAGCCATCGGGGCCTGGTGTTTTCCCAGCCGAGACTTGTGCAATGGTGTCACTTATCTCCTCCCAGGTGACGCGATGTCCAAATTGGCCGCTTCGGGCGCACATAGTTGGGGAAGTTGAAAACCTCCCCGGGTAGCCAGTTCGGGAAGTGAGGCCTCAGTCTTCTGGGCTGCGTAAAGTTGAGAGCAGAAACTAGCAAATGCCTGGGCTATTGCGGGAGATGTGCAGTGTGTAGCACCAGATGAGTCCTGGATCTCTGGGACTATTTGGTTCACCAGAGGATTCAAGGCCAGTCGATGTAGTATTTAACCGTTTATGTCGATCCAGCCATATACCCGGCAGCAGAGGACCTCCACACCAGCCTGGCTGAGTCCAGTGACATTTGCTTTATCTCTTCCCCCAGTATTGCAAGTGGCCTCTTGTGGCTTTCATCCACTGCCTCGGCTGTGTTGTGCTCCAGACAAGTTGCCTGGGTCTTGAGGAGCGTAAGTCTGCTATCCTGGAGCCAGCCGCTTAGCCTTGAGTTGACCTCTGGCGAAGCCGTGAGTTGTGGCTTTTCCCGCTTCCCAGAGGGTGCTCGGCGAGGAGACTGAGCCCTGGTAGGTGGGGAAGCATTGTCGGAGTTCCTCCACTATCGCTTTTTTGAGGTTTTTGTCCTGGAGGAACTAGGCATTGAGTCTTCATACGGATCGCACCATGTCCCTGGTGCCTCCTAGGTGTAGGAGAAGTGGTGTATGGTCTGAGATTCCTCGTACAAGATGTCAATGTCTGTTGCTCTCTGGCAGTCAGGGGCTGGCATGAAGATTGTGTTGATGCATGCATGCGTGCGTGCGTGCGTGTGGTGTGCTGCAGAGGTGTGAGTGTATTGGATGCATCTGGGGTACCATGTTCTCTAGACGTCACACATACCGAGGGATGCCGCCCAGTCTGTCAGTCGTTTCGCGTGCAGCGTCCTACCAGATGAGGGTGCACCTGAAGTGGTAAGATCTGGGATTATAACTGCATTGAAATCACCTCCAATCATAGTCTCGCCTAGGGGCAAGGAGACGACTTCACTAACCCTGCTCAGGGCAGCAGCAAGGATAGCGGGTGGCCCGTATACGGACACAAGATTTAGGATGTGCCCTCCCAGCGTTCCCAAAAGGGCCACAAGGCGGCCCTGCGTGTCCCTTAGGATGTGAACAGGTACAAAGGGGAGGTTGCGCCTTAAGAGAATTGCCATGTAATGTAAAAGAAATTTATAAAGCGCAGCTAACACCCAAGCGGTTTCTTGGCGCTAAAGCAAAAGGAGGCAGACAGTCCGTGGGGCCAGAAGCGTTAGTTGTAGACATTACAAAACAGGTGGGTTTTGAGAAGGGACCTAAAATGGGTGTAGGAAGAGGCTTGCCTCAGGCCTAGCGGGAGAGCATTCCAGAATAACGGGGCAAGGAATGAGAACCTTAGTCCTCCCCGTTTTTACGTTTAAGGTCGGGGTCCAAAGAAAGGCCAGGCGGGAGGAACGAAGATTACGGGAGGGAACATATGGATGTAATAGAGAGGAAATGAAAGAGGGGCCTGTGCCTGCCAGGGATTTAAAAATGATGCACCCCAATTTGAACTTGCAGCGTTCAGATACAGGGAGCCAATGGAGGGATTTTAACAAAGGGCGGACATGTTGGTGTCTGGGCTGATGGTAGATAAGCCGTGCCGCCATGTTTTGTACAAGTTGTAACCTCTTCAGTTGGTAGGCCGGTATGCCAACGTAGAGCGAGTTGGCATAGTCTATCCTAGAGATGACTAAGGCCAACAAAACCAGGGTAAGAGCTTCGGTGGTCAGGAAGCGGGAAATCTTTCGGTTTTTCCTTAACTGGAAAAAACTAGAGGAGACTACCGCGTTGATCTGGGGCTTCATAGTGAGATCGTTGCTGATGATGATCCTGAGGCTTTTTACTGAGTTGACAGGGTTGGGGGGAAGGCCCAGCCTCGTGGGCCAGAAGGTGGATTTCCAAGGGTTGGCAGCCCACCCGTCAAACAGTAACTCTGTCTTGTCGGGGTTGAGTTTCAGATGGTTCACCCCCATCCAGTCACTGATGTGACAGAGGGTGGTTTGGAAGTTGTCGATGGAATGGTCCGAGGAGCTAATATCGAAGACCAACTGAATGTCGTCCGCGTAATTGAACGCGGTGACACCGCTGCCGCGTAAGGACCGAATGAGGGGAGTGAGGTATAAATTAAAAAAAGAGGGGATAAGGAGGAGCCCTGCGGGACGCCGCAGGTTAGTTCGACCTCATCAGCAGAAAACTGAGAGAGCTGAACCGCCTGACGGTGATTGCTCAAAAAGGAGCGAACCCAGTCAAGGGCGGTGCCCCGGATGCCAGCCTCCTCGACACAGTCGACCAGGATCTTATGGTCGACCGTGTCAAAGGCCGCCGACAAGTCCAGGAGCACCAGGGCCTGACTGGTGTTAGAGTCAGCCCCTCTCCGCAACTCCTCCATAACCGAAAGTATGACAGATTCCGTAGAATGGTTGGGTCGAAATCCAGCTTGTTGGGGATCAAGGAAGTGAGAGTCTTCAATAAAGGTGCTCAAGATGTTGGTGACATGAAACTCAACGACTTTGCTAGGGTAGGGGAGGAGGGAGATAGGGCGGAAATTACTCATAACCGTGGGGTCTGCCGTATGTTTCTTCAGAATGGGCACAACCTCTGCTCTTTTACATGACCAGGGGACTAGGCCAGAGGAGAGAGAGTTGTTCAGCAGTGCCAGAGGGGGGGGAAGGGCAGGCTGTAAAGGCCTCCCAGAGAATCAGGGGAGGGCAACAGTCCGTGGGGGATCCATAGGTAACCTTTTTTAAGAGGGCAAGAGCTCTGTCTCAGAGATTGGAGGAATCCGAGTCAGCTGCATAGAGTTGGGAGAGCGCAGGGAAGGGTCAGGCCTAGGGGGGTAAGACAGGGTCGAAGATAGAATGCTGTTCTTGATATTGGCGATTTTCTCCACGAAGAAAAGATTTAGAGTCACAGAGTGCACGAGAAGAAAGAGGTTTAATGGTGACCCTATCTGGGTTAGACAGTTCCTCCACGATAGAGAAAATATCCTTGGTTCTAGTGGAGGAGTCAGTAATTTTTTTGGAGAAGTAAGTGGTCTTAGCTTGCAGGACCGCTAATTTGTATTCCTTAAGCAGGGTTGTAAATCGTATTTTCATGTCAGGGGCGTAGCCGCGTCGCCACCGGCGCTCAGCCTGCCTGAGGCCCAGCTTCAGGGCTTTGAGGTCCTCAGTGAACCACCTTTGAGCGTCATGCAGGCGTTTAGTCTTAATGTGTCTAAGTGGGGCCACAGTATCGCTTGCTGATTCTAGCCAATGTGTAAGGGCAGAGGCTTGGGTATAGATAGATCCAAGAGTAGGGGGGGTGGAAGATCTAAGTAATGTGACAAATTCACTAAGATCGGCCCTGTTCCAATTCCGGGCCGAAAGGTTACCTTCCAAGACTCTGCTAGGGCAGGGGGCAACCATGAGGGAAAAAGAAATCATATAATGGTCTGACCATAGACAAGGTGAAATTAAGAGGGCAGTTATGTCCAGGTTGGAGGTCCAAATCTGGTCCAGGGTGTGACCCTTAATGTGAGTTGCTGATTTTATGCGAGAGAGAAAGTTCATGCTAGCTAGAAGGTCGGAAAATGTAGCAGAGCAGGCGCTCTCTTTGACGTCAGAGGGCCAATAATTGAAATCACCTAAGATTAAGATTTTAGAGTTATTGATGACAAGTTGGGAGAGCATGTCTCCGAATATTGTAGGGAAATTGGGCATGGACTGAGGGGGACGGTAGACTAGGACACAGATGAGCGGGGTCACTGGAGATTCAAGTCTCAGCACAAGGTAGTCGACCGAGGGAATACCGACTGAAGTCAGGGCGGAGAATCTAATAGAATTCTTAACAATCGCTGCAACCCCACCTCCCAATTTTCCAGAAGCCCTGTTCGCTTGGATGATATAGTAACCATTCGGTGTGAGCCCCGCTCAAAGGCGGAATGCTAAGCTCTGTCGAATCCACAGCGTGTGAGGAAGGGACAGTGATTCCCCATAAGGTGAGTCTCCTGGATCATGAGTACATCAGGAGCATGTCTGTGCTTTTGTTTCAGGGTCGTTGTGCCCTTAACTCTATGAAGTAGGCCAGTGACATTCCACAACATGATTTGGAGGGGTTCTTCCCTATTTGACCTATGTGCCATGGCCTATGTGTGTGGGGTCTAGGGAATGTGTGGCTCCGGTGCCTCAGAGGGTTGGCTCGGGCCGTGGGCTGAAAGCGCATTGGGTGTGTGGAGTCTAGGTTGTGGGTCGCATGCGAGTGCGAGCTGGTGAAAGAGGTGAGTGCTGCAAACATCTAACAACAAAGAACTAAAACACAGGACAACCGCCGAACACCCCTTTCCCCTCCCCCCACCCTATACTTCCGGAACTGAAGCACCTGTTGCTCTAATAACCTCAAGATCAATACGCTAAACTGCTGCGCCTTGCGTGGGAGCTACATGGTGGACCCCTCCTTGAACCAGGATCTGACCATTGCATCAGCAGAAAGTCACTTTTGTGGAACATTTTATCTTGAGCCCCTAGTCGAGCTTCTGGCGGCTGCTCAGGAAAACACTACCAGCTTGTTGCTGCTTCAGATCGCTGGGTTACGCGAAAGGTCTATGTCGACGGATTCAGTTTCAAGAGTCCTAGGGAGGATTCCTTCTATGAGCAATCATCCGGATACAGGCACCGTTGCTGGGGTTGTGGGCTTAACAACACAGGGTGGGATCCCAAGCCCCAGGCAGGTACGGGGTGATGCTAAAGCGCCTCTGCACCCTCCACGCCCCCTTCGTGAGTGAGTGCGTCTTCTACCGGCTCCAGGAGCTGAAGACAAAGTTCTGGCCTGGGGCCCTGAGGTTGAGGCCGTGGTCTGAAGTCCGAGGAGATGTTTATCTGTCAGCCATGTCCATGCCGACTCCGGGAACTAAAAAAATGGGCCTTGTCCTGGAAAACAACCCAGAGGTGGGCCGAGACGAGCAGCCTGTATTGAAGGTTATGGGTGCGCACCTATTGTTTGACGTCCGTGTACGAGTGCCGCTGTGCCTGGACCTCCTTGGTATAGTCCAGGAGAACAAGTTACTTACCTTCAGTAACGCTTCTTCTGGTGGATACAGCATCTGCCTGTGGATTCCTCACCTTGATTATATCCCCTGCGCCAGTAACATTCGGAAACTCTTGTAGCTCTCCACACCGACGAGAACGTAGACGACGTCACAAAGGCACGACTCCACTCACGACCTAGCGGACGTTACTGGGCCCATAAGAGAGCCTCGTCGGCGTGATGACGTCACTTCCGCCCTTTTATCCGTGCCCCCGAGGCACAGGACAGGACCAACATAAATAGGTACAGTATTCACAGTACACAGTATTCAAACCAACACACTTAGTGTAAAATCAATGCAAAAAGCATGAACAATTAAACATCCCATTGGAAAAACAACCATAACATAACAAGATTACAGGTATAGAAGAGTAGACAAACAGGGAGGTGGGTGGGTCAATGAGGAATCCACAGGCAGATACTGTATCCATCAGAAAAAGCATTACCAAAGGTAAGTAACTTGTTCTTCTGATGGATACATCTGCCAGTGGATTCCTCACCTTGTAAATAGAATCCCAAGCAGTCCCCACTCCTGGAGGAGTGTGTCCACTCCCCTATACCAAGAAATCCTGAAGGACAGAATGCGCAAAGTGACCGTCCCTCCTCACTTCAGAATTGAAGCAGTAGTGCTTCGCTTAAGTGCGGAGGGAGGCCCAAGTTGCCGCTCTACTAATGTCCTCTACAGGTACACCCCTAGACAAAACAGAAGTAGAAGACTTTGCTCTAGTAGAGTGAGCTCTTATACCCTCTGGAGGTTCCTTACCAGCCAGGGCGTAGCAGATCATGATGCACAAGATAATCCACCTGGAAAGGGTGCGCTTGTGCACCGCTCTTCCTTTCCTGCAACCAGCAAAACCAACAAAGAGCTGGTCGTCCACACAATAGCCTTTGGTCCTATCGAGATAAAAGCTCATCGCCCTCTTAGGGTCCAGGCGGTGAAGCCGCTCCTCCTCCTTGGAAGGGTGAGGGGGAGGATAGAAGGTAGGAATGGTAATGGACTGCCCCAGATGGAAAGGAGTTACCACCTGAGGCAGAAAAGCAGCCCTGGTTCTGAGAATCATTCTTTCAGCATGAATGGTCAAGAAGGGGGTTTCGAACTCAGAGCTTGAAGCTCACTTACCCTCCTTGCCGAGGTAATTGCAACCAGAAAAATAGTCTTGAAAGACAGTAGTCTCAAGGGACACTTGTGCAAGGGTTCAAAGGGAGAACCCATCAAGTAGGTTAAGACAAGGTTTAAGTCCCATTGAGGCACAATAAAAGGAGTGGGCGGATATTTGTTGGTAAGACCCTTAATGAAACTTAAAACATATAGGTGACTTAAATAAAGAGGGTTGGTCCGGCAAAGAATAGAATGCCGACAAGGCCGATAAATAACCTTTTACAGTAGCCACAGCAAAACCCTGCTGGGCTAGAGAAAGAACAAACTGAAGTATGTTGGATAAACGGGCCCTTAAGGGGTCAATAGACTTCTCCCCACACCATGAAACATATTTGGACCACCTGTAAGAATAAATTGACTTGGTGGAATGCCGCCTAGCCGATAAAATAAGGAGAGAAAAAGAATTCAGGTTGCCCTGTTCAATCTTCAGGCATGAAGGTGTAAGCTCTGGAGGTGGGGGTGTAGAACCTGCCCTGCGACTGCGGGAGGAGGTCTGCCCCGAGAGGGAGACGGAGACGGAGCAGCGGGCACGAGGAGAGGTGGAGAAGATCTGTGTACCACACCCTTCTTGGCCAATCCGGGACGATCAATATGACTTGGGCCCGGTCTTGGCGAATCTTCCTCAGAACCCGAGGAATCAAGGGTATGGGAGGAAACGCATAAAGGAGTTGCGAGCTCCAACTCAACTGAAACTCGTCCCCCAAAGCTCCCTGCATCGGATACTGGAGACTGCAGAATGAGGGGCAGTGAGCTTTCTCGTGAGTGGCAAACTGGTCCACCCGAGGAATTCCCCACGTCCGGAAGACATGACAAACCACCTCCGGATGAAGCCTCCACTTGTGGTTGGCAGAGAACTGCCGACTGAGACTGTCTGCACGTACGTTCAGAAATGGCATGAACAGAGCTGGAGCATAAGCTTGTGAAACTCCCAAATTGAATGCCATAGGACCCATGGGACCCGAAGATGCACCAGAGGGGTACATTGCCCTCGCAAAGACTCCGTACATCGCATTAAGGTAATGCGACGGATCTTGCCCTGGACCAGGAAATGGAAGGTACTCGCCTTGGATTAGGCATAGGAGCCACCGGATTCGAGCCAGTTGGCGCCGACGGTGTATACACAGGAGTCAATAGCCTTTCAGGTACAGGCACCTCTTCCACAGGAACCAAAAGAATGTACCGAAGAAGGCAAAGGATTCGGTGCCGGAGACTGCTCCGCAGACCGCGCCGGTGAATCCATTGGAGCAGCAACTCTCACCGGGGATGGAGAGGGAGATATATAGTCCTTCCGATGTCGATGATCCTTCGAGGTTGACGATTGAACTTCCTCAGAACTGCGCCGAGAGCCATGCCTCTTCTTCTTATGTTTCTTGGATTTGGGGGGCGTGGCTAGCGAGCTGCGATGGAGGACGGAGACTGCAAGAGCTCCGGAGCCACCAGGGGACCAAAATCCTGCCGAGTGCTTCTGAAGGGCCCTGATTCAACAGCAAAGACCGCATCCCGAGTCGCTGGGTCCACCGGAGGCTCCTGGCCGATTTTTAAGTCGCAGCGAGCCGCGGCTGGCGGGGGACAGGCCCGGAGCTAGTGCGGCCTTCCCCATCGGTGGCAGCCGGGGACTAGAGTTGGAGGCGCAGCTGTGAGGCCCGGGGCACCTGGCGCCAGGAGTGCCGGGACCCGGTTCCGGGATGCCACTGAGTAACCCTGATACCGGATCGCCTTTCTGGGGGTGACAAGACTGTGGATGTGCCCTGCAGACCGACTGGCCTACGCGCAGAGGGAGCCCAGGAAACGCGAGCCCAAAAGCTGCCGAGAGACGTGGCCGGCAGGCCCTGGGGAGTAAAGTGATCTGGTGACCCCACGCGCTGGAGCGCGGACCCTGAGACGCAGACTAGAATGTAGGGGGGCGAGGCTGGTGACACCCGGGGTGATATTCAATGGCATTGTCCCTCGCCCCCCCCCCCCCTCCTGCCTTGACGGCCATAACCCGAAGTGGAGCACCGGTACCAGCCGCCACCACTATACATAGCGGGGCCCCGAAACGATAAGGAGAACCCGCTGATGCCCAGTACCACATTGGGGACACCTAGTACTCCCGAACGCCACACCCTGAGGAGGCACACCCTTCTAGCCTGCGCCTGGAATGGTACTCTTCTCTGGCCCATGGAAAATGACCTGGGGATGCCAGTAGACGAGGATATGAGGCCCCAGACCGCATAACCACGCTGTGGGGACGAACCAGAAGACCCCTACACGGCTCAGTGGGGCCTACACTAAACCGATTGGCGACGAGACATAGAGGACACAGCCTACACGGACCGCCCTGGGCCACGTGATATATTCTGGAAACTGACTCCTTGCGACGTACTGGACACCCGATTGCGCTAGCCATGGTCCGGAAAGGGGCCAAACCACCGGATGGGCAGGACGGCCCGGCTGTTGCGGTGCCCGCTCGAGAGATTACGACGGGTGAGACCCTGCCAGGGACAGCCGAACTGAATCCTACTGGGGGACAGCACATGGACAAATTGGACCTGATCCTAAAAGAGATTAGGGACTCCAGATCAGCAATGGAATCACAACTGGGGGCCCTCACTACCAAAAAGCGGATCATAATAAACTAGCCGACAAGGTTAAAGATCAAGGCATCGTGATAGCGGACTTGACCCCAATGGTGGCAGATCATACTACCTCTGTTCAACAATTACAGCAACAAGTGGCATCTCTGATGGACCGCGAGGAAGATGCGGAAGGCCGCAACCGGCGCAATAACATTCGCGTCATTGGCCTTCCGGAGCGTAGTGAGGGAACCCACGCGACGGCCTTTATGGAACAATGGTTCCGAGAGTACGTGACCGCAGAAGGCCTGTCGCCACTCTTCTGTGGGGAAAGAGCACACCACATCCCCACTGGACGGCCTAGACCTGGCCTAGACCTGGCCAGCCGCTGCGCCCATTGATCGTCCGGATACTTAACTACCGGGATAGAGATATCATACAACAGAAGGCCCGGGAAAAATCCGTCATAGAATATGAAAACCGGCGCATCTCTCTGTACCCGGACTATATCAATGTGGTACAAAAACAACGATCCTCTTATTTTGAGATCAAGAAGAGACTCCAGAAGACCAAGCTACGTTACGCTTTACTATTCCCGGCCCGCCTCAAGATAGTGTACGACAAAAAAACACACTTCTTTGAAAACCCTACAGACGTGGAGGAGTGGCTGGAGGTGATGGGCGTTGACGGTAGCTAAGAGACAACCTAGGGCGAGTCGGCCAGCGATTCCAGGAACGGCTCGGAATATACCGATGGAGCATCCCGCGCCCCGACGACTGGGCCGGGAGGGCGAAGACCCTCCCGAGAACAACAGAAGGACGATCAACAGGGAGCCGTCGCCTTGGTGGGCAATTTTAGAGAGGATCGGGAAACGATTAATACGGGCACGGACGACAGCAAGGTCCACTCGGTCTCGGAACACAGCATGGTCTTATTCCCGACTAACGCCCAGAGCAGCAGATGAAATGTTGGACAATGGACAGGAGTGACCTCCCAGTGAGGTGTGAACTACATATCCTAAAGACCACTGATATCCTTTTCTGTTACTTGTTTGATGCTAGTATCTACACAGCATGGGAGGGCAATAAGTTGGTCGGGAGGCTATTTTTATATTGTAATGATGTGATGGACCCAAGATCAGAATACACGTACTTCCTTACAGAGTATCTTCAGAGGGTAGACCCAATATGTATACAGGATATAGATGGATTCTGACATCCCTTGGTTGGGCTCCCTCAGAAGCTAACTAGAACTAATCTCCTGATACTGGCACCCCTGGTGGCAACGTTGAGCCGGCAGTGCAGGAACGAACAGTTAAGATGATTAGAACAGTGCTAGGCCACCCCCCAATGGCGCATGCACCAATGCTTGGTTTGTTATATTTATGGTTTTCTTGTTCGGCTCAGTGAGGTTCTTAAGCTGCGCCAAAATAGTTCTGTTTTTGGGTGGGAAGAAGTACGTCTCCTGGCTGTTTATAACACCATATGCCGCGAAGGGCATGGCGTTATTTTGCGCTTCATCTGGGACCGATTATGGTGGACACCATAGGAAAGTATAGACTGGCTACCTGGAATGTGCGGGGGCTTGGGGCCATACAGAAAAGACACAGGATCCACGCATTCTTACTACCCCAAATAACGTTCATACAGGAATCCCACTTAACAGTTTATTTATTTAAAGAGTTTTATATA
Source organism: Lissotriton vulgaris (assembly GCF_964263255.1). Lineage (NCBI taxonomy): Eukaryota > Metazoa > Chordata > Amphibia > Caudata > Salamandridae > Lissotriton > Lissotriton vulgaris. The sequence continues at coordinate 332,130,674 of NC_141687.1, forward strand.
GCGCGAACAGGACCCGTGGGAATCAGAGCGCTTTACATATTATGAGGTAGTAAGGAGATACAACTTATACAGATTAAAAGTAACAGTATATATGACAATACAAGACAATTAATTACAATATCTACATAATTCTTTCCGTGGCCTGAGGTACTCAGTGTCCGACATACACACTTTGCGGAAGAGATGGATGGGAACCATATTCTCTACTTCTTACTCCGCCTTCTCCAGAGGGGCTACCATTTGGGTACGGCATGGCACTCCCTTTGTAGAACTGGAGACGAAGATTGACGACCAGGGGAGATATGTCCTGGTGAAGGGCACACTAGATGGTACACTGCTTGTTCTTGGCAGAGTTTATGCCCCGAATTTTGAGCAAGATGCATTTCTGGCCAAGGTAGGACGGGCCTTGGATCCTGGGTGGGGACTGGAACATGATGTTAAATGTAGACCTGGATAGATCGCACCCTCCCCTTCAGGTGACCGGAGTGCATAGACTGACAGACTCATTCCGGACTTGGCTTACGGGATGGGGGATGGTGGATGCGTGGCGTGCATTACACCCGACCCATAAAGAATACTCTTACTACTCCCCGGTACACAACCTACACACACGACTTGACAGGTTCTTGTGCTCTAGTTCTCTATTGTCCAAGTGTAATTTTTCAGAATACTTAGCTAAAACCTTCTCCGGCCATAGGCCACTGACGCTCGACCTGCATTGGGGTAGGGTACGATCCCCGGTGCCCACCTGGAGACTTAACCCACTGTTGCTAGAAGATGGTCCCTTTCGCGCGTCACTGTCGAATACCCTAGACAACTACTTTTGGGAGAATTGGGACACGGCAACGTCCAATTTAGGGGTGTGGGACACCATGAAGGCTGTGATACGGGGGGCTGCCATAGGACAGTTAGTGGGTGCACGGCAGGAAATTCACAAGAAGCTCTGCGGGGTCGAGGACCGTCTGAAAATCTTGGAGAGGGAAGCGTGTGCGGACCCCGGGCGGAAGGGGGAGCTGCAGACTGGCAACAAGGACACGCGGAGCTGTTTTAAACACTGCGGGTCATAGACCATAAAGAGTATTTGCGCCGTCAACAGGCCGAGGCAGACAGGTCGGGAGCCCCGCTGGCCCGGCTAGTACGGGATAACCCTGAACCCCCGGTAATTACAAAGATCCGAGATGGGTCCGGGAGGGTCGTACATACGCAGTCTGAAATTAACAGGGCATTCCGAAATCACCTGAGAGCACTATACGCTCCTTTCCCCAAGGACGGCACGAGCGGGATCCTGGACTTCTTATTACCTTTCCCAACCCTGACTCGAGACGAGCAGACAGGGATGGACGGGCCCATCACGCAGCAGGAAATCCGCATGGCTATCGGATCCATCAAACGCGGTAAGACGCCAGGCATGGACGGGCTACCAGTGGAGTTTTACCAGACTTACTCTGCAACCCTGGTGCCTATCTTGGAGAAAATCTACAAGACATCGTATGAGTCGGGTCATTTACCTGTTTCAGCGATGCAGGCCCTAGTTACATCTATACCCAAGCCTGTCAAGGATACCCTTGAGCTGACTAATTATAGACCCCTCTCGATGCTATCCACAGAGTACAAGATACTCAGGAAGGCTATTGCTCTGAGGATACAGACCCAGCTCCCCGCCCTGATACACTCTGATCAGTGCGGATTCCTCACGGGTAGGAGTACCTCCCAAAACACGCGGAGACTCCACGCCCTCATGTCTGCCACGCCGCAGGACCTCCCCCGGGCTGGCTATATCGCGCTGGACCTCCGGCAGGGGTTTGACTCCCTGTCGTGGACGTTCATGTTTGAAGTGTTACGTTTTGGCTTCCCAGGGGCTCTACTAAAATGGGTACGACTATTATATACGGACCCTACGGCCAGGGCAGGTACTGGTAGATACATCTCGGACAGTTACTGAGTTCACAGAGGCACCCGACAGGGCTGCCCGTTGTTGCCCCTCTTATTTGTCCTGACACTGGAACCCCTAGCTATAGCCCTTCGAGCTCGTGTGGATAGGGTAGGTATCTCCATTGGATGGACATATAACCTGATATCGATATATGCTGACGATATCTTACTGTATTTCCGGGACCTGGACGGGGACCACTCGACCACAGTAAACATCTTTGATCGCTTTGAAGCCGTGTCTGGCCTAGCCGTTAACCCTGCTAAATCCATAGGCTTTTATTTTAGGGAACTATAACACCCTCCTCATATTCCAATTGGTGGGTACCAGATTCCAATAGCACAGACCACGCTCAAATATCTAGGCGTTAATGTTTATAGACTGCCCGAGGATCAGATCGAGGGCAATGTCCGCAGGGCCATTAATAGTCTCCGTAGCAGTGTGGGATTTTGGACGTCCTTGCCCCTGTCCGTCATGGGTAGAATTGCCGTCTCTAAGATGGTCATGCTCCCTCGTATGTTATACTACTTTGTAAACCTGCTGCTTCTCCTCCCACAACAAATCTTTAATACACTAAACACAATACTGATTACTCTTATTTGGGGCTCTGGACGGAGGAGAATCAGTCTCCGAAAATTACAACTAGGCACTAGACGGGGAGGCCTTGGAGTGCCGGACCTGCGTGGTTACTATTATGCCAGTCAGCTCCAGTGGCTAGCATGATGGGTGGCGGGTAGAAATCTCCATGAGATCGACTTCACAACACACGGTGAACTACATTCCCTACTATTGCCTAAGACCAGGATCCCTCGGGATTGCCATCCTCTACTATACACGGCCCTGATGTGCTGGCGGAAAGCACTAGCGTACACGTCTGAGACCAAACCTTACGCAAAGTCCCCCTGCTGGGTATCCCGCCACCACAGGGACGACTGACACAACGTGGACTGCAGCCCTGGATGGAGGTGGGGGTGGTCACGGTAGGAGGCCTCTTTGGAGATGACACAATGTTAGACCATGACTCCTTTTTGCAAATTACTGGGGCTCCCCCACGGTTATACATTCTACACGCCACAGTTTCACACTACATAAGACGTACATGGGCCCCACAAGGAATTACACCTACACAGCACGAATTAGTACACCTACTCTATTACATGGGGACTGGAGGCCACTTAGAGAGATGGCTCTATACTGGGATCAGGGAGCACGCAGCCATATCTCTTAACGCACTCAGAGACACCTGGACATTGGACACAGGGGAGGATCTAGCAGATGGTGCCTGGAAGATTACCCTTGAACATCCCAGGAAGGTGTCCAGGAATGTTAAGTTCAAATTTATACAGGCTATGGTACTAAATAGGGCATACCTCACCCCTCAAAGGCTACATAGAATGTTCCCGGACTCTCCCCACTGCTGTCCACGTTGCAAGGCAGACGAGGCCGGCCTCCTTCACATGATATGGGCATGCCCGCGATTGCGTGGATACTGGGGGGATGTTTGTCATATATTGCGTACAGTCACAGCCCTGCAGGTGCCAGAAGACGCGTTATATTGTTTGATAGGACAACGGAAACTCCCCAAACAACATAAAGCTCAGTTGAAGTTCCTCGATCTATCATTGCTGTTGACAATTAGAGCTTTAACCATGAGGTGGAAGTCCGCTAGGCCTCCAGACCTAGAGGTATGGCGGTCCGATCTATTGAGGTGGGGCAGAGCGGAGGGTACCGTATTGCGTAGGGAGGAAGAAAAAGGACAACAAAAATACCCAATTATGCAGGATTGGGAGCGGATGTGCTACTTGATCTGGAGGAAACTGAGCTGCTGCCATCACAGGCCGACAACTCGTAGATATGAATCATATGAGGGAAGGTTATGGGGGTAGCAGTTAAGGAATAGACCCCGAGAAATGCACAGGCTAGTCAATAAAGGACGAGCAAAATATCCCATGTGAGATTGTTTCCGGGCCAGGACATGTTGCCCTTTAGACGAGGGACCAGGAGACGTACGAGACGGGGTGGGGGGAGTTGGGACGGATGGGAAATAGTTAAGACTTAGATTTTCTAGGCTCAGTGCTACACAACTTGGATGTAACCTGTTGTAGTACAATGGACTGATCACCTCATAAATAATTGTCGCACCTTCTTTATAACGGATATGATTAAGTGATCTCCGATACGTTTCAGAAGTAGTATTGTGAAGTAGGTATCATCTAAATCTGTTTAATCTGTTGTGGATGAAAAGATAAAAGACTGTACCCTGTTGAAAAGACCAATTATATAATGTGCTACAGAATGCAGTCGCAAATAAAGAGTTTAAAAAAAAATGTTTCTTGGATTTTGAAACATGACCTGACGTCGACTTCGACTCCGACTCCGATCCAGACCTTGATCTCGACCTCGACCTGGCCTTTGATTTCCTCCGACCTCTCTTCTCTTTTCGAACTTTCGCCATAAACAGCTTGGCTTACCTTTCTTTCAAAGCCTTCGGGTTCATCTTCCTACAGGAAGAACAATCCTCGACATCATGGTCAGATGACAAACACCATACACAATCGTCGTGTGGCTCCGTTATGGACATATGCCCACCGCACTCCCTGCCAGGCTTAAAACCTGATTTTCTTGAAGACATCCTTGAGAAGAAAGAAAAATGGAGAACAGGATACAACTTGAAAAAACAAAGTAACAAGCTATGGCGAGTCCCAGAAACCGTTGGCGTCAACGGCGCGGAAAGAAGGGAACCAACGTCATCACGCCAATGAGGCTGTCTTATGGGTCCAGTGACGTCAGCGAGGTCGCGAGCGGAGTCGTGCCTTAGTGACGTCGTCTACATCCTCGTCGGGGTGGAGAGCTATAAAAGTTTCCGAATGTTGCTGGCGCAGGGGATATTCACAAGGTGAGGAATACACTGGCAGATGTATCCATCAGAAAGATCATTATGTGGTGGCCTTGCTAGGTTAGGGTGTTCAGAGAGTGAACTTCTCGTAGAATTGCGCCCCTGTCTTTGATTTTTAGGATCCTCGCGATGATCCGGTGATGCAGGGCACACGGCGGTGGTTTGAGTGCGACCGCTCCCCTGCAAACCATGCAGATAGAGAGCCTTCAGGCATCCATGATTTAGTCCAATTCTCGATAAGGGTCGCTGCTTGCGACTGTTCGGACACTTCTGAGAACCCCACCAGTCGGAGGTTGTTGCGCCTAGAGCAGTTTTTAGCATCTTCAGCTCTTCTGTGTAGCTCTTCGTATGGGTCCTTAGTTGGGCGACCTGTTGTTTCAGTTGATGGACGCCGTCTTCGATCATGGATAGCCGGGATTCTGGTACGGAGATGTGGGCCATGGTGTTGCGGAGGTCTTGCTTTATTAGCACCACGTCCAGGCAGACTTCGCCGATTTTGCGCTCTACTGAAGATTGTAAAGAGCTAATGGCCTGACAGATTGTGGTATGATCCCCTTCAAGGGGGGTGGGGGGTTCCCTTCACTGGGCCAAACTCTGTTTTTGGTGAACTGAACCATCTTGGTTTGCATCGCGGACGGCCTCTGCCCGGGATTCTTCCCCATGCTGATAGGCAGAGCTTGGTTTGTTGTTCTAATCACTTCTGTGGGGTCGGTGACCAACCCTCGAATTGCCCACGTCTGGGATAGGGATGATTATTTAAAGTCTCTGAATGGTGGGGGGGTCCTCCTCTCCGCCAAGGAGGGTGTGGCAGGCTGGTCAATACGATTGTTTGCTAGGCTCTCGGGGCGACCCGGCCACGCGTCTCTGGCTCCCCCACCCAGATGTCGCAGGGTTTCAGTAGATTGGCAAGGCTCCCGGGGTTCATCCACACCAGTCTAGTTCGGCAGATTACTGAGGATTGGGGGGAAGAAAGACTCCTCACGGGGTGTGTTGCTATGCCGCTGGGGAGGCCCTGTCCTCCCAATCCGGGCGTCCCCACTGGGGCGCAGTGTCTGGGCACCTGCACAAGATTTGTGGCAAGGACGGCTTGTGAGTCTTGTTTGAGGTTCCAGTAGAAGACTGAGGCAGATGTCTCAAAGCCCCCGCAGGAGCTCAGTCTGATAGTGCTGTGGGGCCCAGGGGGGTGCAAGACAGATGCGAGGCAGATCTAGCTCAGTTCTCTGGAGTACCACCCAGCTCGGGGCCCTGACCAATCTGGGGTTTAGGGTCACCACTCTATCAAGATCAAGCCTGGGGCCGGCACAAGGAGTCCGGAATCCTCTGGCAGCGTGCAAATAAACTGACCCGACCTTCGCTCCCCATCGGCTGGGGCAGCGCCGCTTCAAGGGCATCAGGCCCCAGGTGATACCGGCACTCAGCCTTTTCCTGGGGCCACTGGCGGTAAATGAGGAGTAGGGGATGACCTCCTTCCCCAGGCGGGCCAGGACAGATTGCTGCAGGGCCTACTGATTCGGGACCCCTAGGCCTCACTCAGCCTTGGGGGTGCCACTCCTGTTGCGTGCTCCAGGGGTGCTTCCCCACCAGAGGTCTTCGTTCCGCCATCCAGGGCCTCTCAGGGATGAGGTGGCCGGGGGGCACAACTCTCGAGCGCTCAGGTTTCCAGGTTACGATGCGGGCAGTGGCAGGGCTGCACATCCCAGGCCCGCTCCGGCCGCGCTCAACCGCCTCAGCGACATGTCGTGGTGCTCGGATCCAACCGGCCCTCCTCACTCAGTGCCACCCCTCCGGGGCCGCAGGTCCCTCACTCACCGCCAGTGCAGCTGCCAATGGGCCGTTGCAGTTCAGCTCATTTCGGAATCCTTCGATGAGGAAGCAGTCTCTACTCTGCTCTGGCCCGGGTGGCTGGCGTGGGGCCCATAATCACGCCCCAGTCCGAGCTGGTTGAGGAGCCTCAGGTGGCCATCACCATGCTTGAATCAGCTTCAACCGTACACCGCTTGTAGTAGCGGGACGGGATCTGCTTCTGAGGGCGATTATTTCTGCAGATAGGCTTGCTTGCTGAGAGCGGATGATGGAGGGATCCGGAGCACTCTTACAATGCGACCACCATCTTGACGCACCAAGCCACGCCCCCTATATATGAATTGTAAATGTGGTCAATAGATATAGTTAGAAAATAGCTAATAAGACATTTTCTACACCATTCCATAAGGTAGGGATTAACATGTCTGAATGGAAGAATTGGATGGTTAGTAGCAAAGCGTGGAAACTTTTAAGAAAAAACTGCTAGAATGTGGTAAGAGAAGAGAAGTCTACACCAGAGGACTAGCTCCTCTTGTGCTATGCCTGTGGACACTCAGTATCTTAGCAGAAAAGGTTGAGAGAATCAATGAACTGCTTAACACCTTCTGTTCAGGGACTTAAAAGAAGTTCAAGTCGCAATGTTTTTTTGGGGGGAATAATGGTTGAAGATGACTCAAGAACAATATACATCAAATGAACTGAGAAGTAGTCGTAAATTGAGCTGTCTACAAATGCTTACCACCTCCTCTGAGCTTGTGGTACACGAAGACTGCAGATTGCTGTTATCATTCCAGCCGCACATCACTAATAAACCAATCCCTGACAACTTTACAATGACCTGCACCTACCCAGTGCCCGTCTGCAAGAACCATGTCGTCACTTAGAGAAGAAATGATTTGTATTCAGAAAGGTACAAAGCCAGCCGAGCATGGCAATGTGTTAAACCCAAACTGTGCCTGGAGGAGCTTGCCTGGTAGTCAGAACCTGCTAACTTCCTGTAAGCTTTTCGAAAATATCAACAGTCAATGAAATAAAAGACTATACATTTGTGCAAACACCAGGGCTTTGCCTCTTTTATTAACTTTTTTTTCCAAATTGGTTTCCTCAGGTTTTGTTTCCACCCATTCAAGTTTAATAACATTCTACAAAAACTGAACTGTAACACAAAGACAAAATTAAAATAAAAAAAATATATTTTTTAAATTCAATAGTAATAAGACAAGTGCGTGCCACGATGCATCTCAGTCTGCCAAAGTGGGGCAGAGGGAATAACAACCAGAAGCCCGCTTTTCGGTCCTTAAGGATCCGGTCATAGCTTAGCTTGACAAAAAGTATCTTTTCTGCATTGGAATATCCTTTACATTCGTTTCCAGGGCATGCTTTTTTTAGACTTTATTTTTTGGAATTTAACAGAAAAAAAACTGTTGTTCAATGTCCTGTAACCGACTGATAGTTAACAGTACCTTGTATGACTTTAGCACAACATCAAGTAACATAAGACTCACCCCGCGTCCTTCGATCCGGGTCCTGCGGTCACCAGAGTGGCCAGTGATAACTGAGTCCAGCTGACCACAGAGTTGTTCTATGACATCCAGACACATTAAGAGCGAAACTAATAGTGCAAACCGCACTCCACATTTGAGATTCATGCTACCTGTACTACTAACCTGTACTCTAGTCCTCTGGCTGGGACGAACTACTCTGCTTTGACGAAGTCTGAAAATCTTGGGTCACCCGCATTTTTTCTCCACAAGTATACACACTATAAAAAATATAGTTGGTATAATTACACACACAGATACATGTATCTGTATGTGTATATAAATGCACCCACATCTCTATATCAACAAATATGCTATGAGTGTGTGTGTGTATATATACACACACACACCTGTATATGTATGTGTATATATATATATATATATATATATATATATATATATATATATATATATATATATATATATATATATATATTCACACACACACACACACAATCTGAACATACACTCACACATTTGTGTTTTTCAATATCCTCAAACTTTTCGTCATATTAAAAAATTGCTGACATCGAAGATCACATTGCCCAGCATGGTACCGTACCCTGATTTATATTCCAGTTTCTTTTGAATTATTTCCTCAACTCATCCAAAAACAAAAAAGGCAGATTCTTTGTAATTAAAAAATAGAGGACTATGATCAGGTTTAGTAAAGGAACTGTGTGGGTGCAGTAGAGATTGGGGGTATTAAGGAGAAGCTCGTGGAGTGTATTTCTTGCTAAAAAGATCTAACTCTCCTGGTAAAAACCCACCTGGCGACATCGACAGTAATCTGAATTTACAGCACGCTTTTCCCCTTGGCACCCTGTATCTCTTTAATATTCTGGGACGACTCTTGTGAGCATCAGCTTATTAGGATGGGACACACACGTTAGAAAACAGCATTGCCAGGGCTGTGACTATTTTACTGCTTGTCTTAAAGTGAATTTTTTTTTACCCTTTCATAATTTGCCACGTTTTATTTTGTGTTGTTAAATGCAGTTCTACAATCCTTTCCCTAGAACATAAATTAAGCTACGGCGTTTTATTTACAAGCGCAAATGATCACATTTTGATCTGAATTTCGTCCATAATATGCTCTGATCACGGGTTGATGAACTAATTATTATCGATAACAAAACTCCGTATGCATAAGCCTTTCAGATACATCAGTGCTTACTCATGTTAGGCGCAATATTTCTATGTCCTTTTTAAATTGTGAATTCTTGCAAAAGAGACAGCTTGATTTGCATGATTGACCGAAACTCCTATCCAATCACTTTACCTTTTACTGCTGGCACATTTGCATCTGACCTGAGTTTACAAGGGCTTGCTTTATCCTGCTGCTTAATTTGAAGAGAGCCATGTGTGTGCTAAATAGAAAGGTATTTTTGCATTAATTTAGAACTGCTTCTGGCAGTATTTGACTATTTTAAGTTCAAACGTCTGGCACATTAAAACAAGAGTCTGAAAATTAGATAGATCTAATGTGATTCGATCAATGCTTTGGAGAGGTGTGGTCTCTCCTGGTGATGTCAGCTGTGGCTAGGCATTCATTGGGAGTAAGACTGGCTGCACCTGAGCACACACTATTCGAGTTCAATCCCCTGTGCTAGCACAACGCAAAGGAATATGGAGGGGGGAAGTACCTGCTTTTGAGCCATACTCATTTTCTTTGCCCTGGCAAAACCCTAAAAAGATATTCTGAGGGCTCAAAGAGTTCCACATGTTTTCTAGATTAGGACCCAACAGCTCCATATTTAGCTCTGTTCCTGCGTCCCAATGACAGTACCCCCAGAAAGTACCCCTGATATCCTTTCGCGGTGTCCAGCTAGAGTATCATAACTGGTGTAATAAGGAAATCTATATTTTATGAAGTCTGTGATCAACCATGCTGCAATCTATGAAATATCATGAGGGAGAGAGTACAACGCTGAAAAATATAAAAAGTGCTATCCAGAAACCAAAAAACAAACGTACGCTTGGCCCACAAAATAAAATGCCATGCTCAAACCCACCGCCCACAATAGAAAAATGTATCTATTTTGTGGTCTTGAAATCTGGAAGCAGGTAAAAGGGCTGGCAGAATGTAGGATGCACCCGCTCTTCTTAAAAACAAGACTGTCAAATCCACATCTGAAAAGTTGTCCTGACAGCGTCTTCCTATGGGCTTCAAATACAAGTGGATAAATCACCAAAGGAAGCAAGGATATCATCAAACCCAAAAGGGCAGTTTAGAAGAAAAAAAAACAGCAAAAAAAGAGCTCTTTTTTGTTACAAATATGAAGAAAAATTCCAGAAATGTACACCTCTGCTCCTTTACAAAAGAAAACAAATCCTGAATTTTAGCACAAAGTTTTGAAACTTTCAGATCCTTGACCATAAATGGTGGATCCATGGATAGCCGCATGCACGGCCGGGCCCAATGCCTCCTGTTTGGGATGAAGAGGTCTCCAGAGATGATGCTTCCTCTACAAAACCCCCATGGTAATGATGTTGGAAGTGTGGAAAGTGGAGCCTTCTAGGTTCGATTTTGTACCTTTGTGGTGGGTTGGGGGGAGGGGGGATTGTGGTAGGGGACTGGGCAATACTTGGCAGACAATATGGACATATAGTAATGTGCAGAGTCTTCCAGACAAGTTTCCAAAGTCATTGCAGAAAATGCCACTGCAGGCCAGAGGGGTGCAGAGAAGTGTCCATAGCTCCCCCACCAGCCTCGTATGCTTTGATTTTAATTTAAAGATTAGACATAAAAGAATGCCTCAACTCGCAGGAGTCGAGCACACGACGAGCACGGGGAGGGATTGTGTTGTCGGTTTCCCTTGGTACACCTGACGCAGAGGTCTCTGGGCCACTCCTGCCCCTTGTCGGCTCCGTCTTGTTTCATCCACGAGTCTGCGCTGCGGCCTGCAGGCGACTGGACTTCTGCCACTCACTGCCCCTAGTTACACGTCTGTGGAGAAGTAGAGTGTGTTCCGTTTCAGCTCTGAGAAGGAGATTGGCTGGTGCTGTAGGTAGTACAGGAGAACCTGGACCTGGAAAGGAACAAGCTAGAGTTTAGTTTGTGCACCTGCTGTCTGGCTGCAAGACCAGAAACAGCAACAAGTCATGAATCTAGCACTGAACAGTTACTCATCACCTTGCCATAGATCACGGCAAACAACCTCAACCTGAAAACACAACCTGAAAGAGACAGCCCCCTCACCTCTAGCTTGATTACGTTCTCACAGCAGTGTATGCAAAGTGTCCTCTGGGTGCAATTAGATTCTCAAACTCTTACTCACATTATATGTTACACACTCCTTTATATCCTCCTCACACAGATATTGCACTCAAAATCACCCAAGTATTGGCACAAAATATCTAAAAGTTTATAAAAATCATTATGAAATTTATTATCACAAGAATTCATAAAAACATTCTAGGAGTTCCAAACATCATAGCCATTTTAAAAAACACATAAAATATTCACATATGGGTAAACAAAAAAACATTAGACATAAACCAAATATCCTACGAGAGTTCGCGCAGACAGTAATCTTTGTCATTAGATGCCACAATTGGATGCTGTTACACAGTTTTATGTCCTAAACACCTCATCAGTTACCACATTTTTGTGACCATCTAAGCCGGTGATAGTACAGCAATTAAATTAAATGTCCAACATTGCCGAACGAGTACGCGAGGACGCTGTCTCCCCTTGAGAACCCGGAAGTGGGAAAAAGGGTGCGTAATAGCCACTATTAGAGAAAGATTTAACACTGCGAAGCATTTGTGGGTCAATCTTGAGAGTCAAGCTTTTTAAACAAAGTCAGATGTCAGCTGCCAATAGATACGATTGCCAAGGTAGAAGAACAGGATTTTTCAAACCTGTGACACACGTTGGCACTAAACCTACAGATTAAACTTAAGAAGAAGTACATCGCTAGAAGTGGGACAGAGGGGGCGACACAAATAGAAACAGAAAATTATACAAAGACGGGAGTAAGATTTACAGTCTTGAAAAAGAAGGTGTCATAGGATTAAACCTTAGAAACGCGTTGACGCAACCAGTTTTGCCACAAATTTAATTGCGGCTCATTTTGGTAACATTTTTACATCCTGGTCTGCACAGTGATGGTCTTTCATAACCCGACCTTCATTTCTGCAGACAGCGGAGAAGTGAACGGTGTAAAGCATCCATTGTTGCTCCCAAAGATATTTGCAGTGGGCTAAAACATATAGAAAACTTATTTCACACTCCCGAAATAAGATTGAGCAATATATGAACTGAAGAGAATAGCTGCTCATTATTTAAATTTAAAAGATAGAACAAAGTTTGCGACAAGCCAAATTGTTCCATTTGGTATTATAAAAATATCAAAAGTAGTGCAAAATCATTTTTAGCATTTTTAAGGCATTATTCGGTGCCTTGTAATTAACTGTTACAATCTTTGTTAGTCCTGTAATTGCATTAATACAAGGTGCCCATGCACAGTGTTGTGGCAAATGAACCAGGCAGACGTCTCCAATGAGTGTTGACAGACGTGTATTCCAGCAAGGAGTCGAGGTAGCCCAAGGCCAGACACCAAAATCCACCTGAGTCCACATTAGAAATCAACAACAATGTAGAATGACAGATTCAGTCGTTCTAAAAGTGAACACCAGCGTTACCATGACACCAGTCATGGCCACTGATACATACAACACACAGCTTCAACAGAGCCGTCCAAGTCCTCGTCACTGAGAGTCTGAGGCTACTTTCCAGTGGTTGTTTGCGAGTCGTGAGCACCACAACAACCCTGCGATGGCTGACCTGCCCTCTAGAAGTCATGACACACCGCCATAACATATGCCTATAACTTACCACTCTGATTCAAAACACACATGTGGGTCCCTGTTTTACAACACTGGAGCCCCCTGTTGTGTCTCGAGTTGTATCTCGTGGTCTGTCATAGCTCGAGATCTGCTCGAGCACAACTCGTGTAACGTGGGTGGCTGGGTTGTGTTATGAATCAAACCGCATAGGTGATTCTGTCCTGGAATTGAGGGGTTGGTGTTTACTGTGGTGTATTGAGCTGTTTAGCGGCTGTGTCCGTAATGTCTCTGTAACCGGGTTATGCTCATTAAAGAAGATACAACCTATTCCACGGATGTGTATGCATCGTTACACCGGCTCTGGTGCTGCAGGTGATTTGCTAACTTGTTACACTTATTTCTTCACTAACACCAGGATTTAAAATAAAAAAAGTATAGAATTTATAGTGAACTAATGTTCTCTTAGAAAACGGTTCATCATTTATCACTGGCTTAACGCTCTCCGTATAATTATGGACACCAGCGAGTGCTGGAGGGCGAGCCCTAGCAGTGCGCCTTGAGGGGCTCCTGACCGCGCACTCAAGCCCTGGACTCTTTCAGCAGTTCAGTTGCCTCTGCTGCGACTAAGCCCGAACACACAATTGGTGGGTGCTTTAGATGAGGCAATAACCTAACGTATAGTTCTAATGCGCACGTTTAACCGAAGGCATCTTGGCGTTGAATAGCAGAGGATTATTTTTACCCCACTCAATGGTTCTCATTTAATCGACCTCAGATGGATGAAAGGCTGAGTGGACCCACTGGGATTTGAATCTGTAATCACGTGATCGAACACAGGCTCCTGCAGTGGATGCATTCGTCCACTGAGCCACCAGACCCAGCTGCTATCATGAAGGACTCTCGTCATGATGGTAAAGTTTTTAGCAAGCCACACTGTCTTACAGAAAGGTAAATGTTGAACTCCTAGCACTAAAGGTGGGCCAATCACTGAACGCTTGAGTCAGGTGCCTGGCTCTGGCTCAGCTCGAGGTACTCTGGCAATTTCGAGCCCAAACGAGCCAAGCTTACATGGAAGAGATGTGGACTAGTGGCTACAGCTGCTGGCCATGTATTCTCTGAACCGAGTGCGAATCCAGACCTCGGTTTAGCAGAAAACAAAACGTGTAACGCAGTCTGGGCTTGTTATGGAAGTACTTTGTCATTCTGCAGGGTTCTTTCTTTGTAAAGCTGCCTAAAATAAAATATTGATCCTGCCTGTCACCGCTTATGGACAAAGCATTACCCTTTGATTATCATCTAGTGGCTGAATTGCACAGTGAGAAAATGGAAAATCTAATTTAAATCCCAGCTTCCCTGCTTAATCAAATTGTGTAATCTTGGGCAAATACTTTATTTCACAGAGCCTCCTGTTAGTTTATTAACAAATATTGTAGCATCTTCATTCCGAGAGTTCAGGATTGTTCGGCACAAAAAATGGCGTTTTGGGTTTAATAGCCTGCAATGTTGCATCATCTAAAATAAGAATCTAGGTAATATTTAAGGTGTATATGACATATGACCTGCCTTAGTTTACTAGTAGGAAGGTTTCTTAGTTCATGTTTAAACTTTTATTACTTTAAGTAATCTGGTATACTAAGGTAAAACGTTTTGCGTCTCAAAGAAATCTACTTTGTTGAATTCTGAAGACACTTATCCTACCTACTCTAAGATGAAGTTTCTTCCATAATTTACATGCCAAATAGTTTTAGGGCTCAGCTCGTGCATGGGCTTTTAGAGCCAGAGCTGACCCTTGGCTCGGCTCTCCTTGTTAAGTTGTTGGCTCGTCTACCTTTACATAGCACTATCATCTGTACATGAAATGCCATATTCGCTCATTTACCACAGACTTACACTTTGGTCATGTTTAGGAATGAAGAACAAAATTACATTCTGAAAGTTGATTTTCAAAACTTTTACTAAGTTGCTGAAAGTCCTGAATTTTGGGACGTGTAGTCTTTTCTTAACACTTTAAATAAGGCCTGCAAATCCCAGTATGAAAAGTGTTGCTGGATAAAGAGCCAGGACTGCCTCAAGGAGTCACACATGGCATAAGATAACTTTCACGCTATGTTTTTGATTTTTGGGCGCTTATTTCCAAAAGGAGCGCTGGGCAAAACTCAAACTACGACAACCCTCTCGCACCAAATTACTGTCCTTTGCGAGTTTTGTGGACATGAGAATAACCATGCAACAGCTTCCTGTGGTTGCAAAGTCTGCATTTTAAAATATTTTATGGAGTTAGGGCATCTGCTGCTGAGGTGCCCAGTAAATCTCAGGGAATGATAATAATGATGAGATAACTTTGGAGCTTAACACATTTGTTGGAGAGCACTGCGTTTTGTGAAGTCCCAAATTTGAATCAAAGTACTATAGAAAATTAAGTTGTCTCTGGCAAAACATAATCACCCACTGTTCTTGGGGGTGAGGGGTGGCATTTGGGGATTGTTGAACCTCTATTTTGTTGCTACCTTCTTCTGCTTTGTTATTCATGATATCGCAACACACATGGTAAGCATCCTATACAATGTTGTGAGCATATATGTACCACAAAATTGTGCAATATGGCTCTTATAGGTGTATAACATGTACCAACTGAAAATGCAATAATATATATATTTTTTAAAGATGTCTCCTGCAAAGCATATCATGTAACAAGCAGATCACTGATTTTTATTTTATGTAAGTGGATTACTGATTTGAACATAGAGATCCTTTTGTTACTTGCAGTTAATAAATTGTAATCCTTCTAGTACACCAGAGTGAGCTATGAAGGGTATTCGACCCCTACACCTTGTAACCCCGACTGTCTCATGTAACACATCTTGTACATTAATTTAACATGATTAATTTGGATGGATAATGTATATGTTATGTAAATCGCTCTAATACTCTGCATTGGGATAAGTAGCGCTATAAAATAAATAAAATTGAGCTATTTAAATTGATATTTGTCTAAATACTGGGACAGACCAACCCATCTGACATTTTTTTTATACAAAAAAGTAAAAAGAATGCATCTCTTAAGTACCTGTGAAGAGATAACAAGCTGTGTGCTTTTGTTTCCTTGCCTGTGCATTTCCGAAGTTCCAGGCCGCCTCCAGCCCAATACTCGATAAAAAGGAGGCCCGATGCCCCCCTTTACTCCTGTCTTTATCTGTGCCCAGCTGGAGGTGAAAACATGCCCCCTCGCTGCCTGCATGTTGCTGCTGGGAATGGAAAGCAGACAACGACAGGCGCTGCTAAATGTGTCCCGGTGCCTCACAATTGCACTGGAACAAGTTCAACATATTTCTGTGGGGCCCAACTTCTTAGCAGGATGGACGGCGTCCACCCTGTGAAAATAGGGGGTGGATGCCGTGTAACCGCATGTACCTTCGACTAGTGTCCTGACTTCAGGGCTGAATTACATATTCCTTAAAATATAATAAATATTCCCCATATTTAGCACTTTTATCCATAGCACTTTACATAGAACATTCTAGTATGCAACTAGGCAAACTTGATCATGTCTGTGTCTGAACTAGTGAGTGCTGATCCCAGCTTCAAAAGGGGATGTGTGCAACGTGTTAATGCAAAAATCTAGGAAATAGAGACATGAACAAAATAGATGATCTATGAAATACTGGATCTATTAAACAGAATACTGCGACGATAGGCGACTAGATCGGTTTCATTGAAAATGGGGTTGTGATTTTCACCTCGACTGGCATTGCTGTGCACCGCTTATGTTAATTGCCACAACCCCGTTTTATGGTCCTTGATTTTATACCATGCTTTTATAACCAAATATAGTGTTTACCACCAAGCTGCCGTGATTTGCCCTCCATCTATCGATTAATATATTTTGCCATCAAAAATGCACTGCAGCTCTTCTATTAAACTCAGGAAGCCCCTTTTCCTGCAATCCCAAGGAAAGAAAACCCTTTTTGCTTTCAACCCCGTTTAAAGAACTTCATCTCTAAAACATTCAACCCCCAGAGGGCGCCAGAGACAAGGCGTGAAGGGTTAGCTCCCCTCACTCTCTTTCATATTAAGGAACGATCCAAGGTTTCATCAGTTAAATCCATAAGCAAAGCTGTAAAGCTTAAACGCCTTTTAATTACACTGTTCGCTTCTGCTGTATATGCGAAGATGTATTCTTCAGCAAACCAAGAGATTGTAGGTGGAGCTCAAGGTGCTAATGACATACAATAACTACATGTGCAACGAAGACCCACAAACATGCTCAAAGTCCGATATTTGTATACTAGTCTTTTATTTACTTATGTTGCTTTAATGCTTTAAAAAAACTGGCGAAGGACAACAATACGAGCTCAGATAAGTGTCCTGGTGCACCTAAGGCTCATAAAAGGCAAATTCCTTGCGGTCCCAGAAATAATATAGGTCTTCCAGGTATTAGCTAAATACTGCATGGTGGTTGCTGCCTTTCAACAATGAGGTCAAAAGAAATTTGTCTAACAATAGAACTTGTCGGGCACTGCCATTTGACAAGTGAACCCCCTTTCATGTTTCCGCTAATGGAAGTACCTGGACAGAGTAGTTGCAAAGGTAAGAAAATATATATATTATTTCTCCATGAATCGACTGTAGCAAAATACAGAATCAAAACATGCAGTAGCCATGGGCTTTATTGTTCGAGGTCACATCATAATTGATTGGAGCTAGGTCTAGCCCCGTCACATCTATGGTTGTGGAAAGGGGGGTGGGGCGAAGGAAAAGCGCAATATGTTAAGCAGTCACATAAGCAACATTTACAGTTCTTCGTTCCAACGAAGAGCCTCTTCCTCCAAAGAGTAAGACCCCCCTAGCTCCCCCACTGAGCGATATACAGGTCGACCAAATGACACCATCCTTCAAATTAAAGATACCTTCTTCCAGTAGAAAGCCTCCCCTTTTGATGAAAGAGCGTCCTTCATGTGATCTACAACCTCTATCAAGGAACAAGATGTTCAAGGCATGGAACCGCCTTCCAATGGAAGACCTTGCCCTCGGTCACAGGCCTGCGCTCTACCCAACAGCTCCTGCGATCAGCTGCTGCCTCCGGGCCCCCTGCCTTTTGTGTTCGAGCCTGCTGCAATAAGTACTGATCTCGTTTACGCTGTAATTGTGTTTTTTTCGCTGTAAATTGTGCTTGCCACCCTCTTCTGTTTCTCTGTACCACTGTTATTTTTCTGCCTCCGAGTAATTTCTCTGCCCTTTCCTGATCGTGCCCCGAACGCGACCAGTCCCAGGAACCCTGGCTCTCCCAGGACCCACTGCTACAACTCTACCACCCTCAACTCACTGAAATCCAGAAGACACACCAACTGCCCAATAGCATCACCGAATACCACCCATGGAGAGTTAACGTGCAGAGCCTGCCACAGATCCTTCACCATCATCAACAACCCCACCACCACCGAAGGCTCGCCCCACGCACACTCCACCAACACCCTGGCTTGCATCCTCCTTAACGTGCGATCCCTACACGACAAGCCATAGAGGTCTGGAACCTGATCGACACTCTCTCGCCCGATGTCACCTTCTTCACAAAAACCTGGACCAACACCACCTCTGGCCCCGACATCGTCACAGCCATCCCTGACCGCTACAAGAGAAAAGACCGCCCCCACCGTCCAGGAGGAGGACTCAGCTTCGCACACAAGACCCCCTTCTGACACTCCACCTCCAGCACAAGTGAACCCCACTCCAACACGGAACACCTCCACTTCCAGATCAAGACCAACCCCAGGACCACGCTACGCGGCACCCTCATCTACAGACCTACGGGCCTTTGCACACAGGGCGCAAACACCATCGCCAAGCTCGCCACACCCCACGCAATCGTCTCCACAGACTACATCCTCCTCGGGCAACTGAATTTCCACCTCGACAACCCCAACGACCCCCACTCCACCACCCTTCTCGACAGCCTCGTCAACCTCGGACTGAAACAGCTGGTAGACACACCCATGCACAGAGCCGGCCACACTATGGACCCTATCTGGATCAGCCACACCACACAGCCGCCCTGGACAGACCACCACTGCGTCCATTTCACCTTCGACACCTCCAGCGCGCACAAGCCCATCCCGCGACCTCTACAAAGAAACTGGAGCAAGGTCATAGAGGAACTCCTCATCACCACTCTCCACCAAGACTCCCCCTGCGCCGCGACTGACACCAACTCCGCAGCCACAGAAATCCACCGCTGGATCACTCGCTGCGCCGACATATTCGAACCCCGCCAAGCAATGCCCGCTGATTGCTGCATGGTTAACAGCGGAACTACAGGTAGCCAGACGCTCGTGCAGACGCCTTGAGAAGCACTGGCAAAACCAGAAAACCACTGAAGCACGGAACACCCACAGGAAGGCCCTGAAGGAATACCACCAGCGCATCAGGGACACAAACGGACTTTCATGAAGGACAAAATCCAAGCCAACACAACCAACGCTAAGGAACTATTCAGCGTCATACAGCAGCTCACTAAGCCACCCAGTGAAGTCACACAGAGAAGCCATGGACGTTACACTCTTCCTGCAACTCTGCGACAAGCTCAGCCCATACTTCCACCTCAAGATCAAGGACCTCTACGACAACTTCAGCAAAATAACGCAGGACATCACCCACCCCCCCACCGCGGCCGACCAGCCAACGATCTTGACCTGGAAACCCGCTACCATCTAACACATTATCTAACACATCACCGCGACCATGCATAAAACCCACTCAGGAGCCCCCACGGACCCCTACCCCCGCACATATTTCACAGGGCCGCTGCCATCGCACCCCAACTGGAACGGTGGTCAACGCCTCCTTCACGTCCAGCATCTTCCCAGACAACTCTGGAAGAGGGTGGAGGTTAAACCCCTCCTCAAGAAGCCCACAGCCGACCTGACGGACCTGAAATACTACCGGCCCATCTCCCTTCTCCCTTTCATAGCCAAAGTCACAGAGAGACTCGTGAACATTCAGCTGACCACCTTCATCGAAGAGAACTCCATCCTAGACGCCTCTCAGTCCAGATTCCGCAAAAACCAACGCACCGAGACCGCTCTCCTTGCCGCCAGACGACATCGTCTGCTACTAGACCAGGGACACATTATGGCCCTCATCCTTCTTGACCTCTCTGTTTCCTTCGACACCGTTTTCCATCGCACCCTTGCAGATAGACTTCACGACGCCGGGATACAAGGAGCCACCCTTGACTGGATCCAATCTTTTCTCTCTGGCGGAACCCAGAGGATCAGACTCCCGCCCTTCCTCTATGAACCAACCAACATCACCTTTGGAGTGCCCTAGGGTTCATCACTTAGCCCCACGCTCTTCAACATCTACATGGCCCCCTTCGCTGCCATCGTCAGACAGCATGAGCTCAGCATAATATCCTACGCAGATGACACCCAACTCATCCTCTCACTCACAAAGAACCCTGCAGAAACCAGACTCTGCTTCCAGGAGGGCATGAAGAACGTGGCAACCTGGATGGACGACAGCTGCTTCAAGCTCAACTCAGAAAAGACAGAGGTCCTCGTCCTCAGACCATGCAACTACGTCTGGGACAACACCTGGTGGCCCGCCGCCCTAGGGAACCCACCCACCCCTACAGACCACGCACGCAACCTCAGCATCATCCTCGACTCCTCTCTTGCAATAAACTGCCTGGTCAACGCTGTTGCTTCCTCTAGCTTCAACTGCCTGTGCATCCTCCGCAAGACCTTCAAATGGATCCTCCCTGACTGCAGAAAGACCGTCACCCACACGCTCATAACCAGCAGACTGGACTACGGCAATGCCCTATACGCCTGAATCAACAGATTTCTCCTACACAGACTCCAGACGATCCAAAATGCCTCTGCCAGACTCACCCTCGAGACCCTACGCCACAAACACATGACCCAACACCTTCGAGACCTCCACTGGCTCCCTGTCGAGAAGAGGGTCACCTTCAAACTCCTCACCCATGTCTACAAAGCCCTCAACAACATCGGACCCAAATACCTCAATGAGAGACTAATTTCCACATATCCAAGAGGAATCTCCGCTTCGCCAACCTCTCCCAGGTAGAGGCTCCCCGCATCCACAGAACCAGAACAGGAGGGAGAGCTTTCTCCTACATCGCAGCCAGGACCTGGAATGAGCGCTCGCAAACCCTGCACACCTTCAGGAAGGACCTCAAGACCTGGCTCTTCAACTGATCCGGAGCTCCCCGCCTACCCCGCTCCTTGAGACCCTCACGGGTGAGTTGCGCGCTTTATAAGCCCCTGATTGATTAATTAATTGAATGAACAATAAAAGCTCCCATTTCAATAAAATGCCCATGGCTAAGATCATAGTTCAATAAATAAGATCTTACTTTCAATAAACTACCCCTCAAGAAAGATGCAGCCTGCATTCTAGTGTCCAAGTTCTGATGTTTACACGTTCTAAACCGTGTTAACCAACTTTTGGGCGAGGAGATCTTCAGCGTTCAAGAAACCCCTTTAAACTAGAGCACCTTCATTAAAAAATAGTTTCAATTGCCTTAAAAACCTCAAAACACTTCACTAAATCATAGAGACATCACTGCTTAGTTTGAACGTCTTCTGGAGAGATTCTTCTTCGAGTAGTTACCAGCAGAGGGTACTAGAGACCATTGTATGTGAAATAACAGCAATGAAAACTAGGACAGGCAAGATAGTCAAGAAAAGAAACTCCCCAACTCCTTGCGTGTGTGACGAAAAGGACCAGCTCTTAATGAACTAAGAATTAGACGCGCCAACTCACAGAGTGGCACTTTGTGTCATACAATCACTC
The DNA here is from genome assembly GCF_964263255.1 of Lissotriton vulgaris. Lineage (NCBI taxonomy): Eukaryota > Metazoa > Chordata > Amphibia > Caudata > Salamandridae > Lissotriton > Lissotriton vulgaris. Next base: position 332,152,455 of record NC_141687.1, read on the forward strand.
ACAAGGTAAAATAATTTTCACAGTTGGCAGGTGTTAAGTATCTTCCAGATGAAGATATGTGCGCAGTTACTGCCCGTTACCCCTTCCCAAAATGGCCTTACCTGTGCCATGACGTCGTGTGACCAGATGTCTGACGCAAGGCTCATGGGCGTTTTGGTCTCTACTTCAGATGGCCTCAATAATGTTGGGCCAAAGACTGTGGCCAGATTGTGGAGTGACATTTTGTTGATTGGTTCCTTTTCTGCGACCCTGCAGTAATGAAATTGGAACACGAAATGAAACATTGAAACAGGGAGAAGGAAAAACATGGTGACTCAGAGTGGGATGTGATGAGCGAAGGAAAATAGAGAGAAGAGAGGGAAGAATGGATTTGGGATTTAAACTTAGAAAAATATTGTGTGTAAGAAAGAGGGATGCTGCAAAGGGAAAAGGGAAAGAGAGAGAGCACAGTGTGAGGTAAAACCAGGAAAGAGAGTAAAACGACTACCAAGCCAAAAGATCTGTGACTAGTTGTGCCTTTTCTAGTTGGATGGCGTACAGTGCAACATCCCTTTTCCTGTACCTAAAGTATGGACCCCTCCTTTGAAGATAGGACTGCAACACAGAACACATTTTTGAAAGCATGGTACCATGAGGTAAGTCTGTTAACTCAGAGAAGTTTCCCTTTGAGCACGTGAATAGGAGCGAAAACAGGTATTTAGTCATGGTGAGCATTATGGAAACCATCCCGCACTGGCAAGGAAACATTTTAAGGTGAGTACCAATTTCATTTTGATGTCTCTGAAAAATGTATTTCGTAATTGATTTAAAAATATATACAGAACTCAATAAAAAGGACAGAACTTTAGAAAAAACTCCAAAGCCCTGTTGGGTCCTTGGAGGTCTATCAGTGAACACCACAATGAACATCATATTCTGGATCCATCAGATGACATTTCTGAAGCAGAGCAGCTGTGGGCTTTGTTAGATGTTTCTGATGGTGAAGAATTCCTTAGTCTGGGCATCGTCTCTGGATTGCCAGTCCCTACTGGAGGCGTAGGCTCCTTGCGTCATCTTCAGAAGAGGAAGGGGGGTCGTGTATAATCACTCTTGACCAAGATATCCTTCTAGACCCCACTATCCACCGATAGCTCCTGGAGTCCAGCCAGCACATTATCCTTTCCTCCTGGACAGCTCTGGGCTTTGTTCTTGCAGTGCCGCAGCCAGTAGGGCCATAGGCAGCAAAGACGAGGCAATACAAGAAGGGCAGTCAGTTCAGTATAAAAACAGTGGAAAAGATCTGCACAACAATTATACTGTCAGGAAAAAACCCCAATGAATATTCAGAGGTGCTCGCCCTGCGGAGTGGAAACAAAACATAAGAAAGACAGCAGTCTTGGAGTGGCACATTGTGCGAACCACCTTGCACTGGCAATGAGGATAAAAAAGGCAGAGCCCAATTTTATTTTAAGGCCACTGAAACACATTTTTTTATTTACTTCAAAAAACTTTCCTGGGGTTATGCCAGGCAATGTGGAAGAGATTTAAAGAGCATACACGCCTGAGGAGGACTCAGGGATGATGTGGTGTTTAGAGCAGTGATACAAAAAAAACACTTTTGAAGGAATGATCTATTAAAGGATTTAAAGCACACCAAAGAAAAACAGCCCTTAGACTTTGAATCGTAACTCTCTGCCATACACTCTTTGGGCTGGCACTTTCAGGCCCCGGATATACTGCCCAGGCTCCCATCAGCACCAATGGCAACTGGTTGGAGGATGGATGCTCCTCAAGTTGGCTGATGTTATCCAGTGAATCATCCTCCAATGAAAGGTGGCGGATTTTCCCTCCGAGACCAAGCCCTCAGTCACTAAATCCACAGGGCCCCTTCAGTAGCCTGGCCCCTTGTTCACTCTCACGCCAGTGCACGACTGTCATCCAGTCACACGGTCAAGCCACCGCAGATACCAAGTGCAGAACTCATCACTAAGCCGTGGAATCAGAGGCAAATACGACCTGCACTGAGCTGCCATGGAGCAAAGATTGGACATACATATTGAGAGGCACTGCCAGTGAGCTAGAGTCAATGGCAAACAGACGATCCCGGAGTCACAGGGTAGCCATCATGACCAGTCGCGTGTGGGAAAGAAACTATCTATCGATCAGCTCTACTTGGAACTCCACTAGCAGGAGGCGTGCTGATGCGATCAGACACACCAACCTGGGGTACAGCACACAGAGCACACACTTAAAGAATGACAACATGCAAGACCAGTGCACTCCAAGGTCTGGGCAACACAAGCCTGATGAGGAAGACTCACAAAGGATGATGGGATACAGTGAGCTGCACTCAGTCACAACAGCACTCATGTTTACCTTTTTAAGTGGTCCAAGAGGAAGAGGAAGGTGATGAGGTTGGGGTCAGGCAGGGAGCGGAGAAGGTGCATCATACAGTTTTCTCTGGCAGCAGGATCCGAAAGTGCTATAGAGAAAAACATACAGTGTTGTAAGACATGGTATCACTTAACAGGGAGCACAGAAGACATCTGCTACATCCACACGAGGCTGAGGCTGCAGAGCACGTGTGCACTGCACGAGACAAGCCTGATGAGAATACAATGACACACATTGGCCAGTAAACACACTTACCATAGCTGAAATAGCGTGCGTACGTCGACACACACAGCTCTAAAGAAAGAAGCAATGCATGAGCTCCTGGCAGAGAATACACATCTGCTATTGTAATGCACGCAGTGTGTAAGGTTTCTATTCAAACAGCAGCTTTTAGTAGGACATTTAGTCCTTAAATCATACTGGAGTCCGGAAGTCATCTCTGACGGAAGGCAGTTCAGCACCTCACGTGCACAATGGATCCTCCTGTTATAGAGTTTGTTCCTGCTATGACATACAAGCAGTTTACTAGCAGGGAGTAAGGAAAGAATTCATACACGAAGTACAGCTGAGGACCTTGCTACCGAGCACAGGGGATCGCTTGCTATAGGCATGGGCCGCTTCCGGTGCTGGCAATGAGTACATCTTCCGCTACGTCATAGGTAGCTTATGAAGCATATTTTGCTGGATATTGACATAAGACACATTTACATATTTATAATCTGATTAGAGCTTATTTGAATAGTCAGAGGTTATCATAAAACTATGGCATGAATCCGGCCCTCATGGACCTTTATGAAACACCTCCAAAGGAGACATATGACAAATGTAATATAACGAATTAACAAGGTGTTCCATCATGTACATTAAAAAAAAACACAGATAAAGTGACATGACTGTTCCAAATCAAAATGTCTAAAAACACCAATATTCGCCACTTGTGGTCCTCTACATAAACCCTATGGCACTTTTTTTAGGTTTTTATTTTGGAAATATAAGGTCCCTCTTACTGGGGTTCTTTTTTCAGTAAATTGTTTCGTTTTTCCCCCTATGCGACTGTTGCAGAGTCTGCACTACCGAACCCTAATTTTCTTTGTTTTTTCAGTGACCAAGTCTTACTGTAGTTTTAGCGCAAAGAACATCAATTGTTGGATGCATGGACCATGCATCCTACCCCAGTCTTTGCGGCTTGGGCTGGAGGTAGGGCCTGACCATAGATCCATAGGGGTTTGGCACAAGGACTGCCTTGCATCCACACCTTGCAGCTAACTAACTACACAAGCGACCAGCCTCTGCGATGCAAGCCCTGTGGCCAGGAATTACAGTCAATTGCTGCTTCATAGTTCAGGCCCCGCACCTTACTACGAGCCTGATGATGCAATTGTTTTTAATAATCAAATTTCATGAACTCGTGAATTCTGAAAAATAGCCCCTGTTTTCGAACACAAAGTGGTGATAGTGTGGTAGGAATTATTTTTCTTCAAAAGTTGCCTCATTTTCATGCTCTTTATCACCTAATCAAAGCTGTGGAAAAAATTAAAATGTGACTGACAACATTTCAAAATGTTGTGTCTACCAAGTCAACTGACTAAGTTTGCAATTAAATTAAGTCAAGTCCATCTGATACCATGTTCAAATGCACTTATTTCCAAAACTGCTAAATGGATTTTGACCAAACCCTGTCTCACTGGCGTTCTCATTTCAAGTTTGTTGTAAATGCATACAGCCGTGTTTTTTTTTTACTATAACGGGCAGCAACATTTCCCACTGGTGTTAAAATAGAAAATGCATTGCGTATGATAACCACCTCCTTGCATTTAGGTCCCCTTGTAGAGGGAATGCATGCAAGTTGGCATGTCTGATCATAACCGATTATGCTGAAGGGGAGACCCACTTTTATGCAGATTCACCAAATGGTGGCAAACTTATCATTAAATAAGTTACTCATCTTTGGTAATGTTCTTTCTGATGGATACTCTACCTAACTCTACTGAAATAATAGGCCATGTTCACATATCAGTAAACGCTGATGTCTCATCAATGGTGAATCATAAGCCAGTTGATGCCGCTTCAGGTTTCAGATTGCTCGTACTGATGGCTGTGGATAGTAGCACGGCTCTGTGGGCGAAAACTAGGGTGCCAAGCCCATTCATGCAGTTTTCAGTAAGGATACCTATGGACAAATCAGTAGCACCATCACTCCCCACCTCGGTACTTGTTAACAGGAAAGGACTGGCATGACAGCTGAAGACAGCAGTGGTCTTTCATTCCCTTGTACCATCCCTTTTAGGAGCGGGACCCATTAGAAGCACATGTTGGTTTCTATAATGAAACTTGATCCACACTGCACAGGAAGAGGCTACCTTCTCAAGGTTGCTTTTCTCTGAAGTTCGAACAAGAAAACAAGTTACTTACCTGTAACATTGGTTCCCCAGTATTGGTAACTGTCATAGATTCCCATGCTTTGTATCATTCCCCCGTCGTCGGAATGGGAGTCTCGTTAACAAAAATAACATAACAGTAGATACAAAAGAGAAAGAAAAAGGCCTAGGCCTCACTTCCTTTTGTAGCATATCCGCCTCTTTTTGTAAAAGAGAGCAAACTAAGCATCAGCCAATCAGAAGAGCCTCTCCCCATAGAACCCTCCTGAAGGAACCTCAGAGCCTCAGATTTTCGTAGCCGTTGTGTAACAGTAACCACATCTGCTGAAGGCTGAGCTTTCCTCGGGGAGGAGGGTGGGCGCATGGGAATCTATGAAAGTTACCAATACTGGGGAACCAAAGTTACAGGTAAGTAACTTGTTTTCTTGCCCCAGTATTGGAACTTTCATAGATTCCCATGCTTTATATCAGAGTAGCTAGCAGTAAACCATAAAGCACATTTTGTGGCACAATCCTGTATATATGTATATGAATATCTCAGTATATATACTTTCATAAGAGAATAAGAAATTATACATAGGATAAACCATTAGTACCAACATTAGAAACAAAATGTGCAGAAAAGGATGGAGAGATAGTATGGAAAGCTCACCAATTAGTGGAAGAGGTTCCTGAGGACTGCTTGGCCCACAGCTGTGTCTTCCTGCGCCAAGTACTCCAAGCAGTAATGCTTCATAAAGGTGTGCACGCTGCTCCAAGTCGCAGCTCTACAAATGTCTCTGATGTGTACTCCCGCGAAGAGAGCTGTAGATGAAGCAACGAATCTTGTGGTGTGTGCTCTGATCCTGCTGTTCAGCGGTTTACCTGCTGCTGAGTGGCAATAAAGAATAGCACTGGAAATCCATCTTGCAATACTTTGCTTTGACAAAGGAAGTCCCTTGCGCGGACCACCAAATGCTATGAATAATTGTGAAGACCTCCTAATCCCTTTGGTGCGATCCAAATAAAATCTTAAGCACTGCTGCACATCCAGAGAATGGAGTGACCTCTCCGCTGGAGTGGAAGGGTGAGGAAAGAAAGATTTGAGAATCACAGGTTCGTTTAAGTGAATGTCCGAAGGCACTTTAGGTATGAACTTTGGATTAGTTCTTAAGATCACTGTATTCCTTTTGAACTGGAGAAAAGGTTCCTGTATTGTGAGAGCCTGCAATTTCCCAATGCGTCTCGCCAATGTGAGGGCAAGAATGAGAGCCAATTTCCATGAAAGAAATTTCATGTCCGTCCGATGTATTGGTTCAAAGGGATCTTTCATGATTTGATGGAGAACCAAATTCAAATGCCAAGTGGGAGGCGGAGGCCTCACTGGGGGAAAGACTCGGAATAAGCCTTTGAGAAATGTTTAATTATCCTTGAAGACCACAGAGAAGGTCCAGACGCAGAACGTTTGTAGCGAGAGATCGCTGCCAAATGAACCTTTATGGATGAATGAGCCAGTCCTGTCTTAGCCAAAGACAAAAGATAAGGCAGAAGTTGATGAGGTTGAGAAGAAAAAGGGTCAATACCTTCCTTCCTGCACCAAATGCAAAATCTCTTCCATTTGAAACGGTAAGTCTTATTCGTGGAAGGAGCTCTAGCCTGGGAGAGAACCTCTCTTATTTCATTGGAAATGGGAAGGTTCATGGATTCTCGCTGCTCAGGAGCCATTCCGTCAGGTGCAATGAATCTGGATCTGGGTGCCAAACCTGACCGTGGGACATCGTGAGAAGGTCCGGAATCGTCCGCAAAGGAAAAGGAGGGACGAGCGACAGAAGACAGAGTTCCGTGAACCAGAACTGTCTCAGCCAGGCGGAGGCTATCAAGATCATTTTGCATGGTTCCACCTTGATCTTCCTGTTCAGCCTCGGGATCATTGGGGGAAATGCGTATAAAAATGCTCTTGACCAAGCTATCAAAAGTGCATTCCCTAATGACCCTCGATGGTGAAGCCTGCTTGCGTAAGACCCGCATTTCTTGTTGAACGGGGCGGCAAACAGATCTATTGAAGGTCTGCCCCACTGTTGGAAAATCTCGTCCAGAACCACTTGGTTCAGTTTCCATTCGTGACTGACTGAGGATAGCCTGCTTAGTCTGTCGGCATTTTCGTTTAGGAAACCTAGTAGATGTTCCGCCTGTAGCGATATCCGGTGAATAATTGCCCATTCTCAGATTTCCTGAGCTTCCTGAGACAATGGAAGAGATCTGGTCCCCCCTTCCTTGTTTATGTAATGCATGGCCGTGGTGTTGTCCGTTCGGATGAGAACCTCCGAACCACGCAGTCGAGGGAGAAATGCTTGAAGAGCCAGCTTGATCGCCCTGAGCTCTAGGAGGTTGATGTGAAGAAGACGGTGCTGAGGTGACCAATGCCCGCTGACATGAAGATCCTGAAGGACTGCACCTCAGCCGTCCAATGACGCATCCGTTGTCACCACCTGAGGAGATGGATTGCTTACGAAGGATAGACCTTGGGAAAGCTTTTCCTGCTTCGTCCACCACAAGGCAGCTTTTTTTCATTGCCGAGGTGATTGTGACCTTGTCGTCGAATGAACCGTGAAATTGCTTCCACTGTTTGTCTAGTTGCTCTTGAAGAGGTCGCACTCTTAGTCTGCAGTGAGGAATTAGATGGATGCATGAGGAGATCACTCCTAGAAGGGATTTGCAACGGCGTACTGAAAGATGCCTTCTTTTTCTCAAGAACATTGCCATGGTTTGCAGTTTTCCCTGCCTTTCTAAGGATGGGAAAGCCTTGTTGAAATTCGAGTCCAAGATGGCCTCCAAGAAGCTTGCAGTCCTAGATGGAACCAGAGATGATTTCTCCTTGCTGAGAGTCAGGCCCAAATTTTGAAATAGGTTTGTACATGCGTTGACTGCTTCCTTCGCAGTCCCCCTGGACAAGGCCTTTAGCAGTCATCCAGGTAAGGGAAGACCTGAAAGTGATTTTTCCGCAGAAAAGCTGTCACCAGTGCCAGCACCTTGGTGAAGATTCTTGGGGCCGAGCGAAGTCCGAAGGGTAAAACCTTGAATTGAAAGTGGCTCTTAGCTACTGTAAACCGTAGAAACCGTCTGTGTACTGGGTGAATGGGTATGTGAAAATACGCATCTTCGAGATCGAACGTGGCCATGAAATCCCCTGGATTGATGAGACGCAGTATGTCTTGAAGCAAGACCATCCGGAAGGATGGGGCAATCAGATAGGTGTTGAGCTCCCTGAGATCTAAAATAGGGTGCCATTTCTCCAGCGTCTTTTTTACCAAGAAGAACCTGGAATAGAAACCCTCCCCTCTATGAGATGAGTGGACCAGCTCCACAGCTCCTTACAGGAGCATCTCATGAACCTCGAGCTGCAGGAGACGCAGATGTTTTGATGGAATGGCAGCAGAGGGCTTGGGTGGTGGGATTTGTGTGAATTCCAAAGTATGGCCCTTTCGAATGATGTTTAGCACCCAACGGTCTGATGTTATCTTGGTCCAGTTCTGAAGGTATTGAGATACCCTGCCTCCTACCGATAACATTGTGGACGTGGGCACAGAAGGAAGAGCCAGGATGCCGCTATTGCCTTTTTTGGACGTATCACGTCCCTGGCGATTCTGTTTCCCTCTATTATTTGATCTTGAGAAATTCGAGGTTTGACCTCTTTTCTGATGATAAGGCTGGCGATATTGTTGTGATCCTGATCCATATGAGGAGTACCGCTGCTGCTGGTGTGAGCCTCTGTACGTGGTACTCTTGCCTCTGGCACCTTTGAACTGAGCCTTTCGGTATTGAAGTGTACCCAAAGACCTAGCAGTCTCGGTATCCTTCTTAATGTCTTGGAGAGTGTCCTCGATATGCTTTCAAAACAACGCCTCTCCATCAAAAGGCAGGTCCAAGATCTTATTCTGGATTTCCGGCCTGAACCAAGTTGCCCTGAGCCATCCTTGGCGACGAAGAACCACTGCCCCAGCTAGTGATCGAAAAAGCTGTTGTGGCGATGTCCATGGCACAACCTATTATCTCCATACCTTCTTAATGTCTTGGAGAGTGTCATCGATATGCTTTCAAAACAACGCCTCTCCATCGAAAGGCAGGTACAAGATCTTATTCTGGATTTCCGGCCTGAACCAAGTTGCCCTGAGCCATCCTTGGCGACGAAGAACCGCTGCCCCAGCTAGTGATCGAAAAAGCTGTTGTGGCGATGTCCATGGCACAATCGAATATCTCCATCGATGTTGCCTCCCCTTCCTGGAAAATTTTTCTCGCGTCACCTTTTGCTTCCTGGGGCAGTTGATCTAAATAAGGCGAAATGTCACACCATAATTGGCATTCATACCTACCCAATATCGCCAAAGCATTTGCTGCCCGCACCAGAAGACTAGCCATTGAGGAGAATCTCTTCCCAGCGTTATCTAGTCTCCTGCCTTCCTTATCAGGAGGAGTAGTCAAAGGAGCTGACGGGTTGCGGGACTTCCTCTGTGCAACCTGCAAAATCACCGAGCCTGGTTTTCGGTGCCCAGTCAAAGACGCCGGACCATCCTCGAGCGCTTTATATTTCTTTTCCAGGTGCGGTAAGACCGGGACCACAATAAACGGGTTCTTCATAGCCTTAAGGCCTTCCTCCCAAACGTGTTGGACAATAGGGATAGATTTAGTAACCTTCTTATATGGCTCTTTAAAGTCATATAGAAAACACTCAGTGGCCACAGACGGCATTGGTAGCTGGAACCTGCTAGATGCCCTCTCCATCAACTTATGGAACCCCCGATATCCACCAGAGAGGAGTCCATAGGGTCTAGACATGGTGACGCCGGGTCCTGGATCACATACTCGTCCCAGTCTAAGCCCTGATTTGGCCTGCCATCAAGGTTCCGATCCTCATCCGAGGAATCATCCTGAATGTCTAGTGGCATTGAAGGTATTTGTGGAACCGGAGTTTGCGGCTGAGACACCACCTGAGTCAGCAACTCTGGAGAGGTCATCACCGGGGTCGTAGGGACAGGCAAGGCTTGAGTAGTCGGAATAGCAGCAGGCTGAGAACACCTTGATTTGTAATCCTGCAGCATGTTATGGAGATCTTGCAAGAGAGAAGTTGGAACAGATACCATCTTTTGGCTCTTTTGGCTGAGAACAATGCTGATATGCACATTCCTACAGATACTCTCCTTCTGAATCTGTCTCCTGACATTTCACTAGCAGTTGGGATGGACTGTGTGCATACCCAAACGATTCCTGATCCTCATAATCTGAATCCTCATCATCCTCCTCTAACAACAAAGCGGGAGGCAAGGGGGTAACCCTCCTTGGAGACGTCATGTCTGGAGTAATCCTTCTCATAGAAATAGTAATTCTCTCAGTCGACGACAGTATCCTCGACGATGGAGCTGTTACAGGTAACCCTGCTGCCGTCGGTGTCGTTGACGGAATAGACACCGTCGTCGAACGAACTGTGGACGACGAGATGGGCGTCGTGGACGACGAGACCGTCGACACTCCTGCTGTCGTCATTGTCAGTGTTGTCGTCGTCGAAACAGTCGTCAAAGATACCGTCGTCGTCACCACCATCGATGAAATCTTCGTCGACGCCGTCATCGTTGTTCCCGTCGACATCCTCGTCGACGTAGCTGTCACCACTGTCGACGATCCCGTCGACGCCGACCGTACCGTCGATGAGCCAACCTTGGGTTTCACTGCTTTAGTCGACGGATCCTTCTGCTGCGTCGTCGACGACTTGGAACTCTTGTCTGACTTCTCAGAAGACTGAGAAGATGGCTTTTTGAAGGCTGGAGCAGTCTTCATACCAGTAGATGGTGTAGATAGTCCCTCCCTCTCCTTTACACCGCGGTGAGGAGATTCGACCGGACCCTGGCCTCAGACAATCTGGGGGTCTTTTTTGAGGCCTTAACTGGATGCTCCACAGAAGGTGAAGGGGAAGCCCTACCCCTTTTGACTGACCTTCTTGAAGATGTGGCTGAAGAAGACTCCTCACTGTCGCTGGAGACTGTGTCTTTTCTGGACTTCAGCTTCTGGAGCCAGGTGAGGAGCCGACCCTCACGGTCCCAGGTAGAAAAGGTGCGGCAAATTTTGCAGTCCGCAGCCTTATGATCCGGGTACAGGAAATATATACAATCTTTATGTCTGTCCTCAACAAATAACCTTTTCTTGCCACAGGTGGAACATGGCTTGAAAAGGGTTTTCTTCTTTTCCTTATCAGACATCCTGGAAGGGACAGCCAACAATTCTGAAGAGAAAACCTGAAGAAAAAACCTAAAAAGAGTAGAGATTGAGCAGAGCTCAAAGGAGACTCCCTAAGCACAACGTGCAGTAGAAAATCTGAGGCTCTGAGGTTCCATCAGGAGGGTTCTATGGGGTGAGGCTCTTCTGATTGGCTGATGCTTAGTTTGGTCTCTTTTACAAAAAGAGGCAGATATGCTACAAAAGGAAGTGAGGCCTAGGCCTTTTTCTTTCTCTTTTGTATCTACTGCTATGTTATTTTGTTACCGAGACTCCCATTCCAACGACGGGGAATGATACAAAGCATGGGAATCTATGAAAGTTCCAATACTGGGGCAACGTATGCTCCTGAAACTTTTTTTTAGAGAGGTTCTTCTTGCAGGCCTACTGTGAATACCCTAATGCAGCACTGTTTCTACCATGCACCAGACTTTCTGCACACCTGAGGTACGTGCACTGAGAGATATGAAGTGGTGTATGCCCGAGAGCAATTACAGACCTAGTCTGCTGTAGGAAAGTAGGATCTGGTTCTTATGGTTACCCCCACTTTTTGCTTGATGTGATTCTGAATTTGATTATTCTGTGATCCTGCTAATCAGGACCACAGTCTATATGCTTTCTCCTTAAATTGTTATAGTAAGTACTCAGGTACATCCCAGATTGGATAATGGGGTACCCTTATGAATCCCTAGTATATAGTACTTAGGGACCCAGGGCAAAGGCACGCCAGAGGTCTCCCAGAGCTGAAGCATGTATTATGCCACCCATGAGAGACCATTCAAAATGGAACTACAGGCCTGCCATTGCAGTGTAAGTTGGTGTATACACCACTTACTAAAGATATAGGTTTACTATATCTTGGGTCGCTGCACTTAAAACCGATAAGTCACCCCTACAGCAGGCCTTTGCATTCCAGAAGGCAGGGTGCTTGGTTCGAAGTGCAATTTCAGTCTTTGTCTTTAGCGGGCGGACACAGCTTTTTCTGTTTGTTAACCTCTGAATACCACTAAGGGGCATTGTATTCAGGCTGCTCTGATTAATGCTCGCTCATTGGTCAAACATGCCCAGGATATTTGGGATCTTCTCTCAGATGAGCACCTCAACTTATAATTTATAACCGAGACATGGCTCAATGAGTTTTGCAACCCAGCCATTTAATTAGCCATTCCGAGGGGGTACAAAATCTCCAGGGCAGATCGCAAAGTGGGTATAGGCGGAGGCATAGCTGTGGTGTTTAGAGACATGTGGACTTTCCACCGTGGCGAGACTTCTGGAATTGGGGATGGAGAGGCACTTGATTTCTCCATCATTATCTGACCTCATTTTACTCTGGGAGGCACTTTGGTCTATAGGCCCCCCGGGAACATTTTTGAAAGCCCTAGATAAGGTGATTCTCAAATGTTTTACTTCTTGGGGACTTCAATATCCATTTGGACTGTGCGGAGGCGAGTGATACTAGGGAGCTTTGTGAAACATTGAGCCTTGCTCAGCTATCCCAATGGATTAGCTCACCATCGCACCAGGGAGGGCACATCTTAGACCCGGTTTGCTCCAATTTTCCTCTATGCATTAAAGAGCCTCTTCAAGTAACTTGGTCAGATCATTTTATAATCCAATTTTCGTGGACTATTCAGATGTCCAACTAAGCAAGTAGGCACCGTCAGAGCAGACCATCTCACAGAATTGATCCTTCTGCCTTGAGTTTGGTTTTGTCAGATTCTTGGCCTCCCATTTCCATAGATCTGGGTGGAACTCTGGAGAGCTTCATGAGTTGGATCTCGTAGGCGGTGGAATATTTATCCCCGCCCTTTTCCGAAACTCCCCCTCTAAATCTTGGTTTTCTAGTGATCTCAAAGAGCAGAAGCAGTATTGCAAAAAACTGGAAAGATGTTGGAGATTGGCCTATTGCCCCCTTGCCAAAATAGTACTTTAGAAGGCCCAGAAAGCTTATTATGCCTCCATTAGTCTGGCCAAAAGCCGATATTATGCGGAACGCATCTCCCAGTCCAAAAACAACGCCAAATAAATATTTTCAATTGTACAGAGCTTCGTTGCCCTCTGTGCTGAGTATATCACCCTTCCTACCTCAGACACATGGTGTGAGAAACGTTTGAGGTTCTTTATTAAAGAGATTCAGATAATACAGGCCAGCTTCGGGTCTGGTACCACAGGTCAGGTAGGATTCTCCCTCCCGACTATTTCCAGATCCAGCTCATCTACATCCAGCTTATTTCCCTCTTTGACAGAATTCTCGTTTATCACTCCTCAAGATTCACTGACTATCCTTAAATCGCTGAAATCAGGCTTCCCGGCGGACCCTTGTTTGGCCATGTTGTTAGTCGCCGTTGCAGAAGTTGTTAATCCCGAGGTTAATACCCTCATTAACATGTCTCTTCAGACTGCCACTGTTCCACTGGAGTGGAAGCAGGCCAAACATCTTCCTCTACTTAAAAAGCCATCCCTGGACCCTTCCATCCCGGCTAGCTTCCGCCCCATCTCCTTTCTTCCAGCCGTAGCAAAACTGTGTGAGAAAGCGGTTTATAAATTACTTGCCAATTTTGTTGAAACATCCAGCTTGCTTCATCCGACCCAATCAGGGTTCAGGGCCACATACAGTACTGAGACGGCACTGGTGGAAATCTCAGAAGCAATTAGAGAGTATTTGGATGCTGGTGGCAGAATGGCACTGATTTCATTAGACCTCTCGGCCACCTTTGACACAGTGCCACACTCTGACCTTTTAGCCCACCTCGCTAGTGTCAGTGTTTCAGGTCTAGCGTGGAATTGGCTTAAATCATTCCTAGAAGATAAATCGCAGTAAGTATGGCTACCGCCTTCCTCCTCGGCTCCTCAACAGGGGACTACTGGAGTGCTGCAGGGCTCCACCCTGAGCCCTCTTCTTTTCAACATTTATGTCACCTTTTTTTTTTTTTTTTGGAAACCTTTATTGTGCATAAACAGCAAACAAATACGGGCCTACAACCACCTGGCCGGCCGCGAAACTGTAAGCACTGTTGCAAGCTATACGGTACGTCGGCAGTAGAGCGATACTATTAAGCAATCATTTAAAGTTACACTAGACCATACTGTACTGCCGATATGCAGGAGGAGTGAGGTTAATTTTAAATTTTAAAAGACATTAGCAAAAATTAGGTCCAGGAGAGCCATAGTCCAGTCAGTCCCACTACAGAACAGGTAGGCAGCAATCAGCAGGCGAGTCCCATGAGACAAAGGAACGTTGCAATCAAATTAGCGGCATCGCAGAGCTTACGACAGGATAATTAAGCAAGCAGTACGTCGAATGCAGACACGAACCCACCCAGCTTCAAACCAAACTATAGCCCAAGGACAGAAATGAGACAAGAAAAAGTTGAAGAAAGGAAAAATTAAGGCCCATAGAAACAAAAAAACGGACATATAAATCCCCCCACCCTACACGCATGCAGAGGCTACGGCCTACCCCCCCCCCCCCCCCTTGCAGTGTGTCTGTCGCCCATTAGAATACCCAAAATATAGAAGCAAGAGATAAGAAAGAAGGAAGAAAGAAGAGAGAAAACCATCCTAGAAAGCCGGAGGAGGGCCAAGTTCAATTATTCCCGGTCAATCCCGCCATGCAATCCACCTCCACCCCATAAAGAGGAGAAACAATAGCAACCTCAATTACAGTGTTAAATGGGGCGAGACATTCCGGTTCGCACAGTCCAACGTGTATTAAAAGTGTTCCAAGCCAAGTCCCCGCCAGCCTGTCAGTCCCGGTCATACAACGGAGTTTCTCAGCCCTGGCCAGAACGCGACAGTCCCCTTAGGCATGGCGTCCGAGGAGGGCCCGATCCAAACAAAGCCGGAGAGCAAAATGGCCACCATCGAAGAAGAAGGGAGAGGTAGGGACAAAATGGACGTCTACAGGCATCAGCCGAGCCGCAGGCAAGCAGGAGGAGCACCCCCAGACACACAAGGCGACATCCGTTCCGTCGCTGGGAGAAAGGTACTTGCGAGGCAGCAGGCTCAAGGGGATACAGTTGCAGCAAGAACGGAGGTTGGGGAAACAACAACATCCCCACAGACAAAGTCTCGGTCCCCGTAGATATCTGAAACATTGTATCGCCATTAGAGCTGCCGGGCTGCCATTCACGGGAGTCGCGGCAGCGAGAGACAATCCTCACCTCCCCTTCCTCACTCGGCACTTCGATATCCCCCTCAGCGACTGACAAAGTCAAATCAGTGCAGCGCTGGAAATTGGCCGGTCGGACCCGTTCCAACCGCTGTGCTGCGTCATCCAGCCGTTCGCCCATCTTACAGGAGAGTGCTCGCCATTCAGCCCTGAGCTCGACAAGTGCAGCAATGATGTCCCCGCAGGTCGGCTCCGGCTGCGAGCACAACTGCTCCACAGTACGAGGTGATGCATGAAGTGTAGCTCCCAGTTCGCTATCAGGCAGGGAGATGCTGGTGCAAGGCGAGATAACACTCGTCGCTGCAGAGAAGGCAGCCGCCATTTCTAACGTATCGGGAGGTGCACAATAAGAAGGGGGCGAGCTCAGCACCGAAGGGTTAAGGTCCAGGCATGTATGCCACACGATACTGGAGCGCTGCACAGAAGAGGTCACTGCCTTCACGTTGCGAGTCGGGGGCAATCCAGGGGCGACCCACACAATGGGCAGCGCAGGGCAGCCTCAGCGCCGCTCAGGGGGATGACCGCTACGGACAAACACTTCTCCACCGTGAGCCGATCTCACAGAGCGAGGCTCCCGGGTGCCGCAAAAAGGATCCGTCCGACTCCCCCTGCGACGGCGATATGGAACAAGGCATCCACGCACCCCGGGTTCAGCGGGCTGTAGCCGGTCTGATGGTCCACGGCGGTAGGGAGCGATACTGGTCTCAGAGCCTGGATACGGAGACCGTCAACTGGCACGACGATATCTCCGGGAGTCTGGCAGGTAGGGACCTCGGAGGAACACTGAGAGTATCAGTGCGGTTGTGGCTTCGTTCCGCTGCGGCTCAAGCACGGATTAGTAGTCAGGATGTAGGTGCGGAATGCACAAGCTTGCGAAGCCGGGAATCGAGCGTCCGTTCAGGTCGCCATCTTGGCTCCTCCCCCTTATGTCACCCTTTTGATCGATCTTGCAGAGGAGCTGGGAGCTAAGATCATTGCTTATGCAGATGATACTCAGCTCCTCTTCACTTGGAGGGACGCTGCTACATCCCCAGTCCAGCGCCAAAGACTGTCTTACGGCTGTCTTTAAATGGCTGGCATCAGCTCAGCTCAAGTGCAACAAGGAGAAATCTGAGGATTTTCTTTATGGATCCTTTCCTCCGCAGTTTAGGGAGGCTCTCTGGCCAATAGATTATCCTCTACCCAACTCTACGGGTCAGTCAGTTAAAAACCTGGGGGTTGGTTGGATGAGAACCTTTGGTTCTCTACACAGATAAAGAAATTGGCTGGGCAGTGATTTGGCACTTTGAAAACTCTCAGGAAAGTCCTGCCCCTGCTTCCCAGGGCAGCTAAGGAAGTGGTTACCCGTGACCTGATTCTCACATGCCTGGATTATGCAAATGCACTGTACATAGGTCTGCCAGGATACCAGCTGAGGAAATTGCAGGTTATACAAAATGCTGAGGCCAGAGTTCTGCTTAACCTCCCCGTAAGGGCTAGCACAAAGCAGCATTTGTATGATTTACATTGGCTTCCCGTGGCTCAACAAGTCAAATTCAAGGCCCTCACTCTGGCCCATGCAGCACTTCCTGGATTAGGCCCACTCGGTATTAGGAATAGTTTTAGCTTTTACGTGACATGAAGACAATTACGTTCAGCTTCGCAGCGTCTGGCAGTGACCCCCGATTTCGTCTTGCAAGAGTGCGGGGCAGCTCCCTTTCTTTAATGGCGGCCAAAGCCTGAAATACCCTCCCTTACGAGTTGCAGAACACTCCTGACCCTAGGCTTTTAAGGAACTTGTTAAAAACTTTGCTGTTCACCTAATCTGCAGTTGTTTCCAGCTCCTCCCTTGTTTTCATTTAGCTTCCGCACCGGGATACTCTTGAGTAGTCGTGCGCGATATAAAAGATAATAACATAACAGGGTGCCCCTGCATGAGCAGGATACCCCTACAGCCTACGGAGTCTATTCTCCTGGGTTGTCAGTGAAGCAGCAATATACTATATAGAGGGGCATCCGGTAATTATGCGATGACCATTTCGAAACTGGTTGCAACAAACCCCACTATGTTTGGTATTAAACATGTTGGAATCATACCCCCACACCAAGGGTATGATTCCAAGCACTGGAAGAACCCTCCGTTAGGCTCTCCCTGTGCCCGTTGCCAGTCTTCCAGACCCGAACAGCACAAAATGGTTGATGCCGACCAGAGACACATTTCTGTCCTCCTGCTGCTGAGCCAAGCTTGAGCAGGGGAAGGCAGAACAATAGGCATCCTGTCACAGGGAGGTGTGACCACCTCCCAGACAGGATTTAGTGTATTGGGACTGGGTGGGTGCGCTTGCCAGTGCCAGAAAGTCTGCATGAGGAACACATTTGGAGTCCCTATGCACAGTCCAGCCCAAACCAGTAAAAGGACTGTTTCCATAAGGAGCAGGCTCAAGACTGATTTGCATATAGCTGGGTCTGAACAGGGTAGGTGAAGTGAGCTAAAGAACAATGATGGATTAAACTCAGATCTGTGACTGGGGGTATGTGTCTGAAAAGTTTCAGTGCTCTGTCAATCATCTCCTTGTGTTTTCTCAATTACATACACACGGTCCCCCGCCCCCAACACCTCCTCTTCATATACCTCAGATCAGTTATCTCATGGCGCTCAGAAGCATTGCGCGCCTGGTATGTTATGCCTAAGAAATCCAAAATAATATATTAAAATATGCAGAAGCCAATGATGCAACCACAACTCTTCCTGAAACTGAACCGCCGGGCTAGGTTCAAGGTCAAAAGTGTAACCTATTGATTCCAGGGCACACCTCAAGCCTACTGACTCAGCACCTAAACCTGCAGCTGGTGGCGTCAGCTATCCTAGATCTATGCTGATTCTTTCGCTTCGGAGCCATCTCAAATCTATGCTGATTCTGTCGCTTCGGATGTCATCGGCTGCAGGAGGGTAGCAGCTCTGAAGCATCTGCGTTTCCAGGTACCTAAAACTCCACTCAGCAGAAAACTCACCGGCAAGTCCACTGCTGAGGCAGCCAATTTATCAGGTGATCGAGGCGGGGAATGGGGGTTTGAGCGACACAGGGTCATGGAAGGGAATACAGAGGGCGAGGAGGATGCAAAGAAAAAGAAGCTAGTGGAGAGGCAGAGGAGGGGACGGGTATGGAGAATTTGGGGGGGAAGGGAGTAGGAGAAAGCGGCGAAGCTGGAGAAGAGCGAAAAATTGATGGGGAGAAAAGGGTACTGTGGGTAGGGAGAAGAGGGAGCAGGCAGAGGGGAGAACAGAGGAAGGTGGAGTTAGTGAAGAGGTGATAGAGTGTGAAAATAGAAGAAGGCATAGTGTGACAAGATGGATGGGGAGGAGAGGACTGCAGATCGGGAGAAGCTGGCTTTGTGCGTGGGTAGTAGAGGGCACTGTAGCTGGGGAGACAGGGCATGGTGGCTCAAGAGAGAAGACAAAGAAGCGGAGGGCAAGGTATAAAAGGCGACGGACATGATGAGCTGATTGGGAGATGCAGAAGCAGAGACGAAGGTTGAGACATAGAAGGGAATGTAGAGGGGAGAAGCATGACAGAGGATTAGGGAAGGCACAGAAGGGTACGGGTGAGGAGAGGAAGCTGAAGGATGAGGAATGAAGGACGCTGGAGAGGGGCTAGAGGTGGAACACCCACTGAAGGGAGTGAATCCGGCCTCTCCCGTGACAAGAAGGGAAGGGTGGACAGCCACAGAGGGAAAAGATCGACGAGGGAAGCTGGGTGTATGGAAGATGCGGATCAGAAGAAAGGAGGAGGGGAAGAAAATATTAAGATGGAAGGAAATTAAATGGGAATAAAACGTTCAACTGGGATGAAATTGTAGTGGGCAAGCAGAAAAAAGGAAAAACGCGTTTGGTCGAGAGGAAATAATGTATCCGGTGGAGGCAATGGATGGGTGAGAGGGAAAGAAGACTAGAGTGAGAGGGGAATATGGGTGAAACTGAGCGCAAATAGGCGTAGGTTTATGTTGAGTTTGGCCATATCAATGGTATTAAGGGGTGAGAAAATTGATGGGGTGTAGAAACTGGAAGCTAAAGAAGGTGAAGGTAAAATGGGGAAAGAAGGGGTGGTGGGGAAGAGAAGGTGGCTATGCCGAAAACTAAGCATGGCGGATCGGGCAGTGTGGGATGCATGAGAATAGGAGATCATATTGGGGAGCTCTGCAGACAGGAGGTTGATCCAGGCCATGGAAAGACCAACAGACGTTGGGTGGAGATGAGACATTAAAGAAGAGAAGAGTACGAGAATGGTTGCACATGGCAGGAGAATATGCAGAAAGATGGGCTAATGGGTGAAAATGAGAGACTGATTTGCAGTTAGAAGTGAAGGTAGACTAGGTCTGCTATGGGCATCATGGAGCACCAGATTACACCACCTAGAGAGAGATATGGAAACTGGCATTTCTGGTTTATGCTCGCCCTCATCCCTGCCTCCTGAGCAAACCCTGCCCCCTACCCCAAGTCCTCTAACCACTAACAAATTCCCACGAGTGATGTGTGCAATATCAATCATCAGAACCACATAAACATGCTGTGACTGCAGCACTACAATTCAGACGCCCCTTCCACAGACCACATGTTCCATAGCCAGAACATTCACTATATATGATCTGAAGCTCGGTATGTGTGAGATTAAAACACTA